>NC_081377.1:7105000-7705000 GCF_030684315.1 Stegostoma tigrinum
TTACAGCACTTTCTGCTTTTATTTCAGATTTCCAGCATCTGTAGTATTTTACTTTGATTTAAGAAAATGGTGATTGCTTCAACAACAGGATGGAGTTTTTTCTAACTGCCAGAGAAAAATAGCTCTTAAAGGGGAAGTGCAGCCAGGTTAATGCTGAGGTATAATCAATGGGAAATGTGTTTTATGTTAGGCTGAGCATTCTGGACTAGGGAGAATGAGTGTGGGACTGAGATAGCAGCGGGGACATCAATGAACGCAGTATTTTAACAGAGACAGCCATAGAGTCTACAGCAGTGAAGTGTGTGGCCTGACTGTACAAGGCTCAATACAATCCTCCTATCACTGTACTTCATCTGTTGATCAGTATTTCTTTTCATTCCTTCCTTCCTCCCTCATGTACCTATTAAAGTTGCCTTTAAATGCAAATCTTGAGTGGAAGTGAAGCTAAAATCTGAGAATTAGTTTCCCTCTCTCTCGCTCTCTCTCTCTCTCTCTCTCTCACACACACACACACACACACACACACACACACAAATACACACATCGACACACACAAATACACACACCGACACAAATACACACATATACATAGACACAAATACACAGACAGACACACACAGATATATACACGGACATATACATACACAGACATACACACACACACAAAGACACACACAGACATATGCATACACAGACACACACAGACACATATACACACACATACAGATATATACACAGACATCTACACACACAGACATATACAAACACATATACACATATACAAACACAAAGGCAAACACGCACACCACCTTAGGTCTGTATCAGGAGAACTCTCCATTTTAATGTTTTAGCAAAAATCTGTGGCTGGGATTGTGACTGGAGTCAGCAGTGATTCAAGCAACACCACAGCTCATCACTCATCGAGTTATTTTTTTTTGAGTTTGCTTACACACGGAATTCACAATCCAGATGTTTAATTTTCCAAGCAATCGTCAACTTCTCAAAGGTCAGCAGCGAACAGCGAGAGCGGATTTACAGCAGGAAAGCGGGTCACAGATTGTTTTTGGAATTGAGGGAATGCATTCCTCTCTCTCGGCACGCACACAGATCACAGCCAGTGGACTCAAATGTTTTCATAAACCCTTGTCTACTTCCTGTAATACTGCTGCTAACAAGCTTCCTGCATTTGAGCAGCTTGACTGCATGAGAGGTTCCGCATTGCCCCACACATTACAACAGGCGTGTGGAAATACAGCACCCCGTTGCTGCCTGAAGACCTCACTGTAAGAGATAATGGGAGCTGCCGATGCCGGAGAATCTTAAATAACAAGGTGTAGAGCTGGATGAACATAGCAGGCCAAGCAGCATCAGAGGAGCAGGAAAGCTGATGTTTCGGGCCTGCTTCAGAAAAGCTTTCGCTCCATTTCTTTCAGGGGTGGGGGTCCAGGCCCGAAACATTAGCCTTCCTGCTCCTCTGATGCTGCTTGGCCTGTTATGTTCATCCAGCTCTACACCTTGTTATCTCAGACCTCACTATAACACTGATTTACGCTGAGGCACCCGACATCATCTTTACTGTAGAGACCCAAACTTACACAGGGCTGAACAAATGGAACTTAAAGGGTCCATTGCAGCACACAACCAATGAGATAAGGTTTGGAAAGATGGAGCTGGGAAAGAACCTCAGCCTCACGTCTAAAGAGAACCTTGCCCACTTCCCATGTCCCCAGCACACTGTATATGCTTCCCACTGGCATCACCTGGCAAGATTGATCACCGTCTTCCTCATCGACCTGAATGCCAATTCATTAGCTGCCCACCTTTTCCCATAGTGGCCTGATACTGAGTGGCTGATATCCCACCATGAAGGAGCAGGGGGCAGTCCTGATGCTTGCTCCCTGCCCAAAGTTAGATTTTACTGAATTTCTGGGACACTGTATCTGAGTGCCATCCACCTTAACTTATCTGTCATTAACAGGTCAGTAAACTAGAACACACCAACAGCAAATATCACCCTGGGTTTTGGAATCATTTAGCTAACCATAACTTTTTTTAAAAAATGAACGATAACTTTATAAATATATTTTCACAATGAGAGCCATGTGTCCCTTGTGGCTCCCTAGTTAACACAATCAGCTCGGGATCGCTGTTGTAACCTAAGGCAGACCAACAGTTGCAAAATAGAATGTGAGTACAGCACCTCTTACAAATGAAAGGCAGGACTCAAGTTTCTGTCATGCCTTTCACAGGATGCTGTAAAGCCAATGAAGTGCTTTCGAACAGCCTCTTAGTATCATAGAATCCCCACTTGTGTGGGAAGTGGCTATTCACTCCATCAAATCTGCACCCAGCCGTCCCACAAAGCATCCCGTCCAGACCCAGCCCCTTACCCTATCCTTGCTTTATCAATGGCTAATCCACCTAGCCTACACCTCCCTAGACATGATAGGGCAATTTAGCATGACCATCTGGACATCTTTGGGCTGTGAGGAGAAACCTCACCCAGAGGAAACCCACACAGATTCAGGGAGAGCATGCAAACTACACAGAGACAGTCATTCAAGGCTGAAATTCAACCCAGGTCCCTGGGCGCTGTGAGGCAGCAGTGCTAGCCAGTGAGCCACCATGTCACACCATCTTTGTTGTAATGTAGTAAAAAAAACAGACAATTCCCTTCCCCCACTGCATCCTAAAACCAGCCCAGCTTGCCCCCTCCCCCCACCGCATTCCAAAACCAGCCTAGCTCGTCCCCTCCTTCCTAACCTGTTCTTCCTCTCACCTATCCCCTCCTTCCACCTCAAGACACACCTCCATTTCCCACCTACTAACCTCATCCCACTTCCTTGACCTGTCTGTTCTCCCTGGACTGACCTATCCCCTCCCTATCTCCCCATCTATACTCTCCTCTCCACCTATCTTCTTTTCTCTCCATCTTCGGTCCACCTCCCCCTCTCTCCCTATTTATTTCAGAACCGTCTCCCCATCCCCCTCTCTGATGAAGGGTCTAGGCCAGAAACATCAGCTTTTGTGCTCCTGAGATGCTGCTCGGCCTGCTGTGTTCATCCAGCTCCACACTTTGTTATCTCGGATTCTCCAGCATCTGCAGTTCCCATCATCACTGGACGTTACATATATGGGTTAGGGATGAGCTCTCTGGGGGTGCCATGATCCCAGAGTGAGTGGGCCTGTGGAAGTGTGTTTTGTTGGCTGTAGTAGAGTCTGTGAAACTCAAAGGTGAAAGCTATCGCCAAAAAGGACTCCTGGTGTACCCTGTGTGACTTTTTTAGGATGTGGGCATTGTTAGCTAAGCTAGTATTTATCTCCCATCTCTTATGGCCCTGAGGACATTTAAGAGTCAACCACATGGCTGTAGGTCTGGAGTCTGGAGCGGTTGGTGAATCAATGGATTTTTTTTGTGACAGAGGAATGTTAAGGCTGGGTCATTCAGTACAGTCAAGGCTAGATAGAGAGGTTTTTAATCACTAAGGGAATCCAGGTTGATGAGGTAAAGGCAAGAAAGTGAAGTTGCAGATTATCAGATCAGTCATGACCTTGTTGAATGGCGGAAGAGACTTGATGGGCTGAATGGCCTACTCTGCTCCTAAGCATTATGGAGTCACATGTAGGCTGACCATGGCATAGTTCCTTCCCTAAAGAACATCAGTGAACCAGATGGCTTTTTATGACAATCAACATTGGTTATACAGTCATCATTAATAACTTATAATTCAAGACTTTATTGAATTCAAACTTTCGCAATCTGCCAAGGTTAGATTGATCTCCATGCCCAGAGTTCTGGGTTACTGTTCGAGTGACATTACAACCAACAACATCACCTCAAATTAAAGAATACAATACAGTAGATCCGTGCAACTTAATTCCAGTCATACTGAAGGGGATGTGTTTGATGGTGTGTGTAGTGTGCATGTATTTTAGTTATATAGGCTATTACATTGGGACTTACCTTTTTATCTGAAGTATTATTTTGCCTCAATTCATATATACACTGGGTAGGTTCTGATTCTTGTCAATGTAAACATCACAAAAAGTTAAGTCTTATTAGCAATTTCTTCATTTGGAGGTTGCTTGATAACTTTCGCTAACAGTTCTCAGGGAGATTTGATAACAACTTCAGGACTAAGATCAACAGATTTTTATTGGGTAAGGGAACTAGGAGTATGGAGCTGAGGTTGGCAAATGAGCCATAAACTCACAAACTGAGAGAGTAAAAGGGTGTGGGATTGAATACTCTACTCCCACTCTTTTGTCCCAATGAGGTTCTCCCCAGATTTTTGTTTAACTTATTCTTCTAATCAACTTGTTTGGAGATGATATTACATACCACTGGAGCAACAGGGAGGTGATGGCTGGTGGTATTATCATTGGACTGTTAATCCAGAGACCCACATGATGTTCTGAGGCCCGGAGTTAGAATCCCTCAATGGCAGATAGTGGAATTTAAATTCAATACAACAAAAAATCTGGGATTAAGAGTCTAATGGTGACCATGGAACCATCGTTTATTGTCAGGAAAAAGCCTATTTGTTTCATTAATGTCCTTTAAGGAAGGATTCTGCCATCCTTATTTGGCCTGATCTGCAAGTAATTCCAGGCCTACAGCAATGTAGTTGACTCAACTTTTCTTTATTCAATCACAGGATGAGAGTATCGCTGGCCAGGCAGCATTTATTACCCCATCCCTAATCGCCCAGAGGGCAGTTTAGGAGTCAAGCACATTGCTGTGGGGTTGGAGTCACATGTAGGCCAGACCAGGTAAGGATGGCAGTTTCCTTCCCTAAAGGAATTAATGAACAGCTGGGTTTTTCTGACCATCGACAATGGATTTGTGGTCATTATGAGATTTTTAATTCCAGATATTTTATTGAATTCAAATCCCACCATCTGCCACGGTAGGATTCGAACCTGAGTGATTATCTGGGTCCCTGGATTTAACAGTCCAGCGATAATACCAACTAGGCCATCACGCCCCTGTGGTGTGGGTGATAAATGCTGGCCTAGCTAGCAATGTCATCATCCGGCGAATGAATAAAACAAGTGAGCCTTGAATCTGGAGCTCCTAGTCCATGAGGTGCAGACACTACCACTGCACCATTTGTGCCTCTCCCTGGATTTTCAATTATACCTATATTTTCAATCAATCCATTCAGAGATGTTGTGACACACCTCTGGAGCAGGTGGGACTTGAATGCAGACCTCCTGGTCTAGGAGTAAGGACACTACCACTGTACCACAAGAGGGCTCCGGCTCTGTTTTATCTTAAATGTGGTCCCATTTCTCTATTTAATTTAATTTGTTTTTAATCAACCCATTCAGAGATGTTGTGACACATCTCTGGGGCAGGTGCGACTTGAGCCTGGGACTCCCCGTCCAGGGGTAGGGATGTTACCACTGTGTCACAAGAGGGCCCCTCCCAGGATTTTCAGTTGAGCGCCTCCCATTGTTTTTCAGGTGTCAGCAGCCGGTGAAGATCTTCCAAAACCTATAAACAAAATAAGCTAGTCAGCGTTTGTGAGCTCCTTTTTTCTATATCTGAGAGATGCTTTCGCTGCACTTTAAGCCCAAGAAGATTGTCACTGTGTTTTCTGACGCATTTCATTTCCTAACAATTAAAAAAAGTTTCTTCACAATATGATCCACTTCTTGGAATGTGCCAGCCTGCTTATTTACAGATGATGATGGCGATTGATAACTTTGGTATGCTTGATCCATTATCAGAGCGCGTCCTGTGCTGACGTCAAACTGCCTGTTGCAATGATTGGGTTTGAACATTCCTGCACCCAGAGAATTTTCACTACTGCAGCTAAAAATGTTCCAGAACAAATACCTAGCAGCAAGAGCAGAGTTTTTACAATTTTGCTCTTGTTGATTAGGAACAGGAGGCCATTAAATCTTTCAAACTTTTCCTAACACTTCAGTTGAATGACGTCTGTCTGCGTCCATAACCCTCCTTAGTCAAATCAACAGCTATTCATTTCAGCTTTGGCATTTTCAATTTGGTCACACACTTTCCCCAGCTTTTTGGAGAGTTCCACATTGCCAACAGCAACTGTGTGAAGAAGAGTTTCCTGAATAGCCCAGTTGGATTGTCCAATAATAGGAATTATTTTTTTCTCAACCTATTCAATCAAATTCTTTGATCAACTTCAATATATTGCTGATTAATCTTCAAAGTTCAAGCAAATACAAGCTCAGTCAATGTCATGATCATGGGTCATAACACACTTCAATTGTGAAAGAGGGCTGATGCAACCAAAATAACTGAGGATGTAATTTCAGTGGCTGCCTGGTGAAAAATTCTCAAATGTTACATCTGTACAGAGTCAGCGAAGTTTCAAAAGGATGGACTCAAAAGGGGATCAATAAATTTCAATCTCCCGTGAGTTTGTGAACAAGATGGCAAAAAAAACCAAGCAGTCTGGCTGAGAGAGATTGTAAGAACTGCCAATACTGGAGTCAGAGATAACACAGTGTGGAGCTGAAGGAACACAGCAGGCCAGACAGCATCAGAGGAGCAGGAAAGCCGACGTTTCAGGTCAGGACCCCTTTTCTGAAGCTCCTCTGTTGTTGCCTGGCCTGCTGTGCTTCTCCAACTTCACACTGTTTAGTCTGGGTGAGAGACATGTTTTGTGTCTTCCACTTTCAAGAATTTGCAAGAATGGAGGTTTAAAGCCAGTTCAAAACTGGTATGTTGTGGATAAACATGTGGTGGTGAGCTGACATACTCATGTGAACTAGCCTGCATACAAGCAGTGGTGCACTGGAAAGGCCATAGGTAAGAATCACTATTGAGTCATCCTTGCATTACAAGTAAAGAATTCTCTCGCTCCGATTGCTAGAAGGCAGTGAGTCAGCAACTCATTGTGGGAAGAACACATTGAAAGAATTTTGATTGATCTGAAAAACCAGGAATCTTAAAATTCACTACTCATCATCAACACTCCCGACAATATGCACTTTAATGACTGTAATATTCTTCCTTCTGCTCTTTGTGAGTGTTTATTTTAACTTTTAACTTTATTTGAACTCGCTTGTTATTCCTAATCCATGTGTACAAACGTTGTATTATGTCTTCTCAAGTTTAGTAGTGAACAAACTCACTCTCTTGTGAATTCAAGAAAGCTGGGTTATGTTGGTTCCTTTCCAAATGGTTCCTTTTAGCAGTGGCTTGCTGGTTGACCGGATTATGGGGTAATGCAGTCCAACCCGTCCATGCCAACCAAGTTTCTCAAACTAAACCAATCTGATTTGCCTGCATATACCTATAAACATTTCCTATTTATGTACCTATCCAAATGTCTTTTAAATGTTGTAATATTAAATGCTGCATCTATTACTTCCTCAGCCAGATCATTCCACACCACCCTCTGTGTGAAGAATTGCCCTTTAGGTCCCTTTTAAATCTTTCTCCTCTCAGCTTAAACATATTCTCTCTAACTTTGAACTCACCCACCCTAGGGGAAAGACTCTTGCTATTCATCTTGTCTATGCTCCTCATGGTTTTATAAATGTCTTTAAGGTCAACCTCCTACGCTGCAGTGAAAAAAGTCCCAGCTTATCCAGCTTCTCCTTATAACTCAAACCCTTCAGTCTCAGCAACATCCTCATAAATCTTTTCTAGACTCTCTCCAATTTAATAATATTCTTCCTGTAGCAGAGTGACCAGAACTGTACACAGTATTTCAAAAGTGACCTCATCAATGTCTTGTACAACCTGAAAATGATGCCCCAACTCCTCTTCTCAATGGATGTAAGCATGCTTAACATCTTCTTAGCCACCCAGTCTACCTGCGACACAACTTTCAAAGAACCATATCCCTGAACCCCTAGGTCTCTCTATTCAACAACACTACCAGAACATGACCATTAATGGCATAAGTCAAGCCCTTGTTAGTTCTACCAAAATGCATTTATTCAAATTAATCTCCATCTGTCACTCCTCAGTCTATTAGCCCAATTGATCAAGATCTCTTTCTACCCTTAGATAATCTTTTTCACTGTCGACTACACCACCAATTTTGGTGTCATCCGCAAACTTACTCACCATGTCTCTGAAATTGTCATCCAAATTGTTTATATCAGTCACAAACAACAGTGGACCCAGCAACGATCCCCATTGAACACAGCTGGCCACTGACCTCAGGTCTGAAAAATAAGCCTCAACCACCCTTAGTCTCCTAGTATCAAGGCAATTTTTATTCATTTGGCGAGCTCTCCCTGAACCTCATGTGATCTAACTTTACTAATTAGCCTACCATGCAGAAAGTTGTCAAAGGCCTTACTAAAGCTCATATAAACAACATCTACTGTTCTCCCTTTAATGTTTTTGGTTACATGGTCAAAAAACTCAATCAAATCAGTGAGACACAAATGCCCCCGCACACAGCCATGTTGATTATCCCTAATCATTCCTTGCCTCTCGAAATGTAAATCCTATATCTCAGAAACCCCTCCAACAACTTACCCACCACTGATATCAGACTCACCAGTCTATAGATTGCAGGCTTCTCCTTACAGCCTTTCTTAAATAAAGGGACAACATTAGCGACCTCCAGTCCTCCGACACCTCACCGTTGCTGTAGATGATTCAAATATCTCTGCTAGGGGTTCCACAATTTCTCTCCTAGTTTCCCACCTTTGTCCACTTCTCTGTTTTTAAGACTTCCAGCACCTCCTCCTCTGTAACGTGGGCTGTTTTTAAGGCATCAGTATTTATTTTCCTGAGTTTTCCAGCATTCACAGCTTTCTCCACAGTAAAACTGATGCAAAATATCAGTAGTATCTTGTTTGTTTGGCCATGATTTTGACGCACAGGCAAAACAAAAGAATTAGTGTCACTTCAAAGTCAAATTCTAAAAAAACAGCAAAACGCTTTTCTTGAGTTTGCTCTGCTAGAGTTTACAAATGTCTGTGTTCTAAGCCAGCAATTACCTCACAAAATTTGGGTAAGTTACTCTTAAGTAACTGAAATACTCCTCTGTCCATCAAACAGTTAAAAGATTTAGCGAGGCACTAGGGGTTAGAATTTCACTCAGAAGCCAGGAAACCCTGAAGTCTTCCAAGTGTAAAGCGAAAACCTGAAATGGATTGTTTTGTGATAGTGAGATCGCAATTGGAATAGCGAAAATCAGGACATTACGGAGAAAAGGAAATATAAGTGGAAGAGAGGAAAGAGAGAAAGACAAAGAAAAAATGAGAAAGACAGTGAAAAGGAAGAGAAAACAGAAGGAAGGTTCAGGAAAAAAAGAGGCAGAGTTTGAATAAAGATAGCTCAAACTGAAGAGCAAACATTCCACTGAGTTTCATGAAGACAGGGTTGGCTCATACTTAAAGTCACCACAGTGTTGCAAAGTTCAGTAGACCATTTGTGGATTAGGAGGCAGGACATTAGAATGTGGTGTTTGTAAAATATTGGTGTTTGTAAAATGCCAGTGGGGCGGGGGGGGGGGGGGTAGTATTGTGTGGTCCCTTTAAAAGATGATGTGCTTTCTCTTTGCTTAGAGTTTCAAAAAGGATGTCAGTGGAAGCAGCTTGTCGGTTTGCAGGTGCACAGAGCACTTGTGAAATTGAAACTTTTGTATTAGAAGGCCGTACAGTTAGTAAGCCAAGCATCAGTTTTGCTCTTTTTTTTAACCAAGACAACAAGGATTTGAATTTAACCAATCAATTTGAGCCAGGCACTTAGATACCAAAAATTAGTTAAATTTAAATCTGATGGTTTTGACAACATAGGACCAATCCTACTGTAAGAAATGTTGATATGTCATCAAGACTATATAATGAGGGGCAGTAGGGCAAAGACAGGAAAGCAAACAGCCAGCTGCCAGAGTTAACTGTTCTCAGCTCTCAAGAGAGAATTGCTGGCTCTCACAGTCTTCTTTAGCGAAAGCATCATCTAAATCAATAGTACTTATGGCACAAGTAGTTAATATTCCTGACAGAACTTTTGACAGAGAAGGCGCTCCTGACAGAATATTTCATGGAGAAGGCACAGAACATTCCAGAGACACGTCATCTGGCTGTAATTTCGAGAGACTAAATTCTTTTTCTTTATTTTGTTTTAAATAAGTGGGTCTTATATTTATTGGAACAGCATATTATTAGAATCTTGTTTTATTGGGAAATAGTTAGTAGTTACAAGGGGATTATGCAGTTTGTTAATAATTTAGTTAATATGTTCATTGTTAGAGTTAGAGAAATAAATTGTTATTTGTTAATTGTAAAGTGAGTATCAAATTATTTTATTTAACCACTAGAAGTTTCTGAAAGGCAGGTTACACCACTTTTCTCCCTCCTTTTTAACAGATAATGGGGCAAGGTGCTTCTCTTTGGGTGTTTCAGTTTTAGTTCTCAGAGTGGAGTCAACCTCTGCTTTATAATAGTAACCTTACCAGACCCTCAGGCCTGCTCTTCCATTAGAGAGTTGACTGGTGATGGTTTAACTTGAGGATCACTACACGTCAGGCAAGAGAAGAGGTTGACAGGGAGTGTCCTTCATCATAACCTCAGCCAGTGTGAGAATTGAACCCACACTTTTGGTGTCACTCTGTATCATAAAGCAGGTAGGTGCCTGTCCAACTCGGCTAAGAGACTTAAGGGTGAAGTTAACATGATGTGTTCACTTGATTCCTATTGGGAGCAGAGGTGGAAGCTTTCTTTGGGGTGGGTAGCATAGCAGTTAAAGAGGCCAGTCCAACATTAGCCCTTATTAGTACAGATCAAGCATCTAGGGAAAACACACAAGATTTGTGAAAGCTCACAAAATCATAAGGGGAGGTGACAGCACAGGAATATTATCACTGGGGTATTAATCCAAACTTTTAGGTATTGTGTTGGTGACCTGGGTTCAAATCCTGCCACGGCAGATGGTGGAATTCAAATGCAATACAAATCTGGAATTAAGAGTCTAATGATTGACCATGAATCCATTATTGATTGTCAGGAAAAACCCATTTGGTTCACTAACATCCTTTAGGAAAGGATATTTCCATCCTTAGCTGTTCTGGCCTACATGTGACTCCAGACCCACAGCAATGTGGTTGACACTTAACTGCCTCCTGGACAATAAATACTCGTCTAGCCAGCAATGTCCGTTTCCCAGGAATAAATAAAAAGAAAGTTTTTGTCCCTCTCCACTGAAGGAAATGCCACTGATTCCGAGGTAAGTTAAACATTTCATGTACCCATATGCAAGTTTCGAATTCCCATGAGCAGCACATGCTGGTCAACATTGATCTTGCTGAACTGGCTCTCTACAAACCAATGAAGGCACCACCTTCAATCCTGTATCTCACAGCTGTACTGAGGGGCCATATATTAGAGGACTTGTGCAGTGAGGCAGTGTGGCTAGAACTCAGGAATGGGAAAGGTGAAATCACTGCACTGGGGGTATACTACAGGCCTGCCAACAGCCAGCGGGAGATAGAGGAGGGAAAACATGTGGACAGATTTTGGAAAGATGTAATAACAGCAGGGCTGTTGTGGTGGGTGATTTTAACTTCCCCCACATCGACTGGGACTCACTTTGTGCTAGGGGATCAGATGGGGCAGAATTTATAAGGACCATTCAGGAGAGATTCTTGGATATGTAAACAGTCCAATCACAGAAGGAGCTGTACTGGACCTGGTTTTGGGAAATGGCCCTGGCCAGGTGTGAGAAGTTTCAGCGGGAGAGCATTTCAGGAGTAGTGACCATAATACCATGAGTTTTAGGTTATTCATCGATAGCGATAACAGCAGTCCTTGGGTGAAGGTGTTAAACAGGGGGAAGATGAACTATGGTAATATTAGGCAGGAATTGGAGTGTGTTCATTGGAGGCAGCTATTTGAGAGTAAATCCACATCGGACATGTGGGAGTATTTCAAACAGCTATTGATATGAGTTCAAGAGCTGCATACTCCTTTGAGAATGAAGGATGGGTATGGCAAGTTACATGGACTTTAGATGACCAGGGATGTTGTGACCTTGGTCAAAAAGAAAAAAAGAAGCATATGTAGGAGGATAGAAACCTAGAAATATATAAGGGAATTAGGAAAGAAATTAAACAAGAAATTAGAAGGGCTAAAAGGGTCATGAAAAGTCATTAGCAAACAGGATTAAGGAAAATCCCAAGGCATTTTATACACTTATAAAAAGCAAGAGGGTAGCCAGTGAAAGGGTTGGCCCACTCAAGGACAAAGGAGGGAATCTATATGTAGAACCTGAAAAGGTAGGTGAAGTACTAATGAATACTTTGTGTCAGTATTCACCAAAGAGAAAGGATTGGTGAAGGATGATCTCAGGAAAGGGAGGGTCAAGTTTCTAAGCCAAGCTGCTATTAAAAAGGAAGTGAAGTTGTGCATCTTAAAAAGTATTAAGATAGATAAGACCCCAGGTCCTGACGAGATCTATCCCAGAAAAAATATTGAAGGACGCAAGAGTACAAATTGCTGGAGAATTAACAAACATCTTTGTATCCTCTCTGGTCACAGGTGAGGTTCCAGATGACTGGAGAATAGCCAATGTTGTCCCATTGTTTAAATAGGGGGACAGGGACAATCCAGGAAATTACAGGCCTGTGAGTCTCACATCGGTGGTAAGTAATTTACTGGAAAAGATTCTCAGGGACCAGACCTATATGCATTTAAAAGCAAATGGACTGATTAACAATAAACAGTATGGTTTTATATGGGAGAGGTCGTGCGTCACTAATTTGATTGAGTATTTTGAGGACGTGACAAAGGTGATTGATGAGGCAAAAGCAGTTGATGTCGTCTACGTGGACTTCAATAAAGCCTTTGACAGGGCCCCTCATGCCAGGGTGATACACAAGGTTAAGTCAATGGTATTGGGATGATGGTTACAGAACTAGCTTAGTCATAGGAGACAGATAGTAGTGATGGAAGGATGCTGTTCGGAAGGGAGGGCTGTCACCCGTGACGTTCATGGTCTACATAACTGATTTGGACAGAACCGTAGCTGGTCTAATTAGTAAGTTTGCGGATGACACAAAGATTGGTTGAATTGCGGGTGGTGAGGAGGCTTGTCAAAGGACACAGCAAGATATAAATCAGTTGGAGGCAAGAGCAGAAAAATGGCAGATGGAGTTTAATCCAGTCAAATGTGAGGTGATGCATTTTGGAAAGTCAAGTACAGGTGGAAATTATACAGTGAACGGCAGAACCATTGGGAGTATTGATATACAGAAGGGTCTGGATGTGCAGGTCCACAGATGACTGAAGGTGGCAGCGCAGGTAAATGAGTTAGTAAAAACGGCCTATGGCATGCTTGCCTTCATTGGAAGGGGTATTGAGTATAAGGATAGGCAAGTTATGCTGCAGCTTTATCAAACTTTAGTTAGGTCACACTTGGAGTATTGTGTATAGTTCTGGTCATCACAGAAAAATGTGGATGCTTTGGAGAGGTTTACCAAGATGTTGCCTGGTTTGGGGAATTTTTGCCATGAAGGAAGGTTGGATAGACTAGATTTGTTTTCATCGGAATGCAGGAGATTGAGAGGCAACCTGGTAGAAGTTTATAAGGTATTGAATGGCATGGATAGAGTGGAAAGTATGAGGTTTTTTCCCAGGGTGGAGGGGTCAATTGCTGGGGGACACAGGTTCAAGGTGTGGGGGGCAGTTTAAAAGAGATGTGCGAGGCAGGTTTTTCTCACTAAGGCTGGTGAGTTCCTGGAACGTGCTGACAGAAGAGGCAGTGGAAGCAGACACAATAGCAAAATTTAAGAAGCACCTGGATAAATAAATGCATAGGAAAGGAATAGAGGGATACAGATCCTGTAAGTGAAGGCAGTTTTAGTATGGAAGAGCAAAATCAGTCGACACAGGCTTGAGGGCCTGTACTTGCGCTGTATTTTTCTTGTTCTTTGTTTGCTCTGTCGTGTGCTGATTGCCGAAGTAATTAAGGCATTACAATTGGCTTCAGCATTCCTGAGTTAGGGATGCAGTGAGTCAGTGTGGGCAGGATTGTACTTGCCATTGCTGGGTGACAATGGAAATTCAGTTGCTGATAAGTCACAGCATGGGCCAGGACCTCTTGGGAATAGAGGAAAGAATATTTCAACAATGGAAGCATAACACTGCTGAAGTTCCACGCAAGGGGATGGAGGGCAAAGTTCATTTCACCATCCGTTCTATTTTTAGCAAAACATTCTGCAAAAATAGCAAGAATGGTCAACACTCCAGGATATCTATTGTTTCTCTGCCAATTAAGGTAACATGGAAATATCTTCGCCCAAACAATCATGAATCTTTGGAATTCCCCACTCCAGAGGGTCATGGTTGGCTAAAAATATTTAAGATTGTGACATTAAGACTCTTATCCCTTGGCGAATCCAGAGAAATGGAGAGCGGGCAGGAAAATGGAGTTAAAAATCAACCATAATCATATTGAATGGTAGAAGACACTCAAAGACCTGAATTGTTTTCTCCTGCTCGTACGTCTTATTAACTGATCCAGACAACTCTGCTTCCCCGCACCCCGCACCCCCCTGCCAAACTCCCACCCCTCCACCCACTGACCCAGATACCTGTCTGCCTGTTGTGAGGAGACATGGGCACAGGGGAACCCAACAGCTCTGCTGTAGATTTTCTATTTCATGTTGCCTAGTTGATTATACAACCACTTTGCCAGCGAGAAAAGACAGTGAATAAGATATCAACAGGCTACTGAAATTGCAACGTCACCAACTGCAGAATGTTTGGATGACATCTCCCTGCTGCGCAGATTCTGAGGACCCAACTTGTTTAGAGGTTGAGGCAACACCACCATTATTCCTCATTACTGTAGAGTAAGCATTTGTCACAGGGTTTCCTCTGTCTTGCCTGGGGAAAGAGCCACTGATTTCAAGTTGCCAATGAGCACAGTTTGAGATTAATCCAGTGCCCACAATAAAGGTTCACTCTAACCTACCAGGAGTTGTTATTACATTCGCAATAACGTGGTAACTTTAAAAGGGTGGCCTGTACAGGAAGTGGAAATTGGTCAAATAAAACTCAGTCAAGAGCACACTTACAGGTGGTTGGTGTCAAGTACAGGGAGTTCAAACCCACAAGTAGCTGAGAAATGCTTGATACTAATAACAAAGGCAAAAATTCTACTCTCCTAACAGATGTCTCCTGTGAATTTCCTGCAAGTCCTCAACACTGTTCAATGTCATATTTTCCAAAACCAGCAGCTTGGACCTAGAGGTGAAAAAAAATCAACAAAATTAAACTAATTGGTTTTCATTTGCTTTGTGAGAGAGGAAAAAGGGACTGGCTTGTTTACAATGGAGATGGGCATTGTGTGAGCATGTGAGGTAGCCTCTCAAAACAAAAATATCACTTGCTCATGGCAAGATGGTGTATGCAGAGGCTTTTAACATGAGAGACTGTTTTGCTGCAGCTAAACATTGTTCTGACTGACCAGGAAGGCCTCTCAATCTTACTGCCTCTCATCAGTGTACCAGGAGGAATTGCAGATAGATCATCAATCTGTCTCAGAGATAATGGGAACTGCAGATGCTGGAGATTCCAAGATAATAAAATGTGAGGCTGGATGAACACAGCAGGCCAAGCAGCATCTCAGGAGCACAAAAGCTGACGTTTCGGGCCTAGACCCTTCATCAGAGAGGGGGATGGGGGGAGGGAACTGGAATAAATAGGGAGAGAGGGGGAGGCGGACCGAAGATGGAGAGTAAAGAAGATAGGTGGAGAGGGTGTAGGTGGGGAGGTAGGGAGGGGATAGGTCAGTCCAGGGAAGACGGACAGGTCAAGGAGGTGGGATGAGGTTAGTAGGTAGCTGGGGGTGCGGCTTGGGGTGGGAGGAAGGGATGGGTGAGAGGAAGAACCGGTTAGGGAGGCAGAGACAGGTTGGCCGCGACAAGGGCTTGACCGCGTCTCCCGCATTTCCCGCGACACATCCCTCACACCCCGCCCCCGCCACAACCACCCCAAGAGGATCCCCCTCGTTCTCACACACCACCCCACCAACCTCCGGATACAACGCATTATCCTCCGACACTTCCGCCATTTACAATCCGACCCCACCACCCAAGACATTTTTCCATCCCCTCCCCTGTCTGCTTTCCGGAGAGACCACTCTCTCCGTGACTCCCTTGTTCGCTCCACACTGCCCTCCAACCCCACCACACCCGGCACCTTCCCCTGCAACCGCAGGAAATGCTACACTTGTCCCCACACCTCCTCCCTCACCCCCATCCCAGGCCCCAAGATGACATTCCACATTAAGCAGAGATTCACCTGCACATCTGCCAATGTGGTATACTGCATCCACTGTACCCGGTGCGGCTTCCTCTACATTGGGGAAACCAAGCGGAGGCTTGGGGACCGCTTTGCAGAACACCTCCGCTCAGTTCGCAACAAACAACTGCACCTCCCAGTCGCAAACCATTTCCACTCCCCCTCCCACTCTCTTGATGACATGTCCATCATGGGCCTCCTGCACTGCCACAATGATGCCACCCGAAGGTTGCAGGAACAGCAACTCATATTCCGCCTGGGAACCCTGCAGCCATATGGTATCAATGTGGACTTCACCAGTTTCAAAATCTCCCCTTCCCCTACTGCATCCCTAAACCAGCCCAGTGCATCCCCTCCCCCCACTGCACCACACAACCAGCCCAGCTCTTCCCCCCCACCCACCGCATCCCAAAACCAGTCCAACCTGTCTCTGCCTCCCTAACCGGTTCTTCCTCTCACCCATCCCTTCCTCCCACCCCAAGCCGCACCCCCAGCTACCTACTAACCTCATCCCACCTCCTTGACCTGTCCGTCTTCCCTGGACTGACCTATCCCCTCCCTACCTCCCCACCTACACCCTCTCCACCTATCTTCTTTACTCTCCATCTTCGGTCCGCCTCCCCCTCTCTCCCTATTTATTCCAGTTCCCTCCCCCCATCCCCCTCTCTGATGAAGGGTCTAGGCCCGAAACGTCAGCTTTTGTGCTCCTGAGATGCTGCTTGGCCTGCTGTGTTCATCCAGCCTCACATTTTATTATCATCAATCTGTCTGACTGCTTTGGGACACCTTTCACTGCTCTCATGTCCTGAAGTGGGACCTGAACCTGGAGCTTCTGGTATCCAGTTAGGAACACTACCAACTGCAAAACAAAGCCTTCAAGTGAGACTCTCACCCCTTGTTTTAAAAGGGAAACCATTGTAATGATTGACAAAGAAGCAAAGCATTGTTCTTTAGTTGGATAAGTGACATATCAATCAGTCTCATCTCTGAGGGCCCACATCAGCATCTCATACAGTGATATTGGGAACTGCAGATGCTGGAGAATCCAAGATAATAAAATGTGAGGCTGGATGAACACAGCAGGCCAAGCAGCATCTCAGGAGCACAAAAGCTGACGTTTCGGGACTAGACCCTTCATCAGAAAAGGGGGAGGGGGAGAGGGAACTGAAATAAATAGGGAGAGAGGGGGAGGCGGATCAAAGATGGATAGAGGAGAAGATAGGTGGAGAGGAGAGTATAGGTGATAGGTCAGTCCAGGGAAGATGGACAGGTCAAGGAGGTGGGATGAGGTTAGTAGGTAGGAGATGGGGGTGTGGCTTGGGGTGGGAGGAAAGGATGGGTGAGAGGAAGAACAGCTTAGGGAGGCAGAGACAGGTTGGACTGGTTTTGGGATGCAGTGGGTGGAGGGGAAGAGCTGGGCTGGTTGTGTGGTGCCAATGTGGTATACTGTATCCATTGTACCCGGTGTGGCTTCCTCTACACTGGGGAAACCAAGCGGAGGCTTGGGGACCGCTTTGCAGAACACCTCCACTCGGTTCGCAATAAACAACTGCACCTCCCAGTCGCAAACCATTTCCACTCCCCCTCCCATTCTTTAGCTGACATGTCCATCATGGGCCTCCTGCTGAGCCACAATGATGCCACCCGAAGGTTGCAGGAACAGCAACTCATATTCCGCTTGGGAACCCTGCAGCCCAATGGCATCAATGTGGACTTCACCAGCTTCAAAATCTCCCCTTCCCCCACCGCATCCCAAGACCAGCTCAGTTCGTCTCCTCCGCCCACTGCACCACACAACCAGCCCAGCTCTTCCCCTCCACCCACTGCATCCCAAAACCAGTCCAATCTGTCTCTGCCTCCCTAATCTGTTCTTCCTCTCACCCATCCCTTCCTCCCACCTCAAGCCGCACCTCCATCTCCTACCTACTAACCTCATCCCACCTCCTTGACCTGTCCGTCTTCCCTGGACTGACCTATCCCCTCCCTACCTCCCCACCTATACTCTCCTCTCCACCTATCTTCTTTTCCCTCCATCTTCGGTCTGCCTCCCCCTCTCTCCCTATTTATTCCAAAACCCTCACCCCATCCCCCTCTCTGATGAAGGGTCTAGGCCCGAAACGTCAGCTTTTGTGCTCCTGAGACGCTGCTTGGCCTGCTGTGTTCATCCAGCCTCACATTTTATTATCTTAGCATCTCATACAGTCTTGTGTTGTACTGAGGGAGTACAATATTGCAATCGGGCTGCTCTTCACATGAGGCATTAGAAATTCAGAGTCACCGGAACGGCAACCGGTGACGAGTGGTGTCCCGCAGGGTTCAGTGTTGGGGCCACAGTGTTCACTTTATATATTAATGATCTGGATGAAGGGACTGGGGGCATTCTGGCGAAGTTTGCCGATGATACGAAGATAGGTGGACAGACAGGTAGTACTGAGGAGGTGGGGAAGCTGCAGAAAGATTTAGGCAGTTTAGGAGAGTGGTCCAGGAAATGGCTGATGAAATTCAATGTGAGTAAATGTGAGGTTTTGCACTTTGGAAAAAAGAATACAGGCATGGACTATTTTCTAAACAGTGAGAAAATTCGCAAATCAGAAGTGCAAAGGGATCTGGGAGTGTTGGTCCGGGATTCTCTAAAGGTTAACTTGCAGGCAGAGTCCGTAATTAAGAAAGCGAATGTAATGTTATTGTTTATCTCAAGAGGGTTGGAATATAAAAGCAGCGATGTGCTTCTGAGGCTTTATAAAGCTCTAGTTAGTCCCCTTTTAGAATACAGTGTCCAATTTTGGGACCCACACCTCAGGAGGACATACTAGTCCTGGAGCGTGTCCAGCGGAGATTCACACGGATGATCCCTGGAATGGTAGGTTTAACGTATGATGAACGGCTAAGGATCCTGGGATTGTACTCATTAGAGTTTAGAAGGTTGAGGGGGGATCTAATAGAAACTTACAAGATAATGTACGGTTTAGAAGGGGTGGACGCTAGGAAGTTGTTTCCGTTAAGCGGGGAGAGTAGGACACGTGGGCAAAGCCTTAAAATTGGAGGGGGTAAATTTAAAACTAAAATGAGATGACATTTCTTCAGCCAGAGAGTGGTGGGCTTGTGGAATTCATTGCCGCAGAGTGCAGTGGAGGCCGGGACATTGGATGCCTTCAAGGCAGAGATCGACAAATTCTTGATCTCAGAAGGAATCAAGGGCTACGGGGAGAGTGCAGGGAAGTGGTATTGAAATGCCCATCAGCCATGATTTAAATGGCGGAGTGGACTTGATGAGCCGAATGGCCTTACTTCCACTCCTATGTCATATGGTCATATGGTCTAAAAATGGGACATTCTTCAACAAACAGTTTCCTATCATGTTCTGAGAGATAATACAGTGTGAAGCTGGATGAACACAGCAGGCTAGGCAGCATCAGAGGAGCAGGAAAGCTTGACGTTTCGGGTCGAGACCCTTCTTCAGAAAATTTGTCAGATTCTCCAGCATCGGCAGCTCCTACTATCTCGTATCGTGTTCTCCTGTCTTCACAGACCCATGTTTTTTAAACATTTAGAGGAAGTATGGTGTCATTACATTCCTTAACTAAATTCTTCAACTGTTGAAAAGTTTTAGTCTGTGAAGCTACTTGCTTAACATTTCAAATGATCTGAGGGCTAGCCCAATCCTGTTGCCCCATAATAAACCTTCTGGCTGCAATTGAGCCACTCACTTGTAATTATGACTGAGAGACACTGAGTGTTTGACATGGATCTGTATAACTTGTCTCCTGGGGCAGGTTTTATACTGAGCACTTAATGTGCCCTTGTTAAACTTGACCTATACAGGTTTGTATCGGTTCTTTGAACCTCAGGGGAAGGTGTATTTCCAGAATGTTGAATGAAGGGATCACCTGCACCAAGCTGCTGGCTTATCCAATCTAATTTTACAAGCTGCCACGAGCCACAAGCTAAATGCCTTGCTTTGCAGAAGGCTGTACAGTCCTGACCCAGCTTCCGCAATAGCTTGCTCACAGTTAGCTCGCATGACCAGAGGATTAAAGCTAATCAACTGTGTGTATCATGTTTTACTTAATCCTCCTGAAATAAATATGATCAATTCTTCAAGAGATTCAATAGGAAAGAAGTGCTGCCCCTGATAAAAATGACACCAATGCTCTTTGCTGTGAGTTAGTGTCGACGTCATTTGGAATTGCAGTATATTTTACAAACGGCTTTCTCACACTATAACTGCCAACAAGCAGGCCTCACCTCCTAGGATCTGTGTGGCTTAACTTGTACACAGTACTTCCACGGTAGGTGTACATTATCCTGGCATTAACTAGCTCTCAGTCTGCAGTCATCTGAATATTACATGGTCTCTTACACACACAAGACCAGAAAACTCTTGAACATATGGGGCAGCACAGTGGCTCAGTGGTTAGCACTGCAGCCTCACAGCACCAGGGACCCGGGTTCGATTCCACCCTTGGGCGACTGTCTGTGTGGAGTTTGCACATTCTCCCTGTGTCTGTGTGGGCTTCCTTCAGGTGCTCCGGTTTCCTTCCACAGTCCAAAGATGTGCAGGCTAGGTGGATTGGCCATGGGAAATTGCCTGTAGTGTACAGGGATGTATAGCTTAGGTGGGTTAAAGGGGGATGGGTCTGGGTGGGATGCTCACAGAGTTGGTGTGGACTGGCAGGGCCAAAGTCCCTGTTTCCACACTGTAGGGATTCTATGATGATAACGAAATACTCATTATGTTGTGTAAACTTGTCAAGGGATTTTTTAACATGTCAAGCCAACTGATATCTACATTGATGCATGCCTACAACCTCATCCACAACGCAAACTACAAATATTCTCAAAAACTTGATATTGACATTAACAAATAACAAGTAAAATGAAACAATTTCTGCCAATGGGTGAAAATGTTAAAGAGAGATTAGATAGAGGTATTTGACATGAAAAAGGGGATTTAGCAGAGTAAGTAAGGAGAAGAAGCTTCTGCTAGCAGGAAGATTAGTAATTAGACACAAATTGGCAAGAACAAGAGCTACTGGGAATTGGGAAGAATTGTTTTAAGCAATAGGTTGCAGTGCGGAATGCACTGCCTGAGAAAGAGGTGTAAACAGACTTAGTAGCAACTTGCTAAAGGATACATTTTCTCAAAAGACTTTTTGGAAAGAGTGGCAAAGAGGCACGAGTTAACTTGTGCTGTCAAAAAGCAATGAACAATTGGAAAAAATGTCTCCTTCTGCACTGCCTAAATCCAAGTTCCATAACAACTAACTTCATAAACAGAACTGGAATGCTTTTAGTGAGTTGAAGTATGAACAGACCATGAATACTAGGCCCTAAGTTGTCTGTATAACAGAAGCAGCGCAGTCGAATCTAACCGATATATCATGTATCTACATCATCTTTCAATCGTAATTCACAATCTAAGCTTTTTCACTAAACCAAAGCAGATGATCAAACATTGTGTTACAATTGCTTTCAGTGTCACTGACTGAAGGAGTAGAAAAATAGAGCAACAGAATTCCCCATTTTTTCCCTGGCAGATCCAGTTCTAAAATATACACCAGGTGAGAATGGCAGTGCCATTGAAAGAACCCAGTACGTAGTACTTTTCCATTGATTCAGAGATCACATATTCAAATCAAACTTCAGAAAATCTGGATTGATAGCTGAGGGAGCGCTGCCCTGCTGGAGTTATTGCCTTATGTTTGATTTGTTAAATCAAGGCCTTTTCATCTTCGCTAAATGTAAAGACCCTAATCCTGATTAACATTTCTCAATCAATATTCTTAAAACTGATTAGTTATTATCACACTTTTGTTTGTGGGAACTTGCTTTGTACAAAGTTGCGCAAACTGCACCGTCGACTTTCCACGGCAGTGACTAAGCCTAAAAGCTTATTCATAGGTCGCAAACATTTGGAATGCAATTCAAGTCTTTCTCTCTAATAACACTAATTGGTTTCAGTTTTGAAGGATCAGCAAAGTCACCTAGCTCCCCTCACATTCTGCTAGTGAAGAAGTAAGACAAACCAGGGCAGGACCTACACAATTAATGGTAGGGCCCTTGAGAGTGTTGCTGAACAGACAGACTTAGGGGTTCAGGTACTCAATTCCTTGAAAGTGGAGTTGCAGATAGACAGGTTGGTGAAGAAGATAACAAAGTGTGTAGCTGGATGAACACAGCAGGCCAAGCAGCATCTCAGGAGCACAAAAGCTGACATTTCGGGCCTAGACCCTTCATCAGAGAGGGGGATGGGGAGAGGGTTCTGGAATAAATAGGGAGACAGGGGGAGGCGGACTGAAGATGGAGAGAAAAGAAGATATGTAGAGAGGAGAGTATAGGTGGGGAGGTAGGGAGGGGATAGGTCAGTCCAGGGAAGATGGACAGGTCAAGGAGGTGGGATGAGGTTAGTAGGTAGGAAATGGAGGTGAGGCTTGAGGTGAGAGGAAGGGATAGGTGAGAGAAAGAACAGGTTAGGGAGGCGGGGACCGGCTGGGCTGGTTTTGGGATGCAGTGTGGGGAGGAGACAAGCTGGGCTGGTTTTGGGATGCAGTGGGGGGAGGGGACGAACTGGGTTTTGGGATGCAGTAGGTGGAGGGGAGGTTTTGAAGCTGGCGAAGTCCACATTGATGCCATTAGGCTGCAGGGTTCCCAAGCAGAATATGAGTTACTGTTCCTGCAACCTTCGGGTGGCATCATTGTGGCACTGCAGGAGGCCCATGATGGATATGTCGTCTGAGGAATGGGAGGGGGAGTTGAAATGGTTCATGACTGGGAGGTGCAGTTCTGCAAAGCGGTCCCCAAGCCTAGTCTTGGTTTCCCCAATGTAGAGGAAGCCACACCGGGTGCAGTGGATACAGTATACTACATTGGCAGATGTGCAGGTGAATATCTGCTTAATGTGAAAAGTCATCTTGGGGCCTGGGATGGGGTGAGGGAGGAGGTGTGGTGGCAAGTGTAACACTTCCTGTGGTTGCAGGGGAAGGTGCCGGGTGTGGTGGGGTTGGAGGGGAGTGTGGAGCGGACAAGGGAGTCATGGAGACAGTGGTCTGCACATCTGCCAATGTGGTACACTGTATCCGTTGTACCCGGTGTGGCTTCCTCTACATTGGGGAAACCAATCGGAGGCTTGGGGATCGCTTTGCAGAACACCTATGCTCGGTTCACAATAAACAACTACACCTCCCAGTCGCAAACCATTTCAACTCCCCCTCCCATTCCTCAGACGACATGTCCATCCTGGGCCTCCTGCAGTGCCACAATGATGCCACCCGAAGGTTGCAGGAACAGCAACTCATATTCTGCTTGGGAACCCTGCAGCCTAATGGTATCAATGTAGACTTCACAAGCTTCAAAATCTCCCCTTCCCCCATTGCATCCCAAAACCAGCCCAGCTCGTCCCCTCCCCCTACTGCATCCCAAACCCAGTTCAGCCTGTCTCTGCCTCCCTAACCTGTTCTTTCTCTCACCCATCCCTTCCTCCCACCTCAGCCGCACCTCCATATCCTACCTACTAACCTCATCCCACCTCCTTGACCTGTCCATCTTCCCTGGACTGATCTATCCCCTCCCTACCGCCCCACCTATACTCTCCTCTCCACCTATCTTCTTTTCTCTCCATCTTTGGCCCGCCCTCCCCCTGTCTCCCTATTTATTTCAGAACCCTCTCCCCATCCCCGTCTCTGATGAAGGGTCTAAGCCTGAAACGTCAGCTTTTGTGCTCCTGAGATGCTGCTTGGCCTGCTGTGTTCATCCAGCTCCACACTTTGTCATCTTGGATTCTACAGCATCTGCAGTTCCCTTTATTTCTGGTGAAGATGATGTTTGGTATGATTGCCTTCATCGGTCAGAGCATTGGGTATAGGAGTTGGGATGTCATGTTGCAGCTGTACAGTACATTGGGGAGGCCTGTTTTGGAGCAATGCGCACAATGCTGGACACCTGCTATAGGAAGGATATTATGAAATTGAAAAGATTTACAAGGCTGTTACCGGGACTGGAAGATTTGAGTTGTAAGTGGAGAGGCTGGATTGGCTGGGACTTTTTTGCCTAGAGTGTTAGAGCTTGACAGGTGAATTTACAGAGGTTTTTCAACATCATGAGGGCCACAGGGTGAACAGCAAAGTTCCTTTTCCATGAGTAGCAGAGCTCAAAACTAGATGGCACAAAGTGAGAGGGGAAAGATTTTAAAGGGACCTGAGTGGCAACATTTTCACACAGAGAGTGGTGAGTGTATGGAATGACCTGCCAGACGAGGTGGTAGATGCAGATACTGTTACGTCATTTAAAAAAGAAATCATTTGGACAGGTACATGAATAGGAAAGGTTTAGAAGGATTTGAATCAAATGCAGGCATATGGGATTAGTTTAGTTTCGGCAACCTGGTCAGCATGGATGAGATGGGCTGAAAGGTCTCTTTTCGAGCTGTATGGTTCTATGGTTCTGAGTTCTTTGTGACCTTCAGGCCTCAATCTTATTCAAATGTGGTCGGCCAGCGGCCAAAACTGAAATGGCAGTGGGGGTCCCATTTACAGAACAGGAGTCTGACATCAGTATTCAATGGGATCCTGTTTCCTGAAACAGAGAGCACTTTGGACATTTGGCAGTAAGCCAGGTGAGGTGACTCAACACCAAACCCATTGTCTTGAATCAAAGTCCAGTATTTGGGTGAGATCCTGCAAATGAACTCTCCAGGGGAGAGTACATTTGCAAAAGGAGGGTGGGGGTGGAATAAAGAATGACATTCAGGTCTGAGAAAAGTTGAACAGTAAAACAGCCATGGTGGAGCAATTGCTGTACAAATAAATATTTCCCAATCCCGCACAGAAGAGGGAAGTGTCCCTTCAAGGGGAAAGAGAAAGCCAAGTCCAAACAAGTCAGCCATTCAGCGTGTACTGAGTTCAAGGTGCAGTTTGTTTTGGCAAAATAAAATTTGAAAGCGGTAGGCTTTTGAGATCTCCCTGCTCCTGTCCTGACCAGGAGTACAGCAGGTTAAAATAAATTGTTTGTGCACAGTCAGCAGAGACCACTCAGTGAACCTTTTCCCTTGAGTTAGAGTCCAAGAGCCAGAGAGCTGAATTACTTTCAACTCAGATACATATCGGGAAATCCATACGTTATATTTTCTGAGCAATTGAGATCAGAATTACAGGTTGCTGCTGTTCATGCGACATGGGAGGCACAGGTTTGTGGGCATGGCTTGGGGAAAGAATGGGTTTAAATTAATCAGGTCTAAAGGATAAGTCACTGAGGCTTCTGGCTGACTGAACGTTGTAACCTCAATTTACTTCCCCCTTCCCAGAGGGGCAAAAGCATAAAACAAAAAGGGTAATACTTGGAAATGTAGGTTCTGCTCGATATGGACACCATTTTGAAGTATGTGAGTCAGAACAATGGGCAGAATCTTATAACGGGTGTGTGCTTTGGCGAGATGTGTGGCAGAATTGGACAAAAAGTACAGCAAAGCCGAACCCATCTGGACATTGAGATTGTCTCACTTCATGTTTTACTCATTTCGCAAACAGTGAGGTAAGGTAGGAAGTGGTAAGATGCAGAGCTGTTAAAACACTTTGTTAACTCCACACAGCCGAAGTCCTCCCAAATTCTGATTCCAGCCTGAGTCAGCCAATCACGATTGGGCAGGGACTTTCCCGCCACTTTTACCCCATGTCTGCAGACAGTGGGGCCTAACTGCACTGCTGGGACTAACTAACTCGGTGTAGGCTGCTGATGAAGCCTCAAACATTCTGGGTCCATATAACTTGTTGCCAAATTTATTTTTAAACTAAAACGAAGGAAATTTGTTTACCTAATAAATTCCTCCATCAATTTACCACAAAAACAGTGAAGTCTATGTCCAGTCTCAACCTGTAAAAGTATTGACAGTGAATTCATTTTGAGTGTTGTGGGGTCAAACTAAACAAGCTTACTTATGGTAACTGAAGGTAAAGTAATCCTGTGGCCAGTGATGATATCTTCTAGTTCTAATGCATTAGTGTTTCCACCATTTTCTTTTCTCCTGAAACAGATGAAATTGAGCAAAAACCTATCAGTTGGATAAAACCTATCCAGAACTAGGGGTCACAATCTAAATAAGGAGTAAGACATTCAGGACTGAGATGACGAAGAATTTCTTCACTCAGAGAGTTGTGAACCTGCAAATCCTCTCCCACAGGAAGCTGTTAGGTCCAGTTCAAGAGGGAGCCGGACGTGGTCCTTGTGGCTAAAGGGATTAAGGAGGGTGGGGAGAAGGCGGGAATGAGATACTGAAATTGCATGGTCAGCCACATTGAATTGTAGTGCAAGCTCAAAGGCCAAAGGGCCTACTTCTGCACCTATTTTCTATGTTTCTATAATGTGGAAATGTAAGGTTATACACTTTGGCAGAACGAATAAGGAGCTGAATATTATATCAATAGAGAAAGATGGCAGAAAGATGCAGGACAGAGGGATTTGGGCACACTCGTGAGTAAATTGCCATAAGCTAGCATCCAAGTTCAGTAGGTAACAGAAAAGGCTAATGGAATATTTGTGTTTATTTCAATCAGAAAAGACTAGAGAAGTGGAGCAATTTTGCTCAAACTGCACAAGGCTGTAGTCAGACCACAACTGGAATACCGAAAACAGTTTTGGACCCATTGTCTGAAGAAAGATAAATTAGAATCGGAAGCAGATCGGAGAAAGTTCACTCGACTGAGCTGAGGTATGAAGGAACTGTCTTACAAGTAGAGGTTGATTGTGTTGGGCTTGTGCTTGTTGGAGTTTATGAGAGGTGACCATATTGAAATCCATAATGTTCCTGATGAGCTTGGCATGTAAATGCGTTCCCCTAGTGATAAAGTCGAGGAGCAGAGGGTATAGTCTCAGGTTAAGGGGTTACCTTTCTTCCCTCACACGCATTGAATCTGTGGGATTCATGATCATAGAGGACTATAGATGCTGAGTCATTGAGCATATTCAAGGCTGAGATGGGCAGATTTTTAATCAGGAAGGGAATCAAGGGAATATGGAGAAAAGGCAGGAAAATGAAGTGGAGGATTATTGGATCATTTGTGATTTCATTGAGTGATGGAGCAGGCCCAATAAGCTGAATGGCCTATTTCTTCTCCCGTGTCTGTGGTCTTAAACTATCAACATGCCCATCACTGCCAGCATTGACTGCTGAGGCTCACATGTAAATAATGACCTTTTTGGGGGGTGGAGGGGGATGTTCAACTGGAGTCAAAAAAAACAACAGCAAAAATCTTCTAGAAAGTGCTAAGGGAAAATCACTGGGGAAACAAATATAAAAAAGGTGTCTTTCTGAAGAGGGATCTTTCAGAGAAACAAAATTTGTGTGTCATCGAACAGTAATCCTGTTATGTTAGTGCAGATTCAACAGGATATTATGAATCTGGCTTTTCAAAGCCTGTACAATCCATCTCAGAATGGGGACATTTGGTTCACATATGGCACAAACCTCCTGATTCAATAGAGCATTCATTGAAGCAACAAATTTCAGGATGGTGGAAGCCTCTGCTACAGCAACCAGGGAGCGTTTGTGTTGAGGGTGAGCACAGTTCCCAAGGTGAAAGCAGGAAAAGTAAATAAAATGGTGGGCAGTCCGTCCTGTTCATTATAGATTCTCTGTGTTGGACACGTGGAAAGGAAGTGCAGTCACATGTAGTGAGGGAACACCACTATATGCAGATAACACCTCACTCTTAGATTGTGTTTTGGGCAATAAGTCTTTCACAATACCGAAATAGTGTCCAGGGATGTGCAGGCTAGGTGCATTAGCCGTGGGTAATACAGGATAGCATAATGGCGTAGGACTGGGTGAGGTGCTTTTTGGAGGGTCGGTGTGGACTCAGTGGGCCGAATCGTCTCCGTCCACACTGAAGGGATTTTAAGATTCCACGAGTGTGGTAGAAGAATGGGTGGCACAGTGGCTCACTGGTTAGCACTGCGGCCTCACGGTGCCAGGGACCGGGGTCCAATTCCATCCTCAGGTGACTGTCTGTGTGGAGTTTGCACGTTCTCCCCGTGTCTGTGTGGGTTTCCTCCGGGTGCTCCGGTTTCCTTCCACAGCCCCTTTGTGCAGGTTGAGTGGGTTGGCCATGGTAAATTGCCCAGAATGTTTCAGGGATGCGCAGGCTTGGCGGATTAGCCATGGGAAACACAGAATAACAGGTATAGGGTGGGATACCCTTCACAGGGTTGGTGTGGACTTGATGGGCTGAATGGCCTGCTTTCACTCTGTAGAGATTCTATGAAATGAATAACAGAGACATAGATTAATATAAACAGAGGATCCTTGGAGTCTATAGACTCACTGACATTTACAGCACAGAATGAAGCCACTCAATCTATCATTCCCCAGCACTCAAAGATTTAACTACACTAAGAGATAGTAAGAACTGCTGATGCTGGAGTCTGAGATATCACAATGTGGAGTCCTGCTCCTCTGATACTGCCTGGCCTGCTGTGCTCCTCCAGCCGCACACTGTGTTATCTCTGACTCCACTAATCTCATTTGCCAGCTCTCGGCCATAACCCTGGAGGCTATGGCAACGTAAGTGAATTTCTAAAGACTGTCTGGATGTACGAGAGTTTCTGACTTAACTACTCTTTCAAGTAATGTGTTCCACACTCCCAACACCCTCTGGGTGAAAGACACTTCTCCTCAATTCTCACCTTGATCTTCTTTCTCTTACTCCCTGGGTGTGACCCATCAACCAACAGTACGAGTGCTTTAATATCCATCCTACTTATGCCCCTCTAAACCAAAACACCTCGATCAGGCCCCTTCTCAACCTTCACTGCTCCAAGGAAAAGAGCCCCATCCTATCCAATCTTCCCTCATAGCTCAGACCCTCCAGTCCAGGCAGCTTCGTGGTACATCTCCTCTGTGCCCTCTCCACTGCTATCACATTCCGTACACAGTACTCCAGTTGCTTCCGAACATTTTACATAGTTCCAACAAAACTTCCCCACGCTTATTTTTGCCTTGGCTAATAAAGTCAAGTAGCCCATATACCTTCTTAGCCACCTTATCTACCTGCCTTCCTACCTTCAGGGATTCATGGATATACACAACAAGGTCCCTCTGATTTTCAGTTCATTCTAGCCCCTATCATCTATGGTGTAATCCTTGCCTTGTTAATCCTTGCCCAAGTGCAGTGCCTCTCACATTTCCTGGTTTTCAGACTTTATCTTTTGATTTCAATTTCTTGCGGTATTCTGGGACTTCTCCATTCTTTATATCATTTGTTCACTCATGCAATGTGGGCATCGCTGGCTGGGTCAGCAGCTATTGACCTGGAGGAGATGGTTGCTTTGTTCAAGTCAATTTGGTGTATGTATACTTGCGATACTCTTAGGGAGGGAGCTCCAGGATTCAGACCCAGTGAGACTGAGGGAACGGCAATATCTTTCCAATTCAGTAGAGTGAGTGGCTTGGAGGGCAACTTGTAGATGATGGTGTTGCCATATATCTGTTGCGTTTTTCTTTCCAAATGGTAGGGGTTATGGGTTTGGAAGATGCTGTTGAAGGAGCCTTGATAATTTATTGCAATGCATTCAGTAGCTGGTATGCACTGCTGCCACTGAGCGCTGATGGTGAAGAGGGTGTGTGGCTGGGCTGGTTCAGTCCTGACTGATTATCTGCCACCATCAATAAGAATCTGTGCTACATTGTGGTCCAATCCAGTTATTAAGAACTGACCAGTGAGCTCCTCAGCAAATCACAGGCCTCCTGCCTCATCAGAAACTGCCCACCAATCAGACACCATCAGATTTTGGGTTGTAGTGACCATTCTTGAAGTCTAATCTTCAGAGAATCAACGATTGGAAGGTGAGCCATTTGCTATTGGGACAGGTTGTGGAGAAAAGGTGGTCAGGGGTCAGAAGCAAATGTAAGGGAGGTGGCTTCCAATGGTCACGTCAAGCCCAACATCCCAGTTGGTGCCACAGCAGGGCAAATAGGAAGGCAAGCCCAGCCAATCCAGTCCCATCAACAACTGACATATGTTCATCCGACCAAATCTGGCTTCTTCATAACTGTCAATGCCATTCATCTCTCACTATTAATGGCTGAGTCTTCATTTACCGAAAGCTCTAGAAACCCTTACACAAACCTCCTTATCTCTCTCCATTGCTCTAAAACTTACTTCTAATCTCATTTTATATTGTTCAGTGTCAAATTGTGCTTGGTAACTCTTCTGTGAAGCACCTTGGGATGTTCGCTGTGTTAAAGGTTCTTTACAAATACAAATTGATGGTATTTATTTAGGTGGGTTGTAACTTAGTTTAGCACCACTTCTTTCTCATTTCTGGAATTCTGCTCTGTTGTCCAATCTTGGAGAAAGAATGTAATGAGATTAGTTGCCAAGTGGCCTTGAACAAAACCCAAAATGAGCGTCATTGAACAAGTTATGTGTGAGTAGGTGATGCGCGGTCAAGAATACGCCCATCACATGGTTAATGACTGAGAGTGATTGATGGGACAGCTGTTGATTTGTCCTTTTGCTTTGTGGACAGGACATACCTGGGCAATTCTCTACGTCTCTGAACTGGAGCAGCTTTTGCTAGAGGTTGCCTCGAACTGCAGAACGAGTCTTTACATTGTCATGCTTTTGATTCATCCCGTGCCTTCAGCCAATACTTGATGTCACGTGAAGTTAAACATTCTGCAAGTTGACATCTGTGAAGCTGGGATCCTCCTGAGGAGACCAAGATAGGTCATTTACATTGCCACATCTGGCTGACGATGATTGTAAATGCTTCAAGCTTGTCTTTTGCCCTTGTGTGCTGGTCTTCCACCCCCAGCATAGAGAATGAAAATAAGTGTGGAGCATCTTTCTCCTGTTAATGGTTTAATTGTCTGCCCTCATCCAGGAGGTGGCAGGACTGTAGAGGTTAGATCTTATTGGTTGGTTGTGGGGTTACTCAGCTCCGCTCCTACCCTTTAGGCTGCATGCTGTCCTGATTTATGGCTTCAGTGTGATTTCACCTGGTGCTGTCCTGGGAATGCTCCAGTGAAACCTACGTTGAACCAGAGGTGTGTGAGAGTGATGGAGGCCTGAGTGAAATGCAGGGCTAGCAGGTTTAACATTCTGCTGTAATGGTTCACAGCATTACATCAACCCTCGAGGGTAAATTGCTCAATCGAATCTGAATATCTAGCAATAAAGGTGACGCTAAATAACTCAAGCATAAGGATAGATCTTCATCTTCACAAAAACTGTGAGGTTGTCACCTCTACCAACACTCTCAGGCATAGAGTGTCTGTGACATGTAAGTTGGAGAGGACAAATCAAGCAGTTTATTTTTTCATATTGGTTCTCTCACAACCTGCAAATTCAATTTGATAGCCATGTCCATCAATTCAAGCCACTCTTGGCAATGGACATCGACATCTCCCACCAAAGTATATTCTGTTCCCTTCCTAACCTCAATGCTTCTTCCACGTGATTTAAAAGCTCAAGGTAAGTGTGAAATGTGTTTCGCCAGAAGCCACAGAGACCCATCATTGTTGTGGATTCCCAGAGACAGTACCATCAGACCGTAAGTATCCCACCCTCTCCTTTAGGGAGGGCAGGACATATTCATAGAATCCCTAGTGTTGAAGCAGGCCATTCAGCCCATTAAGACTGTACCAACCACCAAAAATCATTGCATCCACAACAAACCCCCTACCCTATTCCTATAGCCCTGCATTTCCCATGGCTAATCCACACATCCCTGGACACTATGGGCAATTTACCTAATCTGCACATCTTTGGTCTGTGGGAGGAAACTGGAGGAAACCCACGGAGACACGAAGAGAACGTGCAAACTCCGCACAGACTGTGACCTGAGGGTAGAATTGAACCTGGGTCCTTGGAATTGGAAGGCAGCAGTACTAACCACTGGGCCATTGTACCACCCAGTAACTGGGCATAGTGATGGAGATGTTTGGGATGCCAGTTAATATATGGCTCAGGAAGTATGATTATGTCAAGCTGTTAGTTAACTGACTGGTATAAGTTCTATCAATGGAAATACTAGGTCAGTCTCCAGATGTTAGTGAGGAGGACTTTGCAATATCAACTGAGCCTAAAGTGCATCTGTTGTGTCCAAGTCAACACCTGGGTTGCAGCTGAGTGCTCCAACCCAATTTTATTCTGGTGTCTTTAGAGCAATTTGATACAACTGAGTGATATGATGGTAGTTAAGAGATAATCGTATTGATCCGAGATTCCTTACACTTACAACCCTTGTCCCTGTTACAGAATGGTTTTATGCATCAGTATTTTAGAAGAACAAGGACAGCAAACACGTGGGAGCACCACCATCCGCAAACTCCCCTCCAAACCACTTACCATTCTGACGTGAAAATATATTGCCGTTCTTTCACTGTTGCTGGGTTAAAATCCTGGTGCTCCCTCCCTAACACATGGACTACAGCAGTTCAAGTAGATGACTTACCACCATCTTCTCAGTGGCAATTAGGAGATGGGCAATAAATGCTGATTTTGGCCAGAATGTCTACATCCCAAATTTGAATTGAAAGAAAATGATCTATAACTGTGTAATGAGAACTTTTATACATAAGTACAACGTAGAATGATTATAAATGCCTCGTCCACATCTATTTTGTGGAAATGCTGGCTTTCCATATGTATTCGTGTTGCCAAACAAATGTATGATGCAAAACAAGGCATTTCAGCTATTTTTTCCCTAATCAACCTGTTCAGAGATGTTATTACACACCTCTGGAGCACATGGGGCTTGAACCTCGAACCTCCCAGTCAGGGGTGAGGACAGAACCACTATACCACATAACTGTTGGCTAATTGAAGTGAATGGCCCAGGCCAGTTGTGCGCTATTCTGGTTTTTTATCCCCCATTTGTTGACGAGGTGTGGGCATCACTGGCTAGGCTAGCACTTACTTCCAAACTCTAATTCCCCAGGGGCAGTTATGAGCCTACCCTATTGCTGTGGGTCTGGAGTCACGTGTATGTCAGACTGCGTGAGGATGGTACATTAACAACACTAAAGGTCATTGTGAAGCAGATGGGTTTTTTTTAAATGACAGTCAGCAGTGGTTACAGATAATATCCCTGAACAGGTTGATTCAGAGAAGTATGACACACTTCTGGAATAGGTGGAACTTGAACACCAGACCACCTGGCACAGAGATAGGAACACTGCCACTGTGCCACAAGTGTCATTTTGATAAAGGTTACACAGTTTCGATTAGGTCAGCTTTTTACTGAATTCAAACTTCACCATCTGCCGGGGTCCAATAGTTACCCGGAGTTTTTAACCACTCCTGTGCAGCTTTTAATCCTATACGAGTTGGAAGCTTTCGAATTCTACTATTTTAGGATTTTACTGAGGGTTCCAGACCCAGGGAATTCCCTATCAGAATTATCAACTTCCCAGGTAATTTTCAAGGACTGTGCTGCATTAGGAATTCTGCACGGTCCCAACATGCAACTCCAGTCTGTGCTGTAAAAGCTAATATCTGCGCATCAAAATATCTGAACTAATGTGCACTAACTAATGCATTAATGTCTAATAGCAGTCTTTCAATGACTTCTTTAGTGACAAATGAAATAGATTCAGTAAAAGGCCTACTGCTTTTGATTTGATTTAATATGACTTATTGGCACATGTATTGAAATACAGTGAAAATTTGTTTTGGATGCTGTACAGTCAGTACCGTACAAACTGTTTCATAGTAGCAGAACGGAGTGCAGATTACAGTGTTACAGCTGCAGAAGAGGTTTAGAGAGATCAACATTAACATTTCAGATGTCCATTCCGACATCTGATAACTCCTACTGAAGGAGACAGCCATAAGCCCAACAGCGCCACCGTCTGGTGGTTTGCAGTATCACAAGAACAGTCCATATTGTATAAATCTTTTCCTCAAAGTGAATTGTTCACTGGAGAAGGAAGATCTTGATCCATTTCACAATCCTGAAGCAGGCAGTCACTGCTTTGCAGCTGAGGAAAGGGGGCTATTGCATTGTATTTCCCCCTTTCCTAGCTATTCCCATGAAAGGCTGAAACAAAAATAGAGATTGCTGGAAAAGCTCGGCAGGTCTGGTAGCAGCCGTGAAGAGAAATCAGAGTTAATGTTTCGGGTTCAGTGACCCTTCCCCAGAAGGGTCAGTCGTGGCAGACCTCTTTAAAACCTTCTGAGCTGGTTTCTATGTGGGTAATATGGGAAACAAAAGGTGTGTGTCACTGAAACAACAGACAGAAAACCCCTAAAACCTCAACACCAGCAATTTCAATTGGATTCAAGCTGTCTGAATCAAAGTTACAGCTCATTCGTTAGAAATTATCAGTCACAAAATCAGAGGATATGATTTAAACTTAATGATTGGGAAACTGGTAGGAAAGTATTCCTGCCAAGTAATGATACATGCTTCTCAAACATTGGGACATGTGTCAGTTGTGCAAGCCAAATATGTTAATTTATTAACAAAACGAAACAAAACAACTGCGAATGCTGCAAATCAGAAACAAAAACGCAAATTGCTGGAAAAAGCCTGCAGGTCTGGCAGCATCTGTGCAGAGGAAACTGAGCTAATGTTTTGGGGCCAATGACCCTGCTTCAGAACAAGTTCCTTTCTTGTCGTGTTTTTTTTTCCCCCCCAATTCCTTTGGACCAGGAATTTGCATCCAATCCCTTTCTATCCCTGCAGCATTAAAATGGGATTTAAAGTTTAACTTTTACCAAGTTATTAGTCGACTTGTTTGCTGCAGTGTCAAGTTTTGTCTGATTCGTTTCATAAGGTTCTTGGAATGTTTTAGTGTATGACATAGGTTGTGGATGCTCTTTGTTAAATGAAATGCTCTTAGCTGTGGTATGAGTAGGTGGTACCATCAGCACGGAATTTAGCCCAAGTTCCAATTCCTGCTGTTGACCCTGTGCGGGTGTAGGCTGAGCTCCAGCCCTGCTGTCTCCCACAGTACCACAGCTAATATTCATGGGTAATGAGGAGGTGATGGCCTAATGGTAATTATTACTAACAAAAGCATAGTTGCTGGAAAAGCTCAGCACATCTGGCAGAATCTGCGAAGAAAAAAAATTGGAGTCAACATGTTGGGTCCAGTGAACAGAGGTCACCGGACCCGAAATGTTAACTCTGAATTTTCTTCGCAGATTCTGCCAGACGTGCTGAGCTTTTCCAGCAACTTATGCTTTTGTTAGTAATAATTACCATTAGGCCATCACCTCCTCATTACCCATGAATATTAGCTGTGGTACTGTGGGAGACAGCAGGGCTGGAGCTCAGCCTACACCTGCCGCTTTTGTTCCTGACTTACAGCACTGCAGCTCTTTCAGTTTTGATTTAGCAATTATCACTAGACTATTAATCCAGATACACTAGTAATACTCTAGGGACCTCAGTTCAAATCCTAACACGGCAGACGGTGGAATTTGAATTCAATAATTATCCAGAATTAACAATCTAATGATGACCATGAATCCATTGTCGATTGAAAGGAAAAACCCATCTGGTTCACTAATGTCCTTTAGGGAAGGAAACTGCCATCCTTACCTGGCCTGGTCGACAGGTGACTCCTGGCCCACAGCAATGTGGTTGACACTTAATGCCATTAGGGACAGGCAATAAATACTGGCTTGGGTCAGTAACACCCACACCCACATCCTGTAAATGAATTTCGGAAAAAAAACTATCGTTACTTTATCGAGATACTTCAGTGCTTGTGGAACGCAGCCCAGCTGAAATCCACCTCATCTTCAAGAGATAACGGGAGAACTTGGAACATCATTTCGAAGGTGGTAAATAGACTCCATCACCATAAATCAGTATAGGTACCTCACTCCCTTGGAATTATTTCCTGACTTCTTGAGAGAATGGTATTCAGAATAAAATGGTTGAAAAGTAGAGTCTAATGCAGTTGGTTACAAGGGTGACTGCGTGAGAGGACTGGAGATGAGCTCAATGAACTAATGAAACTTCTTCATACTTGAATGCCTTGGACAATGCACCACTGAACGGACTCAAACAATTCTCATCCTATGTGGCTCGAGCTTCAAACAGGTTCACTCGGGTCGTTTTCTAATCACTAGTTTGTCTTTGAAAAGTGACTCTGCTGGTTAGCTCGCTATATCAGTTATGGGTTTGTTGCAATGTCAGGCACTGCTAATGACTAAAAGCTGAAAGAACTGCGGATGCTGTAAATGGGAGACAAGAACAGAAATTGCTGGAAATTCTGATGAGGTGGTGCCAGTTTTGGACTGGAGTAGACAAGGTCAGAATTCCCACTCCAACAGGTTATAGCCTCGATATTCTGAGGGTCACCGGAACCAAAATGTTAACTCTGATTTCTCTTCACAGATGCTGCCAGGCTTGCTAAGGAGTAGTTTTAAGACTGGGTTTTTGTAACAATCAGCTAATTTATACACATAATTAGTAGTTCTACTACTAGTATTCAGAACAAAGGATGTTGGTGCACAACTTTGTATCTTGCACGTAAGAACAGTTGATAACCCCAACATGGCTCAAACGGAGTAATTAATTAAATCTCATGGTGCTCATCAAGTTCCTCTTGGATACCCCTTCAATTCCCTTGGAACAAGCAATAGCCTGTTATAAAGCAGGCACTTTGTGACTGCCTGCCCTCCTCTGCGGTTACATTCATGCCTGTGTGTCCTTTGAGAGGGAGCATGTCATCTTGCTCTTGATGCCTTTAGAGAGAAGTGGGTAGCACAGGGTATGGAATGCTTTATTTGCTCCTCCATTTCAATTTTGATTTGGTCCCTCCCTGCTCTCCGTACCTCCCGCTCATCTTTTGATGGCTAACAGTGCCCATAATGGGCTTTACATGTAATTAGCAACATCAGTGATTTATTAGTGCCGATTAATAGATTAAGAATAAAATAAAAATGTCATGGTGGTTTGGTGATGGAGAAAAAAAATTGTTCAGTTACATGTAAGACGACTTCTGGATATAAGTCCCAAAAAAAAACTTACAGCAGAACCTCCCTTTGTTTTGCTTTGCAACATATGATGATGAACAATTTCCCACCACATGCTTTAAAAGGAACCAGCTCTCGAGGGGCAAGTCCCCAGGCGTGGACAGGCTGGTCACCAAGTTATTCAGGGCACTTCGAGATGTCCTGAGGAACGACTATGTGTGGGTCCTGCAGGAATATTTTGCTGTTAGAGAGCTGCCCCTTTCTTGATGCAGGGCAATCATCATCCTATCGCCCAAGGAAGGGTATTTTTATTTCTTAATCCTCAGCACAGACGACAACAACTTAAAGGTTTTGTCATCTTGCTTGGGATTGGTGCTGGCCCCTATGAGCCACCCTGACCAGTCATACACAATCCCACGAAAGAAGATCCACACTAACATCCATTTTGTCTGGGACCTGAGAGAGATAATGGGAACTGCAGATGCTGGAGAATCCAAGGTCAGCTTTTGTGCTCCTGAGATGCTGCTTGGCCTGCTGTGTTCATCCAGCCTCACGTTTTGTTGTCTGGGACCTGATCCATTTTTCCCCCCCAGAGGATTGGTCTGCTGAACACCTTCCTATCCCTTGAACAGAAGGCATTGAACAGGGTTGAGAACTTGGAGAGCATTCAGGTTCAGGACGCACTTTGTCACATGGATCTGACTTTTGTTCAGTGCCACCGAGGGTCTGGTTAAAGTCCCTGACAGCACCCCTTCAATTTGGGAAAAGGAGTATGTCAGGGCTGCCCCCTTCTCCAGCCAGCTGTTTACCCCATGTGTGGAGCTTTTCCTGTGCCTGTTGTGGAGGAGGTTGTTGTTAGGAGTGGTTCTGCAGGGGCTGGGCACATATAGTTCTTTCACCTACACCAACGACAGGCTCCTCATGGTCACTGAGCTGGGGAAGGATGCATGGGTGCAAGGGAGTCTACTCAGCAGCGTCTTGTGCCATGATCAACTGGGCCAAATCATCCAGACTTCTGGTCAGGCTGTGGTGGTAAATTCTTTGCCAGAGGTGTTATGGGGGAAGTTGGGTGTCGGGCAGGGTGGGGTTCAGTTTGAACACCGCCTTCTTCCCTACTTGGGGTCAACCCAGCTGAGGAATGCTGGCCAATGCATTAACAGTAGTTGAAGGCCAAAGCCGTGGCCTAGCTAGACTGGTACCTCAGGGACCAAGTGCTGGGCAGAAGCTTGGTAGTCATCATGGACAGAGGTGCCTTTTGTCCAGGTTACCGCTAAACATCATCCACCTCAACTCCTGCATCCGCTGCTGGACACCGCTCGGTGCAGTCAGTGGTAACTGGGTGGCAGCAATCCTCAGTGAAGGGCTCCCTACACCAGAATTCTTCCTGTTCCATTCACAGACCTGGGACAGATGGTGTTGCACACAGCAGTCCCTTATAACCACACAGACTGTATCTGCTCAGAAACTCCCAAGCCAACTGTTTTACTTTTATTGAAAAAAAAATTCTACAGGAGCTTTTAAACTCACAGGGGTTCTTTCCCCCAGCAGCCACGTGCACTTGGAGGTGCAAGACACAGTAAAAACACTGAGTGAACAATAATATTAATTAACATACCATGACCAGAAAAGACATCCTTGTGACCAAAGAACCAGTAATAAGCAGAGCTCCTAGGGGCAGTGCTTACGTGAACTAAAAGGTGAAGGAGAGAATAGGGATTGAGTCATAAGAGTTAGGGGGGGAAAATATAGCACTCCACACCTCAGAATGCCCACCTCTGCCTAAAGACAGTAACAGCAGTGATAGAAACCATGAGCTCCTTCCCAAGGGACATCCAGGCCTGAACACAATTGTCTATTGTGTGGTGCTCCTCATACGGTAGGGTGTTGTAACAAGTTTATGGCAATGCCCTATAACATCTCCTTCAGCAGGGGAGACATTATGCAGTGAATACAATGGTCTTACAAAACAGAGCCATGAATGGACGGTGAAAAAAGGAACGTAGAACCCACATGGAATTGAAGAATTCTATTACCTAGGAACAAAAGGAAGTTATTAAAAACCATATACAAAACACTGTTCTAGGCTCTGCACTACAATCAGAGAAGGCCCCAGTGTGCCATTTGGCCCATTAAGGCCACAGCAACCCTCTAAAAGAGCATCCTCCTACACTATCCTTGTAACCTAGCATCTACCATGACTAATCTGCCTAAATTGCAGATCTTTGTCTGCGTGGGTTTCTTCCCACAGTTCAAACTCCACACAGGAGGTGCCAGACAGCAGAACTGAAACCTAGCACTGAGGCAGCAGTGGTAAACCACTAAGCAACTGGGGCACCTGCAGATGGGAAGGATGGAGAGGCACTGGGGAAGAACTCAGAACAGGTTTATGAAAATGATTGCAGGGATGAGATGTTTCAGCTATCAGGAAGGATTGCAGAGGGTGGAACTGTTCAGTTTGGTGAAGAGAAAGCCAAGGCGATTAAGATGTGTTCATAATCAAAAAAGGGTCTAGACAAAGTGGCTAGAGAAACTGAGAACCTGTTCAGTGAGTATTTAGAACTTGAAATATACTGCCTGAAAGTCACTGTGATGGAACATGTTCAATTGAGGCAGTAATTATTAAGCAAGCAAGAAAGTGCAGTGTTGCAGAGATAAGGTAGGAAATGGACACCAAGTTAAAATGCTCAGTCAACACAGATACAATGGGCTGAACGGGCACCTGCTGCTATGATTGACAGCATTTCACTGGGGTCAGGGGTTTCTGATGCCAACAGGTGAGGGCTCTTTTTCCAGTGGTGGGAGGTTCCTGTCTCCTCAACCACACCCCTTGCCCGAGCTGTCTTCCCCCTTCTTTCACACAGCAGTTCTCTCAGGACATTGGTGGCTTTTTAAATTCAAAGTTCTACTGACAGTGTTGGAGTCTTCACAGGATGAGGTAGTGAGGAGGACTATTCCTACACAACCATCAGGCAAACCCAAATCCTCCAGAACAAAATCCACAAAGAGATTATCATCAAGACATGGCTAAATGACACCACATCCAAGATCCAAGAATAAAAACTTTAAAGAATGGTATGATTTACATTTAAGATACAGTTCAATCTCGCATTTAGGGAACAGGTTAGATATTAAAGCCCCATGAGCCAGCTCAGTTAAATCAATAGTCATGGTTAAATTTCTGGAAGGAAGGAGCTATGCTTGGTAGTCCATTCTAAAATGAACCGTAGCAACTTTCTTCTCCAAGTGTTTTCTCTCACTCGCCTTCATCAAGCATAAATACTAATCTACAGTGCAGGGCTGGCCATTTGAGAGCGCAACACGAACTAAAAATGAATACAACTCAGCGGGGGAGTGAACTTATCTGGGTGGGAGATTTACTGCTAATTAGAGCTGGTAAAAGTTAATTGAAAAGGAATGATGAAAATATTCACAAACATCTGCACTACTTTCATGACATTTGTTGAACTTGCTATCAGTTTATGGCTTGAATGGAAAACTGATGCTGCTTGAAACGCTTGGCAGGTCTGGCATTATCTGTGAAGAAAAAGAAATCAGAGTTAACATTTCAGGTCCGGTGAGCCTTCCTCAGAACAGGTTCCTCAAATCCAGTTCTGAAAATGGAGCACCGGACCTGAAATGTTAACCAATTTCTTTTTTCTTCACATATGTTGCCAGACCTGCTGAGCTTTTCCAGGAACTTTGGTTTTTGTTCCTGATTTTACAGCATCTGCAATTCTTTTGATATTATTTTTAACTTCATTGTTACAGTGCACGGTGCATATCATGTCATAATAGCACATTGTCCCCAGAGGGCGATCTGTACCTGTAGCTACATCCAAAGCTGCCTTTGCAGCCACATGTAGTTATTGCAGAGGCACTGAGAATGAAGTTAAGACATTAAAGTTAGTGCAATGAAAATAAATAATATTAAAAACTTAATAGAAGCTTTACAACAACAAAACATTTAAGGACACTAAGACATTGCAAGGTACTGTTGGTCTGAAGTGACTTGAAAACATAGGCATAGCTTCAACTTTGGGTCAGCATGGATTTACGTGCAACATCTTCATTCTTGCACTGCAGCAGAGTAGATTTTGCACTCAGTTGATTTAAGTGGGTCTTCGATACAGCCTTCTATTTCACAGCAAAAATGGAGTACTGTAGTTGACCACATCAACAAGGAGTGAAAAGCAGAACAGCACAGCAATGTGAAGCAGACTCCATCACATGAACTGTACAGAAAGGCAATCGCTGTAGGGAATGCAGACATTATCAGTCTTGCATGAACAACTCAACATATTTTGTTAACACAGCATTTGTGTTTTGCATAGGACAACCTAGAACTTTAAAAACTCCTAAACTTGAGAGAAATTAGAGATGCAGATTTTTGAACAGTATAGCAGAGAACACCACTAACATCAAAAGTATTGTTACTTTTTCATGTGTATGAATGGACTCTGAATAAGATATGTTCCGGCTCTTTTGAAAAATAAATCTGTAGAAAGTCAGGAGTGGAACAGACCAGCAAAGGCTCTGACCGATTCCCTGCTTTTAGCTAATTGGCTGATAGAACATTAGTGTCACACTGCTACTGCTCTATTTCTCAACTAAGGATTGCACAAGTGTTGGTGGAATGTGGGGACAATTCCCACCTGTACAAGTGGTGAAATTTAAATTTCCTTTAGTCAGTCAAATAAAAAACTGAGCTTAATTTTAATAAAACCCCACCTGGTTCATAAATGTCCTTCAGATAAGGAAATCCTGGCCTAAGTGTAACTCTAATGCAAGGCAATGTGGTTGACTCTTAGCTACTTGCTGAAATGGCTGAGCAATCAACTGAGTGTTGGGACAATTAGGGGAGGACAGTAACTCGGTCTCAGTGATGCCTGTGTTACAAGAAAGAATAAGCAATTGTTTCTTTCACAAACTTAAAGGCATCCCAGATGCTGTTCAGTGACTGATCTCTAAACAATGCAGGGTGATTTTACAGAAAAATGAACCAAAAAGGAATACAGCAGGGGTGATAAAATTACCTGGGAGAAGGGGAGATATTGCCAAATGAGGTTGGTAAGTTCAATAGAAAGGGATGGGAAAATACTCACTAGTATATTCTTAAGTATATTCTAAGTACTAATAAATATTTATTCATTTTGTCGGAAAGGTAGCATAAAATTTACACACACCAAGGTCTCAAATTGCAGTGACATAAATGACTGGGATAATAATTCCAAGGAACGCTAGTTTTCCCATTTCAAAAAAGAGAATACACAGCCTTAGGTCGAATAAAATTTGTCACTCGAGCTCAAGCACTAAAAATACAGCCATGCAATAATAATGTAACAAATAAAGACCATTTCAACTGCAGGCATCTTACAGCCTGAATAACAATAGAGTAGTTTTACAATACAGTCCCATGATCAAAGGACACTATTATAGAGGAAATTTTAGGCTGTATCTGGGCAACATCTGGCTTGGAAGTACGGCTGAGAAGACTCATGACCTGAAATGACAACTGCCTCATTCAAAAGGAGCCGCGTCCCTGAACACCATGGTCCGAGTGATTGACATCACCTATGCATCATTCCATTTGAGACTAATAGCCGGTAACTTGATATGGACCCATTCAACCACAAGTCAAAATGAACATCTCTACAGTATGAAATTTATTGCTGACATGCAAGTAGATTTTAAATGAAGTACAAAAATATGTCATCTTTATTTATACAAATTTGTATACAATGATCACAATTCCTTTCTACTGACATCTTACACGACGTACTTCAATTGGTACACCCAGAGGCAGCTCAAAGCACACAAATCAACATGCATGGGCTGCTGCATTATTCCAGTCTGATTAGATAATCACTTTTACCATAGAGACATAATAATTCAAGGGCAACAAAATAATTGCTCAATAAAAAGATTTCCCAGGATAAAGTAAAAAGCCACAGCTCCTAATTGTGACAAATTGGAATACTTTGCCTTTTCACTGAATTAAACTTGTTATCAGAAATTATGTACAAGTTATTGTATTACAAAAGTAAAAGCAGCCAGACTGGAGTAAGGCTCAGAGAACTCAGTGAATGAGGAGTTGAAGAAACAGTCTACGATGCCACAAGCGACGGGGCTACGCCTCTGCTGACTTCTCCATTGGGCTCAGCACTCCCCGAAGCAGTTATTTTTGGATAACCACAAGCCAAGACCCAATAGTAGCACAGCAGGGTCTTTGGTGAAACCCTTCATCCTTTACAGCTGTGATGTGCCCCAGTGGCAAAATTATAGTTACCTCACCATTAATAACACATACTACACAAAGCTGAATTCCAGAGCACTGACGATGAGGGCCCAGAAAACCAACTTTCATGGATCCTGAGCACTGTAGTTAAGAGACAGTTACAGCCAGATTCCAAAATGCAAGCTTCCAACTAGAATACATTAAGGATGAACGAGTGCAAAGTTCATGGATTGAGACGTCAACTTGAACACCACTCTACCAGCATCACAATATCTTCAGATCCAACTCAAGCTGGTCAGTGAAATTGGCACTGTTTCTTCAACAACCCTCCTGTCGCACCATTTAGAGCTACCTTGACCTTTAAAAGGCCATTCAAAAAATTATTTATTTATACATTTTTAAAGACCTTCTATACTTTATTGCATTCATATTGGAGTCTTATCACAAACTGCTACTGTATTCCACTTAAACTGATTAAAATACCATACTCAAAATGAGACACTCACTCATCCAAGTTGTCCCCCAGTGGTGGAATCAGGAGCTCTTCAAACTCATTTTAGTGAAGCACTGAATGGACGGGTGAGACTTCCATGAAAACTGTCTCATTAATACAAGCAAGCATTTGCAGTACAGGGTTTCAGGACTTCACCTCTGTATGCGTGTTTCTGTTGCATGATAATGGACAGGCATTGCAGATTGTCCCAACAATATACACACTAGCACCAGAAAAGCCACTTCCACAAGGACTCAAAAAAATCTGCAGAATGTTATAAATCAAAATAAAACCAAACTTCACCCCACCCAAGCATTCAATTTGTTCACCCAATCACACAGTATAAAGCTTTGTGAGGAGTACACAGTATTTAATAAATATAACTTTTGACCACATCACAGCATTTCTCTCTCCTCCCAACAAAAACAAATCTACAAGTTCGCACTGACCAGAGATCACTTGTGATCATCCCTGAATGGCAGAGGTTTCTTTGTATAACCACCAGTCACACAAGGGACCAAACCTTCCCTCAAATGTTACATTTAAAACAAACTGACTTGAATCTACTCAAGTCCTTGTATATTTTCACAGGTTCAACAAACTTGGGCAAGACAGGCATTTCTCACTGGTTTCAATACTAACCAAAATTCTCAACATTGAGGAAACTCAAAGAAGTTGAAAGCCACCACACACAAAAAGTGTACACCAAGCTCCATGTTACTTCAGGCTGCCCAGGAATTTTTGAACATATCCTCCCATCATTAAAATGGGGGACCAAAAAAAAACCTCAATATCATTCCAAAGTCACTTTAGGCAACATTTGGCTGGCATAAGTAATTTGTGTTACAGTTAAATGATACTCCCAAGACCCAGCGTTGAAAACAGATCACCAAAACAAGGAGTATGGACTGTCAATCAGGATGAAAGCATCTGACCCTCAATCTTTGTACGGCTGGAGTAGCATTATCTATTACTCATATTAAAAGGGTCTGTGTACGTTCTTTCCTAGTGACTCTTCTGGAACTGACAGCAAGCTAACACAGATCTGGAAAGATCAGACTGCACGAGCCTATCATAATAGCAGGCCTGATGCATTGATGGAGCCCCAAAAAAGGTACAAGCTTTATACCCGAGCCAAACGAACTGAATGAGGTGGCAAGCAACAGAATCATTCCCCAATATGTGCTAAGTAGAGGATGGTCTGAGCATGGCCATTGTTTAATGTGACGGCCACTTAAAACAGTAAATCAAAAAGTCTATCACTGCCTAGAGAAAAGAAGAATGCACACCACCAGAAAACAGGAAAGGGGCAAGAGGCAGACACGAGACAAAAATGGTCCATGCAGCAGCACAAAAATCTGTGCAAAAGTCACAGTAAAATAAAGACTTGCCTCATTATTGTCCAGTTGGCCACTTTTGCAGATGAACATTTTACAGTTTCAAACCCTGTGCACTTAGTGCAGTGAAACCAAAACTCAAAGGACTCAACAAATATGCAGAATCACAACCATGTCAAGTTGTCACCAGGTCTACTGATATTAGAGCAAACTACACTTCTGTCCATCCACTGGACTATGAGATGACCAATTCATCTCAAAATTATTCCCACCAGTCTTTCATAAACGCGAAGACTATATCCACTCAGATGTATGAAAAAGGGCAAAACCACTACTGGGTGCTTAAGCACCACATGTGGTTGTGTGGAAATCTCTCACGTTCAACGCTTTCGTGAAATCCTAGCGGCAATGCTGAATGTTCTCCCTGAGCTTGTAAAATAAAAGAAATGGCACACCCAACTGTTCTTTAGTGTTCTAACAGTTTCTGCAGCTCAATGAACTTGACAAATTCCAGTGGCTCTGGATTACAAACAACTGAAGTATGTCATGACATTTTTGTTGTAAAATTCAACCTCCAAGCTGACAGCTTTCAAATTCTCAAAATAAGAATGACTCGAACATGGGACAAGCCAACTAACATGATCTTTGCTGTTAAGCACAGTACAAACAAATCTGCAAATCAACTGATTTTCTTTCCTTCACATTTTCCTTTGTTGGGCATTTTGTACCTCACTGAATTCTTCTTGAAAACCTTTCACAAAAAGGGGGAAGAAAAAAACCCCAACAAGCTACATTTTACTCTATTATTCAGCGGGTAATGCAGGCAAAAGGGACTCCACAGCAAATGAACACGCCCAATTCTTAATGCTCTCAAAATCTCTTGCAGTACGAGTTCTTTTCAGAATCACAACATAGGACGAAAAAATACTTAGCTCAGTCTATAGTTCTGAGAATGTCTTGGTTAAATGAAGAAAGAGGTAGATTATATAAAGTAAAAACTAAACATCTACTACCGCCCCAGACGATGTTGCAATACTGTCCTTTCTTTATATTGATATATAAAAAAAGCCATCTTCAGTCATCTCTTAAAATAACAGTTATCCTTTCGAAGAGATTCTATCCAATGCTACATATTGGTCACAGAATACTGTATTGCTCAGGATTGGTACTACGTGGCATGAAGAGTATTACTGTGCTGTGAACTTGGCTTGTGGAGCTTCAGGTACTGTGTCCAGCCGTCATTTCCGCAAGTAACGCTGAGCAAGGATTGCTGCATCGAGGGGATTTACGGGCTGAGCATCGTGGCCCAGTCGTCGCACAGGTGGGATGTTGCTGAACTGTCGCTTGTGTGCGAAACTCTTCACCTCATGCATAGTGTTTCCCTCAGCCAGCATCAGCTGCTGTCGCATGTAGTTTTCAAATTCATATTGTGAAGACTCTTCTGTGACTTTTGCCTGAGAAGGAAAGCAGAATGTTTTTAAAAAGTGCATTTTTTCATGGCCATTCCCCCTGCCACACGTATACACACACACACAGCTGTGGTGTAAATATAGAGGATGGAAAACTTTGGTACTATCTGGTGAACCTGACTTGGTCCCAAGATAGCAGGACTATCCAATGAGGAGGAGATTGGACAAACAGGAAACATACCCTTCAGAGGTTCAAAGACCGAGAGGCAACCTCATTGAAACCTACAAAACATTGACAAGGTTGAGACATTTTGGGGGGGGGGGGGGGGGGGGGGGTCTAGAAGCAGGGAGCATAATTTCAAGATAAAATGAGTTGGCATCGAGGAGAATTTACATTAAGTCACAGGGTTGTGATTCATTGGAATTCTACACTCCAGAGGGACATGGAAGAATATAGAGGCTACAGACTTTCTGAAAGGGTTCTGGGGTTAGAGTGGGTAGAAGGCACTGAAGTGTTCTGTCAGCCAATGCTTGTATTAATGGTAAAGCAGAATCAATGGGCTGAATGGTCTACTCCTGTTCCTGTGTCCAGGTCTTTTGCTGAGAGTACGGCTATGTGCTTGCCACCTTATACTTCACACCTGGTAATTCAAATTCCTGGTGCAATCTACATTTAGAACCAAATCTTAAGTGCACTGATGTGTGTTTTCATAGTTTATTTGGATATAGTAAAAAGGCACCATTTCATTTCAATGAAATGATGAATTTCTCAAAAAGAGCATTTTAAAAAAGTGACTTTAAGCACATCACATTAAACCTGGAGTCTGAACGTATCATGTCAGTAACAGGGCCACAGTGCGGGTACAGGACGCAGTTAAGAGGCGGCATCCGAACTTGCGTGCGGTTTTGGTGAAATTTTTGTTTAGCACAGCAAGTTAATATTAGAAAAATAGTACATTTTTTCCATTTGTGGTATTTAAATCACTCGAGGCAGAGCAAACTGTGGTACTTAACTCTGCAGTGTCCCAACGTGCCTCCATCCAAACAAGTTGGTGGTGTGTGGCCCTAACCCACAGAAGACTGTAGTCCTTGAACGCAAGAATAGATTTACAGCAAATGAATGTCTAGTTCTGTATTTGAAAAGAGACTGCCAATATTTCTTTTACATTAGAACCCTCTTTCAGTCAGAGATGGGAGAGGGTTCAAACTGCGATTCTTGGCTGGATTTAAGCTCAGACACTACAAATGAAAAAGTACAAGTTTGATTGCTGGCAACACTATTCATCAAGTCTACTGCCTTCCAATGTTCCTTCAAGCTCGACCGAAGGAGTGGTCAGAACACATAGCTCAATCTCTTGCATCTCAACTTGTGAATCCACCCAAATCATCATGTATATAACTAAAACACAAGATTGCACACGTCACTAGATCAATCGTATTGTCCCATCGGCAGTGGAAAAAATTCCCCATTATAGAAACCTCAGCTTACTTTAAGGGCAGCTATTGAAGAACAGCAACAAAAGTCAAGGCGGACAAGGCTGAGGGCTGGTCTCTAGCATATAATTCAATGATAGTGACGACTGAAAAGGCCAATTAACTTACTGGTTTTTGCAGAGTCCTTCAACACTGAGTAATCACCAATTCCAATACATTGCTAACTCTGGGATCAGTGATGACTGCACAACATCACTGTTAAACCAGGAATAAATCTTGAATGTGAATCCAAATTCAAAAATATAATTTAAAAAAGTGCTGGAGAACACAGCATGTCAGGCAGCATCCATAGAGAGAGACAGAAAGTTAATACCTTGAATACAATGACTCTTCTGTGAAGTTCTCCAGCACTTGCAGTTTTTATTTCCATCAAAACTACTCATAGCTCAACATTCAATTAGAGACTTCATGGATGGCTAATTTATCCTCTTTCTTCTAGGGATCTGGATGGAGGCTTTTCTTTGTAATCTAAATATGACTGGTTAGATTTACAACTTGCAGGCTATTTTTCAATCAAAGTTTACAAATGGCACTAAATTTGGAGGCACAGCAAAGAGTACAAGTGGTAGTGGAAATGCAAACAGACAAAAAGGGAATAACAAAACTATGACAGGCAAGACTCACTGCAGGCAAGTGAGAGGTCATTCACTTTGAACCTAAAACACTAAATCAGAACAAACAAACAGCTTAGACCTGTGGATGAGTGCAGGCATTTAAGAAAATCTCAACACATCACTAAAACCTACTGCACATACACAGTCAAGCACCATGGCAAATGGACTGTTGGCCTCTAACTCAATTTAGAGAGTGAAGAAGCAATTGGTTTTCATCAAGCCACTGTGGCACTCAGCTTTGTTCAGCGAGGGGGCTGAAAAACTATGGCCATGGAAGAGTTACAATGTTGGTACACTGGAACAATCAGCTTCAAAAGGTTAAACTGAACACAAGTCCAACATATAAATATGACCTGAATTCCCTGGAGTTTAGAAGACTGAGTGATGTAATCACCAAGTTTAACAATAAAGAGCTAAGTCAATGCAAAGAGACACACATTGCATTTGGTGAGGGGGTTCCAAAGAAAAGCAGCCACAATATTTTAAAAAATAATTTGCACTAGGCTATTGAAGAGGAATCAGGAAGTATCACAATTGTCATGGTGCAAATAAAGGGCATTCAGCCCATCATATTTGCACCAACTCTCTAAAATGAGTATTTTGTGTAATTTAATTCCCCTGCCTGCAGGCTATAGCCATGTATTTTGTTCCTTTTCTAAATAACAGTTGAATTCCCCTTTGAATGCAAAATTTGAACCTGCCCCGACAACTCTTTCAGCCAGTGCATTCCAGAGTTTAACCATATACTGCATGAAAGAGCAGTCGCTCATCTCACTTTTGCTTTTTCCGACAGTTTCATTAAATTTGTGCCAACCCATTTTCACATTGGAAAAAAAGTAACGCAGAAATAACCAGGCATAGGTCAGGGTGCTGAGACCAGAGAGTGTGTACAGTAGTTAGAAGCTCATTGGCTACGATGCCCCTCATGGGCAAATAACAACATTCATTGCTTGGTAGTCAGCACTCACTGGGAATGAAAAAGAACAAAGAATAGTAGCTTTAATGAGTTGCCAGCGGATCAAGGTAACAGTCTTCAAAAGAGAAGTGATGTCATCAATCTGCTTGACTGACTGAAGAGATCATGATTCAGTACCAAGTTCAGGGACATACTGCATGGTAAACTGGTCAGATCAACCCAAGCACATACCCTGGTCGAGTCCACGCCCAAAATCCTGGACTCTTTGCAACTTAAACCAAGCAGTAACTGCCAAATTAACAGCAGAAACATAAAAGGGGCCAAAGGCAATTAGCAGCAAACGAAATGGCGTCAAGTTAAGAAATTTGCAAAACTGCTTCATGAAGCTAAACAGCAAACTTTACAGATTCAATGACAAATAATATTACAAATCAGGCTTAAAAACCCCTGGGTCATAAAGCAGTATAACAAAAAATTGCTTACTTGCAAGGTTGTGCTCATGCTATGTGCAAATAATTCCAAGCTGGATTGAATCAATTCCTAATTACAGAAGCAAACCTAACACACAAATAACTTGATTCAGGGTGACTCCTGCCGTTAGCAACCTGAAAAGGTACAATATATCAGACACAGCAACACAGGTTTAAGGGTTCTTACCTCCTGTAGGATTTCTGGATTGTTGACTTGGTCATCAATATCTGGCACCACCTGTAAAGGGCCATGAAGTGAAGAAAGAGATTGCCTGTAGAAGGATATAGAAGCACTGTATTAGAAAAATCTGTTGTTGTTCATCAACTGTTTAGGTGAAGTGCAATGTCCCAATTTGCATTTTAATAAAATAGCAAGCACTGAGCAACAGTTCCATTAGCAGAAACTTGAGGAAACCAACATCTTCAGGGAAGCAGGTGTAAACTTAGGAACCTGGGGCAGGAAGAAAGTAGTGATGAGAACTACTCTTAGAAGTCAAAGAGGTGCACTCAATGAGGCAGTATCAATGGACTCACAGGGCAATGAGATATCTTCCATAAAATTAATCGACATGGCAAGCAGGGAAGTAGTGGGAATTGAGATTTCAAAAAAGGTGGTTTGGCTGAAGTGACAACAACTTACATTTGTACAGCACTTTTACAGATGCACTAGAGGTCTGAAGATATTTTATAGCTGAAGTAATAAGTTTTGACGTGTGGCTTAATTTGCACACAGCAAATTCCCAGAAAGTGCAAAGAAATAATGACCAAATAATCTGTTTTTGTGATGACCAGGACACAGGAACAGCTCTCAGCTTTTCTTTAAGATAATACCATGGGACATTTTTATATCTACTCATGCAGGCAGGTGAGACTTCTGTTTATTGCCTGGGTGGAAGAATAACATCAACAGTGCAGTACTTCCTCCATATTAAAGTGTCAGCCTCAATTTTAACGCTCAGCTCCTTGACTGGGGTTTGAATCTCATGACCAAAAGGCAACAAGAGAGTGTTCTCTCACACACACACACACACACACGACCACATGGCTAAAAACTAGTGCATCTTGCCAGTTGGCAACAAGCCATTAGCAATGGATCAAAAGTGTTTTCAAAAATTGTTTAAAAAAGTGATTCTCATGAGAATGTGCTGCATGTTCAACTTTTCTAATTGGGCTTTTGCTGCAGTCATATTTAGCTGCGCAAGTTTAAAATAGTCAATTCTTTATGAAATGACTCAACAGAATTTACAACTCCAGGCGACAAAGGTTCCCAGTGGCATTTGATGAGGGAAAAGGAGACACGAGGCTTTAGAAGGATCAGCCTGCCGGCAAATCTCTTCCTGAATGCAAGTGCACAAGCTGGACAGGGCCTCAAAAAGCAGTTCCTCTGACAGTATGGGTTTGGAGTAAAGTGTGCAGAGAGGAAGGTAAGAAATCCAGAGCCGTGTTGAGAGATGACTGGTTTCGGGGTAGGATCAACAAAACAGCGACATACAACATAACAAACTCACCATGTAGCTATGATGGAGCTCAGTGAATCTAGCACTTCGGTTGCTGTCAGCCTTTGCTGAGGATCCAGGAGTAACAACTTTCGAATCAAACAAACTGTATTTTCTGATACACGGCAATCCCTGCACGACAGAAGGGCAGGAAAAATAAAGCAATCAATTCTAGCCAGACATTATTTTTTGTTCGGAAAAAGACAACATACATTGACCACGTAACAATAAAATGGTGCCAGCTGCCCAACAGAACTCGAATCAATTTGAGACAAAGCAGCATAGAACATGTAAACCTATGAGTCACAAAGCAGCACACCCAATACCTCAGGCACAAGACAGGCAACTAGAAACTGGTGAGTAATGCTCACAAAAATCCACTTCCCCAAACCAAACAAACCCTACAGATCTACACAGCAATGAGATTTTTCAAAACACTGCAAAACTAGAGATTGTAGAACTAATGCTCTCGCATTTAGAAGCAGAACAACATTTCTGACAAAAATGAATACCGGCCATAACAAATCATTGATCAATAAGTGAATGGTTCCAAGTACTGTTTTTGCTTTTAATTATGAAGCAGATGTCTTTGAAATGGCAATTTGTTTCCTTTAAAAAAAATCACTCAACCGTTCTTAAAAAAAGGCAGGAACAGAAAATTGCCATGTTGGCATATAAATCTGAAGTAGTGAACATGGAGCAAAATATTTTTTGTAAATCTCAAGTCAATTAGTGAGCAACAAAGCTTTAAATTTTCACTCTACATTTACAGTCAAACCTAGGGCAGACTTTTCTCAAGTTGTACTTAGCATCAGACTCCACAATTAATTATTACAAAACGATTGCAACTAACATGCTTAGTTGTGCCTCCTCCATCTGATTATCTTTTAACTTAGCAAGGGGCTGGCGCCATCAGTGTACTGCCAGAGGGAATGATCAAGTCTTCAGAGTTGAATCATTCTTTTAGAGAGTCACATCCAAGCATTATTCAGCAGTAACACACCCATTCATTTATCACTCTCGCATCATAGTTACAATGCTGATGTTCACTCATTCCAACCAAAACTATTCTTCAGTCTGGAATCAGAGGACTTTCTGACTAGTACAAAAATTTTACAAGATTACTGACCTGAGAAGCTTTTTATTCTTTACACCACCGCACTCTCACTTCAGTAGAATGTGGACACAAGACATACCAGAAATGGAGTACAATTTGTGGCAACACATCACTACAATACCACTAGTGTGCGCAGAGTTACTGATGCGGTCTTGTAGGAGACACATGTCTGCCTGTACGTCTGGATAAAGGAAAGGCCATAGCAGTTTGAGTTATCAGAAAGTGCCATCATGGCCAGCAACATTCCTTCCTCAATTTCAAGCAATGTAGAGTATAGGAATACAGCTGACAGATGATACTGCCAGATGGTGCATCAAGTCACTGTGGAATCCTTTTAGGACTGCCAATAGCTAGTGCACCAGAAAATGGCTGACAGTAGTCAGAGGGGTTGGGAAAGTATTTGCTTAATGCAGTCTTCACAAGTTGAATAATAGTAGCTCTGTAGACACAAGGTTACTGGACTGAGATAGAACATGCAACTGCACATATTTAGGCACAAGACATAGATAAGAATATTTCCCATTAATGAATGTTCTTGAATTACTTAATTGTTACAATACCAAGAGTGGATCTTAGTGAAGATTCTTCAGATAATCATAAATATAGATTCTGTAGTAGTTACAGATCTGCTCATATACCAAAAAACTTGCTAAAACACATTACGGGAAAATATTCAAACTAGTCTCAGACAGTAAAAGCAGCCCCATATCATTAAAGGAAGATAACAGACTGGTGACATCATGAAACCATGGAGAACCAGGGTGGGCCACGAGCTTGTCCATCTCTTTGTTCAGTGATATGATTAGCTTAATTGGAAATACAGTGAAATTGCTGAGTTCAGCATACTTCCTTCGGGTTAAGGATGATCAACAACTAAACAGCGTGCAGCAAGTAAATTGCTGAAGCAAGCTAGAACCATACAAGATGCTGCACCAGTGATCCAATTACAATGGGTTAACACAGCACTGCTGACCAACAGTAAATTAGGGTGGGATGTGGTAAGGGATGCACTTTCAGCTGTATAAAATAAGCTACTTTTCGCATGCCTTATTGCTCAGGAGAAAAGATGTACTCAAAGCAAAGCTGTAAAAGGTTAACTGAAACTGGTGGGCGGCACCGTGGCTTAGTGGTTAGCACTGCAGCCTCACAGCACCAGGGATCCAGGTTCAATTCCAGCCTCAGGCAACTGTCTTCGTGGAGTTTGCACATTCTCCCAGTGCAGTGTGGGTTTCCTGCGGGCGCTCCGGTTTCCTCCCACAGTCCAAAGATGTGCAGGCTAGGTGGATTGGCCGTGCTAAATTGCCAGTGTGTTCAGTGGTGTGTGGGTTATAGGGGGATGGGTCTGGGTGGGATGCTCCAAGGGGCGGTGTGGACTTGTTGGGCCAAAGGACCTGTTTCCACACTGTACGGAATCTAATCACCCCACGATTCAGACTCCTCTTAGAAACTAAGATCTAACAAATCCTTTGGGGAGGAATTTACCAGTCTTTGTTTGATGTTTTCATTCCACTCCTAGCTCATGCAACTGCACGATTTGAGCGCGGGGGGGTGGGGGTGGGCAGAGTGGCAGGAAAGAGAAAGACGACGACAGGGCCGTTTACAGGAAGATTCCAGTTGCACTACTGGGGAAAAAAAGAAAAAAAAAAAAAGAAAAAGAAACTTTCCCCAGGTTTCACTTTCATCAGTTTGCAACTAACCACCCAAAATGGAACCAGTGGTCATACACCATAATTTCTGTTTTCAAAAAAAGAAAACAGAACTTTGTGCATAGACCGGTTATTGCATTTGCCCACAAATGAGTGATCTAGGTTTGAAAAAGCAATTTACTAACTGCAAAAAGAATTCAAAACTAACTCTTTGATTTCACAATTAAAAAGTGAAGTGTTGAACTGTCTTTCCTTAAGGTACTACTAAATTTCTAAAGTAATCCTACAGGTGCCACAGCATTCCAGCATCTTGCCCAACTAGCAATTCTTCACAAGCTAGCACAAACATTGTTCAAGAGGCTACAAAATCATACGGGCTGGCTTTCAGGACTGAACTGGATGAGGCAACACAGTAGTGTATTTGTCCTTGTGTTGCTGAGATCCTAAAGTGCTGTCTCTGAATTACATCATTTTAACAATCAGCTGAATAGGCTGACAAAGTGCAGTAAATCAAACACTCCCAAAGACAGTATACAGAGAAACAAAGACAGATTCATCACGTTCACAAAAGAAAACTGAAGCATTTCCAAATTCCTTTAACAGTGGAAGCATGTTTTAAAGAACTCTGAAGACATATTTCATGGTGTTTGTTTTGAGTAGTGCTGGCTTAAACACTGACTAATAACCAGAAAGCCGACATGTGTGGCAACTGACTCATCAGCGATAAAAGCTACACAGTCACCAATCCCACTCCCAGAAATTTCAGCAACTTTGTTCATTTCAGTTGTACATGCAATTCTGTCCCTTCAGATTGTCAGGGTCAGCAACACTTCCACAGCATTACAAATTTGCATCATATGTAAGCAAAAAAGAAAAATCAAAAAAGACAAGTCAGCTCATTAAAAATAAAATTTTATGAAAGCAAAAAAAAGGAATAGGAGGCTCTGACTCGGTGCTATGCATTCAAGAATCAATGCAAAGTGGTCAGGTTGGAAGAAACAAAACGAAATGGATCCACAAGCCTTCATAGATACAGCTTTCAGCAATGGGCAAACAATGCAGTAGTGCAAACTAGGCTCATTAATTGCTGAATTGCAGATCCAATACAAGAAGAAATAGTGCTCAATTAATGCAGTGCTCTGGTCAGACAGCACCTCAACTGCATCCAGCTCTGTCCACCAAAACATTCAAGGCCTGGAGGAAGGACCGGCCCCACTGAGGCCTCAAGAGAAATTTGACCTCTTCGGCTTCGAAGGCAGACAAAAAGGTAATATATCAGAGATATTCAATATTGTTAAGTGGTTCAAAAAAAAAAGGCACATCCAAAGAGTGAAACAAGGTGACAGATCTAAACCAAAGGTAAAAATTGAAAATACTTCATATGAGGTGTGATCAGATATGGATAGACTCCTGAGCAATGAAATAAAAGCCACTGAATCACTGAAGTTACTTGTTGCAATTAAGACTTTCTACACGGACAAGCTAAATTGGTTAAATGTATCTTGATCTATCTGTAACGAAAGGGTGGCTCAGTGGTGAGCACTGCTGCCTCACAGCACCAGGGACCCAGGTTCAATTCCACCCTCAAGAAACTGTCTGCACGTTCTCCCCATGGCTGCGTGGGTTTGCTCCGGTTTCCACCCCAGAGTCTAAAAACGTGCAGATTAGGTGGATTGGCCATGCTAAAATTGCCCGTGGTGCTCAGGGATGTGTAGATTGGGTGGCTTATGGGGGGGGATGTGTCTGGGTGGGGTGCACGAGAGTCAGTGTAGACTTATTGGGCCAAAGTGCCTGTTTCCATACTGTAGGGATTCTATGAATGTGGTGACATGCTAAAACAGGCTTGTGAAAACAGCAACAAAAAAAAAAAACACACCTAGGAGGGTCTTTTTCAAAATACCTCATAGCAAGAATTGTTCCATGCAGCTGTCTCTTATGTATTACAGACCACATCCAGAGGATAGGACAGGATAAAAAAAATTAAAATGAAACCACAATTATAAAATACACAAGATATTTTTGAGCCAAAGACAAAAATTATCAACTTACTCTGGGATGGTATATTCAGCCGCTTTTATTTTCCTGAAAAGCTCTTGAGGTATGCTGTCATAAAATGGAAACTGCCCATAAAGCATGGTGAAGAGCACTACGCCAAGTGCCCACATGTCACTAGGTTTGCCCCTGTATGGTCGGCCTGAAAAATAAAGAGTACAAAATAATGTACTTTGGCTAAAACTGCAAAGGCCTCAACATATATGACTAACATATATTAACTGCTGCATAAATCCTACATGTCACTCATTGACCAAGTCTCTTGGTGGTCACACAATCTGCTTCCAGGCCTGTCAACACAACGGTACAACAGGTTGACAGTGTAAGCAAAATATTGTTTTTTAATTATTGTCACTTCCATGACATCAGATACCATTAACAGTGCAGGCACAAAAGCCCACAGGCTTTGAATGCTCACTGTTGTAACATTCCCCCACCCTTAGCCACTGTGGAACATGGAACCATTGCATGGAGTCCTACTTGCAATAATACTGTTCTCTCCAGATTTAATAGTGTTAATTGCTGCTTAAATCACAGAAGCATTTCACAATGATTCATTTATATGCAAACATTAAATAAGACCTTAAACATTTACTCCTGAGACCTTCACAATTTGGCTTCAGAGTACACTATCTCCGAGACACATTTTGGAAACTCCAAGAGCCCTTCAAGAACATCTTAAAAACTGTGACCTCTACCACCTAAAACTGGGAATGCAATTCAGGAGCTGCAGGTAGCTCCTTAACATCTAATTTACTGATCCCAAAGTTTTCCTGTAGAGTGTGTCATCAGGAGTAAAAGTCTTAATTTTTTTTTCCAAAAAAAAAAGCATGAGGTGGAGTCCTTATATTGTGGGAATAAAGGAAACTCACGATCCCCCATTTTCCTGTTTAAAATAATTATTTTAACAGAAACCATCATGTTCTAAATAAACCACTGGGTGGTACAGCTACACCACAATCATTGGCCACAATCATTACTGTTTCTAACACATAGAAGACAGTTATTTCACATTCTGTAGCTATGTTTGGCTCTAGAGTAAGTAATGAAAACATTGTCATAACTCTATGCACCTTAAGTAAATGTGCTTTAAAAATAACTTCACTGAAAGTCGTACAAAGGAAGTATAAGTGACAATTAAGTCTACTTCAATTTCATTTTTCTTCTGATGTAAAACACAACATATTGCGTTTCAGTTACTCCATATGCAAATTAAGCATCATACTAGAATTTGCGTCACTTTAGGTGTTTGGTTTAGAAATGCAAATTTTCAGCACTAGTTCCCAACAGTCTTTACTTTCAGCAACTTTCCTGGCCTTAAACAAGGGCCACAGGCACAAGGCAGCATCACCTGAAAATTCTACCCCCAAAACAACGAGGGGAGCATGGTGGCACAGTGGTTAGCACTGCTGTTTCAGAGTGGCAGGGAGCTGGGTTCAATTCCACCCTCGGGCGACTGTGTGGGGAATTTGCACATTCTCCTTGTGCAGGTTTCTTCCCACAGTCCAAAACTCTGCAGGCTAGGTGGATTGCCCATGCTGAATTGCCTGTAGTGTTCAGGATGTGTAGACTAGGTGAGTTATGCAGGATGGGTCTGGGGTGCTCTGAGGGTAGGTGTGGATTTGTTGGATCGAAGGGCTGTTTCCACACTGTAGGGATTCTATGATGATTCTGATACAGAACTTAAAAACTGCATTCGCTCCACTTTCAAAGTCAAAATATTGTAGCTCCTAATTAAACAGCACTATAAAAGTACTTTCACCGCATGGACTACAGAGATCAGTGTTTTTTTCCCTCCAAATTAATTCATGGGACATCAGTGTTATTGGTTGGCCAGCCATTATTGCCCATCTCTAGTTGCCCTCAAGGTGCTGGTGCAATTCCTTCTTGAACCACTGCAGTCCACGTGGTTTAGGTTGACACAAAATGCCCTTAGAGAAGGAATTCCAGGATTGTGATCCAACAGCAATATTGCCAAGAAATGATAGCAAGAGGCTTTGAGGGGAATCTGCAGTTGGTATCCCCATGTATTTGCTGTCCTCATCCTTGCATATGGAAGTGTTCGTATGTTTGGGAGGTGCTGTCTAAGGATCTTTGGTGAATTTCTGCTATGCATCTTGTAGATAGTACACACTGCTCTACTGGGTCTCAGTGAAGACGACAGTGGAGGTTTGTTGATGCGGTGCTTCAAGTAGCCTGCTTTGTCTTGGATAGTGGCAATCGTGAAGTGTTGTTGGAGATACATCCATCCAGTTAAGTGGGGGAATACTCCATCACACTCCTCACTTGTGCTTTGTAGATGGACAAGCTTTGAAGAGTCAGGTGGTGAGTATTCCTAGCCTCCAACCTGCTCTCATAGCCACTGCTTATGTGGCAAATCCAGTGGAGTTTCCGATCAATAGTAACCCCTAGGATGCTGAAAGTGAAGGATTCAGTGATGGTAACACCATGGAATGTCAAGGGACAGTGGCTCGATGGCCTGGCATTTGTGTGGCACTAATGGGACTTGCCATTGACAAGCCTTGATATTGTCCAGATCTTGTTGCATTTGAACATGGATTGCTTCAATATCTGAGGAAATGCAAATGGCACTGAACATGTGCACTGCTGATTGAATAAAGGGCAGAAAAAATGTTGCATTCACAGATGTAGGCATTGCTGGCTAGGCAGTGTTTATTGCCCAGAGGACAGATCAAGAATCAACCACATTGCTGTGGCTCTGGAGTCACATGTAGGCCTGACCAGGGGAGGATGGCAAATTTCTTTCCCTGAAGGACACTGGCAGGCCAGATGGGTTTTTCCAACAATTCATAATGGTTTGATGGTCAACAGTAATTTCTGCCATCTGCCGTGGTGGGATTTGAACCAGCTCCCCAGAACATTAGCCAATTTGCTGGATTATTAGTCTACTCTGGTGAGAATACCACTACTCAGCCATTGCTTCCTCCTAACTCATTACAATCTCATGACAGAAATGAGTGCTAACAATTTAGCACCAGTGACACTTCCAAGCCTGGTTACAAATGAAATTACTAAATTCTGGGACAGCTGGTGTTTTTGTGGTTTGTGCATAGTCTATTCATCATGTGACACGTGACATCCTGACTCATTTCTGAAGAGAGAATGAAAAAGAAAACAGAACGTTCAAACCATATTTTGAGTTTCAAGATGTATTTGATGTAATAAAAATTGGAGTGAGTGAAAGGTAAAGCAATATCTCAAAATAAAATTGAAGGCCACTGCTCACCTAATGTGCTCATCTTGTATCCATTTGGGGGTCAGAATAGCCAAAATTGAGACCAACTACACTCAAGGCATCAAACAAAAAAGAACCTCTCAAGCAACAGCAAGTTGACCCTCAGCCTGCGTAAACTACAGGACATTTCTTCAGTTCAAAATTGAACCCAGTCCACACAGAATTAAAGTTGCTCGTGACAGTTTTCTCCTCAGGAAATCTAGGCAACTATCTAAGTGAGAACAGAATATGCTGACAGGGTTAGGTAAATTCAGGAGCCTTTTCTCCCTCCTCTGACTGTTGTGTGGGATGCTGTCAGTGCTCCTATTTAGCCAGCATTTGTTGCCGATACCTAATCGCATTGAACTGAAAGACTGGCTAGGCCACTTCAGAGGATAGCCAATGTTATCATCTGCACTGCCTACAATGCCAAATAGCTGTCAATCAGCAAATTTGGACTATGACTTTGGCTGTGCTATTATTAATGACTTGAATAATGAGAATAAGTGACGGCCTAACAGATCTGTGGAAGCCAGTTACATCCAGCCAATTTAAGTACCTACCCATTCACCCTACTTGGTCACTTCCCATTCAACCAATTCCCTAGTCAAATCAGCTATTTGCACTCAATTCCATGGGCTTTTACTTAAAACTAACAGTTTCTTCTTAACAACTTGATCAAATACCTTCCGGAAATCCATAAAAACAACATCCATAGACATTACCCTGTCCACTACCACTGTCCCCTCTTCAAAAAATTCAATGAGGTTTGTTAGGCAAGACCTAATTATCATGAATCTATGCTGGCTCTTCCAGATTAACTGAAAATTTGAGTGTTCAGTTAACTTGGTTCTTGATTTCAGACTCCAATTTCCCCATCACAGATGTTAGGCTAACATGTCAATACTTCATTGGTTTTTGCTTATTAAGAAGGAGGAAAGAGGAAAAAGTGACATGTAATTTTACAGTCCAAAAAGGAATGACACCTATATCTAGGAAACAAACATTATAATTAGGGCATCTACAATTGCTGTCCCCTCATCCTTTTAAAACACCTGTGGATGGATATCATTAGTTCCATTACTAGTAATTTAGACTCGAAACGTTAGCTTGCTCTCTCGCCACAGATGCTGCCTGACATGCTGTGATTGCCAGAATTTTTGTTTTCAGTGTCATTCCAATACTTTCCTCATGATCAATGTTTTACTTGAAATTTTGATCAGTCCCTGTCCCCCATCCACTATTAATTTCCTCAAGACTTCCAGCAAACCCTTTCTTTTCTACTAGCAATACTAAGGCAAAGTAATTATTGAACACAACTGCCACTTCCTGTAGACACTGAAAACATCGCACTTTCAGAAAAACTAAAACAAAAGCAAATGTAATACTTTGATGTCTCTAAAACAGTTCCAAAACAAAACAAAAAGCATCAACATCAAGGAGAAATCTATTTTGCATCTATTCACTGTGCTATGACTAGGCAATCAAGCCAATCCAAATTTTTACTAAAATGCGTTGGTTTTTGAAAATAAAAAAGGTAATAATTTTGATCAGGTTCACACAATTTCAAAAATCTTGTTCAGAAACTATTTTCCACTAAGTCCAGTTATCTCTTTCACAGCTCCAGCCAAAATAAAGATGTAAAGTGGAATGCGTTATGCAACGATTAAGCAACATACAGAAGTGACCAACATTTCCACATGTTCACAAGTTACTCAGCCTAAGGTCTTGTTTATTCCGGGCAAAGTTTTGTTAGTTTCTACACTGCAATCCAAGGTTTTATTGCTAAACCCGTACCAACTGCAATTACCTAAAATGTTAACAACTATTAGATTTGCTATATAACTAACATATTAATAATTGAACTAAATTAGCAAAATTTTAGAAGAAATTCTGTTCTAAATCAGAAGTATTGAAAGGAACTACAGATTGAAAAGTCTTTGCTCACTCTTGTGGAATCCTGAGAAAAGGAGGGGACTGAATCAAGGTCAGAGGACGCCAAGGGATCATCAGTGAAATAAACAGCCAGTAGGTAGTGTTATGAGTGCTCAGGTTGTTTGATTTCAAGTTCTTGCTTCAAATGGGCAGAAGTCCAAGAGCGTAGAGCTTGGCTCAACAGTCCCAGGAGTGGAATCTGTAACATTAGCCAAGTTTGGTGTTTTGTTTTACTCCCCCTCTCCATGTCAGACAGTTTGATTAGAGATTCAAATTTCAAAAACCACACAGTATTCAATTTCTAAACAGGTCGTTGATGAGGTTGGCCCAGTTGACTTATTGGTAATGATAACACCATGTCATTGATGGTAGAGGAAAAAATATTGGTGCCAGGAAGATTGTGGGGGTGGGACTAACCAATGCAGTTACAAGCTTGACGTGGGTTGTATCCTGCACATGACGATGGGTTGCTTTCCCAGAGGCTGGGACAAATAAACAAACAGCCTCACAGTTAATGAAAGGGGCCTTTTGATGGGACAACTCAAGATGGGCAGATTGAATTTGCTGTCGAGGTTACTAGAAACAACGTCCCTGAACCACAGTGAGCAGCCTCCAACAGCCACAGCCATCTTCCTGTGACAACTACAACTGCAGCCACTCAAGGTTTCTTTCCTTCAATGGCCTCAATCTGACTAACATCTCCCGATGCAAAACATTAAGCTCTTGTCCACAATTTCTGTCAGACTTTTCATGTACTAGCCCAAAGCCACATGTTGAGTCACTTAATGGGGCTGAGACAAGAGTGTCAATTTTGCAATCCTTTCTTCTGCCATACTGCCTTCCCAACAATAAGTATCCAACCCAGTCCCTCCAACAACCAACATCAGTCTCAAGTGGCTTTGTTGGTCTGACAAATAATCAGATTATTCCAATGCAAATTCCAACAAGCATAACTCAAATATTGGATGCAGAGAAAACGAAAAACCAAATCTAAACAGTGAGAGTAACAAGGGACACAGGCATTTGCTTGGGACATTATATTACAGGAGTTCTGTCAGGAAAGGACATACAAAACAGATAATCCAAATGAAACTGATCAATGATCACTAGTGTCCAATATTACAACTGCTTTTCCTGGCATCCCAACTATTTCACAGGAAATTGTGTAATTTGACACCTGCACCGCAGAAAACAGTTTTCTAGCATGCACTTGACACAGTGTTAATGAAAGATAGGAAATGTTATCACAACAATTTGCTACGTTCAGAAGCTGTCCCTCTTATTAAGCTGCTCATTCAAATCCGATCATCTGTCACAACCACAGGGCCATTATGTCAGCTTTTGACACCTAACTAGTTTATACAAAACCAATTACGCAGTTAACAGCTGGTTCTTGATAGGTTGAGAGATTGGATTTTCACTCAAAATGTCAGTGTTGCTGGTGAGGCCAAAATTTCTTGTTATGTCTTTAGACAACCCAAGTGGCTTCCTAGGCTATTTCAGCTAACAATTTAGTCAACAACGGCATGTGTTCGATATCATATACTCACCAACTGAATGGATTTCCCACATTTGTTTATGGGAAAAATGACTTTGGGGGCTATCAACAATTCAGACAGCAACTACCGTCATGTTTCCCTAAAATTTGTGAATACATGGCGTCACTTTGGAGTCACAACTGAGCAAGTAGATAATGAACTGGAAACACTCATTTCCAGCTGACTTATTCTGGAGATACTACGCTTGAGGTTTGGTGTTACTGGACACAGTATTTGCTGATTAGGTTTGAAACCTAATTTCTTGTTCAGGTTACTGAAGTTTAATTTGCTTTGCAAGGTCAGAGTGATTAAACGGATTGCAGCTCTTTTGCCCAAGACAAATAAACTTTTAAAAATCTTATCTAATAGTCCCAAAATTGCCAAGTAAACAAATTGTGCTAAACCCTCAGATACTCACATCCAAACATGAAGGTTCTCCTACTGCTTAATTAGTAAATTTACTAATGCAGCCACAGAGCTGAAGGTGCAAAATTCAAACTCTGGGCTTTAACTTGATTTATTAAATTTCACCCAGTGTGGCAAGGTATTCAAAAAAGTTGCCTCAGTGACAGGGGTAAGTCGGGGCAAAAGAAAATAAGAACAATTCCTGCTCCCTAAAGCCCCCTTGTGGATATGTATCAGGTGCTGGCTGTGATGTCTTCCTACTTACTACTAAGGCCTGACCTTTAGGAAACCAGTCTGAAATCTTGAGCAAACATTCAGCACAAGAGGAAAGAAATGGAGTAGAGAAAGAATACGGAGCAGCCACAATTCAAGTATGAACCACACAACTTCCTCTAAATAATTTAGAAAGGAAAAGTAGCATTATCAGAACACAAAACAGGAGTTAAGTGCTCTTCAGATAAAGTGTGGAGCTGGATGAACACAGAAGGCCAAGCAGCATCTTAGGAACACAAAAGCTGACTTTTCAGGGATGAGGAGGAAAAAGAAAAATGATAAACACTTTGTAAATAAAGGAAACTGCTGAAAATTCAAATTAGTAATGCAATAAAAAAAACTTATTGCTATTTCACCAGCCCAGACACATTAAGACAGTTAACTGAGAAGTTTTTGCTAAGACAAATTCAACAGACTTCATACCAGAAGAATTTGATTTCACTTCTTAGTTTCATTGAAATCCTATCAGAATTTATATCACGCCAGGTACACAGAATGCAAAATCAATCAATCTGTAAAGTAACCGCTATTCACAAGATTGAAGAATTAACATGGGGGGGGGGGGGGTGGATGTTGCAGCAACAGTATTGTATCAGAAATATGCACACTCAGTTCCTATCATGACAAGACAAAGCATGCAGACTGCCAATTTCAGGCAGAATATTGGTGGACCAGAAAAGCAAACATGGTACTACAACACAATCATACATGTGACACTAGCCCCAAACTGTACAGTTGACTTGTGTGCCCAGCAATGCATTCAGCCACAAAAAAGTCACTTCAAGGCATTGGGCTGCAAACCCTTTTGGACACGGGGGCGGGGAATAATTCAACTTCGGCAGCAACACAGCCACACCAGGAAACACATGATAAAAGAACAAACAGCTCAAACAATCAGGAAAATCCCAGATTTAATTCTCACTTTCTCCAATGAGCTCGTTGCTGGACACAACCTGAGGTGCTACAACTGGCTTCAGCATTTGTGGAAGAGAAACAGCCTAGCTCCATCTTCCGGTCACTTACCTATGATTCAATGGTGGAAACTGCACAGATGCAGGTGTCAAAATATAAATGGAAATAAACTTCAACTGCAAAATCCCCTCATTATTTATTCCTGGCTCTCGCGCTTGCTGGCAAGGCCCGCATTTTATTGCCCATCCTTGACCTTCCATAACTTGCTGGGTCTTTTTCAGAGGCAATTAAAAGTCAAGCACTGCTGACCCCAAGGTCACATGCTGACCAAGTTGGATAAAGACAGCAGATTTTCATCTCTGAATGACATGAGTGAACAAGGTAGGTTTAACAATAATTCAACAATTTGATGATCGTTCATGAACTTGATTTCAGACTAAATTAACAGAATTTAAATTTCATTTAAAAAGGTTCTGTCTCTGAAACTCTGGATTATCCAGAGGTATGGCAGAAGACCTGAAAGCGCCTTTGTGATAAAGAATTATGCAACTATTGCACTTCTGCAGCAAAATGCAAATACCTCTTGGCACACATGCACAAGCTCTTTCCAAACTCATACCTCAGTGAGCAGTCCCACTTCACAACTCCCTCCTTTCCACTCTAACATAACTAACATCAAGCTATTTGGGTTTTTTTTAAAAACAGTCGGACCACAATTACTGACCCTTTGGAGCCAAGTTGCACAGAATCTTGTTTATCCTCTCCTGATTTCCCTGCTTTCCTGACTTTTCAAACACAAGTCATGTGACCTGCTCTGAAGTCTGCCTGACACCAAGTCTGGTGGTTTGATAGAATCAAAAGGAAGGCTCATTTTATGCAGAAGGTTGTGCAAAGCATTACATTGTATGACAATAGTTGCAGATCATGAGTTTAAAGGAAAAAATACTCTCAAAACCCTGAAAAGGTTATAGATATCAGGTTTCAAACAGTTGCATTCAGAATTGCCTATTCATTTCAAAAAAAAGGAGTTGAGAACAAGACAAGCTAAATCAGCAGAGGTTTTTTTTGCTGGATAGAAGTTCATGTGTTTCACATGGCCAATGAGGAAGTGGGCAGGGGAAGTCAGTTAGCTTTGTATTGGCTTACAAATTTCCCACCAAACCAAAGAACATCAATGACTACTTCCATGAGGTCAGGAAAGAGAACTCGTGAGATTTTGCAAGCTATAGCTTCCGGGGGCAAAAAGGAGACTAGCTGAAGCGCTGCATTCAGTGGCCACCTAAAAGATTCAGTGAAATCTGTCCTGGCAAGCTGAAGGAAAAAAAGGAGCAGCAATAGATTTACTAATGGCCAGGGATTTAAGAAGTGTTCCTAAAACTGACAAAAGCACCTTGGGACAGTCATTAAAAATTACTACTCAACCAAGTGAGGTTATAGGAACTCACTAAAAGTTGGCCTGGACTGTTTGCTGTCAATGTAATTCTGCGGTGTGTTTAAAAATACGTTTGTTAAAAAGTAATGTTTTTTGTCATTAGTACTTTTAGTCAGTACAGGTTTTAAAACATGAAAGCCTGTGTTATTCTTTCAACACGGAATTCAAATCTGAGGAGTCACAGGCCTCTACAAGAACTGAAACAATCTGAATGTTCATAACTGAGCTAGAATTAAGATCTCTTTTCAAAAGAAAAAAGTTATTGTTCTTTCTCACATCTCCTGTGGCTGTTACACCATTTATGGGGCATCTAGATGATAAATATGACTACAGTACAGAAACACTTCACTGGAAGGATTGAACAACAGGAAAAAAAGTGGGTGTCGAGACTGGAAAAGGTTTTCCTATCTCATTACTGTACTCAAACACTGATTCAAGAATACCAGCAGCCTTAACACAGCAAATTACCCACTCTCCTGCCAAGAGTTTATAGTCATCAGACAGAATTGGGTACTCACCACTCAGAACATCAGGGCTAATGTAGGCAGGGCTCCCCCGCTGATCTTTCAGTAAATCATCCTCACTAACTAGATGCTTTCCAAGACAGAAGTTAGTGATGGTGATTCTATGAGTCCTGTGGGCAAAAAAAAAAAGTAGAGAGTGTGCATCAAATGTATTTTTCTTCCAAAGCACTGAGGGTGCTGAACAGAAAGAAGACCAGAGAAGCACATTAGAAGCTGCCTGCCTTTAAACGAGCTGTCAAATAACCTATGAACATCCAATTAATGTTTTATTTCCAAGAATGAGAATTTGAGACTTACAACCAGCTTCACAGATAAAAAGGCAACATGTCAGAGTGCCCAGGCAGCACATCCAGATTACATTGTGCATTATACAGTAATGGATGTTTCCAGTTGACAGCTAGGAAGAGCTTCAAAACCGCGAAGTTGTTGAATCAGTAGGTTCCCTATGTCATTAATGCATTTGGTCACAGACACCACCCAAGAATACAAGTTGGCCAAATACATAACTTGGTATATTAACACACAATCCTTTGGGCAGATTTTTGACTGTGTGCTAATACCAGCAGCAATTTTCAATTAATTGCTCTTGTGGCACACTATGTGCAACTCTCCAAATTTAATGGGGGAAAAACAGGTCATGTAAATTCTGTTTCAATTTTATTCTGAGGAAGTACCAACACAGCAAACCAAGATCAAGGCTGGAGTTCACTGCTAAACAACTGGGCTGAGACAACAATTATTGGCTCAAAAAAAAAAGGACACTGCAAAGCAACTTCAGATCAACAGGACCGTAAAAATCCTACCCTTTTCATTCCTAGGATATTTTGACAGGAGACACAAAGTTGAAGATTATGAAGATTTAGCTGCCTCAGATAACAGAAAAACAATAGGCCATTCAGTCCTTTAAGCATGCTCTGCAATTCAATGTGATTGTGGCTCATCTAATTCAGTGCCATCTTCCTGTTTATCCTCAGTCTTTGTTGCTTTCAGCCCTACGAACTTTCAAGTTCTCCCTGAATTCCACAGGCTGATTAGAATTGCACACAGATCCATCGGTCCAACTCATCCATACCAACCAGATATCCCAAATTAATCTAGTCCCATTTGCCAGCATTTGGCTCATATCCCTCCAAAGCCCTCCTATTCATATCCATCCAGGTGCTTTTTTAATGTCGTAATTGTACCAGACTCCACCAATTCCTCTGGCAGCTCACTTCATATGTGCACCACCATCCGCATGAAAAATAAACTGCCCCTTAGATCCCTTGTAAACATTTGTCCTCTCAGCTTAAACCTAAGCCCTCTGGTTTTGGGCTCTCCTATGCTGGGGAAAAGGCATTGGCTATTCACCCTATCCATGCCCCTCATGATTTTATAAACATCTAAGGTCAGCCTTCAGGCTCCAACATTCCAGGCAAAAAAGCCCCAGCCAATCAATCAGCCTCTCGCTGTTAGCTCAAACCCTCCAAATGTGGCAACATCCTTGTAAATCTTTTCTGAACCCAGTCAAGTTTCACAACATCTATCCTTAGCAAGGCGGCCAGAACTGCATGCAGTATTCCAAAAGTGGCCTAACCAGTGTCCTGTACAGCTGCAAAAAGACATTCCAGCTCCTAAACTCAATGCACTGACCAATAAAAGCAAGCATATCAAACACTTACTTCACTATCCTGTCTACCTGGGATTTCACTTGCAAGGAACTATGAACGTGCACCCAGTAGGTGGAGAAATTTCTCCACTTCAGTCCTAAATAGCCTATCCTGTATCTTTAAACTGGGCCCCTGGTTCTCGGCTCCCCAGTCGTATGATAATAGGGGTAGAATGCTCCCTTATCTAGTCCCGCTAGAATTTTATAGGAGATTTCCACCCTTATCCTTCTAAGTACCAGTGAATATAGTCCCAACTGATTGGGTTTCTCTTCATGTATCAGGCTCGCCATCCCAGGAATCAGTCTGGTAAACATCCTTGCACCACTTACATAGGAGGAGCATCCTTCTCCAAACAAAGAGACTAAAGCTGCACACAATATTCCAGAGTTGTCTCAAAGGCCCTGTGCAATTACAGAAGATATCCCCGCTCCTGTACTCAAATCTTCTCACTATGAAAACCAACATACTATTTGCATTTTTCACTACTTCCTCATCCACATGCCTACTTTCAGAAACTGATCTACAAGAACACCCAGGTCTCATTGCACCTCACCCTTTCCCAATCTACTGGAATTCAGATAACAACGTGCCTTCCTGCTCGTTACCAAAGTGGATAACCTCATTTATCCACATGATACTTGATTTGCTATGCATTCACCCAGTCAATCCGTCCAAATCACATTGATGCATCTTTGCATCCTCCCCATAGTTCACCCTTCCAACCAACTTAGTCTTGTCTGAAAAAAAACTACAAAGGTATTACATTTAGTTCCTCATCTTAACATCAATACATACCACAATGAACTGGGGTGCTAGCATCGACACCCTGTGGTACTCCACTAGTCACTGGCTACCAATTGGAAAAAAAGAGAGCAGGTTTGTCCTATTTTTTGGTTATTGTCTGCCAACCAGTTCTCTATACTGTCAGTATACTGTACCCAATCCCATGCACTTGTATTTAACAAGCTAATCTCTGATGTAGGACTTTGTCAAAAGCCTTCTTGAAGTTCAAACAAACCATGCACATTGGTTTCCCCCTTAGCATTTCTATTAGTTAGATCCCCAAAAGATTCCATTACATTTGTGAAACATGATTCCCTCTTCGTAAGTCCATGGTGATTGCACAGAATCATGTCATGGTTTCTAAGTGCTCTGCTGTAAAATCTTCTATAAAGGGACTCTAGACAATTGGAACATTTCCCAAACCATTTCAATAACTGACATTTATGTAGCTCAATGACGGTGGCATTCAGTTTAAAGATCTTGGAACTCTCCATTGAGATCGCATGGTTTCACCCTTTCTACTTGCAAGCTTGTCAGTCAGACATATACATCCTGCTAATTTTAGCTTCTTGTGCATCCCAAGTTTTTCACCCCATCAGCTGTGGTTGTGCTTTAACTCCAAGCTCCAAAATTCAAATCCCAACCTTGACGACATTCCTCAGTGCAAGTGTTTGGTCTTAACATCTCCTTACATGGTTCAGTTTCAAAGTTTGTGAGAATGTGAGATTTCTCCACCCCCCTGCCTTATAGACACACTCTAAAACAGACCTAAAACTGGTTTCGGCCAAACACTTGACTTTTTAAAAAAAGATTAATGCTTTATCATTTTAAACCATTCACCCTAATGTAGGGGAGTTAAGAAAGAGTTAGTCAATCTAATCCATGAGAAGTGAATTAATGTCAGCAGCAACATGGCCATTATCCTGAAATGCTTTCCCTATCTCCCCTATTATCTGGGATAAAGTATCTTAATCCAAATTAACAATGCCAAGTGGCTTTTCTTTCCCTAGAAACCTGCAAGCTCTGAAGTTTGGCAAGGCCATGATCCCAAGACTCCCAGATTGGCAAAAAGCAGACTGTACACAAAAAAGGCACCATCTAAATGCAGATTGTCATTTGGGGGAGAACTTGGAGAGTGGAGAGAGATTAGAAAGATGGAAATGTCTTAAAAAGTGAATTTGATAGATCAAAAAAAGGATTACTGACACTTCCACCACTAATGGTCAATTGAAGGAATTCAGGAATAGGAGGATGAAAGCAGCTGAAAAAAAGTCAGTGGGTCAACAGAGGGAGAGCTGTGACACATTGCTTTTACTTTCTCTTTGGACATTTAAGCTAAGACAGGAGGATTCCCAAACCATCCTCACGTTAGCCTGTTTTTTTTTGGGGGGGGAGGGGGGGGAAGACGACAAAGACAAAGACAAGACAAAGACGCCAGTGAGTAGAAGTGGACATGAGAATAAGTCTGAAAAATTGAGAGTTGAGTTCTTAATTCATTAAAATTTACTGGATGGAGCTCAACTGGCTAACAAAAAGGCAGAGAAAGTAAAGCTTGGAGATGCTGAAGACATGAATGGACAAAAATTACTAACAGTAATGAGACACCCATGGAGACACAACAGGTATTAACGTAGAAACAGATGATGTTAGTAATGGGTACAATATTGAGTTTGAAGCTCAGCTCAAGATTGAGAACAGTCTGAGCAACAGCAGGGAAAACCTCAATGCAGATTTTCTGGCATCCATGAGCTGCTGTCAAACAAGCAGTCACCAAGAGTCTTCACATAAATGTGAAATAGGAAGGTTGAACAAAGATGATGTAGTGGATTCTCTGAATGCATGGGGATCAGCAAAACCACACATGACAAAGGAGAAGGAACAGAGCAAGCAGATCAGCAAACTTCAATTTAAAAAAGAAGATAAATAGACTATTGATTCCAAGTGTCATTGCAATGGTGTGAGTAGGGCAAAAACAAGCTGTAAAGATTGAAGAGATAGGTCTTGGTGTTAGGTGGCAATGACACATGAATGGGACAATCGCTGGGAACGCAGTTACAGCTGTTTTACAAAGGAGAAGGGAATCCAACGCTGAGGTTCATGAGAAGCCTGGCATTATTCCACAATAGTGCAGGCAACACCCGAACAGCTGAGCCCTAGCATGAGTCAGTGCCTTCAGGAAATAAGACCTTTTAAAACTTGAACTCGTTTTTCCATCTTTTAGCTTCTCAAATACAATTTCATATTTCTAAGCAGACCAACAGAGATTGTTTTCACAAGGTATGGAGGTAGTGCCAGTGTAGGATACGTGGAACAATCCCTCTTTCACAGCCACACTGGCCCCATCCCCCATCTCTTCCTTTGTTACATCGATGACTGTATCGGCACCACCTCATGCTACCATAGGGGAGCTCGGACAGTTCATCCACTTCACTAACACTTTCCACCCAAACCTTAAGTTCACCTGGACCATCTCTGATACCTCTCCCTCTTTCCTAGACCTGTCTCCACCTCTGGTAACCACCTGGAAAGAGATATCTATTTCAAGCCCACCGACTCCCACAGCGACCTCGACTACACTTCCTCTCATTCAACTTCCTGCAAGAATGCCATCCCACATTTCCAATTCCTCTGTCCCCACTCCCGGACATCCCAGATGTCCTCTTTCTGGCTCTTCAAAATTTTTCTGAAGAAGGGTCTTGACCCAAAACGTCAAACTTTCCTGCTCCTCAGATGCTGCTTGGCCTGTTGTGTTCATCCAGCTTCACACCGTGTTATCTCTAATTTTCAAAGTGGCAATCTAAGTTCTTATTCATAAATTCTGAACACTTAAATCTCCCCTTAATCTTCAGTGCTATGGAGAACTATCCCAGCCCCTCTGCTCTCTTGAAACAAGCAGAAGTAATTCTAGGGGAATGGTCACTAGAATTTGAATGAAGTGTAATGGAACACGTGCCCATGTGAACTGTACAACATCCAGCAGTGCAAAGACAGACTGTCCAATTTTAAGCTGCGCCTGCCTGGAGCAATGCAACACGAGAGTCAAGGACTATTGATGACAGATCCAGCTGAAGCAAGTGAAACATTCAAGGCAGTTAAAAAATCGAGGATCAATATAAAAGCATAGATGGCTGAACTTTCCACCCACAGGCTAAATAAGCCTAATGGTCAGAAACTGACTTTTGATGGAAGCTCATATTTCAATTATGAGGTTCATTTGTTTGACCAGGGTTGGGGGGGGGGGGGGTTAAAATACCAGGCACATTGTTTTATGAACAAAGCGGTAGAAACAAGTGTTAAGTCCTTCCAATGGCCGGGAGGCCATCACATGAACAAGCTTTTCCTAGAACAAAAAGACATAATTTAACAATTCCAAAGTGTTCTGTTTTGAAAGCCTGGAACAGGTACAGAGTCAGTAACTCAAACCACAGATGGCTGCAATTAACTTGCATATGTGACTCACCTGTCAGCAATGCCCCACCACAAAAACAACCAACACCAAATATAAACCAATGGCCTGAAGCTAGATTTGTATTTCCAAACATGAGCCTGGTACAGATTAGGGAAATGATAAACACATATGCAAGAGATTTCATAGAATACACATTTGACGACAGAATCTTAATATTGCAAGGTTGGATTACTGGAGAATAGGAAGAAGCGAGCACCTACCCCCAACCTTCAACCAATAACCTCTTGCAGCTAGTTAGTATGTATTCAACTCACAGATAAATCGAGGTGTATGATCCTGTGAAATGCCAATATAGACAGTCGTTCACATTTGTAAATTACTGCAATTACCCTCAAGGGCGAAATGACATAACATATACGCTGGGTCTGGATGAGAGTTTGCTCACTGAGCTGGAAGGTTAGTTTTCGGACGTTTTGTCACCATTCTAGGTAACATCAGTGAGCCTCCGGTGAAGCGCTGGTGTTATGTCCCGCTTTCTATTTATCTGTTTAGGTTTCCTTGGGTTGGTCATTTCCTGCGTAGGTGATGTCATCTCTGTTCTTTTACTCAGAGGGTGGTAGATGGGCTCCAAATCAATGTGTTTGTTGATGGAGTTCCGGTTGGAATGCCATGCTTCTAGGAATTCTCATGCGTGTCTCCGTTTGGCTTGTCCTAGGATGGATGTGTTGTCCCAATCAAAGTGGTGTCCTTCCTCATCTGTACGTAAGGATACAAGTGATAGTGGGCCATGTCTTTTTGTGGCTAGTTGATGTTAGTGTATCCTGGTGGCTAGCTTTCTGCCCGTTTGTCCAATGTAGTGTTTGTCACAGTTCTTGCAAGGTACTTTGTAGATGACGTTCGTTTTGCTTGTTGTCTGTATAGGGTTTTTTTAAGTTCATTAGCTGCTGTTTTAGTGTGTTGGTGGGTTTGTGGGCTACCGTGATGCCAAGAGGTCCGAGTAGTCTGGCAGTCATTTCTGAAATGTCTTTGAAGTAGGGGAGTGTGGTTATGGTTTCTGGGCAAGTTTTGTCTGTTTGTTTGGGTTTGTTGCTGAGAAAAGGGACAACACATCCATCCTAGGGTAAGCCAAACAGACACGCACGAGAACGCCTAGAAGCATGGCATTCCAACCGGAACTCCATCAACAAACACACTGGCTCCAAATCAATCTACCACCCTCTGAGAAAAAGAACAGGCAATGACATCACCAACCCAAGGAAACCTAAACAGATAAATAGAAAGCAGGACATAACCAGCGCTTCACCGGAGGCTCACTGATGATGTTACCTAGAATGGTGACGAGACGTCTGAAAACCAACCTTCCAGCTCAGCGAGCAAACTCACATTCAGAAACTCAACCTAAGCTACAACTCTTCTCAAAACTCGCTAGTACACTCTGGGTGGTAAGTGGACTGGCGTCCGTGAAATTAGAAAATATTAACGTCAAATCTCAGTGTCAAAGCCACAAAACATTATGTATCAAAACGAAGTCATTCATAACACAAAAGGAGGGTTTGATGGAGGTCAGGCAATTCAGTTACAGGACAACTCTGTCGGAACTCCTCAAAGATGTGTCCCAGACCCAAACATCTTCAGGAACTTCAACAAACTTCCCGCAAAACACAAGGTCAGCGTAGGGATGTTCTTTGACTGCAACAGTACCTTTCATGAGCCCTCCGACTCTGAAGTAGATAATGCTGACACAAAAAGACCTGCACAACATTCAAGCTTAGGTTGACAAGTGAGGACTAAGAAACAACTTCTCTTGATGTTCGGTGGCAATGTCATTGCTGAAGTCCCTATCAACAGACCAAAAGGTTATTAAGCAGAAACAAGATGAGTCATTAAAATAATGTGAACAGAAGAGCAGATCAGAGCCCACAAATTCCGTGGCAAGTGATTCACTACCTGACTCCAGAGCCTAACTGACATCCGTGAAGGCACACGTCACATGAATGACATCCCATGAAAGCAAAAAAGGTTTGGAGGAGTTGTACTGGTTAAACAAGCTAAAAACAGGTTTAAAATCTTAAAACTGGTGTATCCTTACTTGACTTGCACGCTAAGGCCTTGCCAAAAAGTTACTGGCTTTTGGAAAGGGGGCATACATAGCAGGGAGGATCAAATCTACTTGAATGATTTAAGTCAATACAAAAACCAGCAAGTTATGATGAATGTTATAACATTTGAGGCATGTAACTTAACCATATGTTAAATCTAACTCTCAGACAATGGGCTGTGTGTGCTGCTAGAACTGCAAGGGCTCAGCATAGAAATTCTTCATGTACGTGAACGTAATTCATTCAAGACTCAGCATGCCTGCATCCAAACAGTGTTGCTCACAATCATACTGCAAAAATAAATAACAGACAGGATTTCTAAAATAAGGAATTCTAACTTTAGCTCCACAGACGGATTTTAAATTTGGAGGTGGATATGGGAAGATGTTCAGGCAGGAAGGAAAGAACAGGAAACTGCAACTGCAATGACATCATTCCATAGTTAATTCCCAGATGAAGGAGACAGAGTCTCTCTCTCGCACCTCGTACTCAAACTCTCTGGATTAACAATCTATGCCTCTGCTCATCCAACAACATAACTGCTCTCTCATTATTCCAGATGCTCATGGCTTGCTGCACTGGCAGAAGTGCTGTATTTCAGAAAAATATAACTAAAGCAGCTCCATGTCTCCCCTCAGGTGGGGAGAAATGTCCTACAGTACTATTCTGAAAGAATTATCTTTGTTGTACTGGCTACTATTAATTCCACAAATCAGGCAGGTTATCTGTAAGAACTCTATTGCTGTTTATGGGAGCTTGTTATGTACAAATTGGCTGCCACATCTCCTTTGTTATAACAGTGAATGGACTTCTAAAGAATCTTGGTATCTGAAACTGCAATGTGACATCTTTTGTGAAAAGCACCATATCGAAGTCCTTTCCCTTTCCTTTCTGCCTGCTAAAAGGAATCCAGAGCTCGAGGAAAGCCAGATGAGAGGAAGGAGTAATACTACATGAGTTTCAGATCAAAACATTGAAGATATTTGACACCTAGTTAATAAAAAGTGACCTAGATATGATGCATTCTACTTGATTGGTAGAAGTTTTTAATAGTATAGCAACATTAAAGAATTGTAGTCGTGCCTATTTTCAGAATAGTTTCTAAAGATGAATCGTCAATAAACATGGCATGTTTACTACCTCTGGAACCCTCCCCACAGTATATTTCACATATTTTGAAAAGTAAGTTCTGTTTAAGTCAGAGAGTTGAGAAGTTGGAATCTACCACTCAAACAATGCAAATATTTTTGCACAGTTTTCACCTTTCTATTGCCCTAACTTCATTCCTTCCTCCTGCTCACAGCCCACACCTCCACAAGTGAAGAGGATCAACTTACACACATCTCTCAACACACAGATGGTCCTATTAATCCTTGAGCAAACATAAACAATGGAGGAGGAATCCATCCTATCAGGATATCCATCTAAAACGTAAAATCCAGAAAATGTCAATGGAAGCAGAGATGGGGAAAGTAAAAGTGGAAGCAAACAGCTTCCATTGAAGAGTTCAGCCAAAAGGCACTTCGTATATCTAGAAGACATTATATTTGGGATATTAGAAGACAAGGTTCTAACAGGAAGTTGTGCTCATGGACACACAACTGCAATCATGCCTCTGGCAGAATTCCTGCATCAGGACAATAAAAATAGAATAAAATCACATTGTTAAAGGCAACTATGCATGCCATCATTTTATTAGGACAATGTGTTTGATTCCCGAACTCTTGAAATCAATCCCAAAATCCCTTTCAAAATTCCAGTTGAGCCAAATGGAGTAGTTTCAACTCAATGTCACAGACTAAAGGAAGATAAAGCAAAAGAAATTACACTTTGCTAATCAGAGTCTAGATGCCCATGCAGGAACTAACTCATTCTCATGTACATTTAGATTTAAAAAGGGAAGATGCTAATGGGGTCCTCAGGGAGCAAATGTAATGCCACAGTGAGCCAAATATGTTGGAATTGCTGAGATAACAAGGTGTAGAGCTGGATGAACACAGCAGGCCAAGCAGCATCAGAGGAGCAGGAAGGCTGACGTTTCGGGCCTCAAACCTTCTCCAGAAATGAAGAATATGTTGGAATTGCTCTCTGTCAGACAGTGATTTAGGGCACTAAGTCAAACAACAATTAGAACACCACTGAAACAACATTATGGTAGAGAGTTCACTCACCACGCCAAATCCATTTTGGGTATATGGGTTCAACTAGTCAGGCTGGCATTTATTATTCAGCCATATTATTGCAAAAATGCCACTTTATCGATAGTTTTAGTACAGTTGAGTGACTCGACACTAATCTGGAGGAAAGTTGTGTCACTGATATTGATTTGGAACTGTACCACTTAGTAAGAGCACGCAAGGACAGCAATTTTCCTCCTCTTCAGGACATCAGTGCATTTGTCAGGTTTTTTTAAAAAAAAAGTGACACCCTGATAACTTACCAATTCAGACTTCATTTTTAAAATGTGAATTCAAACTCACTTTTTGTAATTACTGGTCCAGTCATCACTATTCTTAAAATACAGTTCAAATGATCAAAACAAAATAAGCTGGTCTCTGCTAATTCCTATGCTTCAACTTGCAAATACTCACCATCTGGCTCACATATGAAGAGTAGGCACCTGGGACTATTGAGATGCTGATGCATGTAGAATGAAATCCCCTAAAAGCAGTCTGTGGCTTGAGAAGAGACAGAAAACAAAAGTAGAAATGGCAAAGAGAAACTTCCAAAAGTGGTCAGATTTTAGTCTTCATTTATAAATAGTAATTGGAGTTTGCAACACCAGGATACCCAGCATTTTGCAGTCTCAAAATAAAAAGGGCTCCTGGATGTCCGGTTAAAAAGGAAAAGAAAATATCATACTGGCACAATACAGACTGGCCTTCTGCAGTAGTGATTATTTGTATTTGTTATGGGCATAAATATATCACGTTGGAATTTACACTTTAAATTATAGGAAAATAATACCTGTAGAGAAGAGCATGAAGTTGTGGTATAACCACAGCAGAACAAAGTTTAACAGAAATAATCGTTACATTGAATTTATCACTATCTAAAACCCCTTCGTGACCAGGACATTTAGAACAGCTTCTGCCCTACACAGATCTAGTCCAACTCTTCAAAACGGAAGTCATACTCAACACGGGCTCAGAAGAAGCCGTGTTCAACTAAGACATTCAAAAGATATGTAACAAAAGCATTTCAACGTTGCACTGTGCTACTGCAAAGGAAAAAGAGATCAAATTGCTGGCATGGTTTTGAAAAAGAACAGAAGCATGTATGAGATCGCATTACTGCCTACAAACTGCCATCAGCTTAAACCTAACATTCAACTACTTAAGTGTTTAAGTAACGTGTTTGCATGACTTTAGAAACTGGAATGCTTCAAGTACAGTGTACTTCTTGCTGTATCTGCAAGTTTACCACCTCCCCCATTTGCTTGTAATGGGTGGGAAATAGAAGGTACATGCACACCCCCACAGAGGGTAGGACACTTGCTGCTTAATTGATCCCTGTGCTGCATTATCCAGAGTTATAAATATGAGCAAGCCTTCTCTTGCGTCAGCACAATTTACACTGTGAGTCATCCAAGCCATGGTTCCTCTGGCAAACGACTATTGTTTGTTTCTAGTGAAGGATTTGGAAAGCCTCTCCCTTTACTCAGATTTTGGGGGGAAAAAGGAAGAAAAAAAAAGAGAAAGAACTTTCATCCTTCAACTACCTAATTCTGTTAGCCTCCCACACTGCAGAAAATGTTTCCTTTCCTGTCTCCAAAAAATTGCCAGAGCAAAATCAGAACACTGAATCAAGGTGGAGATACATAGATGAATGTGGAACAGGAAAAAGTCAGATATGCTTTTAAAAAATATTTTTCTCACTAGTATGCACTGTCAAAAATGTTATCTTGTCTACAAGAGAGTCACGGAAATTTTATCCATTACACAATTAAATTGAAATATTCAGTAAATCAGAGTGAAACAAAACCAGTGTACACACTGGTTTCAATTTAGCATTGTGGATAGATATTATTTCCTTTCCTCTTGCAAAGGTACTGTGCAGAGTGTGTGCTTCTCAGCTAACAGTAATTAACTGCAAAACTGGGTTGTTTGCTAATCCAACATTTAAAACAAAACAAAAAAATTGACATGGTGCTCAACCTATACAATGCAACACAAGTTGCAAGCTACTTATGGTCAGTTAAATTAAGATTGCACAAATTTCACAATGGAAAATGTAAACTATATTCTTCAAAGGCCAAGTAGTTCCTCCTCTCGTTAACCACCAAAATACCAATTGGATCATCGCAGCCATGGATCAAGCCGAATTCCTGAAGTACTAAATGCAGAGACTTAATCCTGTCGTTCAGGAGTTATGACTTGACAACTGTTTAAAAATTGACAGCCACATTCAAATACATTATTCCCTGTTTAAGGAATGGAAAAACAAATTCAAAACATCTGCTCTTCCCAAAGTTAAAAAAGCCAAAAACAAAAGCAAAGAACACACTCAAGGAACTTGCACATGTACTGCACAGTAAACGTTCAACTGTAGGATGAACCTCATTGATTTTTATCTGGCAGCAAGACAATCTTTTGATGAACTTTAACACAAAGCAAAAGAAACCTGAAGATTTTTCAGCAGACAGCAACTGTAAATTCTACCATGTACTCTCATTTGATTCTTCATTTCCTTCCTCTTATGTGCTATAGACACACAGCAATTTACACCAGCATTGTGCAGATTCTCTGGCAGACTAACAGAGATAGCCAAGCTATCCTGCTTAAAATCCAAGTCTACAGAATACTGGAAATTGTTCTCTTGACAACTGAAATAAAAAACACTCGACTTACTGATCTAAATAATATTAAGCGCATGCTCTGTAAGGGGAGAGTCCCTCCAACTGTGACCATTATAGTACAGTATTAGCCTACATTGTGTAACCTGCTGCAGGCAGGAGTAATATTGTGGTTTTCAAAGAGACAGGACCATTGTATATACATAGGAAAACCCATAATTTTTTTAATAAATTGACCATGTAGCTGGAAAATTTGTCCAGTTTACAGACATTGTTAAATACATTTAATGAGATGTGTATAAAGGAACAGTAAGAGAGTCCAAACACAAGACAGACTTATTCTCAAAACTGAATGTTTTAGCAAATAGAGCATCCTTTGGTTTACCAATGTAATTCAGTTTACTATGTAGAAGCAGGTCCAAACCTGCTGTTCTTTTATGGATGCAACAGCATTATTGCTCCAGGCTACTGAACTCAGACTTCACAAGTAGTCATTTAAATGGGTGGTGTAGGGAGGGTGGGAAGTGTGAAGACAAGGAAAGTAAGATGCAAAGGGGAAACAAAAAGGGCTGCAGTGACAACAGAAATCAAACATCAATCCTGATACAAGGAAAAAATTCTTCGTATTGGTTGAGCTGAGTAAATATTTGGTTAAACTGGTCTCATATTTCCAAGCAACCAGAGAAAACCATTCATTACAATGTTTCCCCTCCATTAAAGGCATGCGTGTAGGTTTTTTTTCTGGTTAGTAATGGAGGATGATGTGAAAACAGAAGACCAAAGCTATATAAAAGAAATAATAAAACCAAAAGAACACACCACATCACCTGAATCTGGAAGAAAAAGACAAATTTCCTTTCAGACACCCACTGACCAGGTTTATGTTCAGTAATTGGTGGTTTTATTGCAGATTTCCATCTCATGTTTTCTTTCTGCAATCTCTGAACTGCTTTAGTTATATGCATCAGCAAATAGAACGGTCAAATGAATTAGTGTTTAAGTCTCATATTTACAGCTAGAATACCAAGACTCATGATATTGTCAAGTGTTGACTTTTTGTTGCCTCCTGGTAAATGCAAGTCAAGTCAGTTACAACTGGTTGCTTAACAGAAACACTTATTAAATGAAGGAGCAATGAGATCTAGCTACGCGTTGTGTTAGAGAAAGGCATTTGATTTTTGGAGCTGGGTGCAAACCTTGTTTAGGGAAAACCAGTTAGAGAGTTGTTCTTACTGACTGCTTATTTCCAGTCTGGGGAGAGATTATTTTTAAGTAACCTTAGCCTAATCCATGGGGAGTATTGGCAGCACAGTGCACACTTATTTGCAACTAGCACGAACTGACAATCACACACGGAAAAGCCATGGGTGACTAATGCAAGAAAAAAAAAAGGGAAAAACCATCAGTGGTGCAACAGACTGACCCTTCAAAGCTTTGAGTCAAAGTATACCAAGTGAAATAGAATGAGTTTAAAATTAGCAGTGCCAGATCAGATCTTGGAATGCTCGATACTGGCAGACAGCAAGTCTTCCATTCTCCCTGCGCTAATATCACTCAACAAAAGGATCCATGTATGAACATAATATTGATTCACTAACTGGTACAGAGTCAATTTCAAATTACCTTTTATTTAGCACCATGTTCCCCAACTTCAGGTCCCTGTGCACAATGTTCTTCTGTAGAAGAAAGGAGAAAACAACTAAGAAAAAAAATTGATCAGCCTTCAGCAACGCAACCTGCCTAAAACTTAATATAAATGAACTTTAGGATTCACGCAGTCAGAAGTTCAATTCTCAAACTACACAGCCACAGAAATAATCCCAAAGATCAGGCCTTCTCCATATCACAAATCTAAGGGGTGGAGGCGGAAAATAAACACCAATGGACAAATCGGAAAGAGTAGATTAAATACCAAATACCCTCAGAAATGTAGCTAATCTTTCTAACAAGGTTAGGTGTTTGGTCCCCAAAAAGGTGCTAATTGCATATTTAAAACAAATTACACTAAGATAAACTAATGGAGGTATTTACTCCAAAAACTAAGTCAGTGGAATGATGTGGTCATACAGTGAGGCACATCAGGGAAGTTCAAAACATAAAACGGAAACTAGGCAGCGTGAACTTGTTTAGTACAGCAATGAGCTAAATGGAAATCTTACACAGGTTTATTAGTTACAACTATGAGATATAAATCAAGGTCAAGGTACATAACTGCAATCTAACTATGTTCTCCAAAGGTTCGAATGAGTGGGCAGTCTATTCTTATTGCTTTGTACTTTCACCACAAAAAAATCTCAGTGAACAAAACAGGACTAAGGAAAACTGCATCTTCTGCAATGTCAGCAACCACCTGATCAGGAGTGAAAAAGGAAAAATGAAACAAAATCCTTTTACCTTATGTAAAGCTTCCACTACCCGTACCACATCACAGAATATTGCGATTGTTTCACGCTCACTGAGCCTCTTTTCTTTGATGACATAATGTTGTAGATTGATGAGATCTGCAGTTTTATCACTAAAGTCATGGGCACAGAGGCAGTCGAGAACTAAACAGATCCTTTTCTTCATCCTCCGCACAAGCTTGCTAGATTCAAACTCTTCTACGACAGCCCTATCCTATTGAAAAAAAAAGAGCAAACATTGGGAATCAGTCCATCTTTTGAGCCACTTATACACCACAAACATACAAGCATTTCCCAAGTGTTTGAAAATGTTTTCTCAAGAATTTGCCACAATCAAGAAAACATTGGATTATTGTTTGATATTCCAAACGTATTGGGCTATAGGGGGAAAGCAGCCGAGTAACACTCCATAACTTGATGTATATGAGAGTCAACAGACAAAAACAGGTCAAATGGCACCTGTATTATAACATTTTTCTTCCGCAAACAATGGTTATCACAGTAGTAAAAAAATGTAAACCGTGTTTCTCATACTTACCTGAAAGAGGCCATGGTGATGCACCACTCCATCTTGATTAGGAAGTAAGGACAGAAGAGAGTATTCTGTATGCAAGAGCATCTTTCCTTGTCTTTCTTCCTGAGTTTCCATTCTCTCACCTCTATCTTCAAGTGTGAGAATCTGGGGGGAGGGGGCAAATTGGCAGAGTTCATACATTTTAGGTGTATTTTTCTTCATTTTAACAACTGATTGTGGCTAAGTTTTAAAACATATTGAAGCTCTAACATAGAAAAAATAAAAAACCTTCATTGTAGGAAATGTTGCTTCCATAAGAATCAAAGATACAAGCATTTTTCAGTAGATTCCCTACAGTGTGGAAACAGGCCCTTCGGCCCAATAAGTCCACACCACCCTTTGAAGCATCCCACCCAGACCCATCCCCCTATAACCACACACCCCTGAACACTACAGGCAATTTAGCATGGCCATTCCACCTAACCTGCACATCTTTGGACTGTGGGAGGAAACTGGAGCACCCAGAGGAAACCCACACAGTGGCCCCAGGTTGGAATCGAACCCGGGTCCCCGGTGCTGCAAGGCTGCAGTGCTAACCACTGAGCCACCGTGCCGCCCCAAATACGTACCCTAAATAATAGAATGACAAATTCAATACAGTACACAAGCCACTGGAATCACCATGCTCATTATCTCCACATTTAAACTACTTATCCCAATCCAACTTAGCAGTACTTTCCCCAAGCCCTCGAATACATTCTCTCCTAAACAACCAGTAACATCTTTGAGAAAAATAAATTTGTCGGTACCAGTTTTCACGCTTTGACCAACCTAAATGTATGGCTACTTACAATCTTGCTCTCTCAAAACATTTGATCCTTTCTACTGATTGACAAGTTAGGGCTATGTCCCACCATTCTATTAGGTCAATCGTGCACCTTTTGGATTGCTCTGCTGTTCATGAAGGTCTATTGTACTTTTATTTATAATTTCCTTACAAACAACATGCAGAATACTACTCCACCCTACAATCATGCTCTTTATTCTGTCACCATACTTGACAATTTTACAGTGACCAAAACTTAGCAGGCCATTAGGCAAGGTATCTGACAGTGTATATATTATTTTGTTGAAAGAAACTGGACAGATCACAACCTAACTTTAATCAGTTTTCCATAATTAGGGAGAAAAACACAGGAAACCAAACATGTCATGTTTTGTAACAGGTGCATACCACATTTACGTGTTTCTTTCAGGAATTCTGCATTTATTTACTTTGAGGCAAATAGTATTCTGGTGTTTAATCCTGATAGCCATTCATCCTGAGAAAACCTGGACAGCAAGTGCCTCAGCAAGGAAGCACCAAAGTTCCACTCAAAAAACACTTTCTAATGCAGACTTGTCGTTTTGTTTCACCATCCCCCACACCGGAGGAGGGGAGGGGGGTGCCATTTTTTTAAATGGCACTGTAGTAACTGGATACAACAGTAAGTAGTAGTTACAAAGAATCCAGACTTGCTGGCACTTGAGGCTACAAGCATCAGTGAATGAAGTTTGGCCTTATGTGAGCACCTTTCTACACAAGGAGCCTCAAAACCAGCCCAAATACAAATGAGGAGACCAGAATGGCTTTGGAGCTCAACTTTCACTGGGTTAAATGTAACACACTTAACATGTTAAGATAACAAAGCGTGGAGCTGGATGAACACAGCAGGCCCAGCAGCATCTCGGGAGCACAAAAGCTGACGTTTCGGGCCTAGACCCGTGCTCCCAAGATGCTGCTTGGCCTGCTGTGTTCATCCAGCTCCACACTTTGTTATCTTGGATTCTCCAGCATCTGCAGTTCCCATTATCTCTGATCACAACACTAACATGTTAATACTGCTTTTACCATAAAATATTGTTTAGCATCCTGTGCTAAAGATAAGTGAGCTTTGGATTATTTTTGATGTGTGATGGAAAAGTTTATAATCGAACACAAGGGTTTTTGTAGTGCAGCAGTAGTGTTGCTATCTCTGAGCCAGGAGGCCCAGGCTCAAGTCTCACCTGCCCTGGATGTGTCAACATCTCCAAAGAGATGGTTTACAAAAACATCAGTAATTGAAGATACAGAAGTACATTTATTCTTCCAGTAAATAGGCTTTAAAATGCGTTAGTCAGTTTTCTTCACTCACTTTTAATTGATAGAAGTCATCTGTTCCATCTTTTCTCGCCAAACACTGGACAATGCTCTGTACAGGCGAATTTCCCAAACGAGGACCTAAACCAACAGAAATAAAAACTGCTTTAAAAACAAAGCACACACCCTAGAGGTTCCTTTCAATGTAAATGGAAGGCCTATGACTAACTCTCAATTACCTAAAAGACTTCCCCAATGTGTAGGGCTTCTTACTCATTTTAAAAATCAAGTCATTTTGTGTAATAAGCGCCACTGAGAACAGCTCAGTGGATGACTAATCGTTTGAGTCATTGAAAACTGTCAAAACAATATACAACCGATAAGTCCTGCTGAAGGATAAAGCTCACTTTCCAATCTTCAGGACATAGGAAAGCGAGTGTATTGTCCGTTTCAAACATGCTGTAAAGCAAAAATTGACAAGTGCGAGTGATTCTTTAATCAGAATAAAATTTTCTTCTCTCCTCTGCTGTTCAAGTCAATATCTGGATTTGTGTGGCCTGGTCCTGCAGTCAAATTCTATCTGGGCCTCAGTGTTGGCATGTTTCTCAACTGCTTGTGACGTTCAAGCTTAGTCCTGTAGTCAATCAATACTTCCAGCAGATAACCAGACAGAAATCCCACATTATACTCCTCCCCGCCACCCGGGCCTTTCAGGTTCTTATGCCATTAGCTTGGAGTTTTAACAGGTTTACTTCAACAAAACTGCAATCGAGCCTATAGAAACGTTATGGCATAGAAAGAAAGTCAGCCAGTTCAAAGCATCTGAAAAGGAATTAAAAGCTAGCCACCCATTGTCAACCCATCTTACAGCATTTGGTAACTATGCGGGTTACGGCATTTCAGATCAGCTATTTCGCACAGGCTAGGGATCAAACTGGGATGACTGAGGTACTCCTAGCCCAGCAAAATGCACCACAGATTATCCTCCGTATTTTAAACAAGCTCAAAATGATCCATATTCACTTACCTATCTTTGGGGCAATTCACCAAACCCGTCATCATTTTGGCAAGAACAATCAGCCAATGCAGCTTCACCTTCAACAAAAAAAACACTAAAAGTGCAGCAAACACCTCATCCTCTAAATTCTACTACTCAAGCCTGGACATTGGGTTTGCAGGATATTAGAATACAGCTGATTACATTAGAGCAGAATCTCTGGTTAGTATTTTTTAAAAAAGAAAAACAGTCCGCACACAGACTCAATTTAGTTAATGAGCTCCTTTGATGGTTTCATTCAGAATAGCAATTGGTCTCCAAGCCACCAGAAACTAACTGACTCAGACAGGACTCCCTTTTTAATTGAATTGAACTCACACAAGCACAAATACTGACCTCAGCTTCCTAAGCAACTGAAAGAAGGGGGAAGAATCTATGGTCAAGTTGATCATAATCAAAGAGTGAAAACTGGGGCTTAGCAGGAATATGCTCGACAGCAGAATTCATCTGTCAACACTAACCATCCTCGTCTGCTCATGAGGAGCAGCAAATAACAGAGGGTAAAGGGTGCCCCTGGAATTGAGCTCAAAATAAGTTGAAGGACAAGAGGAGCAAAACCAAAAATGTGGTCACAATATCATTTGATGGCACACACCAATATTCAAAGAACTGAAATTGGATAAACTCACCCAAGATGAATGGCCCAGCCCTTTTGCTATTACTTCCAGAGATTCCTGTAGAAAGAGCCTTGGAGCGTGCTGAAGATTCACCAGCTCCTCTGTCTGCTGCTCTCCTCTTCATCCTGCAGTCTCCACTCTAAAGAGAAATAAACATTTTGAAACACTTGCTACACCTAGGTTTATTCAACTGACCAGAATTATTTTAAGATGACCCACAGCAAGATGAAAGTTATCAAATTCATGTACACAAAATTCATCCCTAAAAGGGTCAAAACGGGTTTGGCAGCTCCAAGAAGCAGAGGCAGTGATGCTGTTTCTCTCAGTGGTAGTTGATGCGATGCAACCAGCAATTCCTAGTCATGAAAACGAAGAGTGAGTAATCATTGCTGAATCTCTTCAGTATCATACTGGGCAGGGCTTCTCCACAAAATTGTAGATATTTAAATATTCATCGGATTACTCACACACACACAATATGTCCTTTGTTATGAATGTCATAGCCAATTAACTGGTAAAATTAAAAAGTCAATGCAGTGTCAGTTTCTCCTTTAAAGAAATAATTGAACAGCTTCCAAAAAAAACTATTTAGCACCCTGTTTTGCCTTCATCTGCTAATTCATGCTGTCTGAGATTATTTGTCTATCACTGTCCTTTCCTTCGTTACTAATTACCAATACAGTGACAAGGAACCATTCTATTTCCTTTTCTCGGTGTACGAGCTGAAGTAAAGTTTTTACTCAACAGAAAAGTGATACTGCTCCCTCCTCAAATGGAACACTTGCAACTACATTCACCTAATGTGCTGACAACAGCAAAATGATTTCTGATTGTTCATCCGGTTTAGGATGATCATGTGGTTAACTTTCTAACTTCAGTATTTCCAAAAGGTAGTTATCTCCATTTATGATTCAAGTAAACAAAAAAAGACTTGGGAGGTGCTTACTTTACAAAGATTAAAACTGCTCAGTCTGTTTTACTTAAGGTGGAAATTTGCTGCAATCATGTTTATAAAGAGCTAGGTTTTCACTGATTTTAAAAAAGTACATACACCACAATTTGTGAGAAAACAGGATATGACTGATCGAGACAAACTGACTTTCAACAAGCCTGAAATCTCTCTCAGCTTCTGCTGTCACTGCATCAACTATGAAGCTTGCAGAGGAGTTAGGGGTCTTTTGAGTACTTACACAACTTCAAATCTGCGCATGTTCTCAACCACCAGCTGCAAAACAGTATAGCTCTCATTAAAAGAATTTAAACAATTTAAAAACATTCGGAATTAAATACCAAACATTAAATTTAATGAACATTCAAATCTGAAAAAGAAAATAGAGATTAAAAAGAACCTGCAGCGACAGTAATGAACTCAGTCAAGCGGACCTCAGAATAGGAGTTGCTTGACTGGACCACATTAATAGCCCCAGAGAGTCCTGGCGGACAGATAAATGGGAGTGTCAGGCATCCTGTTCACAGGGCTGGATCAGTAGCAAGGGCTCTCCATGTGTGAATAAAGGGGGACTTGGTGATGGAATACTGGCCTCCATGCAATTAGAGCAAAGTGCACTCCTGAAGAAAGTCACTTACAGCAGTTGTTTGAGTTTTGGTGAGCATTTCTGGCATGACAACATTATTTGGGAAGCATGACTTCTTCAGTTTTGCCACTGAAGTATGTGGGGGGGAAAAAAAAATGTGTGACTTTTTCCCTAGCAAGTGACGTTGAAGCAGATGAAAAGCAACAAGCAATTCCCCTTACAGCCTGTGGACCCACAGCTTCTTCAGTTATTAGGAACCAAAAGTTTGAGGCACAACAGACTAACTTTCAGGAATTGATGGAATTAATTAAGGAATATAATGACTCCAAGCAGCCTCTAATTCTGAGATGCTATTGGTTTTACTTGGCAGTTTGAGAACAGAGGGAATCTGTATTGGGACTTTTTGATGAGGTTAAAACAACTAGCAGACATAGGACTTGGGTTTAACCCTTAAATGAAATACTGAGGCACCATTAGGTTTGTAGGATTAACGATGTAACCATGCAAACGCATCTAGTAGCTAAGTCCAACTGGACTTCGAACAGGCACTACAACTGTCTTTATTACTGGAAAAAGCAGCAAGGGGAACGTGAGTTTCAGGGTATTCTGACGAAAATAAACACCATCACCAGTCTGACTGAACTTAGGGCACACCACTTAAGTGAAGGCAGTTGCATAGTCTCACTCAGGAGATATGATCAGCAGAGGGGCTCTACTTCTGTTCACAGTAAAAACCTCAAAAACAAATACAAGCCTCAGCCAAATGGTTAGAGTTTTTTCAGGATCCAGGCCAGCAAGCCACTGTAGTTCCTGCAGAGTGTTTAGGTATCTACCTAGCTCCAAGAAGCAGTTTACCATTTGTTTAAAACAGGCCCACTGGGCTTCACATTCAGTCCAAACAAGGCTGCCCGTTCGGCAAACTAGACTTGTTTAATGATTCCTTTCCAGACTGATTCCTGCATCTACTTTTGCAAGTAAGGCAAATAGCACCGGTGGGCCTTGAATCATGGAATCACTTCCTGGTCAAGGTGCAAGGTGGCCTTGGCTCATCTGATAGTCCCTGGAAATATTTTTGGGTATTTAAAGCTTCACTCAGGCAGCCAATTTCTAATCAAAAATGTTCAGCCAATCTAGGCGAATCCTTCTCGATCAATTTCACCCTATCACTTCTACTACAGTGGTAACTGAGCTAGGTACTTCTCATACAAGACCAGCACCAAAGTTGTAGCCTTAATCTATAAAGGTTCCCTGGTTATAAATTCTGTCTAGCTGAGGTCTTGCGCAAACTTAAGGGTTGGAGTCTAGAGTGAATTTTGTTAAAAGATTGGTTCTGCGGTCACTGAAACAGCCAGACTAGTGCAGACTGTCGTCTGAACTGGGTGGCTGTTTAACATGACATTTATTTTGATTGGTTCTTATTTAGATATCGCTCAGCAACTTCACTGTTCCAAACTGGACATCGGTGGATTTTCCAGGGTGTGCACACTCTTGGACACCAGCCTGAGTGTTTGGAGAGTCAATTTAGGTCTAGTGGAACTCTCTTATCGTCTCAAGTCTGCAAAGCTGGCACAGGCACTGTTCTTCACGAACCTGGATAGGAGCCAGGCATACTTGTAATTATGGTTAATATAGGATTCCCAGAAGTATGCTACCCCTAAGGATTTGTTACCAATACATGAGACTGCATTTGAAGTATCAGCCCATGCCATTTGTCAGTGGACGCTAAAGAACATTTTACAAGGTCTACCCCAGGTTGTCATTTATGTAGGTGGCGACGTGTTACTAACAAAGCAAACCAACAAAAGGAGCACTTAGAATTTGGACACCCTCCTTAGACATTTCTCCCAGGAAGACAGGCATACACCCAAAAAGGGAAAAACATGTTCCAGGTAGCCCAAGCGAGCTACAGATTTGACAAGACTGGAATACACATATTAGAAGATAAAATGAGAGAAATCAAAAAAAAGTGCCTGGGTCCCACATCAGAACTGGAGCTGAGGTTGTTCCTTGGGCTCGTGAATTATGAAAAGCTCATACATAATCTGGTCTCCATGCTGGCACTTTTGCATCAACTCTTTTCAATATTAAAAGAAAGGGTCAGACTTGGAAATGGTTGTGTCGCCAAGCCACAGCTTTCAACAAAGTGAAGGAACAGCTGTCATTCTCCAATGTGTTGGCACACTAGAGTCCCAAGCGAGACTTGGTATTGATATGTGATGCCTCCCTAAATTGGATTGGGGTAGTATTAGCTCACAGGTGGCGCAGTGGAGGGGAACGCCCAACAGCATATGCATCCAGGATTTTGGCTAATGCGGAATGTACACACACACACAGAAAAGGTAGGTTTGGTGGTCATATTTGGAGTTAGGAAGTTCCACCAATACCTTTACAGATGTGAATTTTTAATAACTGGACCAGAAATGCCTGCTAGGTCTCCAAGAAAACAAGGCAGTGCCCACCGCCGAATTCAGCCTGAAGCCAGGTACGTAGGACTACAAGTCGAAACACCATCCAGGAGACCAAGGGGAAAAGTAGAAAATGTGGAGGCACTGAGCTGCCTCCCAATGTTACCATCACTGGAAGAGTTCCTAGTGGCTTTAAATTTTCCGTGCACACTTCCAGTCACAGCTACAATAATCAGGCTTTGGATGCAGAAAACTCCAGTACTGACAAAAAAACAACGAACAGCTGCTGGCGATGGGTGAAACCGAACAGCCATCACTGGAACTCAAAGGTTTCTGGATCTGGAGAGACCAGATTACAGCACAGAGTGATTATCCCAAGCAAAGTTCGCTGCCAGATACTGACTGAAACACAGAACGTTCATCCAGAGGTTTTCAAAATGAGGAGGTTGGCGATAAGTTGTCTGGCAACCAGGACTGGATGTAGACAGCTGCATTGATTGGCTCTCTGGGCAGAGGCCCATCAAGGACAAAAATAACCAGATGGCTTGACCACATTTGTGGGAATGGCCCGGGAAAACCTGGATTTGGTCACATGATGACTATGCAGATCTTTTCACGGGCTCATTATTCTTAGTCATGTGGACACCCACTCAGTGGTAGAATGGTCAAATACAGCACGAGAATAGAAAAACTGCGCACATTTGGGCAGTACGCCGACTCCTACAAGTGTCAAAGAATGGGCCATCATTTATCAGCAGGGAATTTGAGTATTTCCTAAAGTTGTACAGCATTCCTCATCTAGGGACAGCTCATACCATCCAATGAACTAGCAGAAAGAGCAATCCAAACATGGAAAGCAAATGTTACTAAAAACAGCCTATAGCTCCACTAGATATAAAGCGGTCATGCTTCTTATTTGAAGATAGGACAATCCCACATGCAACCATAGGGATTGATCCAACAGAACTGCTAATAGGAAAAAAGACTTCACACAAGGCTAAATCTGATCTTCCCAGACCTGGGGCAGACGGTGAAACCGCATCAGGGATGTAGTGAATTTAATGAGGTCAGCCAGATAGACCTCACAGAATAACTTGAGTATGCACTTCCTCTTCAGAGAAGAGTGAGTGAGGGGAGGGAAGAGGGGAAGAGACCCTTGTGGTCATAAAATTTTCAGCCAGTTTCTTTTTAAGATAATGGAGGAGTCCTGTTCACGCTTGTAGATGTGACATTGCACTTGATTTATAAGAGTTTTGTGCGCCTCTTGACTAATTTGACTCAACCTTTATATTTAAAATGCATCTATTGTATTCTTCTCATAACATCAGTATACTCTTGGCCTGTATTTGTAGGCCATAAGATAAAGGGGCAGAAGTAGGACTCTCAGCAGATCAAATCTGCTCCAATCAATGAGATAGTGGCTGATCTGATAATCCTCAGCTCTACTTGCCTGCCTTTTCCCCCTCCATAATCCTAGATTCCCTTACCTGAAGAAAAATCTATTGCAACCTTGAGAATACTCAACACCCAGCCTCTGCAGTGGTAAAGAATTCCACGAATTCAATACCTTCAGAGTGAAATTCTTGTTCTCAGTATTGAAGAAGTCACCCTTAAACTCAGTTCCTCCACTTGGGTCCCAGGAGATTTCCAAAAGGGAGAGCCAATTTTTTTCCCCCACACCTACCCTGTCAAGCCTTCTAAACATCTTACAACAGGTCATTCCTGTATTTATATCAAGATTATATTTCAAAGTTACATTAACATTTCTAAAAATTATGTGCTCGCAATCTGCGCACCAACTCAAACTGTCACACATGGGATTAAAGCAAGCATAGTGATGTTTATTCAGAACAGCAGTGTAACAGAGCCTATAAAATCTGTACTTGCACTACAACACAGGAGAATTCAAAAGACAATATCTATAAAAATTGGCTACAACAGATGTACGTTTAGTTTTCATTAACAAGGTAATGCCTTTTCCTACCACTACAGACCTATAAATGCCTTTGGGTATTGGTTTTCTTATTCAGTGTTCAAGGCTTAAATTCAAGCTCACACGTACTACAGTATAAATTACACTGACTTCTCCATTCACATTTATTGGGTAACCAAGTTAAAAAGGTGTTTGAGGCACCAGTTGGTCGTTTACTTCACAAGAGCAATGGTGACTAGGCTCATGTAAATTTTCCAAGTAGTAGCTGAAAGCTTCTCAAAACTAAACTGCTGGTTCCCACATAATCACATGATTTAGTTTCAAAATAAGTCGTGTATTAACACACTGCTTCATACGAGGTGAGTGCCCGTCCTGTCCTTCTACAAGCAGCTGTATATTTCTGATAACAGGCCGCAGACCCGCTCATTCCATCTACACAGATGCTTCCTGAGTTGCTGAGTACTTCCAGCATTTCTTAGAATAAAATAATGTTAACAACAGGGGCCCAATCAAGTTCACAAAACTAGCAAGGCGGCAAGCCAGGTTTAGAGAAATTAGTTAAAGAACAGCTGAGATGTTGAGAAGTAAAACTGAGAAAAGAGGTTGGAGCCAGGAAGTTGAAGAGGTACCAAGAAAGCTAGAGTCCAAGGACTACAAAGTGCTATAAGAGAATGAGGGTAAATGGATAAATGCATTAATGTTAGGAAGGTTAGAGCAGATGCAAATGATGGACAAGCAAGGTTATAATACAGATGAAGATACATGCATCTGACTTCAAAAGATGATTACAAGATTCCAAAAGGGATGGGGAAATCAGAGACTCTAAGGACAATGCTGGAGAAGCAGAATTCACAACCTATGACTGCTCCATACCTGTGTACAGTTTACAGTTTCAACCTGGCAGAGCAGTATAATGAAATCCAGAGAGGCTGCACCACATTAACACAAACAATGCAGCCATTTACAGTTTAAAATGCCAGCAGGGCACCAGTATCTCTTTTGTATAAGCTGAAAACAAGCTTCATATGGTAAATCAATCCCTTGCAACTTGCTATATTTTAAATGGCATTAAATCAGTTAATTAAATGCAAATATAGCCTCTCTGTCAGTTTAAAACATCAAACATTTACAGCTGCTTCTGTTTAAAGGTGGTGATTTGGTAAATTCTCATGCTTCAGTGGAGTTTAGTACAATGGGTAGAGGAAAAACTAGCCCCACAGGCTGATGGTTCAAGAACTGGAGATTATAGATTAGAATCATTGACCAAAGATCTACATAGAAAATATGGAAAACAGATAAAAAAAAATATGAAGAGACACTAAACATACCAACTCTCACAAAAATCTAGCAAAGACACAAAAAGCAAAATGGCCTCTTTTCCAAGTGTAGACTTGGCAAACAAAGGTTTCCAATTGTGGTCAAGTCCAAGACCAAAGGGATGAACTCCGAAGAAAGAGTCAATGATGTGAAACAGAGATGAGGAGGAATACCTTCAAAAGGATAGTGAATGTGTGGAATTCCATACCGCAGGGGGCTGTCATGGTTGAGTCATTCAGTATACTCAGGGCTGAAACAGCTTTTTATTCAGCATAGGAAATTGAGGTTATTAGGATAAGGAAAGAAAGTGGAGAAGAGAAATGATCAGAACAGCCATGGTCGCATGGAATGGCAGAGCAGACTCAACTGGCTGAACAGCCTACTTCTACATCTTTTACACAATATTAGTAGCTTCAGCCACTTAAAAAAAAACAGCTATTAAATCTACACACAGGAAGCATGGAATCAGAATTATCCACGTACCCCGCATGTTCACAACAGTCAATCATAAAATAACACATCTGAGAACTGGAGTTCTATCCAGCAGTCTACAAAACAACAGTAAAAAAGTAACAAAAACCGAAGTTGCTGGAAGAGATCAGCAGGGTCTGGTAGCTTCTGTGAAGGAAAACACAGTTAGCGTTTCGGGTCCGGTGACCCTTCTTCAGACTGTAAAAACAAAACATTCAAAGCAACTAATTATGGCACTTACTGAAACCTTAGGTAAAAATTATTCAAATCCTAATTATTAAAATTATGCCAGAAATGTATTGGTAGTAATCTGCCAAAACAGAAAGGCAAGTTATAAAAATCAATTGAGACTACACAGGAGGCCACAATCTAACCAAACATGTTTGAAAGAGATATCCAATTAAGTTGGTTTTGCTGTTCATTTGTCAGCACTACGAAATTCGCTTAAAATACATACAATTTCCTTTCAAAAAAGTTATTCAATTAGCTGCCACCGTTTTTTCAGGCAGACACTTGTTATCATCTGCCAGGTACACTTTTTAAAAAGTTTTCTGCGCATTGCATTTGTGTGTTCTATTGCCACTCCTTCCTCCTTGTAACAGAAACAGTTTCTCCCACTTAGTCTACCAATAACCTCCAATTTTTAGCAACAGTTCCCAATGTCCCTCAACATTTTCTGCTTTTTAAAAAGAGGAGAGCAACTCTGGTTTCACAAGCTTCACCATACAATTTAAAATCTCCTGGGATGTACCAGGGATTAGGAGAGATCAAATATTATACTCAAAAATACTTAAGTTTTTTTTAAAGTACTGATTGTTGGATTTTGTATTTCTAGCATTTCCTGTCCTGTTTGCAATCCATAATTTTTTTTTCTTTTTAAACTGTTTTAAAAAAAAACAGTTCAAGTGTGAAGGAGTCTCTGATGTGTGTCATACTGACAGAAGCCCAAGTTTGAAAGTTCCAGTCTTGAGTATTGAATTCACAAACATTCCCCTGGAACTGCAACCTATCAGTGAAACACAAAAACTACAGCGAAAGACTTCATTTTGCAGTTCATTTCAATCAGCTATAATCCGAGTTTGAATAATGCAGATTCAAATTATAAAGGAGATCAGATCTCTTAAATTCACCAAATTGCACTAGTACATGTCAATTTGCTTTCTAAAAAGGCAGTGAGAATATTTTAATTGCTCCTAGGCATTTCCTCCAAGTACCATAAATGGAACTACTTAGTCCTTTCGCAGGATTAAATTCCTTGCGGTTAACGCTCAAAGCAACAACTTTTGATGAGTAATCCTGTGAAGTCATTCCTAGGCAACAGTAGTATTTCTTTCTTAATTCAGTATTTATCTCAGACTGGATTAGCAAGATGAGCAAACTCCTCCCCCCCCACCCCCGTGCCACCACCGCCCCCCCCCCCCCCCCCCCCCCCCGATCAAATTAGGTCTATGTAGTCACATGCTTTGGAACTGCAATCCATACAATTTGTAAAAGCACGGAGGGGAAAGTATCAAATAACTTGATCTGACAGACACGACAACAAGCAGGTCAGAACACAAGTTTCAACTACACTGAATTCAGCTTGTCAATGCTCTAAACGATGGTTACTGAGAAAGAACATCCAAGTTTTTAAAGCTTAACCCAGTGTGTATATAACCATGGAAATATGCACGATGGGTTCTGAGGTGTCAATGCTAAAGCCATTATTTCACAACTGATTTAGTGGTCAGCTTTGCAATTGTGGGTACTTACCAGTTGTCCAAACAATACTATGCATTACTCCAGACAAAGCATTAACAGCTATCCAACATGAAGGGAATAGCACCAAACTCAATTTTTCACAATATATCTCCTGCTCCCAAATTATAGATGCACTAAGCATAACAGCAGCATTGACCAATATCAGCTAATACAACTCAAAGAGGTGTGGAGCCAGTAATCTTCCAGTTCAGTGCAATAAGCAGTCTAAATTGAGGGGAACACCCAAGGAAGACAGGGTGTGCATGCATATGTGTAAGACAGTTTTTATGTCACTTGAACACCACAAACCCTATACTATTGTAGCCAACCTGGACGGAAGGGACTGCACCATTTGTGGCTCCTGTCAGTTCGACTAATGAAAGCTAGTAGTTTGTCGTCAGGTGTCATTACAAAAGGATCCAAAAATACAAAACCATCAGGCCCAATATGACACATGACTGCAGTTAGTACCTGTTAAAAGGAACAAGGTGTTTTGTCACAAGTACATGACTTTAAGGCCCAGCCTCCATCTTAGGAGAGAAAGTGAAGCCTTGTCCGAAATTGCCGTAACCTAGAAAAAATTTTAAAACTGATTTGATGAGTGCATTATGTCTGTTTGTCGTCTGAATAAGCCCATTATCCTCAAAAGGATGACCGCACTATCATACTTAACCACAGACTCATCAAGAGATTAAAAATAATTGGCAGTCTGGTTGGATGCTGACGCCATTTACTTCCCAAAAAGCCATTCACACTTTCACATGATAAGCAGTTGCAATGTTCTACAGCCAAAATTAAAGGGTCATAAAGCATGCAGCTGCATTTCAATCAAAACTGTGCTCTGCATCTTCAAATCCAGCTGACATTCTGGTGCACGTGGCAGGCCCTTCAAACCCATACTTGACTCAGCTTGAGCCCAAATTTAAAGACCATACCTATTTTTCCGTATGTTTGATTGCAAACTGAAATGGAAGAAAACAACTGAACAAAAAAAAAAGGATTTTTGAAGGAATACGGCATCGTTTTTGCAGGTGGCACTCATTTAAAGTGCTGTTCACTAAGCTGAGCCAGAACCAAAGACTGTGTTAAAACGGAGGTTCAACCAGCCACAAGTTACCGATTGATAACTGATAAAAAAAAGTCACTCGTCTACAGACCAATGGCCGAGGTCATCTGCCTACCAATAACTATATGAATGGGGTCCCAGGTAGGCGAACAGCCCCAGGCTGTGAGCAGGTTACTAGGAAGGCACTAGTTCCCTACAAGCTCAGGAGCATACATAGAACATAACAGCACAGTACAGGCCCTTCGGCCCTCGATGTTGTGCTGACCTGTCATACCAATCTCAAGCCCATCTAACCTACACTATTCCATGTACGTCCATATGCTTATCCAATGATGACTTAAATGTACCTAAAGTTGGCGAATCTACTACCGTTGCAGGCAAAGCGTTCCATTCCCTTACTACTCTCTGAGTAAAGAAACTACCTCTGACATCTGTCCTATATCTTTCACCCCTCAGTTTAAAGCTATGCCCCCTTGTGCTTGCCGTCACCATCCTAGGAAAAAGGGTCTCCCTATCCACCCGATCTAGCCCTCTGATTATTTTATATGTTTCAATTAAGTCAGTCTTTTAAAAAAAAGACTGAATTCCAAAGAATGCCAGTTGTTTTTCCTTCAAGTGCTTGCTGTAAGCTGTGACTCTCAATTAGAAAATCAAAAACCTTTTTTCATTGTGAACTAGTCAAATCTGTTTTTTACAAACTCGTTACAGCATCCACAGAAGGAAGATCAACACCACTGTATTTGTGCTGATACAGTCTCGGCAAATCCTATTAAGAGGGACCACTGAACTGCGTTATCAAACTTTCTCTCTGCCCTTACAATCCAGGCTTTTTCCTCTTGTCTGTATATAAAACGTACAGGGAGAGTTTATAACTACTGGTTTAAACTCTTACCCCCTTATGCACCAAAAGTGCACAACTGTCTACCTGCAGCTCTCATCTAGTCAGTTACAAGAATTTGTAAATCTTAATTATGTGCTTTCTGTTAGTCCGAGTCTGAGATTCAGGTATGTTTTAAAATTGTGTACTTTTTTAAAAAAACTTTTGTGACGACTCTAGCAATAGTGGGGCTTGATTTCCAGTATGTCAACCAGTGAGGCATAACACAAAATAATCAAAGTTACATTGGGTCAAAAGGTTCCCGATCCCACAGCTCGCCTGAGCAGCTCAAAAGCAGTTTTAGCACTGCACCATGAGAGCCAGCTCACATGCTGAGCACTTGGCAAGAAATTCTGGGTTTAAGTCCTACCTGCCCTTGAAGTGTGCCATGACATGGGCAATTTGGTTTATTGAACATGATTTATTTATAATAGTCAGCAAATTTTAAGGAAAACACTCCAGAAAATTTATTTTGTATTTCAAATGGAAAAGACAAGAAATCTAACTGGGGACATGTTGTGAAGAAGAGAGATGCCACAAATTTTATGTATTGTAATACAATCTCAAGTCACAAAAGATTATTCTATAGTAAAGAATATTCATTGTCAAATTATTATGGTCCAAGAGACTTTTAAAAACAAAACAGAATACCAAACTCATTGGTCTCAAATATTAGCAAGAGTCCAGGGCCAGTCAGACTCATTACTCAGTTGCAGGGGCTGAAAATGGAGATTTTGTTGACAGCATTCAAAGCATAACAATTAGCAGGTAATAAAATTGTAGAAGTGCCAAAATATATACAATAAAACAGAAATTCAAAGGGGTTAAACAAGGTAAATGGAAACTATTAGCAATAATCCAGGTTGGAGTATATGTACTAGAGATAATGGGAACTGCAGATGCTGGAGAATTCCAAGACAATAAAATGTGAGGCTGGATGAACACAGCAGGCCAAGCAGCATCTCAGGAGCACAAAAGCTGACGTTTCGGGCCTAGACCCGTCAGAGAGGGGGATGGGGGGAGGGAACTGGAATAAATAGGGAGAGAGGGGGAGGCGGACCGAAGATGGAGAGTAAAGATAGGTGGAGAGAGTATAGGTGGGGAGGTAAGGAGGGGATAGGTCAGTCCAGGGAAGACGGACAGGTCAAGGAGGTGGGATGAGGTTAGTAGGTAGATGGGGGTGCGGCTTGGGGTGGGAGGAAGGGATGGGTGAGAGGAAGAACCGGTTAGGGAGGCAGAGACAGGTTGGACTGGTTTTGGGATTGGGCGGGGGGGGGGGGAGCTGGGCTGGTTGTGCGGTGCAGTGGGGGGAGGGGACAAACTGGGCTGGTTTAGGGATGCAGTTGGGGAAGGGGAGATTTTGAAACTCGTCAAGTCCACGTTGATACCATTAGGCTGCAGGGTTCCCAGGCGGAATATGAGTTGCTGTTCCTGCAACCTTCGGGTTGCATCATTGTGGCAGTGCAGGAGGCCCATGATGGACATGTCATCTAGAGAATGGGAGGGGGGAGTGGAAATGGTTTGCGACTGGGAGGTGCAGTTGTTTGTTGCGAACTGAGCGGAGGTGTTCTGCAAAGCGGTCTCCAAACCTCCGCTTGGTTTCCCCAATGTAGAGGTAGCCACACCGGGTACAGCGGATGCAGTATACCACATTGGCAGATGTGCAGGTGAACCTCTGCTTAATATAGAAAGTCATCTTGGGGGCCTGGGATAGGGGTGAAGGAGGAGGTGTGGGGGCAAGTGTAGCATTTCCTGCGGTTGCAGGGGAAGGTGCCGGGTGTGGTGGGGTTGGAGGGCAGTGTGGAGCGAACAAGGGAGTCATGGAGAGAGAGTGGTCTCTCCGGAAAGCAGACAGGGGTGGGGATGGATAAACTTCTTGGGTGGTGGGGTCGGATTGTAAATGGCGAAAGTGTCGGAGGATGATGCGTGTATCCAGAGGGGGATCCTCTTAGGGCGGTTGTGGCGGGGGCGGGGTGTGAGGGATGTGTTGCGGGAAATACGGGAGATGCGGTCAAGGGCGTTATTATCTTGGAGTACATGTACTAATGATTTTCAATTCAAACAGTAAACCAAAAAGAGAGAAAAAGTGTGATTATTATCTGGCACATCAACTGGCTAAGGAAATAAAATTCTTTTCAGTAATTCATTTGTCTTTTCCTGTTTCTTTTGCTCTCTCAAAAGGAAACACTTATTAATTCTTGTACCAACTACTAGCCAGAGAAAGCATCCTACACAGACATCAGACTTCACACCTTTACACCAAAAAGGCAAAGGATTTTCAATCCCGTGGTTTTATTCTGAAGTAGGCTATGCTCCCCACTGTTCCGTCTGGTCTTTACCCCTCACTGACCATGAACAAACAACTTATTTGACCATTATTACACTGTAGTCTGCGAGGCCTTGCTAGTCACAAGTTAGTTGTTGCATTTTCTACATTACAACAGTAAGCTTTCCAGATGAGCAATACACTTTGGTTCTTCCAACATTTATTTATAAAAACTGCAATTAGCAAGCCTAAGTCAATCTCTGTCTAGAGCATAACCAGCTCAATAAATTCAAAAACTTTACCAAAGCAACTGAATGTATGAATGAAGCTTTATGCAAAACCAATGTTCAACATACTAAAATATTATGAACCTTTGCACTTAATATTTTGTTTGAAAGTGTAAACATTGTACAATTGTTCATAGCTAGATTTTGGTGATCTTCAATGTAACTGAATTTCCAATTTAGCTGCAGATAAGCAAACTATTCATATAATGCGTATGTAATGAGTGAACAATATCCAACAGCGAATAGCTCCTTCCACACTTCAGTTCTGCCTGGCGATTTAGCCGTTCAAAATAAATGCGAGGTGTTGATATTTGCAGATCTGTCATTCATAGCAATAACATTACAGGCAATTAGAGACAGAAAGCACGATTACAAACAAAACTAAAGATGGGATTTGTTCCCCTCAACTATAACTACATAAACCTAAAAGTTGCTTGGAGTGCTTTACACAAGGAGCAAAAGACTGCGCTATAGAGGTGGTGATTCCAGATACCGGCTGAATTGGACTAAACAAAAAGGATTTGAAGCAAACGTTTAAATAGTGACTAATTACCACAAAGCTCCCAAAGGAAAACTCCCAAAACCACCAAATAACCTTACCACAGCCAGCCCCCTCTAAATACTTCCAAGGAGAAAAAAACCATCAAGATGTAATTCCTCACGATCCTTAAAACTCACGTTTGGGAGGCCAAATTAGACATTTTATCAACTAATTTTTAATAAAATTATACAGCCAACATTCAAAAACTTTTGGTCAATTATTTTTAAAAAATTGCCACGTAGATCAAGGCAGAGACTATTGGTACTTTTACACCACAAGTGCAGCTAAGTTTCCTTTTGTCCTGATCAGAACAAGTACAGGTCTCAATGGCAAAGCACAGCTGGCTTCTCGTTTTGGCAAAGCCAGTTGCGCACATTCACCTTCTGTATTTATAGAGGAACAGCAAAGACACCAAGGGTCCTCACGGCCATGTGGAGGCAACTCTCACTTACTGGGGTACAATTTTACATGTGAAATACATTTATGGGTGGGATTATGCTTTGAGCACACAGTCATTTTCTAAAACAAAAAGATGGGTTACATGATTATTGCACCCAAGTACAACACCAGTATCAATGTTCACAGTTACAAACAAATACATGATTACTATTTCTGTCACTATCACACAGTGAACAGTGAACAATGTCAAACTGATTCAAAATTTCAGGGGGGAAAAATAGCAAATAGCACAAACCTTCTTGGCAGGAACACACAAAGCATAAAGCAGTCTTTTTGCAAACAAAAAAACAATAGCCATATCTTTATCCTGCTTCTCAGGAACAGACCACAATTTCTCACTCACCACAACTACCTTATAAATGCCACAGCCTACAATCAAAGTGACCACAGCTATGACAGGAGCTTAAACTCCTCTGTTCCATGTGGTCACTTGCACAATCCCCAACATTTTGAGGAGCAGCAATTAACAAAAAGAAATTACAAAGATCAAGATCATTCACACCAAGTTGTACTAATTTTTTCGGCACTCACCCTACAAAAGCATGAAGTACAGGCTTTAACTGCTATTCACAGTCCAGGGGCTCTCACTCCATGGCCCTCAAAGATAGCTATTCTGTACCCACAAACCATTTATACCTGCATAAAAAGCACCATAAACAAATCTAATATTTCTTTTATGAAGGCACTGAAACAGGACACTTGTAATGTGTGTCTGCAGTCATTTACAGGAAGCCAATTATCACACACTTAGCTGCTGCCAAGTTCTGATCAACTACACCAGCAGAAACGATTATCAAACCCAGGAATTTCTTTTGCCCAGTTATAGAATCTGTATCAGCTGGGCCTATTTGTGGAGGCTAAACACAAGTGCCTCTGCTTGTTACCTTTGACCCACGCTGGCCATAGGTATTGCTTATCATTTAAGAAAAGCAAGCTCCAGTTCTGACTGTCACAAATGTAATGAAACAATGCCTAAGAACTGCGGGTGCTGGAAATTTGAAACAAAAGCAGAAGTTAAGGGAAAAGCTCAGCACATCTGGTAGCATCTGTAGAGAGAAAGCAGAATTAATACTTCAGGTCCAGGTCACTGTCATGAAGGCCAGAACAGCCATTACTAAGTTTGCACTTCAGATTCTTGGTTTGCAAGTTTGAAATTCTGATGTCTGCACGTGCTTAATATATCCTGAAGCATCTTACACTTCAAGGCCACACACTATTGAGAAAACAGGGCCACAGCAGTCTCAACAATCAAAAACAAACTATTGTGGCCTTTGCCCCTTCTAATCAACTTGCATGAGAAAACATATCACCAAGGGGGCATTTACCAGCAAGCATCACAAGAGTAAAGCTGAGCCAGCAATCACTTATGGTCATGTGCTGCTCCACTGCATGCTTGAAATCCAAAGACATCAGACAGTGACACATGCCCATGTCTCCAAAATTGAAATCTATCCTTTCAGCAAATGCAAGTGATTCAAAGCCAACACTTTCCTGATGTTAAATCAACATCAAGGCTCAGAGTTGTCCAGGATTATTCTAACAGGTGCCATACCATCACAGCCGTGCACCTGTGAACTACACACTGGATGAGGATGGGGATGAGCGAGAGCAAGAGAGACTTCAATGACACTGCAAAGGTGTGACATAAATCCAAACAACAAACAAATTTCAAATCTACAATTAAGATGAAGGAATAAAGATACTCCTTCCAACAAAAGTCTTTGTTACAGGCTTTATGTAAAGGATGTGGCAACAGTGGGGGTGGTTGAATAGAAGGATGAGAAAATGATAAGAGATAATGGATTCTCCAGCATCTGCAGATCCCATGATAAAGTGTGAAGCTGGATGAACACAGCAAGCCATGCAGCATCTCAGGGGCACAAAAGCTGACGTTTCAGGCCCGAAACATCAGCTTTTGTGCTCTTGAGATGCTGCTTGGCCTGCTGTGTTCATCCAGCCTCACACTTTATTATCTGGGAAAATGATGTTTGGTTGGGGAGGGGGTGAGCAGGAGTGAGGAGAGCAGGGCACATGTGCAAGGGATGCCAGGGTACCTACAGAAGATAAACAGGGGGGGCAACAGGGAGCCGACAGAGGGGTAACATGAGAGACTGTAGATGATCAGGGAGACATACACAGAAACAACAGGGGATCAGAGGCATATGGGGGGGCAGGGTAGGGGATGCCAAGAGCAAGGGAACTGGGGATCGGTGGGCCAGGATTCATACGAAAGTGTTGGGGGGAGGGAGGAGAGAAGTGGAAGGCTAGGAGAAGCAGAGAGTACCCGGGGGCGGGGGGTCGTCACCCTCCGACCCCTTTCCCCGCTTCTTCATCACCACCACCATCCCCATCACTCGGGCCCACCCCAAGCCACTCACTCACCCCGTGTGCCGGCTCCGACTCCCCTAAAGCCGCTCTCCGCCTCTCATCGCCAGGGGATCGCCTGCGCTGCGTCGCCGCACCAACCTCACTCGGACAGGGGGCAGGCTTTTTGTGTTCTCTCTCTCTCCCCCGTCCGCAACGTAAACCCGGTGCAAACGTTGGCAGCGGTGGGGCCTGGGGGAACGCTGCAGGGATTCCTATTTACACCTGGCTAGAGTGGATGGTGGAAACCATCGTGCGACAGCCCGAAGCCGGCGGGACGACGCGACACTAAGAGCCGCAGCCTCAATCTCCATCCCGCCCCAGGAGCCTCGCCTTTGCCCAGGCCATAAGCAGGGGGCGGGGAATATCACTTGACAACGGAAATGACGCACGGCCCATCGCCGGGACCTCCCGCGCCCTGCCTTGATGAACAGACGGCAAGCAGCAGCTCACAGCCAATCGCAAACCGATACTCATACTGGGGCGGGGCTAGCCTGGATGCCAGCTCATTCCGTCGCTGTCCATCATCGCGATTGACAGCCCTATCTACCAATCAGAGCCGACACTGAAGAAAGGCACGCGGCCTCCCTGGAAGAGGTGTCCAGTGCTTTCACAACATAATTTTGCAGCATGAACCATAATCGTTAGGTTTTAAATCTTAAATGCATTCATTTATCTGCAGGTGCAACATTTCAAAGTTTAAAACCATCGCATCCATCACCCTTGGGACCTTGCTGATAGTGCAAGCAGGTTGTTTCAGCAAGGTGGAAGATGTCATTTGACAGTAGTGCTTTCAGTGGAACCTGAATGTTGACCGAATTAATTGCACCTCTTACTGCATTAGACTCTGCAGCTGCAAGAGTTATTGTTGGGGGCAAAAAAAAATTCGGCTGCATCAGCAGAACTTTGGAAGTTTTGCAGCGTGAGCCTATCAGCTTGCCGCTCTGCTTTAAATCAAAGTCAGGACCTTTAATCCAGCATAATTTAATTTTTATTGCCCGGATCACTGACATTGCCAACTGATTAAAAACATGTGCCTTCGCAAGTGCCACTTCTCGACTTTACTTGTGATTAAACAACGACAGCCAAGTTACTATATGTTTGTGAAACACTGCTTTTACAATGGAGGCGACTTCTCGACAACCTGTCACAGAAAAATATCTTCCAGAGGAACAGGAAGAGCCCACACATAGTATTACTTGACAAATCCACGTACATCCCAAACCTGAGGAACGGTAACTCGACCCGAAACGTTAACTCTGATTTCTCTCCAGAGATGCTGCCAGACAGAGATTTTACAGCAATTTCTATTTTTGTCTCTACATCCCAATCCCCCTTTTCAAAAAAAAAGTAAAGCACCGTAAATTTTCTTGACATCATAACTGAAATCAAATCCTTGCGTTAACCAGCAAGTGCTGGGAGAGGATAAAATTGAAAACACATGGCTTTGATCGACACTAGACCAGAAAGTCAGTATTTCCAATTACTCCTGAGAGCTCAAAAAGCCTTGCAATTTATAAATAAATCATGCCGAATTTAGAGACGGCGGTGATATTTACAGACTAGTCAAATTTCCCCCCTCCCACACAGCCCGATGTAAGGTGAAACAGTTTTGCTGTACGTACCATCGCAGTCTCTCCTCCCGCCAGCTATATTAGGTACAAAACTCAGTCAAATCTTGAATAGCCGTTCCAATCAGACTGCTGTCGCTGACCCCCGCATTCTGAAGTAGCTGGAAGGTCGCAGAGCTATTTTTTTCGTCGAATGAATCCGATCACATTTCCTCTCTTTAAAAAAAAGGTCCTCCCCTTCCCTGCTGCTACAATTGCTTCCTTCTCCCAGGTAGGTGCAAAGCGCAGACACAGACAGGCAGGTTAGAGCCAACCAACAGACCATTTGCCCTCTGAGCAAATTAATAACTGTGCGCAGCTCCAGCCAATCCAATCACCTCTGATATCATAAACCGTGCCCTCTTGCTGAAGCAGATATATCAAATCTCTCGCCATTCGATAAAACAGGAGTTTAATAAAGGAAACATGTTTGGACTTTAAAACAGGCTGTGACAGCATGAAGATACAGCCGAGAGGAGAGGTGTGCCAACGCATTTAACAGCAAAACGTCAAAAGTGCAGATTCGTCTCAAATGTGAATAGCGGTTAAAAAAAAACTGGGAGGACTGAGTCACAAATGGTTGTGACTATCAATCATTCTTGAGAAGGCGCTGCCATTAGCCAAACTGAGGTGCGTGCAGTAACTGAAAAGGAATCTGCATTTATATGTTACCCTTAATATGGTCAAATATACCCAGGTGCTTCACAGGAGTGTTATCAGTTAAAATTGAGAGCTGAACGGACTCGGTGGGCCAAATGGCCTCAATTCTGTGACATAATCCTGTTCCGATCCTATGATTGGCCTGCAATAAGGACAGGCAACAAAAAGCTTCACAGACCAGACCAACTACAGGGGTCAACTTTATGCAGCATCTAAATAGAGGAGAGAGAGGTTGAGAGTCGTGTTCAGAGTATGGGTAGAGGCAGCTGAAGGTATGGCCATCACTGGCGACTTGATAGAACATGTAAGGGGCTAACATTTGAGGGAAGTTATAAGCTGGAAGCAGGACAGAATAAAAGCAACTTTTAAATAGTCCTTTAAATACAGGAGATAACAGTAAAGCACGAAAAGAAACAGGACTCAGCATTTCAGCCTCTTAAACCTGCAATGAATGTCATTAAATTAGATCAAGCTCATCTCAGAATCACAGCATTATTATAGTGGAAAATGAAGCTGTTTGGCCCATTGTGTCTGTACTGGTTCTATTACCAAATGCCAATCTGCTGCCTTTTCTGTAGCTCTGTACACCATTTCTATCCAAATTACCATCCACTGCCCTTGTGAATGCCTCAATTTGTATTTTTGCTGAATTTAACTTCCTTACACATGCTTATTGAATAAAAATAACCACTGTTAACATTTTAAATTCACATCATGTCGGTACTGTCAATCTGATAGAAATGTTAGATTTTTCAGTACCCTTTCGGGTTCTGAAGACGGGTCACTGGACCTGAAACATTAACTTTGCTTTCTTTCCACAGATGCTGCCAGATCTCCTGAGATTTTTCAGCAACTTCTGCTTTCTGAATACTCTGCTCCCCACCATTTCCAAGATAAATATATCCTTCCTGAAATAATATTTGGAGTACACAAGGCACTTCTTAAGACCTTTCCTGCTGCATATGCTTTTTAACATCTGACAAAAGGTCATTGTGGGGAAGTCTGAGCTTGTGCACTTTGGCAGGAAGAACAGAGGAACAGAGGAGCTGAATATTACTTAAATGGAAAAGGGCTACAGAAGGCTGCAGCACAGAGAGATTTTGAAGTCCGCATGCATAAATCTCAAAAAGCTGACGGGGAAGGCAACTGGAATGTTGGCTTTTATTTCAAAGACAATGGAGTTCAAAATATGGAAGTCTTGCTAAAACTGTTCAGGGCTCTAGTTAGGCCACACCTGCAATATTGTGAACAGTTTTGGACCCCACATCTAAGGAATGCTGCACTCTGTAGCTTTGAGTGATTTATGCAGAAGGACTTTCAAATCCCTCTGTGCTACAGCTTTTGGCAGCCTTTTTCCATTTAAATCATATTCAGCTCCTCTATTCCTCTGTTCTTCCTGCCAAAGTACATAAAATCACATTTCCCCATGCTGACCTTTGGTCAGAAGATATTAAAGATACACCAGCATTGGATGCAGTCTGGAGAAGACTCTCTAAGTTGATTCTGGATATGAAGGGATTGTCTTGTGAGGAGATTTTGAGTAGGTTTGTAGTCCTTGGCATTTAGAAGAATGAGAGGTGTCCTTATTGAAACATGCAAGGTTCTTCGGCAACTTGTCAGGGTGGATGCAAAGAGATTGTTTTCCTTGTGGGAGATTCAAGGATCAGATGGCGAAATCTCAGGGTAAAGGGTTGCCTGGTTATGACAGAGATGAGGAGGAAGTTTTTCTCTCGGAGAATAGTGAACATGTGGAATTCTTTGTTGCAGAGGTCTGTAGAGTCTGGGTCACTCAGTATATTCATGGCTGAGAAAGGCAGACCTTTAAGCAGTAAGTGAATCATGGGTTAAGGGAAAAAGGCAGGAAAGTGGAACTGATGGTTGTCCAATCAGCCATGGTCTCACTGAATGGTGGATCAGATGCAGAAGGCCAAATGGCTTGCTTCTGCTTCTATGCCTTGTGGTCTAATGTACCTCTGTTTCTCTCTCTACAGGTTCTAACAGACCTGCTGAGTAGAACATAGAAGATAGGAGCAGCAGTCGGCCATTCTACCCCTCAAGTATGCTCTGCCATTCATTATGATCATAGCTGATCATGAGCTCAACACCCTAATCCCACCTTCCTACTCAATATCCATTGACCCCTTCGGCCACAAGAGCCATTTCTACATCCTTCTTGAAAACACATAATTTTTTCAGCCTCAATCACAGGCTCACCACTCTCTGAGTTTAGAAATTTCTCCTTAACAATCTTCCAATATCCATAAACTATGACCCCTGCTTCTGGACCACCCCCCCCCCCCCCCCCCCCACCATAAGAGACATCCTTCCTGTTCTAGTCTGTCTAGTACTGTTAGAATTTTATGGGTTTCTGTGAATATCCAACCTCATTAAGGGGAGGTGATGGCTTAGTGGTGTTATCACCAAGCTATTAAACTCATGTTCTGGGTACCTGGGTCTGAGTGAAACCGTTGTCATTTGTTGGACAACCATTTGATTCAATAATGTCGTTCAGGGAAACAAATCTGTCATCTTCACCTGGTCTGGCTTGTGTGTGACTTCAGCAGCATAGTTGACTCTCAGCTGCCCTCTGAAATGGCCTAGTAAGCCACTCCGTTCTATCAAACACAGCAACGTCTCAACAAAGAAATAAAATTGGATGGACAACCTGACATCAACCTAGACATGAGAAAAGACAACAGCAGAAACAGGATTTGAGCCCAAAAGGTCCTCCTTACTAACATCCTGGGGCTAGTGCCAAAATTGGGAAAACTGCAACAGCCTAATATATCCATACTCATGGACTCATAACTTACAATGTCCCTGACACCACCATTACCATCCATGGATATGCCCTGTCCCACTTGTAGGACAGACCCCAGCAGAGATGGCAGCACAGTGGGATATAGTCGGAAGGGAGTTGCCCTGGAGTTCTCAACAAGTCTCATAGCTTCAGGTTAAACATGGATAAGGAAACCTCCTGCTGATATCATGTATCACTTGATTTGATTTGATTTATTGCATTCACTGTACCTCAGGACAGTGAAAAGTTTTGTTTTGCAAGCAGTACAGACAGGTCATAGCAAACAAGGACATATAGATCATAGGTTGCTTAGACAGAGCGAGACATACAGGTTACGACTGCCTCCTTTGGCTGGTGAATCAGTGTTTCTCCATGTTGAACAATTCATGGAGGAAGCACCGAGGGCACAAAATATACTCTGGGTGAGGAATTCCAATGTCTTCCACAGAATGTGGCTCTACTGATCAAGCTGTATGGGTCCTAAAGGACATAGCTGTTAGTCTGGGTCTGTGGCAGGTGGTGAGGGAGCCAGGAGGGACAAACGTACTTGATCTCATCCTCACAAATCTGCTGGCTGCAGATGTATCTGTCCATGAGCATATCGGTGAGTGACCACCACACAGTCCCCGTGGAGACAAAGTCCTACCATACCACTGAGATTATCCTCCATAATGCCATTAGGGAGGCAATTCCAGGATTTTGAACCAGCAGCAGTGAAGGAACTGCATCATATTTCCAAGTCAGGATGTTGAGTGACTTGGAGGTTGCAGCTTTTTAAGATGGCAGCTCACCATCATCTTCTCAAGGACAACTAGGGATAGGCAATAAATGCCAGTGTGCCCACATTCCATAAGTGAATATAAAAAAATCGTCTGAACTCCAGTGAATACAATCCTAACTTAATTGCTCCTCATGTGTCAGTCCTGCCATCCCAGGAATCAACTTCGTAAACCTTCAGTGCATACTGTCGAAAGCAAGAATCTCCTTCCTCAGATAAGGAGACCAAAACTGCACATAATATTCCAGGTGTGGCCTTGCCAAAGCCCTGTATAATTGCTAACATAGACGTTACCTTCCTTACTGCCTGCACACTTACTTTCAATGACTGATGCAAGAGGACATCCGAGTCTTGTCGAACATTCCCCTCTCTCAATTTATAACCATTCAAATAATAATCTGCCTTCTATTTTTGCTACCAACCTCACATTTATGATACAGCACCTGCCATACATTTGCCCACTCAGTCAGCCTGTCCAAATCACATTGAAACATCTCTGCATCATCTTCACAGTTCACCTTTCCACCCAGCTTTGTCTCATCTGCAAATTTAGAGATATTACATTTAGTTCCATCATCTAAATCATTAACATATATTGTGCATAGGTGGGGTCCTCGTACTGAACCCTGTGCTACCCCACTAGTCACTACCTGTTATTCAGAAAAAGACCCATAAATTCCTATTCTTTCCAGTCTGCTAACCAATTTTCGAACCTCTCAATACACTAATCCCAATTCAATACACCTTACTTTTACACTTTAGTCTCTTATGTGGGATTTTGTCAAAAGTCTTCTGAGAGTCCAAAAGCATCACATCCATTAGCTCCCCATGATAAACTCTGCTAGTTACGTTGTTGAAGAATTCAGGTAGATTTGTTTAGCATTATTTCCCTTTTATAAATCCACACTAACTGTGTCCGATTCTACCACTATCTTATAGGGGCTCTGCTATAAAATCCTTGATAATGCAGTCTTCCCCACAATCCATATTAGACTACTGGTCTTTAATTCCCTGTTTTCTTTCTATCTCTGTTTTAAATAGTGAGATTACATTCACTACCCTCCAGTCTGTAGGAAATGTTCCAGAGTCTAAAGAATCTTGGGATGACCACCAATACATCCATTATTTTTAGGGCCACTTCCTTTAGTACTCTGAAATGTAGATTATCAGCTGTGGATCTGAATCCAAATGCCGAAGTTTTGTGAAGGATTGATTAACTTTGATATGGTGTGTTGATCTCAGCTCCTATGGTGGAATATATCACAGCAGGCAAAATGAGAGCAGAGTTTTCAGGACAAATTGTTTGATTGGATTGCCTTGAAAGCTCTTCCATGAGGTGGAAGTTCATCATAAAAAGATTTTGTTTTCAACATAGTAGTTACAAAGCATCAATGAAGCAGAGAAGAGCTGTGCAACTGTAATGATGCTGAGTTAACACAGCATGGCATGTATGCACTGCAGAGTGCAAAATTTACTTGTTATTTACCGTAGCTGCTTGCTAATATTTTGTGATTTCTGTATAAGGACATTCAGATTTCCATGCAGAGCAGCATTCTGCAGTCCCTCTTCATTGAAATTATATCCTGCCTTTCCAGCCTTCCTACCAAAGTGAACACTCTCACATTTTCCCACACTATACTACATCTGCAAAATTTTTGCCCACCCACTTAACCTATCTTTATGTCTTTGCAGACCCTTTCAATTCGCCTCACAATTTGCTTTCCTGTTTATTATTAGCAAATTTGGCCACAAAATCTTTTGTCTTTTCATCCAAGTTATTGTATGGATTATAAACAGTTGAGGCCCCAGCACTGATTCCCATGACACTACAATAGTTACAGTACTGTTTCTTGTGAGTTAGCCAATCCTCTATCTCTGTTAATATATCATTTTCCCACACCATGAGCACTTTGGTAACCATTCATGTGGCATGTCATTGAATGCCTTTTGAAAATCCAAACATACATTAAATCTATTGTTAGATAATAAAATGTGAGGCTGGATGAACACAGCAGGCCAAGCAGCATCTCAGGAGCACAAAAGCTGACGTTTCGGGCCTAGACCCTTCATCAGAGGCAGGCCCGAAACGTCAGCTTTTGTGCTCCTGAGATGCTGCTTGGCCTGCTGTGTTCATCCAGCCTCACATTTTATTATCTTGGAATTCTCCAGCATCTGCAGTTCCCATTATCTCTTAAATCTATTGTTGCCTCTTTATCCACCTAACTTGTTTCTTCCTCAATAACTCCAATAAATTTGCCATACTTGGCTTCCCTTTCACAAAACAGATTGATGCTATCTGATTGTATAATGATTTTCTAAACCTACGGCTATCTTTAATAATAGATTATCACATCTTCCCAATGACAGATGCTGGGCTAACTGGCTGAAGGTTTTCTGTTTTCTTTTCCCCTCTATCCTTTGAATTGCATTTGTATTTACATTTGCAGATTTCCAACCTGGTGGGGCCTCTCCAAAATCTAGGGGATTTTGAAGAGTACAACCAATGCATCACATTGTCTCTGCATCCACTTCTTTCAAGAACCTAGGATGAAAAATTCTTGCTCCAAAGGTATATGTGTCCAATAATGATGGGTTTTGTGGTATATTTCATGTCACACTTGGTTACTACGCTGCAGAATGAACAGGCATATGGCCCTTTTCTCAGTATGTGCCAAGTGCTGAGGTCATGACTATTTAATGTACATTTAATGTTTCTTGTGGGATTTTTAGACAAAAAGAAACTAGCCCTGTAAATCTTATTTATAACACATCAACCTTAAGCAATTAGCAACAAACATTTTAGATCTAGAGACAGATAACCTTTCCTTTAACTGGGTGATCTTCAGCTCAAAGCAGTTTGATTTGCATAGCAATGATAAGGACAATTAGGGAATAAAATTCTCAACCACTTACAATTTGTTATCTTACACTAGGGAAGTTTAGGCATCTTCAGACTCTAAATATAGTCTAACTCTCAAACCGACAACCATTTTAGCCCAATCAGACGCTGTAACTTGGCAAGTTTGAATGTAGGAGAGTTTCAGCCACATCTAAAGGCTTTAAAAAGTGCCCAGTGACCTTTAAGCCCATTGAGATGCAGCCTTACAGTTATAAAATGTTTGTTATTACATGTTATAGTTCAACCACAAATTAATGACTGGGAAACATGAATCATGAGCAAGGTTATTTTTTATGCTCCAAAAGCACGCCTACTTCTTTTCAGCCTTTTAAATTTCTTTTTCTTTTAGTAAGAAAGAGCATTATCTGTCTGAATGGAGACCGAGAGTGAACATTTTAATTTTCCCACAAACCCGAAAATTGAATTGCAAGTCATTTTACCGTAGGTAGGGCCATTGTTTGAAAAATAGTTCAATGCCCAAGTACATTGTGTTGTTAAGAATAGTAGTTAGATCGAGGATTGAGAATGTTTCGGGATCTAACAAGGACCATCAAAAAAAAGCAGGAATATGCAAGTAAACTAACCAGAAGTACAGAAACAGACTGTAAGACCTTTCTCAAGTACAGGGAAAGGAAGAGAGCAGCTAAAGTAAGTGTTGGTCATTCAAAGCAGTTACAGGAGAGATTAAAATAGGGAATGAGGAAATAGCAGAGGCATTGATCAAATGTTATGTACCCATCTTCACAGAAGTCACAAGTTACATAGCAGAATTGGAGTTTAACTCAGGGCAAACAGAGTGTGGAAACTGAGGTATTTTCAGAAAAGACAAAAGCGCTGAAGAAGGTTCAAGAGACTAAAACTCTGACAAATCCTGAAGGATTTAAGATTGGAAGTTAGTACATGTAACACTTCTCTTCAAGGAAGCCATGAACATGCAGACAGGAGCTACATGTGAGATGGACTGACATCTGCCAACAAGAAAGAGCTGACATCTAACATTGGAGGAAATCTTAAAAAAGTATAGTGAGAGTGGAATAAGTCAACTTATTGAAGTTATTTTGAGGGTGTAACTGATGACCTGGTGAAGGGGGACTAGTGGATGTAGTGTACTTGCATTGCTATAAGTTATTTGATGAGAGCTACTCAAGAAGTGAATAGACAAGATCAGAATTTGGGTGAAGTATCAGCTTGGAAAGATGTTTGCTTTACAGACAATGTATGTATTATGTATATAGGAAGCAGAGAACTATTATAAATGGGGCACTTTCAAGTTGGCACACAGTAACTAGCGGAGTGCCAGAAGTATCAGTGGAGCCTCAGCTATTTATAATCCATTTTAAGGAATTCAAATTTGCTGATGATACAACATTAGGTGGGATTGTAAGCTGTGAGCAGGACATGAAGAGGCAGCAAAGACATACAGACAGGTTAAGTGAGTGGGCAGCAAGTGAGAGATGAGGAGAAATGTGAAGTTATTCACTGTGGATGTAAAACCAGAAAAGCAGAATATTTTGAAAAGGTGTGAAACTTTTACGTTAATGTTCAGTGAAACTTGGATGTCCTCATAGAAGAAATACACAAAGTTAGCATTCAAGCTTACAGCAAGCAATTAGGAAAGCATATTGTATATTGTCCTTTATTGCCAAGCGGTTAGAACATAAGAATAAAGAAATCTTGCTGCGACTGGACAGGGTTTTGGCGAGACCTCATTTAGAATACTATGTGCAGTTTTGGTCACCATATTTAGGGAAGGATGTATTTGCATTAGCGATGGTATAGCAAAGGCTCACTAGATTGGTTCCAGGAATGAGAGAGTTATCCTCTGATGAGCAGTTGAGTAAACTGGACATACACTCTGAAGTTTCTAAGAATGAGAGGGAACCTAACTGAAGCTTCTATGATGATGAATAGACTTGGCAGATTACACACTGAGAGGTTGTTTCCCTTGGCCGAGGAAAGTAGAGATAGATTCACAGATTCAGGATAAGGGGTTAATAATTTAGGACAGACAAAAAGGAGAACTTTCTTCACTTAAAGGTTTGAGAATCGTTGGCACTTTCTATCCCAGAGGGTTGTGCATGCAGTAGCATTGAGTACATTTCAGGCAAGTAGACAGAATTTTGATCTCTTGGGAATCAAGGGAGTGGGCAGGAAAGTGCAGTTGAAGCCAAAGATCAGCTGTGACCATGCTGAATGGCAGAACAGACTTGATGGGCCATATGGAGCAAGAAAGCTGACATTTCGGGCCTAGACCATTCTTCAGAAGGGTCCAGGCCTGAAACGTCAGCCTTCCTGCTCCTGTGATTCTGCTTGGAATGCTGTGTTCATCCAGTTCTACACCTTGTTATCTCAGATTCTCTAGCATCTGCAGTTCCTGCTATCTCTGATGGGCCATATGATTTACTTTGGCTCTTATGTCTTATGTTCTTATGTTAATATATTTAAAATCTGCAGCATTAGAGACTTCAGTGAGGCTGAGAAGCAACATGAAGGTAGATATTCTTGAAAAACAGTGCCCTTTTATTTGAATATAACATTGTTTTTAGTTCCATGCAAGTGGTGGGCATTAACTAGGATTTCACTTGAATGAGTATAAACAGACACATTTAAAATTGTGGCCAAGGGTTTGCGTAGTGTACATTTGCAGTTCTTTAATAAAGAGAGAAGCATATAAATATTGGTTCTAGTTCTATTCTCTACCAATGGGCTTCCCAGAATAAAACACCCTGGCAATCTCCTGAACAAACTGTCTTGTTGATTTGATGCAAGTAAGAATTTCAAGTTCTGTCATTTCTTTTGGAGACATCATTCCTAAGACAGCTTAGGTCTCTGGGGTTGGTATGGATATGGGGAGTAATGTAAGCAGGTGCAGTTACAATGCCCATCTATTATATGGTCTATCTGAGGTTCAGTTACAGTGAATTAAACAAGTGAATGAGCAGCATGTTACATAACATTCAGCAAATGTGATTGCACATCTTTTGTCTCCATAGCTATGTGAACACGCACTCCACTGAGAAATTAGAACTCTCTAAGGACATTGCAAGATATGTGTACAGAGTTAGAAGCCAATCTGTGTCTCTTTTACCAACTAGACAGCTCTTGTGCTTAGTTCTCTACTTTGTAACAAACAGACCACAAATGCATCCGTAACTCATGAATCACAGCTACCTAGCTTAGTCCTACCTATCTGCAAAGAAATGAAGCAAAATGCGTCAACTGGATCCTCCAATGGAGCTGGAAAAGAAAAGTATTCTGTGGGGATTTGCATGGAAATTGGCCTGTCATGTGAAGAATCGCAGAAGAAACTCAAAATACTGAATAGATATCATCGATCGACATTGACAGCCACAGCTGACATTTTACCAGCTTCTAGGACCCAGCAGAGTTGCAAGTTGTGTTTATCAGCAGGGCCAGAGAATTCTCGGGGCCCAGGCTGAAATAGCATTGCCCTATCTCGAGTGGCGGCCAATCAATCTTATATAAGAGAGAGACAGAAAGTTCAATCAAAGGCTGTTTCTCTCCTGCATTTGGCTGCTGGTAGATACATGAATGCGTTTCTCAGCAGTAAATATGTGAGGGAGGGGGAGAGAGAGAGAGACAGAAAGTGTAATTGAAGCAAGAGCCAAGAGGCTAGGTGGCTGCGATGAGTGAACCACTGGGATTGCTCTTGGCTAGGTCTGAGTCCAAGTCCTGTGGGTTGCAGGGGATGAGGGTTCCCGCAAAGTGGGTGCACTGAGCCAACCTGGGACTGGTTATTAGTGGTGGTGATGGCGGGTGAGGTTTGAAGAAGGTTAATGTTGTGCTTAAGCTAGGCCCAGGTCTCAGATATTGTCACGGCCAGGTCTGGACCTTAGTGCCGGCTGCCTCAGGTGTTGGTGCTGGGAGGTGTGGGAGGGGCGTCTGTTAGTTGAAAAGGGAGGGTGTTCCAATGGGTGGTCCGGCATTGGAAATTGAGGAGGCTACAATGCAAGGAGTGATAGAAAGGAGGAAATCATAAGAGCGGTTAGTGGAAAAAGGGGACTGAAAGGGGTTGGCGTAGGATAAGACAAGGCTGCAAGGATCAGGAGGTAAGCAGGAGGCTGGAAAAGGAGACAGAAAAGAACTCTTTGAGGTTCAGAAAAAGAGGAAGATCGAAAAGTAGCAGAGATGAAGCAGGCTGCAAAGAAGTCAGAACAGTTTTAAATTTGTTAACAAAGGAATACTGAGACAACCAAGAGTCGGTAAAACTTGGAATCACTGAGATAATGAATTCCTTGAAAATGAATGTGGAATCTCTGGCTTAAGGCTGCCAAAATTCAGGAGATACTCTATTTGATAAATGTCATGATGTTACTGAAATCGACACTGTGTCAATTGCTACATTTAAATCAGGGATTGAGATCTGACATGCAGTGAATGGGGGAGTAACTGCCTGGTTCAAATGTTCCTACATGGAAGGAAAACACATCCGTATGGCCTTCCTTTTCAGCGGGATAGGTGTGGCTGGGGTCAAACCTTCCTTCTGCATAACAGGTTTTGGACTGAAGTCTTTGACTCATGGCTTTTAGGTTATTTGACGAGATTTTAAAGATCAATACTTCGAATTTTATCAATGTGATAATAGTACAGATTTACTCAATCCAGCATTTTTTTGTTTTCTTTGCTGGGATGTCCAGGGTTGATAAATTTTAGGGTACAAGATTGACTTGGTCACAATGGGTATGGATGCTCTATAGGTAAGAGAGACCTGGAAGAAGATGATAGTCGTCTAATGATCCAGAGCAGAAGGCCAATATGTATTTAAGGAGCTTCCAGACAGTACATCAGACTTTGATATGGCGAGCTCAAAGAAAAGTATGATGATCAAATGATATACATTCTGCCAGAGATGCCAGGGCAATGGTGACCCACTGACACGATATGTAACAACATTGCATCAATTGACATCTGCCTGTGGCACAATAACTAGAAAATTAATTTGTGACCAACTGATTTAAAAAATGTCAATTCCACAAGTTGGGTAACACCGCTTTGTGAGGGATGTTGATTTAACTTTGGAAAAAGCCACTGTCTCGATAGTCTGAATTAAATCCACAGAGAGTACAAGGCTACAAACTCTGCTTGCCCAATGAACTCATTTTTAGATTAGATTACCCACAGTGGAGAAACAGGACCTTTGGGCCAACAAGACCACACTGCCCCGTGAAGCATCCCACCCAGACCCATCCCACTATAACCCACACACCCCTGAACACTAGGGGCAATTTAGCATGGCCAATCCACCTACCCTGCACATCTTTGGACTGTGGGAGGAAACTGGAGCGCCTGGAGGAAACCCATGCAGACACAGGGAGAATGTGCAAACTCCCCATAGACAGTCGCCTGAGGCTGGAATCGAACTTGGGTCCCTGGCGCTGTGAGGCTGCAGTGCTAACCACTGAGCCACCGTGCCGCTCATGTTCAAGGATTACTGACAAAGAGACTTTGGTGTCTCAGGAAGAATCCTTCATCACAATAAGATGTCCTCATAAATGTGACCAAATTATGGAGATATGCTTTAATTTACAACACAAATCCAGCTCAAATGAAAAAGTGTAGGTCATGCTCAAAAATGAATCACACGGTCAAGGTGTGCAGGTGACTGCAGAAGAACACATGTAAAAAACAGAAAAGTGGGAGAAATGAAGGATGCTGCAAAGGAGCAAGAACAGCCTTAAACCTGTTAACAAGGGAATCTGAGATAACAAGGTGTAGAGCTGGATGAACACAGCAGGCCAAGCAGCATCAGAGGAGCAGGAAGGCTGACGTTTTAGGCCTAGACCCTTCTTCAGAAATGGGGGAGGGGGAAGGGGGTTCTGAAATAAATAGGGAGAGAGGGGGAGGCGGATAGAAGGTGGATGGAGGAGAAAATAGGTGGAGAGGAGACAGACAGGTCAAAGAGGTGGGGATGTAGCCAGTAAAGGTGAGTGTAGGTGGGGATGTAGGGAGGGGATAGGTCAGTCCAGGGAGGACGGACAGGTCAAGGGGGCGGGTTGAGGTTAGTAGGTAGGAGATGGGGGGTGGGGCTTGAGGTGGGAGGAGGGGATAGATGGGAGGAAGGACAGGTTAGGGAGGCAGTGATGAGCTGGGCTGGTTTTGGAATACGGTAGCGGGAGGGGAGATTTTGAAGCTTATGAAGTCCACATTGATACCATTGGGCTGCAGGGTTCCCAAGCGGAATATGAGTTGCTGTTCCTGCAATCTTTGGGTGGCATCGTTGTAGCACTGCAGGAGGCCCAGGATGGACATGTCGTCTGAGGAATGGGAGGGGGAGTTGAAATGGTTCACGACTGGGAGATGCAGTTGTTTAGTGCGAACCGAGCATAGGTATTCTGCAAAGCGGTCCCCAAGCCTCCGCTTGCTTTCCCCGATGTAGAGGAAGCCACAACAGGGACAGCGGGTACAGTGTACCACATTAGCTTGATGTGGAAAGTCTTCTTGGGGCCTGGGATGGGGGTGAGGGGTGAGGTGTAGGGGCAGGTGTAGCACTTCCTGCAGTTGCAGGGAAAAGTGACGGGCGTGGTGGGGCTGGAGGGGAGTGTTGCGCGAACAAGGCAGTCACAGAGACAGTGGTCCCTCCGGAAAGCAGGTAAGGGTGGGGACAGAAAGATGTCTTTGGTGGTGGGGTCAAGGAACAACAAGGGAATTTAGTGGGGATAGGTTATTTTTAACAGTGTGTCTGTGTTCTAGTCTCTCCAACAAAAATAAACGTCCTCTTGATATCTGCCATATCCACATCTCTTCAGGATCTTATATGTTTCAATAAAGTCACCTCTCATTCTTCTCAACTCCCATGTATATAAGCCTATCCAATTTGTTCTTAAGATAGGTCTTCATTCCCAGGAGTCAGTCGACTGCACTTTATCTGAACTGAAACTAATGAAATTATATCCTCTTCTCAGCAAGTCCAAATTGTACCTCATACTTCAGGTGTGAACTCCCAAAAGCTCCGTACAATTGCAGCACAACATCCTTACTCCTAATTTCTATTCCTCTTGCCAAAAACATCAACATTGCATTTGTCTTTGTTTTATCACTTGCTGTACCTAAAATACCTTTCCATGGTTCATAAAGATGGCAACGCAGAGGCATAAGGGTCAACAGATTGAGCCAAGTGCGGGGGAGAGATCGAGCCCTCGTGGGGGAAACCCAGTGTGGAGCGACTGCAGCCCATGTATAAAGAAGGACTGTAATTTGGAACTTTTAACATTAACTTTTAATTTTAATTCCTACTACTTTATACTGAGAAGAGCTATAATGTTGAACTGTCAACTTATATCTTTATTTTTCTACTCTTTAACCTAAGATTTTGTACCGAGGTACCTTGTACCTAAGTTTTACCATGAATGGTAAAATTATATACTTTTCACTGTACTCCTGTATCTCTGTACTTGACTCTATGTGACAATGAAACCTAATTCTAATGCTTATATATAAGGGCACCCAGATCCCCTTGTACTTCAGACTTCTGCAGTCTCTGTCCGTTTAAATAATACACTGCTTTTCTATTCTTCCTGCCAAAGTGGACAAGCTCATGTTTTCGCACATCATACCCCAACTGCTATCTTTTTTATCCACTTATTTAATGTATCTATATATCCCTTTATTAATACTTTATTTCCTCTTGACAATTTACTGAGCTACCTAATTTGCTCATCATCAGCAAGATTAAGATTTACTAAGCTCTCCGATCATGTCCAGTCTGTATATTGTGTTATCCTACAATTACCACGGCTAAATCAGGCCTGTAGAATCAACAGCACACTGTCCATTCATTGTTTTAAATGATTTTGGAGTAATTAAAAATGAAACTCTTCAAAATTGAACCCTTAACTCATTGGGTTTGAAACCCATGAAATATCTTCTTTCTGAAGCATTTCTATCATTGCCATGAGCCAATACTTCATACAGATTCCTTTTACAAAATTGGCTCCTTTTCGTATCTCTCTTTACTGGAGAGCCTGAGACTGGAGTTTCTGTCGATCCTCTCCAGGTATCCGACTGTCATTCTGGTAGATCCTGGTTGGTTGGGGAGATATGGGCCTTCTGTCTCTCAATCAGCCTCCCTTCCCAACTTTCTACTATTATTTGCACAATGCACTCGTCCTCATAATAAACAGTCTTCCCTTGTGAATTGGAAAGTACATTCTTACTTAATGGAGATGAATGACGTTTGACTCAGAGTCAAAAGCCCTTTACTTCCTACCTCCAACATGTTTAGAACAAATAAACTCAAGTGTTAGAGCAGGGCTCTTGTGGCACAGTGGTAGTGTCCCTATCTCTGAACCAGGAGGCCCGGGTCTCAATCCCATCCATTGCAGAGGTATTTCACAACATCTCTGAACAGGATGATCGGCGGGAATAAAGAGCCTTCAAAAAAAAACCTGTGAAGGAACAATGGTGTTTTTAAAAATGTCTCCCGATTTTCTTCTCTGTTTTGTTAATCCAGTGCTTTTGGGAAACGAATCATTGATTACTGGAGACTCCTTTTAGAAGGAGAAGCATAACGGACAACTGATTTCACACACCCATTTTGACCGAATGTCCCAGTTGAATCCCGAATACCTGAAATGTTGACTTCTCCCCCTCCTGATGCTGCCTGGTTTGGTATGTTTTTCAGCCTTCTGTTTGTCTGCCCAACTTGAATGTTTACTGCTGTAAGCACACTCTCTGTCGGTTCCAATGTAATTATGATAACATTTTATTTACACAGACTTAATGAAAAATTTCCCCAAACCTCACACAATGATTACCTTTGGTGTGTAGTGACTGGCGTATAGGCCATTTCCTGTATTGTTTTGACCGATCTCAGCCACAGGAATCAATAGAGCTTTTCAGTCTTGCCCTGTTGAGAAATGAGTCTGCTTGCCTTATGGTCCTGACGATAATTGAGTGCAACATTCAGGGAGACCTTAAAGAAGGCTGGTGAAAGGCTACCCTCAAGTGGCTCACTATCAAGACCCTACGCATGGAATGACGCCACTTTTGAGTGAGTTGGTGGAGGCCATGTTCACCATATCATACAACTCTACTCCAATTCACTGAAACATCTTCAGCAGAAAAGAGATAAATACAAAACAAATGAAAATAAGTCAAGATCGTCCTCAGTGCAGCGGCATATTTAAGTTAAGGCCAACCCTGAAATTTAATCTACAGAAGCACCTGCTCAGGTGCTAATTCCTGATGGTGCAAGGCCTTGTTACACAAGGATGTGTTACTTTGAGCAAAATACGCAAGGACAATGTGAGGAAGAACATTTCAATCAGCAAGTTGTATTGACCTCAAATTCAGTGGTTCTGAGAGAACCCAGAGGGAGAAGAAGTAATACTTTGAAATGAATGTACTGGTTACACTGGAAATCTTTAAGATAAAAGGGACCAGTACGAGTTATTCACAAGATTTACTGGATTTTCCTGCTGGGAAGCAGAGATAACGATTTCAAGAGGAAATTTGCACTCGAATAAAAGAAGCTTTGTAAGCTTACTGGAAATGACCAGGGGATTGGGACTGAAAGCATTGTTCCACGGGAAGTCAGTATGGTCTCCATGGACCAAATGTATTCTTTCTTCACCACATATGATCTGCAACTCCTGTGATGAGAACCAAGAATCTATAAAAGGTTCATTTTAAACCGAGAAGTATCTGGGATTTTTAGCAATGACCAAACAGGAGATTGGATCTCAAGTCTCTGCCTGAGGATGCCAAGCACTAGCTGTTTCCGGATATAAAAGACATCTTTGTATCCTCTCTGGCCACAGGTGAGGTCCCAGAGGACTGGAGAATAGCCAATGTTATCCCATTGTTTAAAAAGGGTAACAGGGATAATGCAGGAAATTACAGGCCCGTGAGTCGGTGATAGGTAAATTATTGGAAAAGGTTCTCAGGGACAAGGTCTATTTGCATTTAGAAGCAAATGGACTAATTAGCAAGAGACAGCTGGGTTTTGAGTGAGTGAGGTCATGCCTCACTAACACATTGTTTGAGGAGATTGCAAAGATGATTGATAAGGGAAAAGTGGTTGATGTTGTCGACATAGACTTCAGTAAAGCCTTTAACAAGGTCTCTCAGGGCAGACTGGTACATAAAGTGATATCACATGGTATCAGAGATGAGCTGGCAAGACAGTTACAGAACTGACTTAGTCACAGGAGACAGAGGGTAGCGGTGGAAGGATGTTTTTCGGAATTGAGGGCTGTGACCATTTGTGATCTACATAAATGATTTGGATGAAAATGTAGCTAGTCTAAGTCGTGAGTTTGTGGACGATACAAAGATTGGTGGAATTGCAGATAGTGAGGAGGACTGTCAGAGTATACAGCAGGATATAGATCAGTTGGAGGCATGAGCAGAAAAATGGCAGCTGAAGTTTAATCCTGACAAATGTGAGGTGATGCATTTTGGAAGGTCAAGTACAAGTGGAAATTATACAGTGAATGGCAGAACTCTTTAGGTGTATTGATATGCAGAAGGATCTGGATGTGCAGGTCCACAGATCACTGATGGTAGCAGCGCAGGTAGATAAGGTAGTAAAAGATGCCTATGGCATGCTTGCCTTCAATGGAAGGGGCATTGGGTATAAGGATAGACAAGTTATGCTGTAGCTTTATAGAAGTTTAGTTAGGCCACACTTGGAATATTGTGTACAGTTTTGGTCTCCATATTACCAGAAGGATGTGGATGCTTTGGAGAGGGTACAGAAAAGGTTTTCCAGGATGTTGCCTGGTTTGAGGATCTTAACTACAAAGAAACATTGGATACACTGGGATAGTAGGAACTGCCGAAGCTGGAAAATCTGAGATAACACGGTATGAAGCTGGATGAACAAAGCAGGCCAAGCAACAGCAGAGGACCAGGAATGTGGATAGACTGGGTTGTTTTCACTGGGATGCAGGAGATTGAGGGGCAACCTGACAGAAGTTTATGAGATTGTGTATGGCATGGACAGAGTGGAAAGTATGAGGCTTTTACCCAGGGTGGAGGGGTCAATTGCTGGGGGACACAGGTTCAAGGTGCGAGGGAGGAAATTTAAAAGAGATGCACAAGACAAGTTTTTCACACAAAGGGTGGTGACTGCCTGGAATGTGCTGCCAGAGGAGATGGTGGAATGAGACACAATCGCAGCTTTCAAGAAGCACCTGGACGAATACATGAATAGGAAGGGAATAGAGGGTTACGGATGCTGTAAGTGAAGGCAGTTTTAGTATGGAAGGACAAAATGTGTTGGTGCAGGACTGTGGGCCGAAGTGCCTGCTCCTGTGCTGTATGGATTTTTCTTCTTTCTTCTTTGAAAGGGAGGAATAAAGAGACACAGTGTCTCCTTTATGCTAACAACGAGTGATCCTGTCTCCCTTAGAGAAGAAGTGAGATACTTATCAGCAAGAGATGGCCTGTATGCTAAAGTGTTAAAAACACAAAACAGACTGATTCCCTATCTTGCTGGGCCAGAGTTGGGAAGTTATCCATTCTGTAGGACAGTGAGAAGAACAAGGCCTTAGGCCTCATGAAAAACCACTCTCTGGCTGGAGAATCAGCTGCAATGAATCAAAGAGCTTATGAAGTAAATTCCTTTATCAAAGGGAATAGTGTGTAAAATAACAAGGTGTGGAGCTGGATGAACACAGCAGGCCAAGCAGTATCAGAGGAGCAGGAAAGCTGATGTTTCGGGTCTGGACCCTTCTTTAGAAATGGCATTTCTGAAGAAGGGTACAGACACAAAACGTCAGCCTTCCTGCTCCTCTGATGCTGCTTGGCCTGCTGTGTTCATCCAGCTCCACACCTTGTTATCTCAAGTTCCAGCATCAGCAGTTCCTACTATCTCTGAGTGTAAAGTATAAGGAAGTTTTGCTGAAACTATACAAGGCACTTGTCAGCAGGAATACACTGAACAGTTTTGGGCCCTTTACCAAAGGGAAGATCCGTAGGCATTGGAGGCAGGTGCTGCTTTGCTAGGTTGATACCAGCTACGGAGGGATTGTCTCATTAGGATAGTGTGTGCAGGTTGGGCCTGTACTCATTACAGTTTAAGAGAATGAGAGGCATCCTTATTGAAACATCTGAGACTTTTCAGGGACTTGACAGGATAGATAGGGAGGATTTATTTGTAGGAGAGTCTCGGACTAGAGGACATAATCTCAGAGTAAGAGGCTGCCCACTTGAGACAGCGAAGACAAGGAATTTCTGCTCAGAGGGAATGTGTGGAATTCTTTACCACAAAAGGCTGTAGAAGTTCTGTTGTAAGGTATTGACAAGATTGAGATAGACAGGGTTTTAATCTTTGAGGCAGTCAAGGGATTTGGGGATGAAGCAGGAAATCTGGGTTGAGGATGATCGGATCAGCCATGATCTCATTGAGTGGCGAAATAGACTAAGCGAGCTGAATGGCGTAATTCTGCTCCAACAACATCGAGTCTTATTATTCAGAAAGATAGGACTAGGGTTCAGAGGCACGGGTTTTCAGATTTTGGCCAGCTGTGAGCCATCCCCAAGCAGGCATTGTCACACAGTGAACATCTCAGGTCTGCATCATTAGTTGCTGTTCCATATTTGAATTTCCACTGATGCCAGTGGTACATTGGGCTTAGACTACTCCTGTGAACGCACAAATACAGCCACTTTGTCAGGCCAAGTGCAGTACACTTTGAGGAACATATGGAGGCTGTACTGCAGGAAGGGTACCTCGCTCATGATTCTTGAAATGGGGAAATTATGTACATTTCAGTTAAGAATGCTGAGGTCAATCGGAACACCCACTGTGGGAGACCTGAAAGAGCGTTTAGAGAAACCAGGAGTTAGGGTCATGTAAAAGATTTGTATTTTCCCGCAACTTTCTAATGTTCCTGTGCTATGGGAGTTGCAGCTTCACAAGGATCTTGCAGGGCTTCTTGCCATTGATGTTGAGTGCGACTCAGTCACAGCAACGGGGGAGAAGTTGGTATGCAGTGCTTTCAATGTTAAAAGTGCAGGCATGCACTTCCCAAATGCTCATGTCAACTGGTCAGCTCATGTGACAAATCTGACCAAGCCATATTGTAGCAGGCGTTGTGTCAGCACAAGAACAAGCACAACGTCTCAGTGTTTGAGCTATTTGTGGTTAAAACAAAGGTTTTTTTTCATTTAACCCTTGACAACAATTAGGACATGAAGAAGTTGGAGATAAAATCTGGTCTACACCCACGTATGCTTCATCTACTGTTACTATGTGAGGAGCTGTGCCTTGAGATGAGAAGAATACAAAAAGGAGTGGGAGTAAACTATCAGACTTCTCCAGCCCTCAATGCAATCACAGTTCACCTTCTGACTCAAGTCCACTTTCCTTTCTGCTCCCATATCACATGATGCCTTGAGAGGTCAGAAATCTGTCTGACTCACTCTGATTGGTTTTAAAGTGGATTCTGATTGGTAGGGACATTACCATGGGGAAGGCAAATGCAAGACACCTTGATCAATAAAAAGAGTCAATTTATAGCAAGTTTTGAGAAGATTTGGAGCTCAGGTTGAGGTTCTGGATGTGAGTTTGCTCGCTGAGATGGAAGGTTAGTTTTCAGACGTTTCATCACCATTCTAGGTAACATCATCAGTGAGCCTCCGACGAAGCGCTGCTGTTATGTCCTACTTTCTATTTATCTGGTTAGGTTTCCTTGGGTTGGTGATGTCATTTCCTGCATTGGTGATGTCATTTCCTGTTCTTTTTCTCAGGGGATGGTAGATTGGCTCCAAATCAATGTGTTTGTTGATGGAGTTCCGGTTGGAATGCCATGCTTCTTGGAATTCTCGTGTGTGTCTCTGTTTGACTTGTCCTAGGATGGATGTGTTGTCCCAATCAAAGTGGTGTCCTTCCTGATCTGTATGTAAGGATATGAGTGATAGTGGGTCATGTCTTTTTGTGGCTAGTTGATGTTCATGTATCCTGGTGGCTAGCTTTCTGCCAGTTTGTCCAATGTAGTGTTTGTCACAGTTCTTGCAAGGCATTTTGTAGATGACGTTCATTTTGTTTGTTGTCTGTATAGGGTCTTTTAAGTTCAACTTAAGAAGTTAAAAGACCCTATATAGACAACAAACAAAACGAACGTCATCTACAAAATGCCTTGCAAGAACTGTGACAAACAGGCAGAAAGCTAGCCACCAGAATACATGAACATCAACTAGCCACAAAACGACATGACCCACTATCACCCGTATCCTTACATACAGATCAGGAAGGACACCACTTTGATTGGGACAACACATCCATCCTAGAACAAGCCAAACAGAGACATGCATGAGAATTCCTAGAAGCATGGCATTCCAACCGGAACTCCATCAACAAACACATTGATTTGGAGCCAATCTACCATCCCCTGAGAAAAAGAACAGGAAATGACATCACCAATGCAGGAAATGACATCACCAACCCAAGGAAACCTAACCAGATAAATAGAAAGCAGGAAATAACACCAGCGTTTCGTCAGAGGCTCACTGATGATGTTACCTAGAATGGTGATGAAACGTCTGAAAGCTAACCTTCCAGCTCAGCGAGCAAACTCACATCCAGAGTCAATTTATGTCTATTTGCAGCTACATTGTATCCTCCTCATGGCTTACATACCCATCTAGCTTCGTATTGTCAGCAAACTCGGATACATTACTCACAGTGTCTTTGGTTAAGTCACAAATATAGATTGTCTGAGGCTTCAGCAGTGATGCTTGCAGCACTCATAGTGCGCTATGTGTGAAAATGCTGCTTATTCCTACTCTTTGCATCCTTCCCATGAACCAATCTTACATCCATTCTACTATATCACACCCAACTCCATGTGTTTTTATCTTGGCTACTGATCTTATGAGTGTTACTTTTGAAAGTTTATGTTTTCTAAATATTCTGGTTCCCCTTTGACCATGTTATGATTTACATGTGAAGAAAACTCATCAATTTTCTAATAAACTCTAATAGCTTTCAGGAAAGTTATGATCAAGGTATCAGATAATCTGCTCCATGGAGCTTTTCCAGTTCAGCATGCCAGGCCTGTAGATCCTTGCTCAATTCATCATCACAAGAGAGAGGCTGTGCATATCTTTGAGGGACAATCACACTGTCATTTCTTCTCTCTATTTCCATCAGGCTACAGTATTTAGTGCCATAGTGGCTGGAATCAAAGAATCCCTACAGTGTGGAAACAGGCCATTCAGCCCATCAAGGCCACACCGATCCTCTGATTGGCACCCCATCCAGACACACTACCCTATCCTATCCCTGTAACTTTACATTTCCCATAGATAGTCCACCCATCCTGCAATTCTCTGAACACAATGGGCAATTTAACATGGATAATCCACCTAACCTGCACATCTTTGGACTGTGGGGGGAAATGGGAACATCTGGAGGAAACCCATGTAGACACAGGGAGAATGTACAAACTCCACACAGACAATCGTTCAGGGGTGGAATCAAACCCAGGTAGCTGGCGCTGTGAGGCTGCACTGCTAACCGCTGAACCACTATGCCACAGATGAAAGCTCTGATGAGTAGATGAGAAATGGTTGGAGCAGAGACAGGTTCAGATGAGGAGTTCCTCTCTACCAAGGCTGATGAACATCCCAATGCTTGCTGACAAGGCTCCCATGCACAGTCTGGTGATTTCAGTTGAACACCAGTGGATCACAGGCTGGTGAACTATGCCTCAGCAGAAAGAAAAACACAGAAGAACAAAAATTCTTGATGTGTGGGCATTAGTGGCAAGAGAGGCATTTATTATTCAATCCTAAGAAGACAATCTTGAATCTTCTGCTTGAATCACTACAAATATTTTGGAACTTACCTAGGATGTGGGTTTCACTGGCTAGACCAGCATTTATTGCCCATTCTTAATTGCTGTAGAGAAGGTTGTGGAGAGCTATCTGTGTGGTGTACATGCTCCCTCAATGTTGTTAGGGAAGGAGCTCCGTGATTTTGACTCAGTGACAGTAAAAGAACAGTGATATATTTCTGAGTTGGGATGGTGTGTGTGTCTTAGAGGTAAACCTAGAGATGGTTATGTTCTCATGCTGCCCATGACTTTTAGATGGCAGAATGTGCTGCTCCTCCTGTTCAGCCTCATGGTCCAAATGTGAACAATTCAGGCAAGAGCTCCATCCTTGACAAAATTCGGCAAAGGGTCAATGGAAGTCTTAGAATGTTTCTGGTATGGAATAGCCAGGTCAATGTTGTTGATGTTCACGTGACTGGCTTCAATGTCTTGGCATGTATTCATGACGTGCTGTTGAACTGATGGGTTTTGGCTGCTGCAATCAGGAGATGACTCATTTCTCTAAGAACCTTTCCTTGTTTTCCTGGCTCTACATGCAATTTTTTTTTCTCTCTACCCTGTCACTGAAATTGCAAAAACACTTTCTCTACAAATTTGGTGAATCCCAGCCAATGAATTTTTTTTTCCCACTAGTATAAGCGCAACATTAGAACCTCAGGAAGACGCAGAGGAAGTTGGAACCTGAATTTTAAATTAACAATTTTAACAATCAATCTTGAAAATATTCTTTTTATGAATCTCACGGTTAGGCCGACATACTACTTGCTGACTGCAAGAAGCTCTCCCTCATGCATTAGAAGGAAAGACCTACATTTATATAGCACCCTCCATAGCCTCAAGATACCCCAAGGTGCTTTTAAGCCAACTTCTCTCTTTTGGACATCGAAATGCTGACAGGGCCAGCATTTGTTACCCACCCCTAACTACCTTTAAACTAAGCAGTTTGCTCAGTCATTTCCATGATAACAAAGTGTGGAGCTGGATGAACACAGCAGGCCAAGCAGCATCTTAGGAGCACAAAAGCTGACATTTCAGGCCTAGACCCTTCATCAGAAAGGGGGGATGGGGAGAGGGTTCTGAAATAAATAGGGAGAGAGAGGGAGGTGGACTGAAGATTGATAGAGGAGAAGATAGGTGGAGAGGAGCATATAGGTGGGGAGGTAAGGAGGGGATACAAGAGAGTTGCAGTGGGAGGGAGATCCCTGAGGTTGGTCTGGAGGGAAGAGGGTAACTTCTTCAGGTTAGGCATCCCAGGAAGAGGCTTTGCAGTGCGGTTAAAATTGTGATCAGAGATAAAGGGAAGTGCAGATGCTGGAGAATCCGGATTCTCCAGCATCTGCAGTTCCCTTTATCTCTGATCTCAGTCGTTTCCATGCTAGTTAAGTGTTAGCCACTCATCGCTTCAGTTACACATAGGGCCAGATTAGATAAAGGTTTTTACAGAAATCGGTGATCATAGACATAAGACACGAAATCCAGGTAAAATTCATTGCGTTTAAATTCCATCAGAGGCAATTTAAACTATATTCACTGAGCATCAGCCTGGGGTTTCAAGATTACTAAATCTGTGACGTTACCACTACACCACAGTATCCTCCGAATTAAATATTTTTTGAAGGTTAGTCACAGCTGTACTGAGGGAGTATACCTTGATGGGCCCATCCAGCAAGGCTATAGAGGGAGAGCTCAGGAACAGGAAGGGGCCAATCACCAACAGGATTATATCACAGGCTTCCCAACAGCTAGGTGAAGAAGAACAGATATGTGGACAGGTTATAGACAAATGTAAACACAATAAGGTTGTAGTGATGGATGCTTTTAATTACTCCTACACAGGGGGTTCTGCAATAACATGTATTCCAGCAACACGAATTGGCTATAAAGCAACTGACAGATAGGGGAACGCTATTTCTGATACATGTGTTGGCTATAACGCAATTCCATTGGTGGACATCGATATCACATGATCATTTTGCAGGCTTTGTCCTGAGCATGTGCAATGTTAGCACCAAGAGTCTTCGTGCTGGCATCACGCAATCATTGCACGCTTCTTGTGGATGGTACAGCGCTCCTTTTTTTATAGTTCACGTAACAGGAATAAAGGAGTCTACCTTATGCACCATTAGTGACAACGCTGAAAAGATTAAAGCAAGCTGTATCAGAACATAGAACAGTTCGGCACATTACAGGCCCTTCGGCCCAACATGTTGTGCTGACCTATTATCCTCCTAAGATCAATCTACCCTGCATACCCTACATTTTACTAACCTCCATGTGCCTTTCCAAGAGTCGCTTAGAAGTATCTCACTGCATTATCACCGCTGGCAACGCATTCCACACACCCACCACTCTCTGACATCTTCCCTCTACCTTCTTCCAATCACCTTAAAATTATGCCCCCTCATAACAGTCATTTGCACCCTGGGAAAAAGTCTCTGACTATCCACTCTATCTATGCCTCATCATCTTGTACACCTCTATCAAGTCACCTCTCATCCTTCTTCGCTCCAATGAAAAAAGCCCTTGCTCCCTCAACCTTTCCTCAGAAAACCTGCCCTCCAGTCCAGCCAGCATCCTGGTAAATCTTTTCTGCACCCTCTCTAAAGCTTCTACATCTTTCCTGTAATGAGGTGACCAGAACTGAACACAATATTCCAAGTGTGGTCTAACCAGAGTTTTACGGAGCTGCAGCATAGCCTCACGGCTCTTCAACTCAATCTCCCTGTCAATAAAAGCCAACACCTTCTTTACAACCCTATCAACTTGGGTCGCAACTTTGAGGGATCTATGGACCTCAAAGATCCCTCTGTTCCTCCACAATGCCAAGAATCCTGCCATTAACCCTGTATTCTGCATTCAAATTCGACCTTCCAAAATGAATCACTGCTGGAACAATGCTGGAACAAGTCTGAGTGCTGGCAAATCTGTGAAGTCAGAGACAACGAAACTTGAGGAGATGGAGCAGCTTCTAAGTGTGTAGTTAGAAGATCAAACAAAAAGTGATCGGGGACTAACCTTCTCACCATAAAACAGAAAGCCTTGTCAATTTGTGAAGATCTAACAAAAAAAGCTGAAAATCCTGCAGATGTGCCTGCCTTTAGCATGAGCAGTAACTAGTTTTGAGAACCCATATGCTTTTCATAACATAAAGTTATGTGGCAAATCTGCCAGTGCAGATGAGGAGCATGTGATGGTATCTCCTCCCGTAGTAAAAAAGTTAATTGACAAAGAAGGCTATTTTCCCTGGAGGCTGAGGGGGTGGCCTTATAGGGGTTTACAAAATCATGAAGGGCACGGACAGGGTGAATAGCCAAGGACTTTTTCTCAAGGTAGGGGAGTCCAAAACGAGAGGGCATAGGTTTAAGGTGAGAGGGGCAGGATTTAGAAGGGACCTGAGGAGCAACGTTTTCATGCAGAGCGTGGTATGTATATGGAATGAGCTGCCAGAAGAGGTGGTGGAGGCTGGTACAATTACAATATTTAAATGGCAGCTGGATGGGTATATGAATAGGAAGGATTTAGAGGAATATGGGCCAAATGCTGGCAAATTGGACTAGGTCAGTTTCTGATGTCTGATCAGTGCAGACAAGTTGGACTGAAGTGTCTGGTTCTGTGCTTTATGACTCTATGATTGTATAATTTTGTAAATTTTAAGTTACATTTGGATAAGGATAATAGTATGACTCAGGTGAAAGTACTAAATTGGAGGAAGGCATCTATAACAATATTAGTCAGGGACTGAGGAATGCAGATGGTGGCAACTGTTCGAAGATAAATCCACATCTGGCATTTATCAATCTTTTAAAGGCCATTTGATTAGAGTTCAGGACCAGAATATTGCTATGAAAATGAAGGATAAGGATGACAAAAGAAATTGAGAGCTTATCAAAAAGAAGAAGGAGGCATGAATAAGGATTAGGAAACTGAAGACAGAGAGAGCCCTCAAAGAAAATAGAGGTAATAGGAAAGAACTCAAGCAAGGAATTAAGAAGGCTGAAAAAGGCCACGAAATGATTATGGCAAACAAGATTAAGAAAACTCCTAAGGCATTTTACACATGAGAAGACACAAGAGGGTAGCTAGGGAAAGTGTAGGTCCACTCGAGGACAAAGGAGAGGAAGTGGGTGAGGTCCTTAACAAATACTTTGGAAAAGGATATGGTAGATGGTGAGTATTTCAAGGGATATTGAAATAATTCCACAGAAGTTGGTTTTCCATCACCAAATCACCCTTTATTTACATGTGGGCCGTTCCTGACACTTATCCAGCTTTCTCAGAGCCACCTTTCAGAGGGACCAGAACCTCTGACCCTCCTATTTGTATCTTTCAGCCACAACTCCCTGTTTGGACTGGATTAACAGCCCCAATCAGGGAACTCATGTTCTGCAAGGTCCACCTGGCCAACTCATTACAATCACTGCAAGCGTGTTGATATTTTGTTGCATGTCAATATAAAAAAGGTGTTTAGTGTTTAAAAAGCATTAAGGTAGACAAGACCCCAGGATCTGCCTGGATCCATCCCAGAATATTGAGGGAGACAGGTGAGGAAATTGCTCGGGTCCTGTATGAAATCTTTAATCATAGATCATAGAGATCATCTCATATCCTCTTTAGTCACAAGACAGGTCCCAGAAACTGGAGAAGAGCCATTGTTGTGCTTTTGTTTAAGAAGAGCGACGGGGATAATCCGGAAAATTATAGGCCAGTGGTGAAGAAGTTATTGGAGAAGATTGTTTGGAACAGGATTTATTCACATTTTGAAAAATAAGGAGTATTAGTGATAGACAAGTATGGCTTTGTGCGGGGAAGTAGTATGTCACAAACTTGATTGAGTTTCTTGAAGTGACAAAGATGATTGATGAGGGCAGAGTGGCAGATGTTGTCTATGTGGACTTTAGCAAGGCCTTTGACAAGGTCCCTCATGGCAGACTGATACAAAAGGTGAAATTACATAGAATCCATGGTGAACTGGTAAAATGGACACAGAACTGACTGAGGAACAGAAGACAGAGAGCAGTGGTGGAAAGAATATGGGAGCTGTAGATAGCAAGGTGGATTTCCAGAGGATACAGCAGGATATAGATAGACTGGAGACTTGGGTGAAGAAATGGCAGGTGGACTTCAATCCGGACAAATGTAAGATGATGCATTTTGGAAGATCTAATGCAAGAGGGAAGTTAATAGGAAATGGCAGTACCCTAAGAGTATCCACAGTCCCCTGAAAATGACAACTGAAGTGGATAAGGTGGTCAAGAAGGCGTATAGCATGCTTGCTTTCATTGGTCAGGGCACAGAGTGTAACCATTGGCAAGTCATGTTGCAGCTGTCTAGGACTTTAGTTAGGCCACATTTGGAATACTATGCACAGTTCTGGTCACCACGCAACCAAACAAACGTGGAGGCTTTGGAAAGGGTACAGAAACAGTTTACCAAGACGTTGCCTGGTTTGGAGGGTATTAGCTATGAGGAGAGATTGGTCAAACTTGATTTGTTTTCACCTGAAAGTCAGTCAATGAGGGACAAACTGTTAGAAATTCACAAAATTGGAAGAGGCATGGACAGAATGCATTGTCAGAGTCTTTTTTCCAGGGTAGAGGCGTCAATTATTAAGGAATATTGGTCTAAATTAAAGGTGGATAAGTTTAATGGAGATTTGAGAGGCAAGTTTTTTTACACAGAGGATGGCAACTGCTTGGAATATGCTGCCAAAGGAGGTTGTGGAAGTGGATACAATTGCAACATTTAAGAGGCTTCTTGACAAAATATGTAGGGAGTAGAGGGACTGGATTGAGGCAAACAGTTTATAGTTTAGAAAAGTGTCATGTGTTGGTGCTGTCTTGATGAGCCAAAGGGCCTGTTCCTGCGCTGTACTGTTCTTTGTTCATTGCTGCAATATAGGAAACCCATCAACCAACAGATGCACAGCAAGCTCCCAAATAGAAATGCGATAATGACCAGGGTAGTGACTGTGGTTGAACGATTAACATCATGAGGGCTTTCCTTCTTTGATACAGTGCCTCAGAACTAAAAGGACAATTGGTGCCTTGGCTTAATGGCTCATTTGAAAGGTGTCACCTCCAACATTGCAGTTACTGGAGAACTGTCTCAACAGAAGAGGGCGGCTGTCACTTTATTCTCCTGTCCACAGGTGGCATTTCATGCCTTTTAACTTCTGCCCAAGTGTGTCAATGACCCAGTGAAGGCTGGGAACCAAACCATCACAAAGAAAACATGTAAACCAGGGAGGTCCTTGAATTGCACATCTTTCTGCCTTAAGTAAAGGGATAGCCTCTCTGATAGAGAATGGCACTCCACCTATAAAACAATGCCAGGAAATCAACCATGGTGACACTCGTAAAATCTCCCATTTTCACACACAGCACTGCATTTGTCAGCCAACAAGAGATATTCGTGAACGCAGTACCTTTGAAATGAGAACACTCCCATCAAGGCACAAGGAAAATAAGTCTGAATGGAAAAAGGTTGGGAGACCAAAGCTAATTACACAGATTTGTTGCTGTAGAATATGTGAGCAACTCGATCATGTTCTGCTGCTGCAATCCTGGTGCCTCAAATGCATATAAACACAGTCCGGTTCAAGGAAGAGATGCCTTCAGTTTTAAAGAGATAATGGGAACTGCAGATGCTGGAGAATCCAAGATAACAAAATGTGAGGCTGGATGAGCACAGCAGGCCAAGCAGCATCTCAGGAGCACAAAAGCTGACGTTTCGGGCCTAGACACTTCATCAATTTGCCTGGACAGAGTCAAACTCCAATGTTTGTTTATTTCCTTGATATACAACTGTACCAAACTGAACTACATTTGTGATTATGTACATGTAAATATATTTTTTATGAATTAAGTATATTTTTGAAATTAAAAGAAGTTTCAAAGTCTGAATGTATGATATAGTCATTTGGAAACTGCAAAAGGCAGAGTTAGTCCATGAGGTTGGATATTCAGGGTGAGAATATAATACTCAGGGCTCACAGGCACAGGAAAATGCAATGGCAGAGGTGCCCAGTTCTTGATATGGTTTATCTGAACAAAGCAGGCAGTGGGCTGAGCCACCATTTCCCCTGTGCCTGCAGACACCAGCAGGATCTCACACAATTCACACAGTCACAGTGAGACCTCATCAATATAATTATTGACTGAACCATGAACCAGTCAAAGCAGGGGATTTCCCAGATTCCTCATTGTTGATTTAGCCTAAGGGTTGTTCTTACATATAATCAGCCTCTTATTCACTTTTCCGGTAAGATCACAATGGGAATGGGAGATAATGATTGTAAATTGCATCATGAAGATTTCAGGGAACAAGTTTGACAGACCAGTCTTCTCTGTTTTGTAATTTTACATGAGTATGACTCTCTCGATGCATTGCTGAGCCAAAAGATTCACAGGCTCTTAGCTTCTCCATTAGCACTCATGGTGGAAGTGGGAGAATGGCTGAAGAACTAGCTCCTCCCTTGCCCACAACATAAAGCACTGACAGTTGTCTTACCAGATCGCAATGTGGAGACTCCAATTTTACCCAACAAGGGCACTGATTCACGCTTAGCTGCGATTCTTTTGGTCCTGATCTCTCAGATACTTGATGAAGTTGCCATTCTGAGTGAGCTTCTCTGCAAACTGACTCGGAGGCAAAGGTGGATATCCTCACATCTTGCACAATCGAGAAATTTGGGTATGTCCAATTTTTCTGTTCCCCATGTTCTAAATCGCAACCAGTTCCATTCACCAATTTGAACTGTCCTTCTGGAGCTGCATTACAGGATAACACCATTTGAATTAAAAATGCTGATTTTTTTTCAAGTCTCTATTTCTTTAACCTTCTCTGTATTCTTCTATTCCTTTACAGTAACTGACTTCTAGCATAAGTTGTAGAAAACTGTCCACTAAAAGTAAGTCAAATCTAACACAGCCAGTTCCAGGCTGGTCAACCTGGCCATGCCAAAATTGCCCATCGTGTCCAGGGTTGTATAGGTTGGTGGACTGGCCATAAGAAATGAGGGGTTACAGGGATAGCATAGGGGGAGCAGTCTGGGTGGGATGCTCTTTTGAGGGTTGGTGTGTACTTGATGGGCCGAATAGGCTGCTTCCACACTGTATGATTCTAACCTGCTTTTGATAATCAGAAATGTGATGGAAGGTGTTGTTGACAGTGTTATCAGGCGATAACCTGCTCATGGATTTTCAATTTGTGCTCCACCAAGGGCAATCAGCTCCTGACCTCATTACAGCCTTGATTCAAACATGGACAAAAGAGCTGTATTCCACAAATGAAGTGAGAGTGACAGCCCTTGACGTCAAGACAGCATTTAATCAAAATGGCTTCAAGGAGGCCTAGTAAAACTGAGACAGTGGCAGCCAGGGCATGGGGGTGAATCTTTCTGCCGGTTGGTTTCATGAGAGGAATTCTTACAGTTAACCAACACTTTACCCTTTTGGTCCTTTGCATCTATATACAACAGCAGGCATCATGTCTAGCGCAAAGAAAAATGGTTTTAATTATCTGAGGTCAAGCATTTCAGTTCCCAGATATCAGGAACTCCTTAGGGTAGTGCCCTAGGTCTAACCATCTTCAGCTACTTCATCAATGACCTTCCCTCCACCGGGATGTTCGCTGATGACTGCACAATATACAACACTGTTTGCATCTCCTCAGTTAATGAAGCAGTCATGTCCAAAAGCAACAAGCCCTGGTCAATATCCAGACTTGGGCTGACAAGTGGCAAATAACATTCACACCACACAAATGCCAGGCAATGGCTATCTCTAACAAGAAATAATCTATCCATTGTCCCATTGACATTACTAGTTCTAAATTCCCCCATGATAAACATCTTGGGGTTTACCTTTAACCAGAAATTGAACTGGCTAGAAGATCAGGCCAGAGGCTTGGAATTTTATGGTGAGGAGTTCATGTCTCGACTCTCTAAAGCTTGTTCACCATCCACAAGGCACGAAGTGTGATGGAATACTTTCCATTTGCTTGGATTTCGATGTCTTCAACGACACTCAAGAAGCTTCACACCAACCAAGATGAAGTGACCTTCCTGACAAACTCCCATCTACAAACTTAATAGTTCACTCCATCTGCACCAAACAAAGTGGCACTGGTAAGTAACAACATGCACTCCAGCAGCTCCATAAGCCTGCTACAACAGCACTTTCCAAACTCACAACTTCTACCACCTTGAAAGACAAGGACAGCAAACGCATATTTCTCCTGCAAACCATACACCAGCCTGAGTTGAAAACATATTACTGTTCCTTTGCTGTCACTGGCTCAAAATCCTCAAACTCCCGTAATGCTGTACCTGCACCAGATGGGCTTTGGCACCTCAAGAGGGCACCTCACCACTGCCTTCTTTAATGAGTGTGCACTAAATGTAGTTTGAGCCTGAAATGCCCACATTTTGCATTACAAATGAAAGAAAAACAAAGCTCTTGGTCTTCTGTCTGGATATCTCCTTAGGTTCTTTGGTGTCAAATGTTGACTGAAGCACCATGGGATGTTTTGCAATGCTAAAGGCGCTACTATTGGACAAGTAGCTGTCCCTGAGTAATGAGCAGTGTATGATCACAGGGTCATTCCTCCTCCTGTTTAGTTCAGGACAACACTTTCTGCCTTAATCTTTGCATCAAAAATGGAACATTAGGCTAATAACGCGGAACCTTGTCATAGCTATATCGTCCTCCATTCTCAAGATGTGTAAATAGTTAGCTGGCAGTGAAAATCCAAGTCCACATTTTGAACGAACGGAGCAAAAGTGCTGCAGATATGTCAGCAAGGCCTCTACCATCTCACTTTGTCCACTTTGAGTTCTCACTTTGTTTAAATCTTTTATTACCCACGTTCCCAGGTGTGGGCGTTCCATTTCAGCTGTGATTCATCCTGTAAGGCAATTTGAAAAACGAAACTCAACAGGTCAAAAATAGGAGACGTGACAAGGTGTGAGGGGGTGGGAAGAAAGAGAACAGTAAAAAGAATAACCATTCAAACCAGAATACAGGTTCGTACCATTGTTTGTTTTAATTTGCTGAAGGAATGTGGGTGTCATTGGCAAGGCCATTATTCAGTGCCCATCCCCCAAGCACGTTCTCGGGTGTAGGGGCAGGGCCACAGTGCTATTAGGAGTATCAGGATTTCAACCAAGTAACAGCTCCAAGTCACGATGGTGTCAGGCAATGCTGCAGTTAGCATGCCAACGTACCTGTCCTTGTCTGTGGGCATCACACAGCAAGGGCTGAATTTCCTTGAGTGAATAAGATTTTGGCAATAACTGTTCTATCCCCGCCACTGACCCCACCACTACTGGGTAATTTCCAACAGAATAGACTGAGTAGGAATCTGGAGCAGAAACAATGGTTAATCCATTGTCTGATTCCATCATTGCCTTGAATGAGACTAATTCATTGGACGAACCATGAGGCTGAAGCAGGGATTATACAGTCAACTGCCGACTTCATCCAAAAGATAGCCTTTTTTGTATCTGATATTGCATGCGTCATTTATGTTCTGCACTGACCATGAATTGCCAGTTAATCTATGGATAATTCATCTTTGCTCTGATTTATGATAAAATAGATGTTACACAAAGTGAAATCTTGTGCAGAGCCTTTCCTCATTAGCGGGAGGTAAGGTGGGTGGTTGGCTCGGAGAGATAATTCAATAAATGTAGTTTACAAGAGGCAAAGGTATGGTGGCAATGGCAATGGACTACTGATCCAGAACACCAGGCTAATGTTCTGGGGGCATTAGTTACAGTTCCACTATGGCAGATGGTCAACAAAATCCAGTAATTAGCTCAAATGGGACCACTGTTGGTTGTTGTAAAAACCCATATGTTTTACTAATGTTCTTTAAATAAGGATATCTGCTATTGTTATCTTGTCTGACCCACATGAAGCTCTACACATGGAGGAATGTCATTTACTCCTAACCGACCTTTGAAATACTTGAGCAAGTCCCTCACTTACAGTGCAGTCAGGGATGAACAATAAATGCTGGCCCAGCCAATGATGTCCGCATCCCATGAACTGTGGGGTGGTGATCATTTGGTAAATTTAGCTACTTTAGTTTACAGATTCCAGACTGCCACAATATTGTGGCCTCCTGGGAGAATGAAACCAGAGGCGGAAATGTGTTTACTGCAACCTTCCAGCGCTTAAACAAGCAAGGTTTAAAGTCAGCAGAGAAGAAAGCTAAGAGGAGATCTGAAAATCATGAGTGGTTTGGATAACGTGGATAGGGTGAAATTGTAAAATAATCAAAAAAGCGAGGGCATTGATTTAAAGTGAGGTGCAAACAAGGATGACGTGAGAAAAAGCTTCTTCATGCAGCCAGTAGTTATATAATGGAATGCATTGGCTGAAAGCAGGTTCAAATAAAGCAATCAAAAGGGTTTTGGATGATCATTTGGACGGCAGCTATATGTAGGGATTATATAAGGTGAGAGATTGGTACTGGACAAGAGAGCTGGTACAGGCATCGCAGGCCGAAGGGCCCCTTTGGCACCATTATAATTCTGTTCTTCTGTGAATCTGTGAAGGTTTTGCTCTGTTTTTGACTGACCTTATTGGGCAATGACCCTGGATATCCTTGAAGCTCCAGCTTTCTTGAGGCAGAAGATCTGATAATCAGGATTTGAAACGGTTGTGAAATTATTATTTACTGTCTTTAGCAGAGCACATGGTAAGTAATATCAGGTCAGCGGCTAAGAAGAAAAGACTCCTTGAAGAGTTGGTGAAACACCTCTATCCTGAAGAAGAATAACTCTGTTCCCCTCATGATTGTGCACAGCTAGCTAGAATTGGCAAAAACTAAGATTGAGTTATAAAGAAAGGAAAGAAATTAAGTTATATTTGTTTGTGGGCATCACTAGCTAGGCCAGCATTTATTGTCTGTGGGCATCACTAGCTAGGCCAGCATTTATTGCCCAGCAAGCAATTAAGAGTCCCATATTGCTTTGTTCAGAAGTGTCATGTGGGGAGCAGTTTTCCTTCCCTGAAAGAATTAGTTAACCAAATGAATTTTTATAACCATCAAGAGTGGTTACTTGGCTCTTTATTCCTATTTGCTTTTTAAATTTCAAATTTCATCATCTTCTGTAGTGAGATTTGAACTCATGTCCCGAAAGCAATGGCCTGCGGTTTAGGGAGTAATTAACCAGTGATATTACCACTATGTTACCACCTCCCCATAAGCAAGGAAGGAAATAGGGAATGATAGGAGACTGAAGATGAGAGAAAGAAAGATGAAAGAGCCTTGAAATGGAAGAGGGAGCTGTGAGTACACAAACTTGAGTTGGTGGGAAGACAATGCTAACTCAGGAGTAGAAGCTCATGCAATGAACAAACTGTAGTTGCATGTTAGTAACTAAGTTCAAGCTACACTGATACGATAAACATTGATTTTGATTTGGCAAGATGGTTATTATTCCTATGATATGTGAACTGTACATGGGGACACTGCAGAATCCCTACCATAGCACAATTTGAAGAAATTGCCTGGGAAATTGAATTTTCCGCTGGGCAATTCCTCCACACCTGGAATGCCCAGGAAGTTTTTAAATTGGAGACTTTGGGTCGTTCTGTTTAACTTAAGTAAAAGTGTTATTCGGAAAAAGTTAGACTGTTAAATACATAGTCTAATTCCCGAGCGACTATTTAATAGACCCCATATTTAGCTCATACACCCACAACTACCCCAAATCCCTCTGCAATCCCAATATGACACCCCACTGGGACCCAACATTTCCTCCCCCACCTCCCCGCTAAACTGGAGCTTACTACCCTACTGTCACTGCCACTGGTCCCAACCTTTAACCTCTCCTCACTCCTGCTGTTTCAACTGTCACCAGACTGGGACCCCACCAGCACGACTGGATCTAGAATGTATTCTCTTTGGAATTGGAAGATTGGTGGGTTGTTGGGTTAAAGACTGTTGACTTTGAAACTATAATAGGCAGTTTGAGGTGGAAATTCCCTCAGACTGAAATCTCTAAAATTTCTATCACTGAGGCCATTTTTCATGCTGAAACAGCCTAGTAGTCCATGGCAACATCTGGAGGAATGTTCATGTTGTGTATTCATTCACAAATGATGACCATCCTATTGAAACAAGCAATTTCTTTGTTGCATTCTTCTGGATCCCTGAACCAGGCTATTTCTTCTTGACCATCTCCAGGATCACTAGACATTGGCCTTCTCTTCTCCGTGGTGGCTCCCATCAGGTTGGTTGCAGCACATCTTCAATGTGTGTCAGCAGATGTCTATTCTTGATCTGCTGGTAAATCAGTGTTGAAGTGTGTAGACTCTCTAATTCGATTAGCTTGGATTCTTTTATTCAGCCTCAGTATTGGCGAAGCCATTATATTTACTTCCTCCGTTCTGCTACTTGAGGATTGCTTCTTACTTAGCATGATTTCTGTCACTGTTACTGAAGATTCTTCCTGAGAAGACAAGAAAATGAAATTCTCCACGTGAATTTGTATCATCTGAATCACTGCAGCGTCTAACATCAGATGTAAATCTTTCCGAACTTTGTTAACCAATCTGTGTCACACTCTGAGTTACCTCAGGGGAAAATGCAACAGTTAACTCAAGGAGGCTGTGCTTGACGATATGACTGCGAGTGTTTGCTTGCAAACCTTGCTGATGTTTGTGGCATGTACTCTCTCACGTGTTGATAGCAATGTAAAACATTTCTGCCGATACAGTATACTCACAGGTTTCCATCTTGCTTTCAATATGAAACAAACTTTTTTGTGCCGACATAACTAATTTCAACGGATTCTGTTTTCTGTTTGGGTTCTACCATCATGCGAGGAAGCCCTATGAAACATTCTCTCATTCTTCGTTGCAGGTTGATCCATGACAAGCTGTTCCTTAACCAAACATTCTTTGACTTGTTGTTCCATGACTATTTTCTGATTCAGCATGTGGATATACCTACAAGAGAAAGTGCAAAACTTTATCTACTCTTGGGAAATAAGGCAGGGCAGGTGACTGAGGTCTCAGTGGGAGAGCACTTTGAGGGCCAGTGACCATAATTCTATTAGTCTTAAAATAGTGATGTAAAGTATAGACCGGATCTAAAAGTTCTGAAATGGAGAAAGGCCAATTTTGATGGGATTAGGCAAGAACTTTCAAAAATTGATTGCGGGCAGATATTTGCAAGTAAAGGGACAGCTGGAAAATGGGAAGCCTTCAAAAATGAGATAATGAGAGTCCTGTGATGTGCTGTTAGGGTGACGGGCAAGGCTGGTAGGTATAGGAAATGCTGGATGACTAGAGAAATTGAGGTTTTGGTTAAGAATAAGAAGGAAGCATATGTCAGATAGAGGTAGAAGAGATTGAGTGAATCCCTAGAACAGTATAAAGGCAGTAGGAGTATACTTAAGGGGGAAATCAGGAAGGCAAAAGGGGAAAGTAAGATAGTTTTGGCAAATACAGTTAAGCAGAATCCAAATGGATTCTACAAATACATTAAGGACAAAAGGGCAACAAGAGAGAGAATAGGGTCCCTTAAGGATCAGCAAGGCCACTTATGTGTGGAACTGCATCTTAAAATGCATAGAGGTGGATAAATCCCTGGGATTTGATCAGGTGTACCCCAGAACTTGTTGGGAAGCTAGGGAAGAGATTGCTGGGCCCCTTGCTGAGATATTTGTATCATTGATAGTCACAGGTGAAGTGCCGGAAGACTAGAGGTTTGCTAACATTGTACCACTATTTAAGAAAGGTGGTAAGGAAAAGCCAGGAAACTATTGACCAGTGGTGGGCAAGTTGTTGGAAAGAATCCCGAGGGACAGGATTTACATGTATTTGGAAAGGCAGGGACTGATTATGATTACAAAGTGTGAAGCTGGATGAACACAGCAGGCCAAGCAGCATCTCAGGGGCACAAAAGATTAGTCAACTTTGTCTTTGTGCATGGGAAATCGTGTTTCATGAACTTGAGTTTTCTGAAGAAGTAACAAAGAGGATTGATGAAGGCAGATTGGTGGACCTGATCCATATGGACTTCAGTAAGGCATTTAACAAGTTTCTCATGGTAGATGTGTTAATGAGGTTAGATCACACAGAATACAGGGAGAACTGGTTATTTGTACACAGAGATGGCTCGAAGGTAGAAAACAGAAGATGTTATGGGAGGTTGCTTTTCAGATGGGAGGCTTGTGACCAGTGGTGTGCCACAAGGAATGGTGCTGGGTCCACGGCTTTTCATCATTTACATAAATGATTTGGACATGAACATAGGAGGTATGGGTAGGAAGTTTGCAGATAACAACAAAATTGCAGATGTGTTGGATAGCGAAGAAGATTACCTCAGAGTACAATGGGATCTTGAACAGATGGGCTAATGGGCTGAAGAGTGGCAGATGGAGTTTAATTTTGATAAATGTGTGGTGCCAGATTTTGGAAAGGCAAATAAAGGGTGGACTTATACACTTAATGGTAAGGCCCTCAGGAGTGATGCTGAACAAAGAAAACTTGGAGTGTAGTTTATTGTTACTTGAAAGTGGAAGCACGGGTAGATAGAATAGTGAAGAAGGTGTTTGGTATGCTTGCCTTTTTTGGTCAGTGCATTGAGTATAGGAGTTGGGAGGTCATGTTATAGCTGTACACTACATTGGTTAGGCCACTTTTGCAATACTGCAAGCAATACTGGTCTTACTACAACAGGAAGGATGTTCTATGTACAATTGGGTGGACAGGTGATGATGTTAAACCTATCAAGGGATAAAAGAAGCATCAGAAAAGATTCACAAGGATGTTTCCAGGATTGGAAGATTTGTGCCACAGGGAGATGCTGAATAGGCTGAGGCTATTTTCCCTGGAGTGTCAGAGGCTGAGGGGTAAACCTATAGAGGTTTAAAGAATCATGAGGTGCATGGATGGGGTAAATAGGCAAGGTCTTTTTCCTGGGGTGGGGGAGTCTAAAACTAGAGGGAATAGGTTTAAGGTCAGAGAGGAAAGTTTTAGAAGGGACCTAAAGGGCAACTTTTTCATACACAGAGTGGTGTGTGCATGGAATGAGTTGCCAGAAGTGGTGGAGGCTTGCACAAGTACAACATTTAAAAGGCATTTGGATGGGTATATGAATAGGCAGAGCTTAGAGGCATATGGGCCAAATGTTGGCAAATGGGAGCAGATTTATTTAGGCATGGATGAGTTGAACCAAAGTGTCTGTTTTTGTGCTGTATATTTCTGACTCCTGGATCAACTGTTTCTTGTCTCTAACTAGATTGACTTCTTCTGCCCTTTGAAAAAGATTGAGTTCAAGACATGCATTCATACTAAAGAGTGAGCATTAGTAAATGTATAAATTCTCTGCTCTCTGAAGCTACTTGTGTTGGAGGTTTGGTTGTAGTATACCTTTAATCATAGGTGATGGACCTCTTGGCCCTTTTGTTTATGCCTTTGTCAGCTATTGACAGTTTTTTTTAAAGCCATTCTTCATAATCTGACAATATAGTGAGACTTGTCCTTGTATCAAGCTTAAAAGGCTTAGTCTGGAACATTTATTTCTGTAGGAATGCTTTAAGTTTTACTTTTATTATGGACTGTTCCCATTCCTTCTAGGATACATATTTGAATTATTAATAGATTCCCAAGCTTGTTGAACCTTTCTGTTAAATCTTGTTCCGACAAGAATTTTATTTGTTCTGAGGTTAACATAATTGTCAATGGCTTTCAATACTTATTCAAAACTTTCTGGTGCTTCTTTTATCCCCTGATGGGTTATGACATCATCAGCTGTACTCCCAATTGCACACAGAAATGCATTAGCTTATTCAGTTTCTGATTTACCAACTAATTTGGAAGCAATTATCTATCTTAAGAATTGTTTTCTCCAAAATGTCAAATCCCATGCTGTTTGGCCCATCACTGAAATTAAATCTTCCCAGCAGTATTATATCTGATGCCATGTCTTCCTAATGTGCTTATTTATTTTCCATATTTAAAAACCACCTTTGTCATGCATCAAGTTGGGGTGAAGCTTGGAACTCCTAGCTTAAAGATAAAGAAGCTACCCACTGCACCACAAGACTTCCATAGAACTACACACTTGGTTTAAGTGATATGTTTTCAGGAGGAGCATATAAAGTTTAGAGTACAGGACCAAGGCAGCAGAAAATACAGCTGCTAAGATTTAGTCGAGGCTATTGGAGGTGCACAAGAAGCCGAAGTTGAATGAATATAGAGATCTCAGAGGGTTGTCAGTCTGGGAGAGATTATGTCAATGGGGGGAGATGTTCATGGAGGGATTGAACATGAGGATGAGAATTTCAAAACTGAGATGGTGTTATCAAAGAGTGATTGAAGTAGGTTTTCCTATCTGTACCTGAATAGCTCTTCTTCAATTAATTGTGTGCGAGTCAACAAAAAAAAGACTTGTCGCCACCAAGTGGCTGAACATCCAAACTTATGAAGTTAAATAAGACCTAATGTTCAAGTTTCTTCCAGTTGACTCTTTTTGAGTGATCTGCCCAAAAATATTTAGTGTAACCGACACATCAGACGTATTTTTACATGCAATAGAAGACCACATATCCCATTTATTTATATGTTGAGGTGCAAATGTCAGCAATTACATTTTCTGATACATTCTGTTGCAAAGCAAACATCAAAATGGAACTAAACGTCCCATTGCTGCCCAGCCCTGTCTGCTCACTATCCAACTCTCATTAGTACAGAAGAGCAACTTTGACCACAAGTCCATCAGGGAGCATTCCATGTGTAACTTCCTCAAGGTCTTGCAGGTGTAGAAAAGGAACTGGATCCTATTGAATGGTTCTCTCAAAGTCATTTAACAGAATTGCTCACTACATTCAAACCAACACTGAGATGTAACTGGCTGATAGTGACCAACTCCCTCTTTCTACATGCCCAGACTCTCAGTGCCTCTGCCACTACTCACGAAGGAAGCAGACCAGCATACAGCTCCTCATGTGAGTCTCGGAAAAATGCAGAGTTAACGCTTGAGCCCTGGACATTATTTAGACTTGAAATGTTAACTTCTCTCTCTACAAGTACTGACAAACCAGCTGAGTTTTTCCAGCACTTTCTGTTTGTTTCTCAGATTTCCAGCACCTGCACTTCTACTTACTGGAAAAAAATATTTATTTACATTGAATTTCATCCTGGATAACTCCTTATCTCAAGACTCAGTGGTCTACCTCCCCAAGGATGCATATAGAAATAAACAACAACTTTGGCATGCTGTCCATATATTCTGTGAATGATGCTGTTTGTTCTGCCTGAAACTTACTGGTCTTCTAGTAGAAAGAGCAGTTCACAACCGAGTGTTATAGATTGGCACATTCTATGGTCTGTGATTACATGTGGGGGGCAGTAGAAGCTTTTTATTTTGCACTCATCAGAACACAAGTAACAGATGTGAACAAAGGAATATGATTTTACACAACATAGGAAGAGGGTGCTATTGGTTGGGCTATCATTGGCATGTAGATGAACAAGAACAATTAACTGTCAATCTTAAACAGAAAAAAAAAACAAAGAACTGCGTATGTTGGAAATCAGAAACCAAAACTGCCGGATTCTGAAGGGTCATGGACCCAAAACGTTAACTCTGCATTTCTATCCACTGACGCTTCCAGACCTGCTGAGCTTTTCCAGCAGTTTCTGTTTCTTTAACTGTCAATCTTAATGTTCAGCTCAGCTAAGTAAAGTCTGATTGGTCATGATTTTGCCAGTCTAGTGCAGATTTGATTTAAGTTAGAAACAATACTGATCAATGGAGGGCAGTGACTTCCTCAGTGCAGTGCAGTTCTTGCTTTCCAGTTCAGCTTAGAGCAAGTGTCAACATTTCAGTCTCTGGTTTCTCTACAATATCTCAAACATCTGCTGCTTCTGATTGGAAAGCAAGATAACATCATTATCAAATTTGATGCGTGCTTTTGTCACAGTATATCACTGCTTCTTCACTCTTTCCAAGCCACAACCCACAGCCTGATCAGTGACATCATTACACCCTGATTGCAGAATATTGCTAACTTGATTAAGGGATGCATGATCAATCTCCAATTGGCTCTGAAGGTGATGGGCATTGACTAATGTCAGCTCCCATTATTTCCTGATTGGCTCCTTCATCTGTCGATTATCCATGGGCACATCCTCCTCATTATGTTTTGTTTATTGTCCCTTCTCTGAGTTTGGGGGTCCAGCTTTGAATTCTGCCACAGCAGATGGTGGAATTTGAATTCAATAAATATCTGGAATTAAGAATCTAATGTCAACCATGAATCCATTGTTGATTATCAGAAAATCTGTTCACTATTGTCCTGTAGGAAAGGAAACTGCCATTCTTACCTGGTCAGTCCTACATGTGACTCCAGACCCACAGCAATGTGGTTGACTCTGAACTGCCTTCTGGGCAATTAGGGATGGACAATAAATGCTGCTTAGACAGCAATGCCCTCACCCCGTTAATGTATAAAAATTTGTTGCTAAACTAAGAGATGGTTCTATATGTCCTGTATCCATTTGGCCCCCTAGAAAAGGGAAACGCTAAACTATCAAAACCAAATGTTTGATATTCTTGAGCTTGTCATCTCAATTCTTAGTTAATTGGAGAAGTTTGTATTAAATCAGATAAATAGCAACATGAAAATATAGAAACAAAGCCAAAAACGGGAATTGCTGGAAAAGCTTAGCAGGTCTGGCAGCATCTGTGGGGAGAAATCAGAGTTAACGTTTCAGGTCCAGTGACTCTTCCTCAAAACTGATGGTCGGTAGGAAGAAGTTGATATTTATACAGAAGTTGCGTTGGGGGAGAGTCAACAATAGGGTGAGATAGAACACAAAGAGAGAGAAAAACAGGTGGAAAGATAAAGGAGTAGTTAAAGGCACAACTGGATCTGCTAGTAGGTGCTATTAATAGCTGAGAATGGGTTGTGTGTGGTAGCAGCCCTGGTGTATGGGGTTTAGGGTAAGGACATGGCCTCAAGCCCTCAAATTATTGACCTTGATACTGAGTACAGAAGGATGTAGAGTTCCTAAGCGGACAATGAGGTGTTGTTCTTCCAGCACGCACCAAGCTTCAGTGGAGCACTGCATCAAGCCTGACAGAGATGAAGGCCAGGGAACATGCTGATGTGTTGACATGGCAGGCAATGGGAAGTTCAAGGCCATTTTTACAGAGATAAGAGATAGTGATGGATTAAATAAATGAGCAAAATGGTGTATAATGTGGTAAAATGTCAAGTTGTTGATTTTGCAAGGGAAAACAAGTGAACAGGATATTATTTAAATGGAGAAAAACTGCAGTAGAAAGGGACTTGGGGGTAATTGTGCATGAGACACAGAAAGCAAGCACATAGCTGCAGCAGGTAATCAGGAAGACTAATGTAAAATTGACCATTATCTCAAGGAGTTTGGAGAATAAGAATAGGGAATTCTAACCACAACTGTACAAGATGCTGGTGAGACCACATTTGGAGTATTGTGAGCAGTTTTGGTCCCCTTATTTAGAGAAAGATATTATTTCATTGGAAGCAGTTCAGAGAAGGTGCACTAGGATGATCCCCAGTTTGAGGGATTGTTTTATTTGCAAGAGCTAAACATGTTTGGACCCATGTTTGAACAAGGAGGCACTAACTTAAGGCTGGGATGAGAAGGAATTTCTGAGAGGTTTGACAGCTTTTGGAACTCCTTATCACAGAGATGCTGGGGGTAGAGACCCTGTATATATTTGAGATAGACAGATTTTAGATCAGTAAGGGACTCAAGGGTTATGGGGAAAGTGCAGGAAATTGGTCATGAGGAATGTCATATCAGCCATGATCCTCTGGAATAAGACAGCATGCTTGAAGGACTGAATGGCCTACTCCTGTTCTTATTATTTCAGAGGTCTTGTCAGCCGAGGGCAGCTCAGTGGCTAGCATTGCTGCCTCACAGCCAGGGCCTTGGTTTCAATTCCAGCCTTGGGGGAGTGTCGGTGTGAAGTTTGCATGTTCTCCATGCGTCTGCATGGGTTTCTTCTCAGTGCTCTGGTTTCCTTCTACAATCCAAATATGAGCAGATTAGGGTGGATTGGCCATGCTAAATTGCCCATAGTGTCCAGGGACGTGCAGATTATGTGATTTATCCATGGTAAAACAGCAGGGTTACACGGACAGGGGTTGGGTCTGTGTGGGATGTTCTTCAGAGGGTCAATGACAACTCAACTAACTTAATGGCCTACTGTTACACTGTAGGTATTCTATGTTGAGCATTTTCCTCTCTCAATTTGCAGGCATTCAAATGATGATGTGTGTTGCTACTTTGGCGACCAATATGGATATGCATCTGAAACTAATAAAATTCACTGATTGAACTAGGAACCTCTGGATCTTCAGGCTAACATGCTCCCAGCTAAGTTATTTCAGCAACAACCTTCCTCTACCACTTATCATTGACGATTTGACTTTGAGAGGTCAAATGTTAAAAGCTTTGTTGTCTTTGTAGTGTTTGAATGCCTGGAAAGAGTTTTTAATTACCTTTTTCTTAAGAAATGGTAAAAGACTGTAAAAAAGTTGCTTATAATCTCAAAGCCATAAAAAATTAATACAGGAAATTATAAAGTACTAATCGAAATAAATTGTGATAGAGGGTATGCAAGAAGTTGCAGTGATGAAATATTTTTACTCAATCAGTACTTAGTCTTGTTAATAAAATTTGTAAAAGATTATCCAGTTGCAAAGCTACATTGTTACAAAGTTAACTTTAATACAACTGTTAAGTTTAGCTACATATAATTGTTCTGCCTCTCAAGCAAATAAAAACAAAAGCATAGCTGGTGATCACGACTTTTATTTCTGTAACAATTTTCTGCCTTATTTGTTGCTGTTAAGGAGTTAATAAATTGGGGGTGTTTCAAATCTGCCCTATTCAATCTTGAAGTTTGCATGTTCTAACAATCATGAAGTGGGACTGAGCTAATCGGGGCTTTCTGTCCATTGCCACTATCTCATGTTGCATTACTTGTTGAGTGAGGCTAAACAAAGTCACATTGAAGTACCAAAATCTACATTAATCACAGCTAAGCAGAATAAAATATTAGATTAATCAATGAACATGCATAGCACATACATAGAACATAACAGCACAGTACAGGCCCTTCAGACCTCGATGTTGTGCTGACCTGTCATACCAATCTCAAGCCCATCTAACCTACACTATTCCATGTACGCCCATATGCTTATCCAATGACGACTTAAATGTACCTAAAGTTGGCAAATCTACTACCGTTGCAGGCAAAGCGTTCCATTCCCTTAATACTCTCTGAGTAAAGAAACTACCTCTGACATCTGTCCTATATCTTTCACCCCTCAGTTTAAAGCTATGCCCCCTTGTGCTCGCCGTCACCATCCTAGGAAAAAGGCTCTCCCTATCCACCCTATCTAGCCCTCTGATTATTTTATATGTTTCAATTAAGTCACCTCTAAAACTTCTTCTCTCTAATGAAAACTGCCTCAAGTCCCTCAGCCTTTCCTCATAAGACCTTCCCTCCATACCAGTCAACATCCTAGTAAATCTCCTCTGCACCCTTTCCAAAGCTTCCACATCCTTCTTATAATGTGGTGACCAGAACTGTACGCAATACTCCAAGTGCGGCCGCACCAGAGTTTTGTACAGCTGCAGCATAACCTCTTGGTTCCGGAACTCGATCCCTCTATGAATAAAAGCTAAAACACTGTATGCCTTCTTAACAGCCCTGTCAACCTGGGTGGCAACTTTCAAGGATCTGTGTACATGGACACCGAGATCTCTCTGCTCATCTACACTACTAAAAATCTTACCATTAGCCCAGTACTTTGCATTCCGGTTACTCCTACCAAAGTGCATCACCTCACACTTGTCTGCATTAAACTCCATTTGCCACCTCTGAGCCCAGCTCTGCAGCTTATCTGTGTCTCTCTGCAACCTACAGCATCCTTCGTCACTAACCACAACTCCACCGACCTTAGTGTCGTCTGCAAATTTACTAACCCATCCTTCCACGCCCTCATCCAGGTCATTTATAAAAATGACAAACAGCAGTGGACCCAACACCGACCCTTGAGGTACACCACTAGTAACTGGTCTCCAGGATGAACATTTCCCATCAACTACCATCCTCTGTCTTTTTTCATCAAGCCAATTTCCGATCCAAACTGCTATATCTCCCACAATTCCATTCCTCCGCATTTTGTACAATAGCCTATTGTGGGGAACCTTATTGAACGCCTTGCTGAAATCCATATACACCACATCAACCGGTTTACTCTCATCTACCTGTTTGGTCACCTTCTCAAAGAACTCAATAAGGTTTGTGATGCACGACCTACCCTTCACAAAACCATGCTGACTATCCCTAATCAATTTATTCTTTTCTATAGGATTATAATCCTATCCCTTATAACCTTTTCCGACACTTTACCAACAACTGAGGTAAGGCTCACTGGTCTATAATTACCAGGGTTGTCTCTACTCCCCTTCTTGAACAGGGGAACGACATTTGCTATCCTCCAGTCATCTGGGACTATCCTGTAGACAATGACGAGTTAAAGATCAATGTCAAAGGCTTGGCAATCTCGTCCCTGGCTTCCCAGAGGATCCGAGGATAAATCCCATCCGGCCCAGGGGACTTATCTATCTTCACCCTCTGTAGGATTTCTAATACCTCTTCCTTGTGAACCTCAATCCCACCTAGTCTAATAGCCTGTATCTCAGTATTCTCCTCGACAACATTGTCGTTTTCTAGAGTGAATACTGTTGAAAAATATTCATTTAGTGCTTCCCCTATCTCCTCTGACTCCACACACAACTTACCACTACTATCCTTGATTGGCCCTAAGAGTGCATTAAGAGTGCAATTATAACTAAGTTAATTCTATCATGAAATGTTAATTTCCCTCCTATTGCTACATTACATCCATGGGCAAGATTGCAGCTGCAGAAATATTTTGCACCTTTGAGAACTTGCAATGCTAGAGGTTGAAGAAGGCAGATTTAATGTGCTCCCACTCATGATTTCCTTATCACTAACAAGGAGGGCAGAAAGGTTTTACTGCAAAAGAAAATCATAGTCAGAGCTGAAACAAAAACAGAAGTTGCTGGAGAAACTCAGCAGGTCTGGCAGCATCTGTGCAGAGACAGCAGAGTTAATGTTTTGGGTCTTATGACCTTTCTTCAGATGAGGTCAGAATTTGCTTTTGGAGTGCTGCACCTTTTTCACTTGACAAAGGGGCAGTGCTGAAAAAGCCGGTGATTTCAAATAAACCTGTTGGACTATAACCTGGTGCCATGCAAATTTTGACCTTGTCCATCCCAATCCAACATCATTTCCGTATCACTTCTTCAGATAGACACAGCTGGTGCACTTTGTTTCAATTTGAGTTAGAGGCGAAACAATTATATGTGGCTAATCTTAGCATTTGTAACAGAATGAACTTTGTAACCCTCAGTCACCCGTATGTTGTAAGTTCCTCTCCTATTCTTAATGCTAGGTCCCAGCTAGCGAATAGCCAGAGAAAAGAGAAACATGACGACAAATGTACTCTGTCACTGTTGAGAAGAAGTGGAACTGCAGAATCTCAGGTCTTCTGCAAATCTGCAAATACTCTGGATGCCGGGAATCTGAAATAAAAACAGGAAGTGCCAAAGAAGAAACAGGACTCGCTTAGCTTTGGAAACCTGGTCAGCATGGACAAGTTGGGCTGAAGGGCATGTTTCCGTGCCGCGTGACTCTATCATTCGAAGAAACACAGCAGGTCTGGCAGCCCATTTTGAGTCCAGTATGACTCTTCTTCAGAGTTTCATTGCACAACTAAACATCTTAAAACCTGATACAATTATCGCCAATGCTATCTTAAACATCACTGCATCAGACATAAGTTAACTATCTGCTCTTTGCAAATAATTTTGAGCCTGTGTAAATATGTTGCATTACTAATTTTCATGTTTCTCTTTGCTAACTGAAGAAAGCTTGGTTTTAAATGGCTCCTTTTAAAACTTAAGTTCATGTGGCCTGGAAAAAAAGTATCCGTAAGGAAAAGCTCCTCTTTAAGTTAACCTTATGGCAACCAACTGATGGTGTGGGTGAATAAAGAAGGGAGCCAGTTTATCCCTCCTTACCAGGATGTGTAACAATTTGAGATATTCTATCTGGAACCATAACAACTTGAGGAACCTTGACTTAGAATAACACAGCAAATTTCCTTTTAACCGGCACTTGATGAACCGATAAACTGACAATAATTACATACCTGAAAACTGGAAGGTTACTGAATTTTCACAATCTCCACGATGTCCAAGAAGTCAGTTGGGGTGTGAATGAGAAGACTCTCTGCCCTTAAATTTTATTTAAGGCAACGTTGCGTTATTGTTTAATCTATTTATGCCATAAATAAAGTATGACAGTGATGTGTATACTCCCTGCATTATGTTTCTATTACTTGGTGTGTGCTTTTACATTAGATATGTGGATCTCTTGATCAACTGGAATATTTGATCAACCGGCAATCCTGGGTCCCGTAGCAAACCTTTTATTAACCGGTTTCTGTCTTGTATTTTGTTAATTGTGAAATATTTTGCAGCATTCTGAGGTTACATCTCCAGCCCTACACCCATCCCTGGAGCATGTGAGCAACAAAGACACCTACATCAGACTCCTCCCTGTTGACTCCAGGTCCGCCTTCAACACCATTAGCCCCTCCAGACTCATCTCAAAACTGTATGACCTTAGACTTGGCTCTGCCCTCTGTAAATGGATCCTCAGCTTTCTGGCCCACAGGCCTCAATCAGTGAGGATAGGTATCTGCACCTCCTCCACAGTAACACTCAACACTGGAGCACCCCCCCCCCACCACCAAGGATGCATTCTCAGCCCCCTACTGTACTCCCTTTACACCGATGGCTGTGTTGCCAAATTCTGAATGAATGCCATCCACACATTCGCTGGTGACACCACCGTAGTGGGACAGATATCTAACAACGACAAGTCAAAATACAGAAGGGAGATAGAGGTCTTGGTGATGTGGCGCAATGAAAGCAATCTGTCTCTCAACTATAGTGAAACTAAAGAACGGATCATCATCTTCAGAAAGAAAGGAGGAGAACACACTCCCATCTGCATCACCGGAACTGAAGATGAGAGGGTGAAGGCCATCAAGTTTCTTTGGTGATAACTGACAACCTGTCCTGGACTTCCCATGGAGATGCAACAGTCAAGAAGGTACGACAATGCCTCCTCTTCCTCAGGCAGCTAAGGAAGTTTGGCACGTCCGTAAGGTCCCTCACCAACTACCATAGATGCATCATTGAAAGCAAACTGTCCAGGTGCATAATGGTCTGGTATGGCAACTGCTCTGCCTAGGACTATAGGAAATGGCAGAAAGTGTACAGCCCAGACTATCACAGAAACCAACCTTCCATCTATGGACTCTGTTTACATGACTCGCTGCTGCAGAGCGGCTGCTGGCATAATCAAAGACACATCATACCCCGGTAATGACCTCCTGCAACCCCTACCATCGGGCAGATGATACAGAAGCCTGAACACACACATGAGCATGTTCAGGAACAGCTTCTTCCCAGCCATTATCAGACTGATGAAAGGACTCTCTAGCCTCAAGTGATGCTGATCTTACTAACGTTGATCTCAGCTAGTGCACACTCTGTGCAATGTAACCTGTATGTCTCTAAGTCTTTTTGATCTGTACACCCTTGGTTGCTGTGATCTGTCCAAACCACTCATAAACAAAGCTTTTCATTGTATTTCAGTATATGTAACAATAAATCAATGAAGATTATGTAAGTCGCAATATAAATGATAGTTCTTTCATTCTCCTTTGTCTAGTTCAATGATGGTATGGCCCAGGATTATTATGTAAGCCTTTTATTCTATACGCGGCTGCCGATGCATACTTCTTTACATTCTGAGAGATGAACTGGAAATCACTCCAACAGGATAGAATGAGAAACTACTTTACTCTGAAGAGATGAATGAAGATATTAGAATTTTCCATTGAGATATTATCCATTGGCCACCATACAATACTTGGGGTATGATTTGAACTTTTGCAATATTAATATGTGGTTTGATGATTAGTCGGAGCTCTATATGTGTGGAACAGACATTACTTATAAATTGTTGATTAAAGTACTCAATTCCTTTATTTTAAAGCTTATACAGCATTGGTCTCCTACTTTAAGGAAGGAAACAAATGCATTGGCAGCAGTTCAAGCAGTTCATACTTGAAATGTGTCGGTCATCTGAGGAAGAAAGGTTGGAGAGGCAAGGGTTGTATTTGCCACAGTTTAGAGGAGGTGACTTAATTGAAATTTATCAGATCCTTATGGAACTAGACAGGGTCAACATGGAGAGGATACTTTCTCTTGTAGAGAAATTTAAAACTGTCTGGGGTTGGTGGGGCACTGTTTAACAATAAATGGTTTCCATTTAAAGCAGAAATGAGGGGGAAATGTTTATTCACAGATGATGACAGAAGGTATTCTGACCGTGAGCATTCTAACGACTGATTTCGAAGTGTTAACTCAGTTTCTCTTTGACAGGTGCGCCAGACTTGCTGAGGTTCTTCAGTAATTTCTATGTTGCTGCTGAGTGTTTAGAACTCTCTTCCTCAGTTATTATTTTTAAGAGGAAAGTAGATGGAATCTTGGAATCAATGGGGTGAAAGGTTATCAGGAGATAGGTGGGAATGTGCAGTCATCAGGTCAGCAATGATTTTATTAAATGGTGGAGCAGTCCCCTCTGGAATGGCCTACTGCTGTTACTGATTCATGGTTTGTATCTCATTGAAAAGTACAGCAATCACCTCATTTTAAACATAAGTTGTGGTAGCTAAGGTTTGTCATTTCATTCATTAACACATTTGTTCTGAACGCTTTTAAAGGTGCCATGTATGCACAGGAGATTTTTGCTAACTATTGTGATGCTGTCAATATTGTGATGTTGTTACTGACAATACCTAATGTGAAATCAGAACTTCGAACATTTTCTTCATGAACAATAAATCACTTTCAGACATGCTGATATTACAAAATGTACCATATGGAGTATAAAAATAGGGAAATTTTGCTGAACGTATAACCACCTGTCAAATCACAGCTGGAATACCGTGAACAGTTCTGGGTTTCTCATCAACAGTCATATTAGCATTGGAGGAAGGCCAATAAAGGTTAGATTTAGATTGAGATTTACTTATTTGTCACATGTACTAAGTATGGGAATACATAAGTACAGAGAAAATGCACAAAGTCGTTATTCACTAGCACCCACTTTGTTACAAAAACCATAATTAAAAGATTTAACAGAGCCAGAAGGTAAGCATGAGAAAAAGTTTAGATCTCAGAGTCCTAAGTTCCATCTCCACAATGGTCCAGGCGCCGCTCCAATCGCGAGGACGCTCTCACAGCTGTTACCGCCTCACCAGCCCGCTCTCACCACCGTCACAGCCTCACCAGCCCGCTCTCACCACCGTCACAGCCTCACCGGCCCGCTCTCACCACCGTCACAGCCTCACCAGCCCGCTCTCACCACCGTCACAGCCTCACCGGCCCGCTCTCACCACCGTCACAGCCTCACCAGCCCACTCTCACCACCGTCACAGCCTCACCGGCACAGTCTCAACATCCCCACCTCACTGGCCCACTCTCAATGTCACCGCCTCATGGGTCCAACTCTCACCATCGTCACTGCCTCACCACCCCACTCTCACCGTCACCGCCTCACCAGCCCACTCTCACCCCTGTTACCACCTCACTGGCCGCCCTCTCAATGTCACCACCTCACCGGCCTGCTCTCACCATCACTGCTCTCACCGCCATCACAGCCTCACTGGACCACTTTCACCATCATCACTGCCCTCACCGGCTCAATCTCACTGCTGTCACCATCTCACAGGCCTGCTCTCAACACTGTCACCGACTCACTGGCCCACTCACACTGTCGCTGCCTCACGGACCCGCCCTCACCCCTGTCACTGCCCTCGCCGCCGTCACTGCCCTCACTGGCCTGCTCTCACCGCCGTCATTGCCCTCACTGGCCCACTCTCACCGCCATCACTGCCCTCACCAGCCTGCTCTCACTGCCATGACTGCCCTCACCGGCCTGCTCTCACCCCCGTCACTGCCCTCACCGGCCTGCTCTCTCCGCTGTCACTGTCCTCACCAGCTCATTCTCACCCCGTCACTGCCCTCACCGGCCCACTCTCACTGCCATCACTGCCCTCACCAGCCTGCTGTCACCGCCGTCAATGCCCGCACTGGCCCACTCTCACCGCCGATGTCACACCAGCCCACAGGTGATCCACAGTACACGGCCCCTGTGTTCAGCTCCTGCCACATGGTTCTCAGTCATAACCCGACTCCTTAGGTAGGTAGTTAAAAGGGCAGGGGATGGGGCTGCTACAGAGAGGAGAGAGAAGAACAAGAAGAAAGAAAGGAAAAGGAAAGTGAAATGGCCAGCAGAGTGGAGGTTCACCAGCTTGGTTCGGGATTTGGCAGAATTGTCTCGTGAGGAAAGAATGAGCTGCTCTTATTGGTGTTTCGAAGAACAAAAGGTAATTTTATTGACACATGCAAGATTCGTAGGGCCCTGACAGAGTTGGTGAGGAAAATGTGTTTGCCCCTGTGGGAGACTTAAGACCAGAAGGCATAATTACAGAGTAAAGAGTTGCTAAGTTAGGACAGAGATGAAAAGGAATATCTTCTCTGACAGGGTAGTGAATCTGTGGAATTCTTCACATTGGAGGGCTGTTGAGGCTGGGTTGTTAAGTGCTTCAAGATAGAGATATCGAGATTTTTAATTAATAAGGGAATCAGTCAGGGAAAAAAGCAGGAAGCTGGAGTTAAGGATTATTAAATCAGCCATGATTTTACTGAACGGTGAAGGAGACTCAATGACTACTTCTACTCATTATTCTTATTAAGACAATGTATTTATACACTTAAATAATAATTAAGTATTAATAAGTGAATACCATCAGGAATATCCTTTCTTTCAAAAGCAGGTAAAGTTCTTGCAAAAGCCGACCAAAAACTGGTGGTTTTTAACTTAGCTCATCAACTCTGTGAACGCAGTATTGCAGAATAGCTTCTATGGGTGTTGAGGATCAGTAGGCATAATCTTTGAAACATGTCAAATCCAGCAAAAGTCCTGTGAACAAAATAAGAGGTGCCAGATATTGACCTGACCAGGGCTTTTGACATGATGAACCAGTAAGGCCGTGGTCTGTATAAATAAATCTGTCCTGAAAATTAATTGGCATCATTTGTGCATTTCATGATGGTCGGTGTGACGCTATGTGGTACCTCTCTCCATGTCTTTCTTGTGACTAATGGCACCAAACAATCCTGAATGTTGTGGCTATCACTAAAGAGAATGTGCTGGGTAAGGTGAAAGGTCAAAAGGTGGATAAATCACCCAGGCTGTATGAACCACACCCCAGATTAATGAAGGAGATAATGGAAGATATTGTAGAGGTATTGTGGTGATCTTTCAGGAATCACTGAAGTCAGATTTGATCCCAGAGGACTGGAAAATGACTAAAGTAACACTGCTGTTTAAAAAGGGAGGGAGATGAAACATGGGAAATTATAGGCCTGGCCTCTGTCATTGATAAGATTTGTGTCCATTATTAAGGATGAGATTGTGGTGTACTTGGAAGTGCATGTTAAAATAGGGCTGAGTCAGCACATCTTTGTCAAGGGGAAGTCATCATCACAGAGCCCCTACAGTGTAGAAATAGGCTATTCAGCCCACTGAGTCCACAATGACTCTTGGAAAAGCCTCACACCCAGACCCACCCTCCCACTCTATCTCTGCGTTACCACGGCTAACCCACCTAACCTGCACATCCCTAGGCACTACAGGGCAATTTAGCTTGGCCAATCCACCTAACCTGCACATCACTGACTTTGGGAGGAAACCAGGGCACCTAGAGGAAACCCACGCTGACACGGGGAGAATGTGCAAACTACACACAGATAGTAACCCGATGCTGGAATGAACTCAGGTCCCTGGTACTATGAGGCAGCAGCACCCTCCACTGCACCACCATGCCACCATGCATCTGTTAGCATTCTTTGATGAGGTAATGAACAAGTTAGACAAAGGAGAACCAGTTGATGTGATCTATTTGGATTTCCAGAAGGCCTTTGATGAGTTGTTACACTGGAGGCAGCAAAATAAGAGCCCATGGTGTTAGGGGCAAGATATTGGCATGGATATAGGATTGGCTGACTGGCAGGAGGCAGAGAGTGAGGATAAATGGATCTTTTTCAGGATGTTAAATGATAACATGGGCTTCCACAGGGGTCAGTGTTGGGGCTACAACTATTTACATCATATATTAATGACCTGGATGAATAAACTGAGGACATTGTTGCTAACCTTGCAGATGACACAATGATGCGTCGAGGAACAGGGAGTATTAAAAATCCAAGCAAGCTACAGACGGACTCGGACAAGCTACAAGAGAATACAATGTGGGCAAGTGTGAGGTTATGTGCTTTGGTAGGAAGAATAGAAGCACAGGCTATTTTCTAAATGGGGAAAGGCATTCGGACATCTTAAGAATAAAGGGACTTAGGAGTCCTAGTTCAGGAAGTTGGCAGTTAGGAAGGCAATGTTAGCATTCACTTGGAGAGGGCTAGAATACAAGGGTGTACTGCTGAGGCTGTGTAAGGGCTAGTCAGACCGCATTAGGAATACTGTGTGCAGTTTTGGGCTGACCTTGGAGAGAGCCCCGAGGAGATTTATGAGAATGATCCTGGGGCCAACGGCTTGTCAGATGGAGAAGCAGTTGAGGACTCTGGGTCTGTAGTCAATGGGATTTAGAAGGATGAGTGGGATTGAAACTGCTTGAAACTTACAGAATACTAGGAGGCCTGGTTAGAGTGGACATAGAGAAGATGTTTCCACTAGTGGAACTAGTGGAAACATCTTCTCTATGTCCACTAGTTTTTTTGGCGGGGGGGGGGGCCAAGCCCGAGTGAAGGGAAAGCCACTTATATGTGAGATGAGGTGGAATTTCTTCAGCCAGAGGGTGGTGAATCTGTCAAACTCGTTGCTGCAAAGGGCTGTGGAGGCCAAGTCATTGAGTGTATTTAAGACAGAGATAGATAGATTCTTGATTAGTAAGGGCATCCAGGGTTCTGGGAGGCCAGAGAATGGGGCTGAGAAACATATTGGCCATGATTGAATAGCAGAGCTAACTCAATAGGCCAGATGGTGTAATTCAGCTCCTATATCTTATGGTCTATATCTAATTTTATGGCTTCACCCTGATTGTCTTATCCTCTAAGTCACATTTCAGGATGAATGCAAAGATCTGGGCACAGGAGTATGTGGTAGTTATGGGTAGTAAGATGCTGTCCCCAATTCTCTTCCTTCTGACTGGTCCCAAAGACCTAATTGGCTTCTATTGGTAGAGGATCAACCATTATTAACACTTACTAAGAAGAATCCCTTGTCTTAACAGCACATTGTTTCTTGCATGATCGCAATTAATTGCATGGTGCAATAGTTTGTTTGAAAGGGGCATGGATAGAGTGAATAGCCAAGGCCTTCTCCCTAGGATGGAGGAGACCAAAACTGGAGGGCATGGCTTTAAGGTGAGAAAGATTTAACAGAGGCCTACGGGGACAACCTTTTCATGCAGAGGATGGTGTGTATATAGAATGTGCTGACAGAGGAAAATGGTGGGGGCTGGTACAGTAACAACATTTAAAATGTATCTGCATGGGTATCAGAATAGGAAGGATTTAGAGGGTTTTGGGCCAAATGCTCGGAAATGGGACTAGATTAATTTAGGATATTTGGTCAGCATGGACGAGTTGGACCAAAGGGTCTGTTTCCATGCTGTATAACTCTATAGCTCTACACAGATCTGTTTTGCATGAGATCTCAGGATGTTCTGCTCAACCAGGCAGCAGGACATTGACAGACTGGATGACATCCTCCGACATTACACAATGTAATAATAACAACACTTTGCACAATGGTGAAATCAACCACTGCCTGGCAAAAGCTCAGCATTAGCAGGCTCGCTTGAAGACTATGGAAAAAGCATTTAATTTGTGTCACTGAAAAGAAACAATTCTAACAGACGGTAATTTTTATATCGTCTTCATAGGTGCTAGAAATGAACAGTCTACTAACATCTCACAAAACAAACATAAGCATTCCAATTTTACTGCCTGAGATCTATTTGTAATATCAGGTGACAGGACAAAATTACCAAAAATGAGGAATTTGTGAAGGGCTGCATACCTGTAATTGAGGGCATGCTCATCAGAGGTCACTCGGCAGTCAGATGGTTCACTCATATGAAGGGCAATGCTCTACATCCAGCTCAACATGAGAACCCAGAACACACGATGTCTGAAACTTAGACATAAAGACAATTTGAGAGTCAGGCTCAGACATTGCAAACTAGATTCCAGCACAGGGAATAAACAACACCAGACTGACTTAAATGGAAAAGTCTCTATCATCAGATGATTTCTAAATGAGAAGAAATCAAAGTCGAGTATCTTCTTGGAAGCAAATACAGTTCAAAGCCAATGACTCCCTCAATCCCTGCTACACTGACTTCATATGCAGTATTTGCATTCCATCATGCACAGTTTTATAAGCGGATTAGTCGGAACAAAGATTTTTAACTTTTTTTTGGCATGCAGCTGGATCACACTTCAAATAAACCACAGTACTGGTCAAAATTAAGGAGGCAACTGCAAGATTTTCTTGAGTGTAAGAGGGAGGGGTTTTATTACATTCTTATCTTGACAAAAATAATAGCACATCAAAAAATACGTAAGTACAGGTTAAATCTTTAAAAAGGGAGGAGTATCCAGTACAAAAAGGAAGGCCAAAAATAGTCAATTTAATAAATTCTAAAAATCTTGAGATGCTAGATTTTAATTTGAGACCTTGGTTATTTAATTGATGATATGTATCCTCAGCAATATGTCTTTCCATTTTTATGGAAAATACAGGGAGAGAGAGAGAGTTTTAGTGCTTTTCCTTACCTTTTTGTCCAAAAAGCTGATGCTGTAAATATATTTCACTGTGTGTTCCTATTTTTTTTCCTGAGTTGGATAAACTGCTGGCAACTTTCATCTTAATATATAAAACTTGCAGAAAGGTGTGAATCAATAAAGAGAAACAGATCTGAGTTTCAATGCCTTTTATAACAATGTTATGTTTAGCCTTAGACTGGCTCTTCTTTTATGACTTCAGGGACTTGGCTCAAACTAGTCAGGTGACCATTCTTGCCAGCTTATATAATGGTTCTGTTCTGAGGAAGGGTCACCAGACCTGAAACATTAACTCTGACATTTTTCTTCACAGATGCTGCCAGACCTGCTGAGCTTTTTCAGCAACTTCTGTTTTTGTTCCTGATTTACAGCATCCACAGTTCTTTTGGTTTTTACATCAATGGTTTTCCTTTCTTGATAATATTTCAGTCACGAAAGTCTCAGGAATTAAAATCAGAAGATGGAAGTCGAAAATTAATGGGTCATTTTTGCCACTACAATGACAAGATTGAGAATTGGAGTAACATCACACGTGTTGACATTATTGTCCTTTATTTTGGTGAACACTCATTCATTGTCGTTATGGAGCATTAGTTAAACTTATCAATTAGCCTGGCTGGTCTTGCATATTTCAACTTCTGAAAACTTGAAATCACCCAAAAATTAGATGTCCATGTCTTCAGCTGCAGCAAGGCTAATTCTCCCATCAATGTCTTGACTCAAAATTCTCAGCCTTGCTTTTACATCCTATGGCCTGGCCTTTTCCTATCTCTTACACTCACCTGCAGCAACACAACCCTCTGAGATATCTGCGCTTCTCTTAATTCTGGTCTCTCAGGAATTCTTAACTTTAATTGCTTCACCATTTATGACCATGTTTTCGGTTCCTCCAAGTTCTGGAATTCCTTCCCAATACCTCTGTGCAGCACTTGCCTCCTTCAAGTCACTCATCAAAATCTACCTCTCTGGCCAGGTTTTATGGTTCTGACATAATATCTCCTGATCAATGTTGGTGTTATACTTGGTTTTGCAATGCTCCTGTGAAAGGCCTTGGGATGTTACTGATACAATTGTTTAGTACTTATAATGGTTGACTTTAAATATCCTATCATAGATTGGGAGGGAAATATGGGACAGAAAGAGGCAAGAATTCCTGGAGTGTGATCAGTGATAATGGGAACAGCAGATGCTGGAGAATCCAAGATAACAAAGTGTGAAGCTGGATGAACACAGCAGGCCAAGCAGCATCTCAGGAGCACAAAAGCTGACGTTTCGGGCCCAGACCCTTCATCAGATGTGATCAGTTTAGATTTCTACATGAGTACATTTTAGTCCAATAAGGGAGGAGACATTGTTGGATCTTGTTCAGGGGAATGAGTGAGTCAGATGCATCAAATGTCAATAGGGCAACAATTAGGGGCAGTGAACAGAATGCCATAGTGTAGATTGTCACGGAAAAGAATAAAGAACAAACCAGGTTAAAAATAATTTACTGGGGCATGATCAATTCCATTAAAAAAGAAAGCATCTAGCTCAGATAAATTGGAATAAATTCTCATAAGCCGCTATAAAACAAAAACAAATACAATTACAGACAACCAACTGCTAACAGAGGTTTATGTGAATTATGATACTGTTGAAGATTTCACATTGAGGGCAGTTCTGTACACATCTAGGGAACCATAGAAACATAAATCAATGTGTGAATTGGTAAAGCATCATCATAGAACATAGAACATTACAGCACAGTACAGGCCCTTCGGCCCTCGATGTTGTGCCGACCTGTCATACCAATCTGACGCCCATCTAACCTACACTATTCCATGTATGTCCATATGCTTGTCCAATGACGACTTAAATGTACTTAAAAGTTGGCAAATCTACTACCGTTGCAGGCAAAGCGTTCCATTCCCTTACTGCTCTCTGAGTAAAGAAACTACCTCTGACATCTGTCCTATATCTTTCACCCCTCAATTTAAAGCTATGCCCCCTCGTGCTCGCCGTCACCATCCTAGGAAAAAGGCTCTCCCTATCCACCCTATCTAACCCTCTGATTATTTCATATGTCTCAATTAATCTTTCAACAAATCTGACAAAGATCTGAAACAGTAAAAATATTCCACTAAAACAAAGCTTGGATTCTTCAATGCAAAAAGTGCTCTCCACTTTCCTGTGTGGATGTGAAAATCAGAATCTGAAAAGCTGCAGAGTGAGAAAACTGGATACTAAACTTTGATACTAAGCATTTTTGAAGGAGTTGAACTGAAGGGATTCAATACCCAACACTGAAGTAAGAAACCTTTTGAACAATGTCCAGTTTCTTCCAATACCTGCAAAATGAGGCTCAGCTGGCTCGACTGTTTGACCCAACACTGTTACTGAGGATTGGAGAATTGTAAAAGCTAAAGCCTTGCTCAAGAAGGGGCCAGTCATTTTGGCTTCAGGAGTAGAAAAGCTTCTGGAAACAATGAATCAGGCCCAAATTGGCAGTCATTAGGATTTAGTCAGGAATGGCAGTACATGTTTGTTAAGGGGACATTATGTTCACTTGCTAAAGTTTTGTGATGGGATAAAAGAGATGCTAATAAAGGTAAAAGTTGTTGTGGTGTACGTGGCTTCCAAATGGCATCGATCAAGGGCTACATTAAAGGCTAGTCAGCAAGGTTGCAATAAAAGTGACAGTAGCAACTTGGATTACAATTGGTTGAATTTCAGGAACTAGAGAGTTGACCTCAGGGAGCCACACATCAGAAAAAATTACAAGGTAGATTAAGACCCCAGGTAATATTATTAATAATAATAAACATGCCACAAGATTTCACAGTTTTGAACGAACAGAAAGAAAATGAACCAAAACAGTAAAATAATCTATTGATGTAGATATTTAAAAACTTACAATCTAACTTCTAGAATTAGCATCAGGTAAATATGGGTAACAGGCAAACTGTGGTTCGTTAAACCCAAGGCACATCAATAGCAGGTATGGTACAGGCAAATCTCACAGATTTCTCAGCAACTCCCTCAGTGAGTGTCGGTAACACTGGACGTCACCAAATCCTTGCCTTCTGTATAAAGGATTCCAATTCGTCACTTTTGAACATCTAGCTTCAAAATTCCCTCAAAGATTGCTCTACTTAGACAAATGGTCATGGCCAGTTTGCTTGCTGTCCTTTTCAGGTACCAAGTTTTCCTGGATTCATGTGACTAAAGATTTCAGCACCTACCTCATGGGCACAATTCCAGCTTTTCTACAGAGAGCCAGCTTTGGCAAATTGATACTACTCTGGATTTGGAAATTGCAAGAACTGCAGATGCTGGAGTCAGAGACAACACAATATGGAGCTGAGGAACACAGCAGACCAGGCGGCATCAGCGGAGCAGGAAAGTTGATGTTTTGGGTTGGGACCCTTTACAAAAATGGGAAGGGGGAAGGAAGCTGGGGAATAAATAGAGAGGGGGGGTTAAGGTTCGGGCAGACAGGGGTTCACCTGCACATCTGTCAACTTGGTCTACTGCTGTACTGTTCCTGATGTGGCCTCCTTGACATCATTGAGGCCAATCATAGACTCTGAGGCCGTTTTGTAGAACATTTGCGCTCTGTAATGACAACACTTTCTGGTCACCAACCATTTTAATTCCCCCTTGCACTCCCTGGGTGACATGTCCATCCTATAAGCCCATAAGACATTGCAGTGGAAGTAAGGCCATTTGGCCCATCGAGTCCACTCTGCCATTTAATCATGGCTGATGGATATTTCAACTCCACTTCTCCGCACTCTCCCTGTAGCCCTTAATTTCTTGCGAGATCAAGAATTTATCAATCTCTGCCTTGAAGACATTTAACGGCCTGGCCTCCATTGCGATCTGTGGCAATGAATTCCACAGGCCCACCACTCTCTGGCTGAAGAAATGTCTCCTCATTTCCATTCTGAATTGATCCTAGTCCTCCTCCAGTGCCAGATTGACACCATATGCAAACTGGAGGAGCAGCACCTCATATTCTGCCTCAAGAGCCTACAGCCCAAAGGCCTAAACATGGAATTTACCAGTTTTAAAATCTCCCCATCCCTGGCCTCATCCCATGTCCAAGCCTCCCTCTCATCCCTGCCTCCCTGACCTGACTCAACCCGTCCATCTTCTCTCCCACCTATCTGCCCCTCCCATCCCACTGACCAATTCATCACCATCTCACTGATTTTCCCAGCCCCACCCCTCCGCTTTCTATTTATTTGAGTTCCCTTCCCCCTCCCCATTTCTGAAGAAGGGTCCTGACCTGAAATGTCAACTTTTCTGCACCTCTGACGCTGCCTGGCCTGCTGTGTTCCTCTAGCTCCATACTGTGTTGTCTCTATTCTGGATTTTCTTCTTCCTAGTTGGTAACAGTTCTAAACAGTCACTGGACACGAAATGTTAACTTTGCTTTCTTCCCACAGTTGCTGCTGGACCTGTTGAGTTTTCCCAGCAAATTCTGATTTTGAAGCATTTCCAGTGTGTGACAAAGCTATTCAAAATCTTGAGGGGTCTGAACAGAGTAGATAGGGAGAAGCTGTTTCCATTGGCAGGAAGATCAGAGGGCACCAGTTTAAGATGGTTGACGAATAAAATGACAGGGTTGCAAGGAAAATTCTTTCATGTCGTGAGTATTTATGCATTACCAGAGCGTTATGGACGCAGATTCAATCGTGACTTTCAAAAGAGAATTGGAAAATTATCTAAGAAGTAAACATTTGCAGGGTTTTTGGGAAAGAGTAGGAAACTGAAATTTGATGAGTTATTCCTGAAGGCCTGGCACGGACACCTCAGCTCGAATGGTCTCCTTAATGCTGTACCCATTCTATGATTCATTACATTAAAGGTGCTGTAAAAATGTAAGTTGTTGCACGGATTCGTCTTCATTAGAATCTCACCTAAACCTCCTTTACACATCACGTGTGATATGGTAACAGAAACAGTAAACTCACAACTTAGGTTGCCTTTATCGTTTCAAAAGTTTTGGAACCACTAAACCGTGCCCACGAGTAACATTTCCGACTCTATCATGCCTTTTAAAAACTCTGACCCACAGGTTAATGCTCTCTTTCCAGACTTTGTCCGTCCGAACAGGATGGTGCAATATTTTTCCACTTTTGAGACATGCGCATATCGAAATCCTGTTGGTCCTCACTCTTTAAAACGTAACATCTGCAATTTAAAACGTAACATCTGCAAGCAAAACACGAATACATTTTCACAGCAGCGTGTTCTCGAATGCGAATTGTGAATGGAATGCGATCGGTTATTTGGGATTTGCAAAGAGTTCGGGAAAACATATCTGATTTCCAGCCACAGAATCGGAGATTTGACATTTGAAATCAAACGTGGCAATCTCCTGAGCTGTCCGCCGGATTGTCAATGGGGGAGGGTGGAGACAGGGTCTGATGACAAGAGTTGCTTTTGAAAAAAAAGTGGGAGGCTACGGGGAAGATTGCAACAGAACTGCAAAGAAAAGGGGGCATCGCAAAACAAAGTGAGCCGAGCAAACAAAGCGAAACAGCGCAGGAAAACGAAAGGGACTTTAAGGAGATAACGGAGGGGGCTGGCGAAGGCGGTTGCGAACCAAAGCAAAACTAGGGAGTCGCGGAACAACCGGGGGAAAACAAACGGCAGAAGGGAAGGAGAAACAGCGGGAACCTTGCACCCGTCCAAGTGGGTGAGATTGCACGACCGCCGCCCTGCAGCAGCGTCGGCAGGAGCCCGGGGCACGAGCCGTTACCAGGGAGCCGGCGGTTGCCAGGGAGGAGCAGGAGCCTCTCTGTCTCTCTCCTCGGTTGCCATGGACCAGTCGGGTGTACTGCAGGAGACTCTGGCCCCAGGGCACTTCTGCCGGACAGTATCCTTGAGGACTTTTCCGGGCCTTCGACCGACGGAAACCTCGACCTCGAGTGATAGCTGGAACGGGGATTGAATACGTGGTCGTGGGGGAAGAGAATGGGCTCGACACTCTCCAGGGCCTCCCTTAAACTGAGGGACAGAGTCCAGCAGGGTCCCAGTATGTTGGGAGATGTCTCTGACGTTGGGTTCCTGAGCTTTCATTTGTGGGTTGGGACGCCTTTGTTTGAGTGTTGTTAGCTGGTATGAAAATCTCAGCACGTTTGGTAGCATCTGTAGAGAGAAATCAGGACCCTTCTTCAGAACGTTGTTAGATGGTGCTGGGATGCATTCTTCCAGTGAATCACTATGTGCAGTTGCAAATCCTCTTCAGAGGTTTGTGAGTAGTGGTGCAATGAAGTTGTCAGACCGGGCACAACTTGGCCTAACCTTCCGAGAAGTGCTAGACCTAAGCTAATAATTGTTACACTAACCCAAGTCATAAAGGTGAAATCTTAGTGTAAATAAATTGTAAAGGGTATATTGCCTTTAGATGTTTCACATACCATTTCCTCATTGATTTAATCTCTCAAGGAGCTCCCTCCATTGCTTCTTGATCTAGCTTGGATTCAGAGGACAAGTGGATGCAATATTTGATGAGGCAACTTGTCTCTCTGAACCTGTTCCACCATTTAACAAGATCATGGCTAAAATATCTCAGCTCCATCTTCCCATACTATTGCCACATGCCTTAATACCCCAAAATCTAACTACCTTAATTCTGTATAATTAGCCATCCAATAACTGAGCATCCATATCTCTGCTGTAGAGAATTCCCAAGAATGTTTTAGTGAACAAGTTTCTCCTCACTAAGGTTTTGGAGTAGATCTATAGCTCGAGTTGTGGCAAAACAACAAACCAGCTTGGCAAGCCAACCAATCTCAACAAACTTCTCCTCAGTCCGAGACGGTCAACTTCATAGCCTGAGTCTCCTCAGTCCGAGACGGTCAACTTCATAGCCTGAGTCTGTAATCTTGTGTTGCAGATTCCCTGGTCGGGGAAACATTCTTAAATATCCACCCTATCAAACCTTTAGAGTTTTATGTGCTGCAAGTCAACTCTCATTTTTCCAAAATCTAGCTATCATAAATCTGATACACTCAATCTTTTCCCGAGGAATATTCCTTCATCCTCAGAACTGGTCCAGTCAGCCTTCATTACACAACCTTTAGGGTGATGACCTTCGTTTGGTTAGAAAACTTCAAGTAGAACTTCAGGTGTAGCCTCATAATGCCCTGGAGGGCAAACACATCCAGAGGTCCCTGGATAATAAAGGAGTTAGAAGTTAAGATAAAAAAGAATAAGTGAATTAAGACAAATGTCAGGCTAAAAATACATTTGAAAGCGAAGCCGAATGCAAAAGGTTCAAAAGGGACATGATAAAGCAAGTAAGAATAACAGAAAGGAATTATGAAAAAAAAACTAGCAGCTAAACTGAGGGGAAATCCCAAAGCCTGTTGGCACATAAATAGAAAAAGGATGATAAAAGGAGGATTATAGACTAAAAATTAGATTTACATGCTGGCTCAGGTGTGAAAAGAATACTCGGCATTTTCCTTTGTGAAAGAAGTTGAAACGCTGGTGATGGATGAGGAAACTCAGTTCCTTAAGGAGTTTTAAATTGATAAGGAGAAGAGGTTGGTTAGTCTGTTTTGCTTAAAATTGATAATGCACCAGTTGAAATGAATCCAAGGATATCAAAGGAAGTGAGAGTGGAAATTGTCAAAAACTGGCAAGTATCTTTCAATCCTCCCTGCCCTTAGGGGTAGTGCCAGATGACTAGCGAATCGCAAATATTAGTTCTTTTTAGAGACTAGTCAGTTTAACTTCAGTGTTGGGGTCACTTCTTGAAACAATTATTTGAGATAGAAATAATCATCTCATGGAAAAATATAGTTTTGCTAAGGAGAGCCAGCATGGAATTCTTAAAGGTATATTGTGTTTAACTAACTTGACATAGCTTATTAATGAGGGTTTTTGAGTTGTTTTGATGTGATATATATGGACTTCCAAAAGACATTTGATATAATGCCATGCCACAGACTTATGAGAAAAGTTATAGCACATGGAGTAAATGGGTCAGTAGCAACATGGATTAAAAAAAATGGTTGAGGAATAAGCAACAAAGAATTAGTGGATATTTTTTGGGTTGATGAAAGACATGTAGTGAAGTTCTCCAAGGTTTGGTTTTGGTTTTGGGTTTGGGTTTTGGTACTTGTCTTTCCTAATATAGATTAATGATATAGATTGTTTTGTGCAGGGGATATTTTCTAAGTTTGCGGATTATACAAAACTTGGAAGCATTGTAAACTATGAGGAGGATTAGTGCAATAAAAATGATAAGTTAATAGAGTTAGGCAGATGGTAGGCAAATTAAGTTCAATGAAGAAAAATGTAAGATGATATATTCAGGTGGAAACAACATGGAGGTACAGTATAAAATAAAGGTGGTATCCTGCAGGGTGTGAAGGAGTATAGAGACAGTACAACCAAGACAAGGGAATGTACAATGAATGGGAGAATCCTGGGAAGCATTGAGGGTCAGAGAGATCTTGGTGTGCATGTCTACCGGTCCATTAAGGTAGCAGGATAGGTAGATTGAGTGCTTAAGGGGGCATTTAGAATTCGTGCCTTTATTAGCTGAAGCATGGAGTTTATGAGCAGGGAGATTATGCTAGAACTGTATAAAAAGTTGGTTAGGCCATGGCTGAAATATTGTGCGCTATTATGGAATCCTTATTATAGGACCGATGTGATAATATTGGAGAGAGTGCAGATGAGATTTGCCAGGATATTGCCTAGGTTGGGACGATATAGTTATGAAGAGAGATTGGATAGACTTTTTTTTGCTTGGAGCAGAGGATGCAACAGGATGGAGTGGGGGTATGATCTGAGATGTATAAAATTATGAGGGGCATAGACAGGATAAACGTGAATGAACTTTTCCTTTTAGTGGAGGGATCAATGATTACTGAACGTAGATTTAAGGCACTGGGGAGAAGGTTTAGAAGGGATATTGGAAACAGCTTTTTCACCCAGAAGGTGGTGGGAATATGGAGCTTGCAGCCTGCAAAGGTGATAAAGACTGAACCCTCAAAATATTTAAGAAAGTATGTAGATGCACACTTCCTAAATGTCTGCCTTCTGAGAGTTATGTACTGGGACTCTGTGGTGTGCCCTGAATGTAAACATTTGCCACTCCCTCACTAATCAAAAAAATTTCAGTTTTTTTTTTACTCTTCTCACCAAAGTGATTAACTTTATGTATCACCATATGGTATGCCATCTGCCATGTTCTTGTGCACTCAGCCAATCTGCCTCTGCAGGCTCTTTGTACTTGCTCATTTTTCCACTTAGCTTTGTAGTGTCAGCACACATGACTATGTTATTCTCACCCCTCTCAATCTAAGTCATTAATAGTTGAGGCCCAAGCCTCTATATTTCTGATAGAACATCGACTAATAGTATCCATGTTACAGCGTTGTCTCCAGAGGCAGCGTTCTATTTGCATGCAGTACAGTAACATATGTGATCTATGATAGTCATTTTTAGCTTCACCGCAGGATATGTATTTTTTTCTTTCCCTCCCTGTGGTGGTTAAATGACAGTCAAGTAAATGACTCCAGGTACTTGCATTGGAATTCTTATTTAATTCTGACTTCAAGTAAGGCAGTCCACTTGTATCAATAAACTCAAATTTGCCATGCTAAAGAATATGGATATTTCTTGCCCTATTCTGTTTCGTCCATTAAACATCAATATTGGGAAAGGTTGCAGTGGAATGGGAGGATCAAGATCATGTACATTGTTCTGCCTGCAGATTATAAACATTTTAAGGTGCATTGTTGCTAGAACTTTGTTAATTTGGCAAGCATACCACTCACTGTACTCGTAGCAGGAGTTTGCACATTCTCGCTGTGTCTTCGTGGGTTTCTTCCGGGTGTTCTGGTTTTCTCCCAGAGTCCAAAGATGTGCAGGTTAGGTGGATTGGGCATGGGAAATGCAGAATTTCAGGGATAGGGTAGGGTGGTGAGTCTGGGTGGGATGCTCTTCAGAGAGTTGGTGTGGACTTTTTGGACCGAATGGCTTCCTTCCACCCTATCGGGGATTCTATGGATTCTAGTTCAGTTTGTTCCTTAATTTTTTTTGTATGCGGTACAAGGCACGATACAACATGGAGAATCGAATGAAAGCCGTATTATCGGACTTGTGGAGTGCAGTGGTGAATATGCGTGAGTTTCTTTTTGCCATCAAAAAGTAAACTTTTACCAAATAAATATATTTTAAATTGTTTTTTTTTAAAACATGCCTGGACTTCGAATAGGAGAGGTTCTTTGCTGATTTGAAATAATGTCCCAAGTGTTTGATGGCTTCCCTGTTACCAAGAAGATGTTTTTAACCTTCTGCAATGAGATTACAAGATGCTTTAATTATACGTTTTACCTACAAACTGTTTCCATCACCAGCAAACTGACAATTTATTGCGGGGAGGTGTGACTGATTTTCGATTGTTTGAACTAAGATTGATCTCAGGAAGTGTTATTCTAATTAGACTAATGTTTATGATTTAAATAAGTATTCCAGACAATTTGTCTAGAGTAGGAGCAAATTACCGCAGATTAATCCAGAGTGCACACATCCAAATTTCATTGTGGCAGTTGAAGTATTTGAATTCGATTGATAATAAAGATCCTACACTTTTAAAAAGCTGGACTTAAATAAAAGTGACCAAAAAGCTGCCAATTGTCATTGAAACCCAACTAATGTCCTTTGTGGAAGAAATCCTGCTTGGCCTCACCTGATCTAGATTATGCTTGATCCAGTCATGTATCGATGTTGTTGACTCTTCACTGCCTTCTAAAAAGGCTTACCAAGCTACTCTGTTGTATCAAACGACTGAAAACAGTTCCGACTCACTAAAGCATCTTGATCAGTTGGGCCAATGTGTTGAGAAGTTGCAGATGGAGTTTAATTTTGATAAATATGAGGTATTACATTTTGGTGAAGGGAACAAGGGCAGGACTTGTCTCGTCAATGATAAGGCCCTGGCTAGTGTTGTTGAACAGAGAGACCTAGCGGTACATCGGACATAGAACAGTTCAGCACAGAACAGGCCCTTCGACCCTCGATGTTGCGCCGACCTGTGAACTAATCTAAGATCCTCCCCCTACGCTAACCCGTCACCATCCATATGCATAGTTCAGGTGCATAGTTCTTTGAAAGTAGCATTGCAGGTAGACAGGGTGGTTAACAAGCTGTTTAGCACACTTGGTTACATTGTTCAGAGCACTGAGTATAGGAATTGGGACATCATGTTTGATGTTGTACAGGACGTTGGTGAGTCTAGTTTTGGAGTACTGTGTACAGTTCTGGTGGCCCTGCCTTAGGAAGGATGTTATTAAATTGGTGAGGGTTCAGAAAAGATTTACCAGGATGTGGCCAGGACTGGAGAGTTTGAGTTATAAGGAGAGGCTGGATAGGCTGGGAATTTTTTCACTGGAGTGTAGGAGGCTGAGGGATGACCTTACAGAGGCTTATAAAATCATGTGGAGCATAAATTAAGTGAAAAGCCTTATCCCCAAGGTGGAGGAATTCAAAACTATGGGGCAAATTTTTAAGGTGAGAGGGGAAAGACTTAAAAGGGACTTGATGGGCAATGTTTTCATACAGAGGGTGGTTTCTATATAGAATAAACTGTGAGAGAAAGTGGTAGATGCTGGTACAGTTAGAACATGTAAAAGACATTTGGACTGAATAGGATTGGTTTAGAGGGATGTGGGCCAAACGCAAACAAAAGTGACGAGTTTAGCTTGGGAAACTTGGTCAACGTGGACAATTTGTCCCAAACGGGCTGTTTCCCTGATCTATGATTCTATGACTCTAAGGCAAGTGGCTTAGGATGGGCACTAAACGGCAAACTTGTAAATGATGCCCACATCCTGGTAATGCACTTTAAAACTGTTCTGCCCCTTTACTGTCTCGGTTTTTTTTGAACAAGCTGTTTCATGTTTTAAATATGTTTTTCACTTTAGGATTTTTATGTACGCTCACAGAAGAATGGCGATTCTCCCAGAGGACGTTTCATTGCAAGAAATAGTGCCTGTGTCGGAAGATTTAGTCATTGAAGAAGGTATTGACTTGTAGCTGTTGTGATTCTAGATATGATGCTAGAGATAACGTATGAAAGTGGCCCAATGTTGTGATCCTCATGAGGATAAATATTTTTCTCTTTTTAGAAGCTTTCTTGAAGTGGTCAAGTCAGTGCTCTGAATTTGCCTCATAGGAAATTAACTTGGTCACTGCTTCAGCTGCTTTGACACTTGGTTTCAATGCAGCCAGTATTTAAACAAATTAAAACATCAATAAACCTAATACAAAAATACTTACTTGCAGCACTTGGCAAATGTTTTGTTTAAATTACCAGCCTCTTGTGCACTTTATCCATCACAAGAGTAAGATAATCTGGACTTTAGTAGTATGCACACTGTAAAAGTGAAAACCTGAGGAAAGGAAAACACCCTGGACATGGAAGTTGACAAAATATCAGATCCCTACCCTCAAATAAAACTCCAGGGGCAGATAGAATCCCAGAAGACATTTACAAATCTGGGCACCAAGATCCGCCAGACACTCATCGCACAAAATGTGGGATCGTCAAGCAATTCCTGAGAAGTTCATGATTGTTTACTTGGATAGAGACAAATGACAAAAATCTCTGTGTGGCAACCAGAAAAAAAAATTTGCTGCTGTTAAGATTTGAACAAAGTTTCTAAAACCAAAGAACACGCATGTAATGACAGAAAATCAAAGTGGGTTCAAGGAACGGCGAAGCACTCGCAACATTATCTTCACTGTATGGGAAATAGAAGAGAAATTTTGTGAGCAACAGAGAGTACTCCGCTGTGCTTTTGTTGACATGATGACCTCGTAATTAGAGAGTCCTTGTGGAATGTCTTAGCCAAATTTGGATGGTCTGGTTGAGCTGTAAATTGGATACAGCAAACATGATGAAATGATGGGCAGAGAAACTGGCTGTGGTGAATAAACTGGCCTGTTTTCCGGAACAGATCATATGAAACAGAGGTATGTCATGCCACTTGTGCTTTTCAGTCTGTTCCTTGCTGCAGTGTTTTCTATGTTGATGACTCTGGGCTAACCAGCATCTTAAGGAAGACAAAGGTACTCCTCCAATTGCCACCAAATTCTGACTATACCTAACTCCAATAACTGTCAATGGCATAACCCTGAAGGCTGTAGATAACTTCACGTAGAAGCTCCAGAAATACCTGTATGTATAAAGTGCTAAATAGAATTGACAGTGATCTCAATATTTACTCAAGAGAATGTGGATGAAATGTGTTATTAAATATTGAACAAAACTTGCTGTGTATAAAGATGCGGTGATACCTACCATGCTATATGCCTGAGAGACATGGACAATTTATTCCAGGCATACTAGACAGATGGATAATTTCTCCATGAGATGCACTTGGAACTTCGTGGGCATCAAATGGGAGGACAAAGTGTTCAATAGTCAAGTATTTTAAAGAGCAGAAATGTCTAGAATTGAAGCAGTCCTCATCAGAAACCAAATCAGATGTTGGGACATGTCATACATATGGACCGATAAAATCTCAAAAGTGATCTCCTTTTCACAACTCAAACTTGGACACCGCCTCTGTGGTAAACTGAGATTATGGATCAAGGATCTCTTGGAGAGAAACCTCAGGATATTTGATTTGTCTACCAGGCTGGGAGAGAAATGCTCAAAAAATATTACTTGGGAATTGATACCAAATACTGGCACATTTTCTTTGATCAGCAAAAAATATACAGAGAGCCAAGGACAAAGACAAGCGATGCAGAGCTGGCAATGCCAACAAAATCAAGTCATTTTGATTGAAAGCCACACAGGTCTGCAATCAGAATACAGAATTACCCTGTAATAACAATGACTCCATACTTTGAAGGAACCATCACTGAATAAAAAAGGGATGTCTTTGATGTTGAGTGATATTCTAACGCATTTGCAACCTTTGGATTAAGAGGATTTTATATTTAAAGTAATATTCATGTTTTTGTAGTTTTCATATGGCTGTGTTTTTCATCTCAGTTATTTTTACTCTTTTATTAGTTATATTATTAAAGAATAAGTTTAAGGCCAAAAAACTATTAATTTGCTACCCTGATGTGGTTGTTCTGTTGGCAATGCGCTAATTAAAGGGAAATAAAAGGTTTGCCTTCATCACTGTATAATCAGTGATACTGCATCCAATTAAGTCAGAATGATGTAATGGTCATGGATGTGCAATATGCCATATTCATTCTCATTAGCATGTACTTTGAGATCATAGCTGATTTGTGACTTAGCCCTGTATACTCATGTTTTCCTTGTATCTGTTTGTACTTTAGCTTCATGAAAATCTCTGATTTAAAATTAATATTTGACCTAGTATCAGCTATCACTTCCAGGAGTGAAACATCTGTCATTTTTTTAGAAGTACAAGTGGATTCTTGTCTTACTGCTGAAATGTTTGGCTCTAATTTTTAGATAGGGGGCTTTGTACTAGACCAGCCGGAAAAGTTTCTGTCTGTGCCATTTCTTTTCCCATAGTATATTGAAAACCTTGAGAAAATCATGAACCTGTTGAATTCCAAGGAATTTAAAAATGCTTTGTGCAATCGGTTTTCATTTTTCATATTTGGAGTCCAGTTATCATTCTGGTAAATCTACACTGCACTCATTCCAAAGGCCAATATATCTTTGAGCTATCCAGAACTGCTAACAGTACTTCTAGTGTGGTACTTTGGAAGTAAAGCTTTTTCTCTTTTGCTTTCCAATCCTGTAGATTTAAAGGCTAAAATTCCATTTGACATTTTAATTGTTTCTTTACCTATTCAGATATATGAATGATCAAAAATCCTAGACTCACAAGTCTTTTTGGACTCCACTGTTTTTAACTTGTTACCATTTAAGAAGTGTCCTGTTTTAATCTTCTTATGTATAAAATGGATGATCATGCATTTGCAGATGGTGTGCAAGCATTGCCTGAAGGCAGTCCCTTGGCTCATTGTCTGCTCATCCATCGTCCTGAGCCTTTTGCTCAGTGGTTTTTGTTAGTTTGATTCGTCATTCTTTTTCATCCTCAGGGGTATGGTGAGGTGGCAGGTACCAAGTCTGTCTTGGCTAAAAGAACATTCAAACCCACATTGTTGGTATTATTCTGAAGCACAGGCGAGCCTTCTAAGCAACCAGCCCCTAACCAATCACTATTGCTGTGTTTCGAGTTACACACTTACAATGCTACCGTCATTGTCATCAGAACATTTTGGGATGTAACTTTTTTTTTCCCATCTAAGACAGTAACAAATAGATGAATGGTTGAGGCCCTGATACTGATTTTGCAGGATACCAGTAGTCCTATCATGCCCATCAGAATACTTGCCCATAATGCCTCTCCTACATATGTAGAAACATTTAAGGCACAAAAAAAGGTCATTCATCTGTTGTATCTGTCAATGGAAGACAACTACCCTATTCTAAGCACACATTCAGTCCCTTGAATTGTGGTCCTTTAGCTGTGCCACCTCAGTTATGTTTTCCAAATCATTTTTTTTAAATGACATGACCGTCTTTGCTCTTTCGTTCTTTAAGTCTCTGAGTTCCAGACATCTGACCCATCTGGGTAAAAATATTACACCTCAACACCCCTGTGATCCTTCTGCCGGTTACTTTAGATTCTTTTCCTCTGTTTATTGACCTCTCTGATAACAGAAATATGTGTTTCTTAAACACTCTATTAAAGACCATAATATATTTTTTTGCTGTAGCCTCTGTTGTTCCAAAGTAAACCCAATCTAACCAATTTTACCTCAGAGTGAACAAACATCTATTCCTGGCAACATCCTTGTAGAAGTTTTCAGTGCCCTCTCTGGTGTGATCACGTTCTGCTGTAATGTGGTGGTGAAAACTGCACACAATGCTCTGGCAGTGGTCTACTTCATGTTGGTATAAGCATCCTGTCCATATACTCTAAGTCACTAAGGTAAGGAATTTCAGATGCCTTATGCCCACTTTAACAATCTGCCTTCCTGTTTTCAGGATCTGGAAACATAGGGCGAGACTTTTTAAAAATGTCCGGTGAGACACAGATGTGGAATTGCTGCCTCATTTCTGTTTTTGCCAGCCTAGAGAAAGGAACAGACCCTGACACATTCAGAATGGAAATGTGAATTCACCAGGGCCGTGTTAACTTTGTGACAAGTTCAAACAGACCTCTTCCTGATTCTTAAAAGACCTTTAATCTGTAATACGGAAATTACGTATTGATAGGTTGGATGTAAATGCTCTTAAAGGCCATATAAGATCTATATTACTGACAGGGTCTGAGTTTATAGTCCATTGACCTATAAACATGAATACTCTCCGTCAGTGAGCGTTTTAATAAAAAAAAGTCCTCGACTGGACGACTTTGATTGCTGGGCTATCAGGTGCAGATGAAATAAAAACTGTATTTTCTTGCAGTTTTAACTGACTTTCTTGTTAGGCATTCCTCAAAGCTGTTATTAACATCATTGCGAATGCTTGGATGAGTTTCAGACAGTACAGTTATATCATTGGAGTATTCTGCATTCACGCTTGGATTGACAGTTGTTTCAAGAGTCTTGTAAAGGATTGGTTGTCTTTGTGTCATCTGAGTAGAAGTTTGTTTTTAACAATCAACTAACGACTTGAAATTCAAGAACTTTGAATGGATGTCTTTAATGGGTGAATTTTCTCACTCATTGTGTTGGATTGAAAGACATATTACATTGTGAGCAGTTTCTTTTCTTCATCACACTGTTCTTGAGGTGTGTCCATTGTGGAATGTGAGTGAGTATCAATGGAGGTGATATGGAGTAAAACGGACTGATGGGAGGTTAGAAGGAGACATGTCAGTAGGTGGAGAGGCTTGAAGGTGGCATGGTGGAGATGAGTGAGAAGTGAAGACTAGAGGACCTAACAGATTCTAAAACAACTGGAATGAAATCCTGGTGAATCAGGACACCTCTAGCCAGATTGCCTTGGGAATAATTTGTTTCTGTGGCCACATTGATTCTACTTCTGAGGTTGGCAGGCCTAACTCAATCATACACACCACCTGTCACAGTTAGCATTAGTTATAATGGAACACCTTAAACCAAGATGGGTCCACTGAGCCAGGAAATTACTCGACAGTGAAAATCCGGCACATGTTCTCCTGGGCTCCTTTATTCCCCAATACTTCTGGAATACGATTGTTGTAACCATGATGTGGAAGTGCCACTGTTGGATTGGGTTGAGCAAGGTCAAAAGTCACACGACACCAGGTTATTGTCTGACGTTCGCTTTCAGAGTGTTGCTACGCCTGACAAATGAGCAATACTCGGAAAGCTAGTGTTTTCAAATAAACCTGTCGGACTATAACCTGGTGTCATGTGATTTTGGACATTATTTGTTATGTATTCTCTTGCATTGTTGCTCTCCTCAACTGCATTCCCTTGCATGTTTCCAGATTGAATTCCATTTTGCACTTTTTTACTCAAGCTAGCCAGATAATTTTATTTTTACAATAAAGAAAAGCAGTCCTTTAGAACATCAGAGATAACAAGGTGTACAGCTGGATGAACACAGCAGGCCAAGTAGCATCAGAGGAGCAGGAAGGCTGTCGTTTCGGGCCTTGACCCTTCTTCAGAAAAGAGCATAATTAGAACATGTTTAGAACATCATTCATTTTTTTCATTCTCAACCCTTTGTTATACCCAACAACTACCTTTATCCATGTGGTCACATTCTGCTTTACTTCATGTAGTGTTACCTTTGGCATAAATCTCCAATTTATTGCTTTAATCTTTATTATTTCTTATTTATTAAGCTTTCTCAAACATTGGTCAAGCATGGCCTCCCTTTTAAAAACCTGTGCTTTTGTAGTTCCAGTTGAGACCAGTAATTTCAGAAAAGAAGTAATCTCCACAAAGCCACAGAAGGAAAACTGATGAACAGGACTTCACCTTTTAAAACTTTTACTGTAGCAAACTACCTGAAAACTGTAATGCAAATATTAACAGGAGAAGGAGAATTCAAACGAAAAGGCAAGTTTCACTTCAAAGAGTAGATATACAAAGAGGTACCTCATATAGTTACAAGTACTCACATTAAGTCTTCCACAGATGTGGCACCATAGATAATCTCACAGTCTTTCCAATTCAGCCTCTGTTTGTAGGATCTGTCAATTCCCATTAAATCATTTCAGCTCCTGAGGTTCCACAACTAGTAGCTATATTCCATTTGAAGGCCCTGGATCACTTTCCAATGACCAGTGAACCAGGAGGTGCGGATTCAAGTCCTGCATATTCCAGAGGTGTGTGATGACGTCTCTGAATAGGTTGATTAGAAAATCAAAACAAAAATCACTTACTGCTAACAAGATACATATCCACAACTACACTTGGTTCGTGAGGATTCTGATAGTACAGAATTCCTAGAAACCCCTTTAAATGGATTGTCGGGCTCCGGACAACATTGAAGCAGTTGCAGTGATCTTGTCCAGTTCACGATCCCTCACCCTTCTTATCGTTAGCTCCTTATATTTTTCAACTGTATGACACGTGTTGTCTCTGCTCTTTTGTCGGATACATGCTTCACAGAAGGATCTTTTTCAAAACTGCCAAACAGAAGATTATTCCATTTGGAGGGAACCTGGTTTGTTTTCTCGCTTGTGAATTCTGTGTGTTCTTAACTGCCGAACAGGATCATGGTGTGAAACCCAACCTCTCTGCAATTAACCTTTTGTTACCCTTTACTTCTTAGTTGTTCATTCGTATTGAAACCTCAGGTCACACAGACATTCCTTGAAGACCAATGACGTGATAAAGAGAGAACAAATTAACCCACTTTCAGAATGTTGCCCAGTTCATATTGGTATTAAAGGTTAGGCAGCACAGTGGTTCAGTGGTTAGCACTGCAGCCTCACAGCGCCAGGGACCCGGGTTCGATTCCAGCCTTGGGAAACTGTCTATGTCGAGTTTGCACATTCTTCCAGTGTCTGCGTGGGTTTCCTCTGGGTGCTCTGATTTCCTCCCACAGTCCAAAGATGTGCAGGCTAGTTGGATCGGCCATGCTAAATTGCCTGTAGTGTTCAGGGGTGTGTGTGTTATAGGGGGATGGGTCTGGGTGGACTGATGCTTCAAGGGGCGGTGTGGACTTGTTGAGCCAAAGGGCCTGTTTCCACAGTGTAGGGAATCTAATCTGATCTAAAGGGGATAATGCACAAAAGCCAAATGCAAGCTTTTCCCAAAGCACATGGGTCATTACAGTGATAACAAAGTGTAGAGCTGGATGAACACAGCAGATGCTGCTGGGTCATTACAGTGTTAGCTGCTCCTGATTAGTAATTTGTGAGATGGTGCAAACGAGGAGTGATTGAATATGTGATAGCCACTACTAAATCCATTGGGGAATTCAGAGATAAAGTTGTTATTTTTGCCACTTGAGTAGTTGTACCAATTACATAGTACAGATGCATTTAACAGGAAGTTAGATAAGTGCATGAGGGTCAAATGTAGTAAAGTGGGAGTAGGGTTTTGTGAAGCATGAACACTGACATGAGCAAGTTGGGATTGAATGACCTGCCCTGTACCGTAAGTTCTGTATCATCCAACAACTGAAATAAGATGAACTAGTAGTGAATGCAAGAGAGGAAATTTCTGATCTAATACCTATTATCAGTCCCCTTTAACATTGTACATTTTGTATTCAAATGAATAAATATACCAATGATATTTAGCTCTGTGTAATGTGAATATTCTGATTATTTTTCCATTTGCTTTTCAGTGTTTCAGGATACACATGTCATAGGTAAGTCTTATTCGTTTTAATTAAGTTATGCATATATCAAAATTAACAAATTCATACTTACACATTTATATAGTGCCTTTAAGACAAGAAAACATTTTAAGCTGCTTCATAGGTGTAATTCAAAGAAAGCAAAACTGCATCAAAGGAATGAAGTATTAGGAAGGACAGTTAAAAAATTGATCAAAGAGGAGTGTGACAAGGAGGATATTAATAAAGAAGCGTTAAGTGAAGAGTGTAAAAAGGAAATCCTAGACCCTGAGGCTGGCTGAACGTGCAGCCATCAGTTGTGGGGAATTACCTGCAAGATTAGGTCAAAAGAACAGAGATTTCAGAGAGTAGTGTTTTGTTTTGGAAGCGATTATATGTTGGAGTAAGGCACAACATGAAAGGATTTGAATTTGAGATTCAGAATTTTAAATTGAAGGCATTGCGGGACTTGGTGCTTAATGTAGGTCACAACGGATGGAAATGACCAGTTAACAGGGCGTGAATACAAAATTTTGCATATTGCGAACTCATTCATTAGATGTGGACATCCCTGCCTAGGCCAGTATTTATTATCCATCTCTAAGTGCCCAGTGACGATGAAGAATCAATCACATTGCTGTGGGTCTAGAATCACATGTAGGCTAAACCAGGTCAGGATGGCAGTTTCCATCCCCAAGGGACATTCATGAAACAGATGGGTTTTCTTGATAGTCAGCAATGGTTTCATGATCATCATTCAACTTTTAATTGCAGATTTTTATTGAATTCAGTGCTACAGTCTACCCAGAACAATACCCAAACCTCTGAATTAATGGTCAAGTGATCATATCATGAGGCCTTTGCTAGAAGTCATGGAGTACGTGAAGTTATCATTTCTGGTGTGCAGCAAACTTTGAGGGCTTTGAAAGTGTTACTCTGCAACTGGCCATATTCAACTTCCTCCAAGAGTTAACAACCACAAATGCTGACTAATTAACATTCAGTCTTGCCTGTTAGACCACTTCCTTTGTGATGCCAAGTTACTGAGTATCTTTAAACAGTTCCGGGGACGGGAAGAGCCTCAGGTCTAAGTTTTGAATTGTTGGGCAAGGCAAACTGTTTCCCGGACTGTTCGAGAATTTGTAGATTGATTACATAGTTTGGAGTCAGAGAGAGGACAGGAGCAACTTACGGGAGAATTGAGACTTAGTAGCAGTGCTTTTCTGCATTTGAAAAGTTCACACACGTTTTGCTGTGCTAGAGAGCTTTTGATAACTGGCGTGTTAACTTAATAGATATCAGATAATGAAGTTATGAACTTGTGCGACCTTTTCATATAAGAGCATTAAATTTTAGTCATTCAGCAGCTCATACTGAGGAAAATCCTGAGTAATTTTTCCACAGTGGGTTAAAAAATATTGGACAGTAGAAGATTGCAACACATCTAATGAAAGGTAAAAACAAGTTGGAAATGTGAAGCATGGAGAAGCACTTATTGTCCATCAGCCAATACTGGCCACTTTGACTTCAATCCTAGTCTACCATGTGGCCTGAATGAACTTGTGGACAGTTACTGTTCACCAAACATTTACCCTTGTGCTTGTGTATTTTAAAATCATCAATTATTTTTATAACTTCTTCAAAACACTTGATAGTCAGATTTCTAAAGTTTGTTTTACACCCAGGCTCCTTTTAAAATAGAAAGAAAATTAAGAATAATTACATACTACTACAAATCCAATATTGTTTAAGAACTGTTCTATTTTTTGTCCTGTGGATGTGATAGATTTAACAAAGCCGTGTTTCAATTGTTCACCCTAGCTGCCTTGAGAGGCAACAGTGGGCTTTCCCCTTGAAGTGCTGCAGGCCATGGGATGATTAGTTGGTGCAGTTCTTGAATGTTTTAACTGTATCAGTCTTTCAGTAGCTACTAAGTACAACCTCTTATAATAGAGACATACAAGATGATCAGAGGATTGGATAGGGTGAACAGTGAGAGCCTTTTTCCTCGGATGGAGAAGGCTAGCACGAGGGAACATAGCTTTAAATTGAGGGGTGATGTCAGAGGCAGGCTCTTTACTTAGAGAGTAGTAAGGGCATGGAATGCCCTGCCTGCAACAGGAGTAGACTTGCCGAGTTTAAGGGTATTTAAATGGTCATTGGATAAACATATGGATAATAACGGAATAGTGTAGGTTAGATGGGCTTCAGATTGGTTTCACAGGTCGGCACAACTTCGAGGGCCAAAGGGCCTGTACTGCACTGTAGTGTTCTATGTTCCATTCCACATGGTTTTGTTTGAAATTTGGCACTGTAATTACTCAGCACATCTCTGCTGCAGATGTGATCTCCAAGGTGTGACCTGCAATTATTTTGCAGTGGCTTTTGAGATAAATATGTATATCATCAATTGCCAATTTGTATTTTTAAAATTAGAGGCAGGTCGATTCTAGTGGTGGTATTTTTGTGAAGTCAGAAAGCGATTTGGAAAAGTGACCGAAGTACATCATTTCGAAGAAACCATGGGACTATGTAAAATGGCTATCAGGATACCTCTCATATTAATTGAAGGAATGTTTATATTGTTGAGGCTATGACATATGGAGAATTAGACTTGTTACTACTAGTTTTAGTTTTGACTAGTTTAGAAGAATTGAAGCTTCCTCTGAGCAGAAGAATCAAGTTTTCATTTCACAAGAACAATTCACCTCAAGCAGGGTTGTTAGTTTATGAAGTCTCCAGGCTGTGATAATTTGATTAGAAATTTTCAACTCACAGAACATGCAAAGAGGTCTAAGGCAGCAGAATTGGACTATACTGAAGCTGTAAAGCTGTTGAACTAGTCCCAGAATGAAAACTAGAAAGAGGTTAAGCAAAAGAGTTGAGATAGGTTTGTCTTTCTGTGGTATTGAACGTCTAAAGGATTTTGCTGAGAAATGGGTTGAAACTTTGTTTTGCTGTTTATGTAGACTTTTTGAACTGTCTTCCATACATAGCTTTGCATTTTTGGATTTTGCATAATAGGCTTGTGTCCTTCAGTTACCTTCTGATGGAAGCTAACTATTTGTACCAATAACACCAGCGTTGATGGTGGAAGGTGAAAATCATCCCAGTTACTTTGCATCTTAAAGGCTGAACATTTTCAGCCTTGTGTGAATATGTTCAGTGACTAACCACCATGGTAACCAACTGCAAACATTAAACTTATGATCTATTAAGCCAGGTGTCACTCTGGAATCTGATTTCTCCAGTATTACCAGCTGGGATCATATCATTTTTTGGTACTAAAGCCATATGTGCATTGGTCGTAGTTTGTCATGTAGAATCATGTACATAAAAATACAAGACCAAGACATTTTCTGATTAATGCAATTATGAAGAGATCTTTCACTTCTAAGCTGTAGATTTTGTTGTGCAGGAAATTATTGGGATTTTTACATATTTTCACTTGATACATAATGGTATTAGACTCTATTCATTTTTGCAACTATTTCCTTTGTTTGCCGTCCAACCTCTGTACAGTCTGTGTGTATAATTTACTCCCACAAAAATGTTAATATCCTGTAATTTATTGGGATTCAGCATTTTTTGAATTGCTTCTTTGATTCTGGATTGGGGTGGGGCTCAGTATCCAAGAAGTCATTATTTGCCATCAGTTTGGAGCAGTTTGTAGAGTTCTCAAATTTTAAGAAGGATTATGTAAATTTACCTTTTACTTTGTACTCTTTCGAGGGCCACATAATTCATTTATTTTTCAAGTTGCTGAACTGTGCGCGCATAATTTTGAAGTTAATTACTTGGTAAAATTAATCACTTCAGAAGTCCCTGAACCCTCGGTACCATATGGTTATTTCCTGTTTTAAATATCCATGACTAAATTGGGGGTTCTGTGGCAGGTTGTATTTGAAATTGGAGAAAATCCAAACTTTAAGGGTGCAAAGTAATTGCGATGGTTTGTACTTTCCTCCAAACTGGTGTTATTGGTCCAAATAGGCTTCTATCAGAATTTGTGCCACAGGGTGTCAGTATCGTCACTGACAACTGAGTTTTCATTTCCGTTTCAATGGGCCAAAAGGCATTAAAATGTTAGAGTTGCATTTGGAATGTTGCATTCATATTTGTAGTTTTTATTTAAATGTGCCTACTGATACGGAATTGTGACGTTGTGAATGACAAGTTTGACAAATTAAAAATTGTTGCTTATGATTTGATGTCTACTTTATATTTCTAAACTACAAAACATGTCAAGTTAATTGAGAAAGTTTTGCCTTGCATATAGTCTTTCCTGTGATAATCATCAAAATACTTGAGATTTCCGTCCAGATATTGGTTTAAGAAAGCAGGTAAATTTCTCCCATTTTCGTGCAGAGCCATGAAGCATACTTGGAACATTTTAAGCGTTTTTGTTTCAGCTTTGAAAGTGATGCTTTGAAATGTAGACAGGTTTGCAGATAAAGAATAAAGCAAGCTCTGTGCCTTAATCTGAAACACGTCTCATGATGCACTGCCTTCTTTGTTTATGATGAGCTGATGATTTAATATAGGCAACAGTGAAGGCTGGATAGTTTGGCTTGTATGCATGCTGCTTTATATGACCAACTGTAACACTGTGTTCTGAGCAGCATGTTGACACTCTGCAGGCTCTGATACGACTGTCAAAATAACATCAAGAGATGTTGATCTAGAACTTCGGCTTCCCTTTGGATCACAAGCCAAGATCTTTCTACAGGAAGCCCACAAAGCACGTGAAGGTAAGAGAATATCTGCTACACTTTGATTCATTCTTGAGCAGTTTTAAATGAGAAGACTGAAAAAAGATACAAGAAGTTCTGAGGCAAGTGGTAATTTTCAGGGCTGGAAGCAGGATAGGCCGAGTCATTACCCCATTGGAAATCATGCTAGTGATGCCAAGGCAGGCAATTAATGCTGCTGAATCATTGAAGTCAACATCCTGAACAGAAAAAAATATAACTGAAAGCAGGTTGGGTGGGTTTGTAATCTATGGAGCATAGAATGGCACTACCACTGTGTACTGCAGTCCTGCAAAGGACAGGAAATGGGCTTAATGATTGTTTCCCTGGATGGTTTCATCACGTTGAACTTTGGAAATTGTTTATGGTGCCATGTTCAGTTTCCTTTCTGAAAATTTACTTCTGATTTTAATTTTCACTCACACCTGTGGGCTTTGCCACTGAGTGGTGGGAGAAAGACAAATTATGATTTAAGAATAATTTATTTGGAGGAGGGCTGATTTAAGTGAATTAGAAGGGGGATCTGGCACAAATAGAATAGAATCAAAGGATTATAGCCAAAGCAATTGAACAATGGTGGGACTTCAAAGAACAGAACTTTAAGGTGCAGAGTAGACAGATTCTCATGAGAAGGAAAGAATGGGCAATCAAAATTGGTGCTTCCTCTTTGATCAAAAGGTATAAAGGTAAATAGATAGCTGAGGTATATAGATAGTAAAGACATGGAGATAAGACGTACAACAAATGTAAGATTCACAGAAAGTGCAGAAGGACATACAATACAAGGAATGGGAGGGACAAATAGAGTATATGAGAATATAATGGTAGATAATATAAAAGGAAACTCTGTTCTGTGCAAACAAATAAATATTAAAAGAGTAGTCAAAGGAAGGGTGGGGCCTGAAAAGGAGATCTTGTGAAGGCAGACAGCTGAGATATGAAATTAGCACTTTGGCAGCAAAATCCTCTTTACTGTAGAGAGATACAATGTCTCAGAAAAGAAGAATGTTGAAAAAATGTGCAGAAATATATAAAAACAAAGTACTTTGAAATGTTTGTGACACAAATTAGCAATCACACCCAGTGTTGATAGGATGCATCCTAAGATGAAATAATTGTGAGTGCTCTTGTTAGAATCTTCCAACGACCTGAAGGAGGTTTTAGAGTTTTACCCATGTTGATCCCCAATTCAACAAAGTTAAAGATGGGTAAATCCAGCTTTTACAGGGAAGACAGCCTAATGTTGTTGGTGGTAAAACTTTTAGAAGCAATAATTTGTGACAAAATTATTTGGTTTTTGGGGAGAAAGTGTTAATAAATGAAAGCCAACATGAATTTGCTGGAGACAAATCGTATATGATTAACCTGCTTAAGTTCTTTGAAGTAGTGAAGAAGAATGGATAGCCAGGAAATGGCAGTGAAGAAGGTTTGTCAGAAGGAGGCAAACTGACTATGGCTAACCAAGGGAGTTATGGGTAGTATCATATTGAAATGAAAAGCATACAATGTTGCAAAGATTAATGATAAACCGGAGGATTGAGAAAGTTTTATAAGGTAACAAAAGATCACCAAAAAACAATAAAGATGAAGAAAAGTAATCTGAGGGCATTCAAGCAAGTGATGTAAAAATAGACAGTTAGAGCTTCTTTAAATATATAAAAAGGAAGAGAGAAGCCCTTAGAGAATGAGGCTGGGGACATAATAATGGGGAATCAGAGCTGTTGTATAATGACTTTGTATGAGTCTTCATGAGAGATTATACAATTAGCATTCAAAATATAAAATAATCAAGGGTCAAAAGATTCAGGAGGTGAGTGGAAAGGGGTGATGCAGAAATAAACTCAATTACTGTCACGAGCTAAAATGTAATGGAAAACTAAAAGGGGCAAAAGGGTGATAGTGAGTCTCTGGTGAATGGTAACCTGCGGGATGTTGCTAGTGGGGGATTCAGTGATGGTAACACTATTGAATGTCAAGGGGCAATGGTTAGGTTGATCTTATTGGTGATGGTCATAGTCTGGCATCTGTGTGTCGTGAACGTTACTTGCTACTTATCAGTCCAAGCCTGAATATTGTCCAGATCTTTTTGCATTTGAACATGGACTGCTTCAGTGTCTGAGGTGTCACAAATGGTGCTGAACATAATGTAATAATCAGCGAACATCCCTACTTCTGACGTTATGATGGGAGGAATCTCATTGAAGAAGCAGCTGAACATTGTTGTGCCAAGGACACTACCCTGAGGAACTCCTGCAGAGATGTCCCGGAGCTGAGCTGACTGAACTCCAACAACCAAACCATCTTCCTATGTGCTAGATATGACTGCAGCCAGCAGAGAGATTGCCCCCTAGCACCAGTTCATTCCAGTTTTGTGAGAGTTGCTTGATCCCGTACTTGGTCGAAGCAGCTTTGATGTCAAAGGCTGTCACTCTCACCTCACCTCTGGAATTTAGCTCTTTTGTCCGTGTTTGAACCAAGGCTGTAATGAGGTCAGGGGCTGAGGGGGCCTGACAATGCAGACTGGGCGTCACTGTGCAGGTTATTGCTGAGCAGGTGCTGCTTGATATCACTGATGACACCTTCCATCACTTTACTGATGATCGAGAGGAGACTGATGGAGCAGTAGTTGGCCGGGTTGGATTTGTCCTACTTTTTATGTACAGCACATGGACAATTTTCCATGTTGTTGGGTAGATGCCAGTATTGTAACTGTAGTGAAAGAGTTGGGCTACAGGAGCACAGTTTTTAGTGCCGTTGCCGGAATGGTGTCAGGACCTGTAGGGTTTGCAGTATCCAGTGTGTCCAACTGTTTCTTGATGTCGCATGGTGTGAATCAATTTGGCTGAAGACTGGTATCGGTCATGTTGGGACCATGGGAGGAGGCTGAGATGAATCATCCACTCAATAATTTTGGCTGAAGGTTGCTGTGAATGTTTCAGCTTTATCTTTGGCACTGATGTGCCTAGCTCCTCCATTGTTGAAGATGAGGATATTTGTGGAGCCTCTTCCTCCAGTGAATTGTTTAATTGCCCACTACCTTTCATGACCGGAGGTGGTGGGACTGCAGAGATTCGATCTGATCTGTTGCTTGTGGGACCGCTAAACTCTTTCACTTGTTGCTTATGCTGTTTGGTGTGCAAGTAGTCCTGTTTGGTAGCTTCACCTGGTTGACACCTCAGTTTTGGGTATGCCTGGTGCTGCTCCTCGCATGCCCTCCTGCACTCTCCATTGAACCAGGGTTGTTCTCTTGGCTTGATGTTAATGGTTGAGTGGGGGACCTGCCAGGCCATGACATTCAGAGTGTGCTGGAGTACAGTTCTGTTGCTGTTGATGGCCTATGGCACTCCGTGGATGTCCAGTTTTGAGTTGCTAGATCTGTTTGAAATTTGTTTCATTTAGCATGGTACCATACAACATGATGGAAGTTATTCTCAAAGTGAGGGTGGGACTTTGTCTCCATAAGGACTGTGTGGTGGCCACTCTTACCAGACAGATGCATCTGCTGCTGGCAGATTGGTAAGGATGAGTTCGAGTATGCCTTTTCCCCTGTTGCTGGTTCCCTCACCATCTATTGCACACAGTCTAGCAGCTATGTCCTTTAGGACATAGTTAGTAAGGAGGACTTTGCAGGGTCAGCAGGCCTGTTTCTGTTGTTATCTTTTTCCTTGCCTAGGTGATCCATCTGATTTTATTTCTTTGAGACTATGTAGCAGTTGTTACAGCTGAATGGTTTTCTTGGCCATTTCAGAGGGCAATTGAGAGTCAACCACATTACAGAGGCTCTGGAATCACATGTAGACCAGACCAGGCAAGGATGGCAGATTTCCTTCCCGGCAGGACATTAGTGAGCCACATGGGTTTTTCCAACACTTGGCAATGAATTCATGGTCATCAGTGGATTCTTAGGCATTTTTATTGAATTCAAATTCTGCGATTTGCTGTGATGGGGATTGAACCTGGGTCTGCAGAACATAGTTGATTTTCTGGATTAATAGTCCCCGATAATACCACAAGGGCATCGTCTCCCCTTGGTACTGGGATGGTATCAGGGCTAAAAGGTTTCAGTTTCACGGACAAACTAGAGGAGCTGGAGGTGTGCTACTTGGAGTAGGTAAGGTTAAGTAGAGATTTGAAAGATGTATTCAGAGCCCTGAAGTATTTTGAATGGATAATTAAGCAGAAAATGTTTCTGTTGGCAGAATACCAGTAAACAGAGCACAGATAATTGGCAAAAGAACCAGAGGTGAAATGAGGACTAAGTTGTTAGGAAACAAGTTATTGTGATCATGAATGTGCTGTTTGAAAGAGTGGTGGAAACAAATTCAAATGGTAGCATTCGTGCAGAATTGGATAAAGCTTGAGAGAAAAGAATTAGCAGCACCGAGTGAAGAAGGTGGGAACGGAATGAAAAATATTTTTCACCGTGCTAATAGGTCAAGTTGCTACCTCCTGTGCCGTATCTTTTTGTGTTTCCATACGGTAGTCGAACCTAAAATGGGGTTGTGTTCATGGTACTTAACAAAATGCATTCAGAGTTATAGGTACAATGTAAACAACAAGCGAGCTTTGAGAAAGACTGAACTGAAATAAGACTTTCTTTCCACGGATGCTGCCAGACTTGCTGAGTTTTTTCCAGCAATTTCTGTTTTTGTTTCTGATTCCCAGCATCTGCAGCTCTTTGTTTTATTTTGGTATGTCTTTCCACCCACGCTTAGTGAATTGGTACAACAACAGTTTACATGCAAGATAGTTTTTAAACTTGCTTTTGTTTAAGTTGAGGGCACCAGTCTCACAAACTACCAATTTACTACCAATCTTAAATGTAATCATATTTCATTTTGAAATTGACTTCAATGAGTAAATTATTTTGTGTCCCAGCATCATAAATAAAAAGATGGAAGATGTTTCTGGACGGACAATGACAACAACAACGTTTAGATTTACATATAATGTTGTCAAAATTCGGGGACTTCCACAATTCACAAATAAAATTTGACACCACCTTGTACTCGGATATATGAGGACAAGTGAACTAAATTCAGACTAACAGTCTTAGAGGAGGAGAGAGAAATAGACAATTTGAGAATTCTCCAGTTTAGGGGTATGCAGCTAAAAACATGGCTGCGGTAATGGAGCAATTAAAGTCAAGAAAGTGTAAAATCATATTGATGTTACAATTTATCAGAGCTGGCGGTATAAAACCAGAGTTCTATTCTGGATGTGAGTTTGCTCGCTGAGCTGGAAGGTTAGTTTTCAGACATTTCGTCACCATTCTAGGTAACATGATCAGTGAGCCTCTGACGAAGCGCTGGTGTTATGTCCCACTTTCTAGTTATCTGGTTAGGTTTCCTTGGGTTGGTGATGTCGTTTCCGGTGTTGATGATGTCATTTCCTGTTCCCTGACATCACCAACCCAAGGAAACCTAAACAGATAAATAGAAAGCGGGACATAATACCACCGCTTCGTCGGAGGCTCACCGTTGATGTTACCTAGAATGGACGAAACGTTTGGGAACAAACCTTCCTGTTCAGTGAACCAGCTTACATTGGGAACAAAATAAAGACCCACTCTTTTGTGGACCGAGAGGAGAAGAGTGCTGTGTTGGAGCTGGAAGGAAGACGTCGGGTTGGCTGTGCACCCTTGCAATCAGTGGATCTTAATGCTGGCTTTGGCCTAACGCTGGTTCAGGGGAGCAGCCAACCTGCAACGATGGCTGCAGCGAGTGCTCGTGCCCCAGGTTGGGGGTCCGGAACACCATCCGCATTTCCGTGAAGAAGGTGGATAAAGGTGCACCTGTGGACCGCACCTTCTTCGTGAAGAGGATCCTATTGGACTGTTGTGGGTTCGCCGCTGCGGACATTTACTGCCTGCAGGATTTCCCCGGAGGAGGTTTCTATGATGTAACCTTCAAAAGTGCCAAGATTTGCGAGCGCTTCCTGGAGGTTTTCAAGGCGAAAGGAGGTGAGGGCCCCCTCTCTGTATTGACCGCTGTCCCGCTGTTCGTGATGCCAGCGCAGAGCAGCCGTATGGTGACTGTACACATGTACAACCGGCATGTCCCAGAAGTTGATGTCCTGACCTTCCTTGGAAGGTACGTGAAGGTGGTAGGGGACCTAACCAACATCATGGACCCCTTCGGCATCTGGACCAGTAAGAGTCAGGTCAAGGTGACGCTGAGGACGGGCGCGGACGGGAACATTGTACACCCACCGTCCAGCTTCGCGATCGGCGGGAGCAAGGGCAACCTAAAGTCTGCCATGCCTGTGGTAGATCAGGTCACGTGGCGGCCGACTGCAAAGCTATCATCTGCAGGAACTGCAGGGAGGAGGATTGCCCACAAGAAAAAAGCTGCAACCTTTGCGGGGAAGCGGGCCATCTCTATAGGGCATGCCGGCGGCGGGGGACCACCTACGCCCAGGTCGCCGGTGTGGGCAATGCGGGGCAAGCCCCCCCTGGAGGAGAGGAAGGCACCAGGGCCCTGCAAGGACCCCCCCTAATGTGCAGGAGGGCCAGGTTGTGCAGGAGGGCCCAGCCCCGCAGGATGGACCCGAGGCCAGCAAAGCGCCCCTGCTGGCTCCGCTCCCCCCCCGACAACCCGGAGTCGATGGAGGCGGCAACAGGTGACCCAGGGGAGTGGACGATGGTCCAGAAAGTGAGGAAGAAGGCGGGCCCAGGCACCGCAACCATGAGGCGGGAAGGGGCAGCCACAGGGGGGGCTATAAGAGCTCCTCTGACGAGGGAGATTTGGAGGAGGCCCGCCCAAAGCAGAAGCTAAAGATCTCAAGGGAGAAGGAAAGCTTCACCCCGCTTCCGGGTGACGGGAGGTGTCCTGAGGCTCCCTCCGACACCCAGCCAGGTGCCGCTGGGGCCCTGAGGGCCCCCCGGAACTTGCATGCGGGAAGGAGGAAACAGCGCGTCCCCAGCCTGACCCAGAGCCGGACTGTCCTGCCTCTATACCCCCGACGGGGGGATGCCACCCGGAAGGCAGCACGGACGGTTTCCTGAGCCCGGAGAGCGTCCAGCAGTTAGCCCGGGCAATGGGCATGAAGGGACAGATGGAGGGGCTGGACCTTGGACTTGGGGAGGGTACTGCATGCAGTCACTGCCCACAATGGGGGTATGAGTTGCGAGCATTAATGTGCGCAGCGTCAAGTCCACCGCAAGATGTGTGTCCACGTTGGCCTACCTGACCACCATCAAGGCGGACCTCCTGTTTCTGCAGGAGTACGGGATACTGCACCTCAGCAGGTACGGGAAATGTTCCGGCGCCTGGACCTGTGGGTCTTCGATCTGGTCGGGGGGTAACGACTGTCGCTTCTCGGGCCTGGCTATTCTGCTGCGGGGGCGCGACTTCACCATCTCTCAAGTTCAGGAGGTGGTGGGGGGCACCTCCTAGTGGCTGATGTCACCTACAGGAATGCTCCCCTGAGGCTGATCAATGTGTACGCCCCAGCGGTACGGAGTGAGCGGTTGGCCATCCTGCAGCGACTTCCACCCCTGCTGGCTACGTCCAGGCCGGTCATCCCAGGCGGAGACTTCAACTGCATCATCGATGTAGATGGAAGATCCGGCGTGGGGACAGCGGGTGGGGGGAGCCAACTGGACGTCACGTCCAGATTCCTGATGGGCACAGTGAAGGACGCCAAGCTGCTCGACGTCTTCAGCACCCCTGCAGACGGAGCGCAGCGGAGATACACCTGGTCGCGGCCAGACGGGTCTATCCACTCAAGGATAAACTTCCTGTTTGTGTCACGGGCGTTCTCGGTCAGGTCTACTGGCGTCGAGCCGGTGGTCTTCTCTGACCACTGCCTCCTGCTGGCCAACTGTCACTTACAGGATGACCAGCAGGCCGGCAAGGGGATGTGGAAGCTCAACACGACTCTGTTGACCCCAGAGAATGTCGAGGAGCTTAAGAGGGAGTACGCCGGTTGGAAAACCGTGAAACCCCTCTTTGAGTCTCCGGGTGACTGGTGGGAGACGGTGAAGGAGAACATCAAGAGGTTCTTTGTCCTCAAGGGCGCTCGGAAGGCAAGAGAGAGGTGGGAAAGCTGTCGCGACTCCAGAAAAGGGTGCAGAACCTGCGCCTTCTGCTGTTGATGGGGGACGATGTCACGGAGGACCTCCACGAGGTAAGGGGCCAGCAAGCCTCGCTGTTCGCCGCGGAGGGCTCCAGGATAATCTTCCGGTCCAGGGTCCGCTCCGTGGAGCAGGACGAGACGTGCTCGCGTTTCTTCTTTCAGAAGGTGCACAAAGAGAGCTCTGTGCTTAGCCGGCTGAAGGAGGATGACGGCTCGGTGACGTCGCCTCGGCCCGACATTTTGAGAATCAGCAGATCCTTCTATGCCGGACTGTATGACGCGAAGCCCACGGACAGCACGGCCTCCGAGTCGATCCTGTCGTCTATCACGGAGGTCTTAGATGACGGCACAGGGGAGTGGCTGGATCGGCCGATATCCCTGGATGAGCTGACCAGAGCCCTCAAGTCCTTGGAGAGGAATAAGATTCCTGGGAGCGACGGCTTACCGGTCGATCTGTATTCTGCTCTGTGGGACCTGGTCGGCCAGGACCTGCTGGAGGTGTACGATAGTGCGCTTCAGGCAGGGGAAATATGCAAGTCCACAAGGAAGGGCATCATCACCCTCATTTACAAGAGGAAGGGGGAGAGGGAAGAAATTAAGAATTGGCGTCCCATTTCACTATTGAACATGGACTACAAAATCCTGGCCAAGGTCATAGCCAACCCGGTCAGGTCTGTCCTGGAGTCGGTGATTCACCCTGACCAAACCTGTGCTGTGCCGGGCCGGAAGATCGCTGAGAGCCTCGCGCTCATCAGGGATACGATCACCTACGTGCAGGACAGGCGGGTGGACACCTGCCTCGTCAGCCTGGACCAGGAGAAGGCCTTCGACAGGGTCTCGTATGCTTACATGAGGGACGTCTTCTCCAAATTGGGGTTCGGGGAGGGCATCCGCAGTTGGATCCGGCTGCTCTACACCAACATCGTTAGCGCAGTCTCGATCAACGGGTGGGAATCGGACAGTTTTCTCGTCAGATCTGGAGTCAGGCAGGGCTGCCCGCTCTCTCCTGCCTTGTTCGTGTGCTGTGTGGAGCCCTTCGCCGCATCCATCAGGAAGGACGTGAGCCTGAAGGGCGTGACTATCCCAGGCAGTGGAGGCCTTCAGGTCAAGACCTCCCTGTACATGGACGACGTCGCCGTCTTCTGCACCATTCGTCGGTGAGTAGGCTGTTGGACATCTGCGGCCAGTTTGAACTGGCCTCGGGTGCCAAAGTCAATAGGGGTAAGAGCGAGGTCATGTTCTTCGGGAACTGGGATGACCGCTCCTTCATCCCCTTCACCGTAAGGACAGACTACCTGAAGGTGCTGGGTGTTTGGTTTGGTGGAGCTGGGGCGTGCACTAAGACTTGGGAGGAGCGTATCACCAAACTGAAGCAGAAGCTGGGCAGGTGGACGCTCCGGCCCCCCTCCATCGCGGGTAAGAACCTGGTTGTCAGGTGCGAGGGGCTTTCGGTACTGGTGCATGTGGTGCAGGCCTGGCCTATTCCCTGGACCTGCGCCGCTGCGGTCACCCAGGCCATCTTCCACTTCATTTGGGGGTCGAGGATGGACCGGGTCCGCAGGGACACCATGTACAAAGACCTGGGAAATGGGGGAAAGGGCGTACCGAACGCCATCCTCGCCCTGATGGCTACCTTTGTGTGCGGCTGCATCAAGCTGCGCATAGATCCTCAGTACGCAAACACCAAGTGTCACTGCTTACTGAAGTTCTACCTGTCCCTGGTGTTGTGAAGGATGGGCCTGGCCTCGTTGCCGCGGAACGCTCCGAGTAGTTGGACCGTCCCGTACCACCTGTCCTTCGTGGAGAAACTTTTGAAGGGAAACACCTTTGACCACAAGGCCGTCAGGGAGTGGTCAGCATGTAGTATCCTCGAGACCCTTCGGGAAAAGAAGAGGGTGGATCCCGTCGTGTGGCACCCCACGCAGGCTGCCAAAGTCGTTTGGCAGAATGCCTCATCGTCAGAACTTTCAAACAAGCACAAGGACATTGCTTGGCCGGCGGTGAGAGGGGCTCTGCCAGTGAGATCCTTAATGCATGCCTGGAATCTCTGCGCCACCGCATGCTGCCCTCGAGGTGGCTGTGGGGGGGAGGAGACTGTCGATCACCTCCTTCTGGAATGTGCCTATGCGCTGGAGGTCTGGAGGGGGATGCAGTGGTATTTGTCGAGGTTCGTCCTGAGCAGCTCCGTGACGCGGGACTCCTTGCTCTAAGGGCTGTTTCCTGGGACGCACACTGAGACCAACATCAACTGCGCCTGGAGGACCATCAATGCGGTGAAAGACGCTCTTTGGTCTGCCCGCAACTTGCTGGTCTGCCAGCTGAAAGAACTGACACCGACCGAGTGTTGCAGACTGGCGCACTCCAAGGTCCAGACTACGTGCTGAGGAACGCACTAAAGCTTGGGGCAGCCGCCGCCAAGGCGCGGTGGGGAAAGACCACCGCATGAAACCCCTCGCCCAGAATAGGGAAAAAGGGCCCTATCTGGTAACTGGGCCGAGTAGGCGCTTTCCCCAACTGGCCAGGGGCCAACGGGGACTGTGCAGGGAGACGACAGCCGGGGTATTTTCTTTGCTTTGTTTTTTCTTCTTCTTTGTTTTGTTTTTTTCCTTTAGTTGGTGTACGTACTCCCTGGGTAACACGGAGCGCCTTGCATGACTGAGTAGGTGTATAAATATGTTTTATTTTTTGTACATCTTATGAATAAAGTTTTTTTTTCAAATAAAAAAAAGTGACGAAACGTCTGAAAACAAACCTTCCAGCTCAGCGATCAAACTCACATCCAGAACCTCAACCTGAGCTACAAATCTTCTCAAAACTCGCCAGTGTTCTATTTATTAGCTCCCTCATCCGAGCCAAAGAAATTGCAATTCCTTCTCTTTTTGCTCTCACATCTCAGTGTTTGTTTTTACATGTATGCTGATGATACCCAGCGTCTGCCACACCACCAATTCTATTGGCTCCCCCACTGTTGCTAAGCCATCAGACTACTTATCTGACCTACAGTACTGGATGAGTAGAGACTTTCTCTGATCGAATATTGGTAAGACTGAAGCCAATATTTCCAGTCTCTTTTCCCAATCAATCCCTTAATTGCTGGCTCCTTCCTCTTGTTTACAACCAATTTGAGATATAACCAGGCTATTCATAATCTTGTCGCCTTTGACTTTGAGATGAGTTCCTGACCTCCTATCTGCATCATTTTTAAGAGCTATTTTGACCTCTAAAATGCATTGCCAGTTGTCTTATTGCAAGTTATTTGTTGCTGAAATTCTCATTCATACTTAGATTCCCTAATTATTCTGATGCACTTTTGACTGATCTTCCTGATTCTACTTCCTTCATAAACCTGAAGTAATGCAAAACTGTGCTGTCCACGTCTTAACTCACATCTAGTTACGTTAATCAAAATCTGTCATATCGTTTGATAATATTTTTGTGAAGTGCTTTGGGATATTTCATGACCTCTAAGTTGCAAATGTATAGACTGCACTTCTTAATTTGTTTTTCTTTTTACTTGTGGATTAAAAGGGGAAAGGACTGTACTTAAAACTGAGGATTGTGGAATAGATTGTTGCACTTTTGGAAAATAATTAATGGAACAAATTGATGGGTGGCATGTGGCTCAGTGGTTAGAACTGCTGCCTCAGTGCGAGGGACTCAGGTTCAATTTCAGAGTTGGGTGATTGCCTGTGTGGAGTTAGCATGTTTTCCTCATGTCTGCGTGGGTTTTCTCCAGGTGCTCTCATTTCCTCCCACAGCCCAAAGATGTGCAGTTTAGGTGGATGGCAATGCTGAAGTACCTTGTGGTGCCTAAAGCTGTACAGGCTAGGTGGACGAGTCATTCTAAATACAGGGTTGCAGGGATAGGATGGGGGTTGCTGGGTATGTGCAGATTGCTCTTTGAAGGGTCAGTGTGGACTCAATAAGCCAAATAGCCTCTTTCTGCACTATAGAGATTCTACAGTCCCAACTCATTGTGAGTTGTGTTTACGCTGTTGTTTTACTACAGTTGGGGAGGTGAGATAAGACAACAAAGCACCATTGTGTGTGCAGAGAATAATTTGGCTGAGAAAACATGCTAGATTCTGAGAGAGTTTGTCAGGATGGAGGTTGAGAAGATGCTTCCACTTGTGGAGGAATCTCATGGAGAATAAGGGGACATTCATTTGAAACTGAGATAAGAAGGAATTTATTTTCCAAGATGGTAGTTACTGTCTGGAATTCTGTAACCTTGAGAGTTGTGGAGGCTAGATCTCTGAAAATATTTAAAGATTATACAGATAGATAGGGATTTGAAATATTGAGGAGTTGAGAGCTGTGCTGAACGGGCGCAAAAGAGAAGTTGAGAACAGGGGAAAAGCAGCTATGATCTTCTCAAATAGTGGGGCCTGGTTCAGGGGCCAAATGCCCTATTCCTGCTTTTATTTCTAATGCTCTTAAATAACATGAACCTGATTGGTTTGAGCAGATATGACTGAGTTTGCATACTGGAAGTTGTCAGCCAGACAGCAGCTTCCTGATTGGCCTGTGGGCAGGTGAACATCTTGGGTGTTGAGAGTTGAGGCTGCAGGAAGAGCATGTTCTGTGTCTCTGTCTTTCTGTGCGAGAACTACCTAAAGCCTGAAGAAATCCAGTTATTTTCTCCCACCAATGCTGAAAGCTTTAACCTGTAACAAGTAAACAGGAGACTCTAATTAATGTCACTTTTTGCTTCCCACCAAGAAGTGAACGAACCTAGAGCGATTGAAGAACAGAAGGTCTTGAGAAGCAGGTGGAAGTGCTCATTAAACCCCGTAGACTGGTTGCAAATGATTTGTGTTCCTCAGTTGCTTTCCTCCACCCACAACACCAATGTGTGTGTGTGTGTGTGTGTGTGTGTGTGTGTGTGTGTGTGTGTGTGCGTGTGTGTGTGCGTGTGCGCACCCCTGCTCGGCTGAGGCAGTTTTAAAGGTTAGAATTTCAACCACTTGGGCTATATGTTACTGGTTCATAGTGTTGTTTATCCATGGCTGTAACTTACTTATTTGTAATTAACAGTAATTCCTGTTAAGTATGTGAATCTAGTCAATCTTTTCCGTTAACCTCATTCCATCAGATTTTGTGTACTCTGATTAAATCATTGAATTCCATGGTGTCCTTGGAACAGTGGAGCTTTCGTACTAGAAATGTGTCGTTATAATATATAACTGTAAGCCATAATTTATTGTTGCTGCACTCACTCATTTGCAATGACTTGCTGTCAAACTGTTTCTTGATTTTTATAATTTTTATCCTTAATTTCAAATCTTCCTTGGCCTTGCCCACAAACCTCATTCCCCTAACCAACTTGAATTGAGGTCCTTTCTTTTTAGGAATCTTTGGTTGTAGCTTGAATGTGAGATTGACGCTGGCACAGCATTCTAAGAGAATGGCAACATCATATCATCATGACTGAAAATGAAGCTCATTAATTTATATTTGGACCAAATGATGCCAAATTTAATTTCTGATTTGTGACTATTCTCAATTTGAGACACTTACATATATTACATTTAAGCCAGTTGCTGTAGCTGTTCTTGATCATCATTGATACTTTAAAAAATGTGCCTGTGAACATCGAAGATTGGATTTTGCTTACGTCACCTACTGCCAAAACCTCTGAATGCAGGAAAGCACCTGGCAAGCATTGAAGTTCTGTCAACACTTAATACTGGCAGCTGACCAAAAATCGCACCTTCAAAAGCAGACTGGGGAGAAATTCATTTATGAAAACAGCAACAAAAATCCACTCTTTGTTAGTTGTTTTAAGTCCTGACCCATTCTAGCATCTTCATGCGGAAAACTGATTTTAATTCTTAGTGATGAAGTACAGCACATCTGAATGTGTGTCAGGGGTTTAACTGGGGTTTAGAATTTCAGCTGGTCACATTATATGTTGCTGGTTCATGGTTTGGATGAGTCCAGTACTAATAACACTCAAGTGGTTCAATACCTTCAAGGACGAAGAACTTGACTGATTGGCATCCTATCCACTGTTGAGCTGCTGTTCATCCAGTAACTGAAGCAAGAAGTGGAAGTAGTCTCCCTGTCTATCTGTCTGGCATCTGCCATGTTTATTTACATCTCATAGTTTATCCACCAGTCTGTTCTCTCTCCTTCCCAACTAGCTACCACTACTTGTGAGTTAAAAAAGCACTTAAATTTCCATGGCAATGAGCATCACTAACATCTATTGCCTCGTGACTATATTCAGGTTTATGCTTCAAGGAACCATCATTAACAACATTGTCATCTCCTATATCAAACATTCAGTCCTCCACAACAGGCAAAACAACACTCTAGTGAGTACTGTTAATATGATGTACTGTAATAGCTTACCAATTCTCTTGTCACAGCACTTAACAAACTTGTGACCTCTATCATCTAGAACAAGAGCAGAAGACTTGCAGTAATATTGCTGCCTTTAAGTTATTATCTAAGTGACAAATCATTTTGACTTGGAACTGTTATTACTGTTGCCCATTGTCAGTGGGTAAACATGTTGAAACACCCCTTCCAGAAGCTTCTAAGTGTATTACAAGTGCAGTTATTCAAGCAGGCGCCATCTTTGAGGTCAGTTAGTGGTTGGCAATAAACTGCAACCCATGAATGTATGTAGAAATATTTTTGTGTCTTATACCAAACAGAAGAGCTGAGATCCATTGTACATGGTGCAGAAACTGGAAAATCACAGCTATAAGCGCCATTACTTAGTAATACACCCGCTGATATTCCTGAAGCAGGCATTTGAGAAAATTAGATGTAATTCACACCTAGAAAAATTAATTAATGGTAAGAAATAAGTGAGACTAGTTTAATTTGGGAACATGGTTGTCATGGACTAGTTGGACTGAAGGGTCTGTTTCAATGCTATATGACTCTATGACTATGATTATAATTCTAGTCTGTGTAACTATAAAATAATATTGGTTAACATCTTTTCCCGCACCTCTGCCCTCATACCCCCTCTCCGCAATAAAAACAAACACAGAATCCCCCATGTTCTCACATACCACCCCATTAAACTCCAGATTCAACGCATCATTCTCTGCCACCTGCAATCTGACCCCACTACAAAGGATATATTTTCCTCCCCACCCTTATCTGCCTTCCGGAGGGACCATTCTTTCCGCGACTGCCTCATCCGCTCGACACTCCCCATTAGCCCTAACACCCCCCAGCACCTTTCCTTGCAACCGCTGGAGGTGCTACACCTACCCATACTCCTTCCCCCTCACCCCCAAACTAGGCCCCTAGTTCCATCTTCCACATCAGACAGATGTTCACCTGCACACCTGCTAATGTAGCCTGTTGTATCCGCTGTTCCCGATGTGGCCTCCTCTATATCGGTGAGACAAAGCGGAGGCTCGGAGACCGCTTTGTGGAGCACCTGCGCTCAGTTCGCAACAAACGACACCTTTCAGTCATGAACCACTTCAGCTCCTCCTCCCACTCTCTGGATGACATGTCCATCATAGGCCTCCTCCAATGTCATGATGACGCCACCTGGAAACTGGAGGAGCAGCACCTCATATTCCGCCTTGGGAACCTACAACTCTGCGGTCTCAACGTGGATTTTACCAGCTTCAAAATCTCCCCAACCCCCCCGGCCTCATCCCGAGACCGACCCTCCCTTTCATCCCCACCTCCCTGACCTGTCCGTCGTCTTTCCCACGTATTCGCTCCTCCCAACCTCACTGACTTATGCCCACCACTAGCTACCTACACTCATCAGCCCACCCCTCCCATTTATCCCAGAGCTCCCTTCCCCTCCCCGATTCCTGAAGATGGGTCCTGACTTGAAATGTCAACTTTCTTGCTCCTCTGATGCTGCCCAGCTTGCTGTGTTCATCCAGCTCCACACTGTGTTAAATCAGCATCAGCAGTTTTTACTATCTGCATTGTTTAAAATCTGATACTTAAAGCATTAATTATATTTGATTGTCTTGTTGGGAATATATTTACATACTGGTGAAAATATTTCACTGCTTTGTGTGAAGTCTAAAATAGTTTTGCTTGCTTAACAGCTCCTGAAAGTCTAGTGGGATTTAATGTATAATTCTGAGTGGTATGATTCTCTAGAATGTCTTGATATTTGAATTTGATCCCAAGCTTTAGTGAGATAGACTAATTGGTTTAGTGTAGTGAACCTGAAAGTGTTTCTAGTTCTGAAAGCTCTTGGATTGCAGCTACATTTATCTAAATTTTAGTTCACAAGGAAACAATCACTCCTAGAATGATTGTGATAATAAAGATCTAACAGTGACTGTGGAATGGAGGATTTCCGAAAATAAAACAAACTGCAATTAGTGTGCTGAAGAGAAGAGATTTTAGACCCTCTGAAGTTTTCTGAACACAATTTCTCTTTATATTTTGGCAATTCATATTTTTGAACTGTAGGCATAAATTTAGCTCAGCTGTTGACCTCAAGTTTCTGTGTGCACAAGCAATGCAAATTAAGCATTTATGAAAGGAACCCTTTATATCCAGTTTGACCACTCATATGGGTTCATGTAGCCTTAAGGGGACATGTAAGCAAAGTGCATGCATAAATTGGTCATTTGCAGACAGCATGTTTGTAGTTTGCAGTGACAAATGCAAACCTTATTTGCTCATATTAGTAGCTGTAGCTGCAGCCTTATCTCAAAGAGCACATATTTGATAACATTTGCCTAAAACTCAAAGTAGTTGTAGCATAAATATTCCATAATGAACTGGAGCCATTTTGTTACCAAATTGAGAAGAAGTGTCAAAGTATTTGTGTATAGTGTTAAAAGCAAGAAATGCAAATTCATGCAATGCTTTTCACAACATCAGGACATCTCATAGTGCTTTAAAGCCAATGAAGTACTTCTCCAAATGTAGTCATTGCCTTAGTGTAGAAAGTAAGTAGAGTCCTGGGTAATCGAACATTTGAGTGTCACTGATTCAGACTGCAACTTAATAACCCAGGAAACATCCATAACAGGGGTCAACTTCAAGGACAGAGTTTGTGAGGGTTAATATTTGGAACTGTGTACATACCTCCCATAGGGACAATGTCAGACAACTTAGGGGATGTAGGGGAGCCTTGGAGAGAGAATATCAGGCTTCAACACTAAAACTTATTGATGTGAACCGTGTATTGTTTCTCCCATTTATAATACTATTTGTCTGAACATAAAAAAAGTGCTTGGTTTCTTCCTGTATAGAACAATCATTTGAAGGGATGTAAACAATAAATGTTTGTAGTAAATATACTTCGCACAACAATGGTGGAGACAGAGGATGGTGCTAGGGGACTTTTGGACTGGAAGCCTGTGACCAGCAGTTTTCCACAAGCGTCGATAGTGGGTCCATTTTTGTTGGTTATTTATATAAATGATTTGGATGAGAATATAGGAGGCATGGTTAGTAGGTTTGAAGATGACACCAAACTTGGTAGTATAGTGGTCAGTGAAGAAGTTTATCTAAAGATTACAAAGAGACCTTGATCATTTGAGTCAATGGGTTGAGGTATGGTAAATGGAATTTAATTTGGGAAAATGTGAGTTATTGCATTTTGGCTACGCAAACAAGGACAAGACTTATATAATTAATGGTGGTCCCTTCAGTAGTGTTATAGAATAGAGACCTATGGGCCCAGGTACATAATTCTTTGAAATTTGCATCACAGGTAGGCAAGATGGTTTAAGAAGGTGTTTGGCATGCTTGCTTTCATCGTTCAGACCTTTGAATATAGGAATTGAGATGTCATGTTGAGGGTATACTGGACATTGGCGAGGTCCTGGAGTGCTGAGAGAGTTACCCTGTTACGCAAAGGATATTATTAAACTGGAGAGGGTTCAGAAAGATGTTGTTAGGAATGGAGGGTTTGAGATATGAAAGTAGGTTGGATTTGCTGGGATTTTTTTCAGTAGAACATTGATGGTGGAGGGGTGACCTTATAAAGGTTAACAAAATCATGAGGGATGTATAAGGAGAATGACAAGGGTCTTTTCCCTAACGTGGGGCAGCTCAAAACCAGGAGGCATATTTTTAAGGCGAAAGGAAAGGATTTTAAGAAGGACATGAGGGACAGCTGTTTTACATAGATAGTGGTTCATGTCTGGAATGAACTGCCAGAGGAAGAGGTGGATGAAGGGACAGTTACAATGTTTACAAGACATTTGGATAAGTTCATGAATACAAAACATTTGGAAGGATATGGGTTAAGCCCAGGCAAATGGGACCAGTTTAGTTTGATAACATGTTCGGTTTGAACAGATCAGACTGAAGGGTCTGTTTCCATGCTGTACGACTGTATGACTATGTCAGTATGAAATGGGCAATCCAAAGATGAGGATCTGTTCCTTATATTTCAATTGCGATGTGGAGGACAGAACATAAGGGCAATGGAGAATTAAAATGGCAAGTGATCATAACCTCGGGGTCATAATGATGCACTAAATAATTAAATGGAAGCGATCACCCACCCAGTCTATGTTTGAGAGCCTTTCTACCATGACCATTGTAGAGGAGACCACATATTCAGCAGCAAATATAGCATTCCGAATTGAATCAACCTGTGTTATGATCTCCTTGGCCACTGCTTCACGTGACAAGTTGATATTAGGGCAACTGCCAAAAAGGATCAATAAATGGTCTAGGTTTAAAGGACTGTCTTGAGGAAGGAGTGAGATAGAGAGAGTTGGAGGGGATTAAAGAAGGAACTACCTTTCAGCATGGCCATTGGAATGATAGCTTCAGGGATGGTCGAGTGGTCAAAACTAGAGGTATGCACCTATCTTGAAGGATTGTGGAATTGGCAGAGATAACAAACGATAGGGATGAGCCAGGCCATGGATGAATGTGAAATTGAAGATGAGAATTTGAAAATCCAAAAATTACTTGACAAGAAGTCAGCGTACATCAAGCAGCACAGAGACGATGGGTAAATGGGACTTGGTGGGAGCAAGGACACGACTGCAGTAAAAGTTTGCACATGTTTATAAATGGTAGAATGTGGCAGGCTGGCCAGTAGTGCATTGGAATAGCCATGTCATGATGTTACAAAGGCATAAGTTAAACGAATTAAAATTTTAGTATATTCACCAACAGTGACTTCTCTTTCTGCTTTTACCATCCAAGGATCTATCTTGGACTTCCTCATTTCTCATCTGCATTCTGCTGTTGACAGTAACCAAAAATACAGTAGACTGTTCCACATGTACTTTTGATGAAATCCAGTCCTATCTCATGACATCCCACGACCTCTTCATCTCTAACTGCTGTCAAGACATCAATCACCTCAACCTCTCCACCCCTGCCACCCACTCCAACCTCTCCCCTGCAGAATGTGCAGCCCTCCGCTCCCTCCACTCCAATCCCAACCTCACCATAAAACCCCCGGACAGGGAAGGCGCAGTGGTAGTATGGCACACTGACCTCTACATCGCCGAGGCCAGACACCAGCTCCCTGACACCACCTCCTACCACCCCCTTGATCATGATCCCACCCCTGACCACCAAACCATCCACAACTCCATAACTTCAGGTGACCTCCCACCCAAAGCCTCTAACCTCATAATTCCCCAACTGCGCACCGCCCATTTCCATCTCCTTCCCAAAATCCGCAAACCTGACTACCCTGGTCAACCTATTGTCTCCGCCTGCTCCTGCCTCACTGAACTTGTCTCCAACTACTGCGACTCCATTTTCTCGCCCTTGGTCCAGGAACTCCCCACCTATGTCCGTGACACCGCCCACGCCTTTCACCTTCTCCAAAACTTCCAGTTCCCTGGTCCCTAACACCTCATCTTTACCATGGACGACCAGTCCCTATAAACCTGCATTCCCCATGCAGATAGCCTAAAGGCCCTCCGCTTTATCCTGTCCTGCAGGCCTGACCAGCTCCCCTCCACTGACACCCTCATCCGCTTAGCCAAACTTGTCGTCATCCTCAACAACTTCTCTTTCATTTCCTCCCACTTCCTACAGACAAAGGGGGTGGCCATGGTTACCTGCATGGGCCCAAGTTATGCCTGCCTCTTTGTAGGATAGGTGGAACAATCCCTCTTCCAAAGCTACACTGGCCTTATCCCCCACCTCTTCCTCTGTTAAATCGATGACTGTAACGGCGCCGCCTCGAGGTCCCACGAGGAGCTTGAATAGTTCATCCACCTCACCAACAGCTTCCACCCTAACCTTAAGTTCACCTGGACCATCTCTGATAACTCTCTCACGTTCCTGGACCTCTCTGTCTCCATCTCTGGCATCCATCTGGAAATCAATATCCATTTCAAGCCTACCGACTCCCACAGCTACCTTGAATACACTTCCTCTCGCTCACCGAACTGGAAAAGGCCATCCCTTATTCCCAATTCCTTCACCTCAGCTGCATCTGCTCCCGAGATGAGGTCTTTCAGTCCCGGACATCTCAGATGCCTTTTATTTTCCAAGGACTGTAACTTACCCTCCACTGTGTTTGAAAATGCCCTTGACCGTGTCTCGCATTTCCTGCAACTCATCCCTCACACCCCTTCCCCGCAATAACAACCAAAACAGAATTCCCCTCGTCCTCACGTATCACCCCATCAACCTCCGAATCCAACGCATCATCCTCCAACACTTCCGCCATCTGACCCCACTACCAAAGACATTTTTCCCACCCCACCCTGTCTGTGACTCCCTTGTCCGTTCCACAGTTCCCTCCAGCCCCACCACCCCCGGCACTTTTTCCTGCAACCAGAACAAGTGCTATACCTGCCCCTACACCTCCCCCCTCAGCCCCATCCCAGGCTCCAGGAAGACCTTCCATCGAACAGATGTTCACCTGCACATGTGATATACTGTATCTGCTGTTCCTGTCATGGCTTCCCCTATGTCGGGAAAACCAAGCGGAGACCGTGAACACCTACACTCAGTTCGCGACAAACAACTACACCTCCCAGTCGCGAACCATTTCAACTCTGTTCCCCACCACTTGGACAACAGGTCTATCCTGGGCCTCCTGCATTGCCACAATGATGCTCCCCGAAAGGTGCAGGAACAGCATTTCATATTTCGCTTGGGAACCCTGCAGCCTAATGGTATCATTGTGGGCTTCACAAGCTTCAAAATCTCCCCTCCCTCGACAGCATTCCAAAACCAGCCCAGCTCGTCCTTACCTCCCTAACCAATCCTCCCACCTCAAGCCCTACCCCCATCTCCTACCCACTAACCTCATCCCGCTTCCTTGATCTGTCCGTCCTCCCTGGACCAACCTATCCCCTCCCTAACTCTCCACCTACATTCACCTTTACTGTCTCCAACCCTGCCTCTTTGACCTGGCTGTCTCCTCTCCACCTATCTTCTCTTTTATCCATCCTCTGTCCGTCTCCCCCTCTCTCCCTATTTATTTCAGAATCCCCTTCCCCTCTCCCATTTCTGAAGAAGGGTCTTGACCCGAAACGCAAGCTTTCCTGCTCCTCTGATGCTGCTTGGCCTGCTGTGTTCATTCAGCACCGCACCTTGTTATCTCTATCTCATGACTGCCTCTTCCAATCCCTTCAGGGCCTTCTGAAATTTCTCACACTGATTTCCTAACGCAGTACACACAGGCATGTGACTTTGGAACAGACTTAGGCCACTCAGCCCCTCAAACCTGGTTTGCCATTCAGAAAGATGGTTGCTGTGATTACTCCATGTTCCTGCCTACCCTTGTAACCTTTCACCCGCTAATGAAGAATCTATGCTAAAAAAAGTAATAGTAAAAATAATTCCACTGTTCTTTGAGGAAGAAAGTTCCAAAGACTTTCAGTTCTTTGTGAGAAAACAAGATTCTCCTCATCAATGTTCTGAAAAGGCAGCTCCTTATTTGTCAACAGAGACCCCTGAGTTTGATTCTGTCACAAGAGGAAACATCCTTTCCACACTCAACTTGTCAAGATCCTTTGGAATTTAGCATATTTCAATCAAATTGCGTCTCAGTTGTCTGAACTCCAGTGGATACCGGCATATCTGTCCAACTTTTGTGTCAATCCACCCTTTCCGGGTTATAATTGAAAAAATCTCTGAGCTTTTACTAGATGAGTCAATCTTTCTCTCTGCTAACTGCAGGGAAGCCATTGCAATCAGTCCCCATCACAACCTCTTGACTCATGACAAATGGGCTACTCATTTCGTGTCAAAGACAAAAGGATTATTTATATTTTCCAAGTGTATGCACCAGAAAGCAGCTTTCAAATGCTTGATTTAGTGTAAACAAGAGCTAGAAGAAAGACAGAGATAGTGGGAACTTCCGATGCTGGAGAATCTGAGATATTAAGGTGTAGAGCTGGATGAACACAGCAGGCCAAGTAGCATCAGAGGAGCACGAAAGCTGACTTTTCGGGTCTGGATGGTTCGAGAGAAATTGGGGAGGGTAAGGGGATTCTGAAATAAATAGGGAGGGGGGGGAGGCGGATGGAAGGTGGAGAAAGGAGCAGATAGGTGGAGAGGAGATGGACAGGTCAAGGAGGCGGGGATGAGGCTGGTAGGTAGGGGGTGGGGGTTGAGGTGAGAGGAGCAGATAGGTGGGAGAAAAGATGAACAGATCAAGAAGGTGGGGACGAGCTGGGCCGGTTTTGGGATGAGGTCGGGGTGGGGGCGAGCTGGGCGGGTTTTGGGATGAGTTCGGTGATCGGGAGATTTTGAAGCTGGTGAAGTCCACATTGATACCATTGGGGTGCAGGGCTCCCAAGCGGAATATGAAGTGCTGTTCCTGCAACCTTCGGGTGGCATCATTATGGCACTGCAGGAGGCCGAGGATGGACATGTTGTCCAAGGAATGGGAGGGGCAGTTAAAGTGCTTCACGACTGGGAGGTGCAGTCGTTTACCGTGAACTGAGCGTAGGTGCTCCACAAAGTGGTTTCCAAGCCTCCGCTTGGTTTTCCCGATGTAGACGAGGTCACATTGGTAAAAGCAGATACAGTATACCACATTAGCAGATGTGCAGGTGAACAGCAGCTTGATGTGGAAGGTCTTCTTGGGGCCTGGGATAGGGGTGAGGGGGAGGTGTAGGGGCAGGTGTAGCACTCCTGGTGGTTACAGGGAATGGTGCCAGGGTAGTGGGGCTGGTGGGGAGTGTGGAGAGGGCAAGGGAGTCACGCAGAGGGTGGTCCCTCTGGAAGGCAGGTAAGGGTGGGGAGAGAAAAATGACCTTGGTAGTAGGGTCAGGTTGCAGGTAGCGGAAGTGGCGGTGGATGATCTGTTGAATCGGGAGGTTGGTGGGATGGTACATGACGACAAGGGGGATTCTGTTTTGGTTGTTATTGCAGGGTGGGGGTGTGAGGGATGAGTTGTGGGAAACGCGAGAGACGTGGTCAAGGGCATTTTCGACCACTGTGGAGGAGAAGTTACAGTCTTGAAACACGGGACATTTGGGATGTCTGGGAGTGGAATACCTCATCTCGAGAGCAGATGTGGTGGAAGTGAAGGAATTGGGAATAGGGGATGGCATTCTTGTGGGAAGGTGGGTGAGAGGAGGTGTATTCTAGGTAGCTGTGGGAGTCAGTAGGCTTGAAATGGATATCGGTTTCCAGGTGGTTGCCAGAGAGGTCCAGGAAGGAGAGAGAGGTATCAAGAGATGGTGAACTTAAGTTTGGGGTCGAAACTGTTGGTGAAGTGGATGACCTGTTCAAGCTTCTCATAGGAGCACAAGGCCACACCAATACAGTCATCAATGTAAAGGAGGAAGAGGTGGGGGATAGGTCCAGTGTAGCTACGGAAGACGGATTGTTGCACGTATCCTTCAAAGGGGCAGGCAGAGCTTGGGCCCATGCGGGTACCCATGGTCACCCCCTATGTCTGTAGGAAGTAGGAGGAATTGAAGGACAAGTTGTTATCGATATTAATTAGTTTGAAATGCAGCATATTTGTTTGTTGCACAGGTAGCATTATGTGGACTACACATTTGGAGAGTGTATCCCTTAACAACTTCTCTTTCAATTCCTTCCACCTCCTATTTAGACACGGGGGTAACCATGGGTTCCCGCATGGGCCCAAGCTATGCCTGCCTCTTTGTAGGATATATGGAACAATCCCTCTTCCAAAGCTACACTGGCCACATCCCCCACCTCTTCGTCTGTTACATTGATGACTGTATCGGCACTGCCTCGTGCTCCCACAAGGAGCTCAAACAGCTCATCCACTTTACTAACCCCAAGATGAGGCATTCCACTCCCTGACATCCCAGATGTCTTTGTTTTTCAAGGACTGCAACCTCTCCTCCACAGTGGTCAGAAAACACCCTCGACCACATCTCGGAAGTGGAGGACAATGATGTGTTGAATTGGGAGGTTGGTGGGGTGGTACGTGATGACAAGGGGGATTCTGTTTTGGCTGTTGTTGCAGGGTGGGGGTGTGAGGGATGGGTTGTGGGATACGCGAGGGACGTGGTCAAGGGCATTTTCGACCACTGTGGAGGAGAGTTGCCCGCAACTCATCCCTTACACCCCCGCCCTGCAATAACAACCAAAACAGAATCCCCCTCGTCCTCACATAGTACCCCACCTACCTTTGGATTCAATGCATCATCCTCCGCCACTTCCACCACCTGCAATCTGACCCCACTACCAAGGGCATTTTTTCCCTCCCAACTCTTATTTGCCTTCCAGAGGGACCGCTCTCTCCGTGACTCTCTTGTCTGCTCCACACTCCCTACTAGCCCCACCACACCTGGCAATTTTCCCTGCAATTGCAGGAAGTGCTACACCTGACCCTACACTTCACCCCCATCCCAGGCCCCAAGAAAACCTTCCACATTAAACAGATGTTTACCTGCACATCTGCTAATGTGGTATCTTGTATCCGCTGTTCCTGATGTGACCTCCTCTACATCGGGGAAACCAAGCGGAGGCTTGGAGACCGCTTTGTGGAACAACCACACTTGGTTCGTGACAAAGAACTGTCGCGAACCACTTCAACTCCCCCTTCCATTCCTCAGACGATGTTAATCCTGGGCCTCATGCACTGTCACAACGATGCTACCTGAAGGTTGCAGGAACAGTGCCTCATTATTCGCTTGCGAACCCTGCACCCCGATGGTATCAATGTGGACTTCACAAGCTTCAAAATCTCCCCACCCCCCGACCTCATCCCAAAACCCGCCCAGCTCGTCCCCGCCTCCTTGACCTGTCCATCTTTTCTCCCACCCATTTGCTCCTCTCACCTCAACCCCCACACCCTACCTACCACCCTCATCCCCGCCTCTTTGACCAGTCCGTCTTTCCTTGACTGACCAACCCTCATCCTAACTCCTCAACTACACCCACCTCTACAGACTCCATCCATGCCTCCTTGATCTGTCCGTCTCCTCTCCACCTATCTGCTCCTTTCTCCACCCTCCATCTGCCTCCCCACTTCTCTCTATTTCAGAATCCCCGCCCCATTTCTGAAGAAGCATCCAGACTCCAAACGTCAGCTTTCCTGCTCCCCTGATGCTACTTGGCCTGCTGCTCATCCAGTTCTACACCTTGTTATCTGTAGTACAAAAAACAGACTTCTTTAAAATGTAATGTTGAAGTTTGTTCTGCATATTTAAGTTCAAATCAGTCATGGATGTAAAGTGACCATGATTAGGATATTATATCTCTTTTGCACATTATTTGTTCAGAATATTGAATTCAGTTCTTCGTTTCGAGCAAGAGTTTGAAGTAATCTGAATTGTGATTGTAACGGGTTTATACTTCCCTCTCCCCTCCCCCAGGGGAGAGTTCTGCTGCAATTAGGTGTTGTAGTTGCGTGCTGCAGGCAGTTAGATTTTCACAGCTCTCACAGTGGCTGAGGTGGTATTATCTCATGCTTGTTCAAGCACTGATGATTCCCTCAAGCTTTACCCAAAGGTTCATTCTTTACTTAGCCTCTAACTAAACAAGGAGCAACTCTGCTGTCTAAGAATTGTTAAATTACACAGAAAAGCTCTCAAATGTATAAGGAACACAAAAATGGCAGTGGTGAGTATCAGTATTAACTAGTTTGAAATGCAGCATGTTTGTTTGTTTGTTGCACAGGTAGCATTATGTGGACTACACATTTGGAGAATTTATCCACTGTACACCCATCTATCAACTATAAGACATGTTGTTGAATGCTCTGCATTAATGGGTGCCTTGAGGCAGATTTTAGCAAAAATTTTTGGTCGCGTGTCCGCCGAATATTTCTGTCTTGTGGTTGGCGTTTGTGAGGAAACTGAATTAACCCATCAGTCACACTGTCAGTAACACAGAAGTTCTTGAGCAACTCTGTGACAGTCATGCACAGTGTCCTTTACACTAGATTTGCCACAAACAGCAGCTGATGCTCTATTACTTTGTTAGTTTTGAATCTGACATCAGTAGACTTGTGTTAACCATATAGAATTTCATAGAAATGGGGTCTTCAGCCCAACCATTCCTTACTTACCCTCAGAGCATCCCACCCAGATCCATCCCCCTATAACCCACCTAATTTACACACCCCTGAACACTACAGGCAATTTAGCACGGCCAATCCACCTAGCCTGCACACCTTTCGACTGTGGGAGGAAACCGGAGCACCCGGAGGAAACCCATGCAGACACGGGGAGAATGTGCAAACTCCACACAGACAGTTGCCCAGGGGTGGAATCGAACCCAGGTCCCTGGTGCTGTGAGGCAGCAGTGATAGCCACGGAGCCACCGTGCCCAGGGTAGATCAAAGAGGTATATGGAGTTAGGTGACAGATAACCTTGACCTTGTTGAATTGGAAAAGGGCTAAATGTTCACCTGCTGCTCTAATGTTCCACATTTTACAGCTGAATATGTTGGTTGTTGTGGTACTTGCTGGTGGACAATAAAAGTGCCAGGTTTCACCACTTTTCAGTTGCTGACTTAGGTGTGTTTTTGGCTAGAGTATGGGGTTATTACGTTAATTGTGGGAGGAAAATTATCCTAATCACTGTTGGGGTGGTGAAAATAGTATTAAACTATACGTTCTTTCCCAGCATTGTCAAATAACTTGTAATTAATTCTGGCTGGCACATGATAATGCATGAACAGTTGACAATATTTGCTGCTACTGTTTTAAGAGACAGATGAGTGTGTCTGACATAATTTTAAAACTGTTAAAAGGGTTAATACTACTTTTTGTTCATGGAATATAAATGCTGCTGGCAAGTTTGCATTTGTTGCCTATCCCTGATTGCCGTTGAGAAATTGGTGAGCTTTGAATTGCCACAGTCTACACGGTGCTGAATGGAGTTTCAGAATTTTGATGAAAGACTGTGAATGATATTGTTCCAAATCAGAATAGTGTGTGGCTTGGAAAGTTCCCATACCTCTGCAGCCTTTATTTTTCGCTGTGTTAGAGTTTATTGTTTGCAAAATGCTGTTAAAGAAGCCTTATGTGTCACGCACACTGTTGCTATTGTATGTCAGTGGTGGAGGGAGTGAAGTTGGTGAATGGGATACCAGCCAAGTGAACTGTTTTATCTTGAAATGTCAAGCTTCTTGAGAGTTCTTGGAGTTCAATGTCCAGGCAAGTTGAGAGTTTTCCAGCACAGTCCTGACTTGTACTTTGTGGATAATGGAGTGGATTTGAGGAGTAAGGAGACGTGTTATTCACCACTGGATTCCCAGTCTCTGACCTGCTCTTGTCGCCCACATCTATATAGCTCTGTCGATTGCAATTGCCACCGAAGCAGCGTTCTAAGTTCCTAGCTGTGCTGTTTATCACACAGACTGAGGGAAGTATTTTAACTGAAAGTGGCAACAGTAAATAGTACCTAGTATCCAGCAGTTCACTAAGTTCAAGAAAAACTGCTTGAATCAATTTGGATCTATTTAATCATGCTTCCTTCATGAACCGTAGAAATTCATGTGACTGGTAATGTGCAAATACAAGGAAAGCTGTGGACTTGTTTCCAGCTCTCTGCTGAATGATCTGACATCAACATTAACAGTTGGCCTCAGTATTCGTAGATTATGGAGGGATTTATTGTGGGTTTTGCTTCTGATTTCCATCCAGAAGTTTTCTGCTTGAAAGTGCATGCATGTGATATTCAATGCAGGTATTGTTAACCCAACTTTTGTTGGCTCAGAGATAATAAAATGTGAGGCTGGATGAACACAGCAGGCCAAGCAGCATCTCAGGAGCACAAAAGCTGACGTTTCGGGCCTAGACCCTTCATCAGAGAGCCTGAGGTTGGTCCGGAGGGAGGAGGGTAACTTCTTCAGGTTAGGCATCCCTGGAAGAGGCTTCGCAGTGAGGTTAAAATAGTATCAGAGATAATGGGAACTGCAGATGCTGGAGAATCCAAGATAATAAAATGTGAGGCTGGATGAACACAGCAGGCCAAGCAGCATCTTAGGAGCACAAAAGCTGACGTTTCGGGCCTAGACCCTTCATCAGAGATGTTGGCTCAGTTGTCAAATAGGTCACTTTCCTGACCCAAATGCTGAGTGTGACCACCATTAGTGAAACTATTCCATTAAGATTAGCTGTCTGTTTTTGAACAAGGAAAATGCTGTCTCCAAGACCGACTTCTGCAATCAGCAGATCTTGTCTGTGCTGATTTTTAGTCATAGACAGTTAATGTGATTTTAAAATGATGAGGACATGTTCGGTAATCACACTTTCAACTTGAGCTGCAATGAGCAGGCAAGCAAAGAGTTTTTAATGTTTTTAGGTATCTTGGATTGCACCAAAAAGCAACTAAAAATAATTTCCTTCTGAGAGGCAAGAAACTATATATTTCTTATCAGTCAATATTGCAGGATCAAGTACAGGATAGCAATCAATTACTCCATCATTATCCAGTTTCATATTCTGCCACTCTAGTGTTCTGGCCTCGAACATGTGAAGCAATGATTGGCCATATTTATCCATGAAGTGGCCACTTGAGAAAGTGTTCAAGAGTTAACAAACTTGGATTATTTAGGAACAAAAACAGAAGTTTCTGGAAAAGCTCAACAAGCCTGGCAGCATCTGTGAAGAAAAATCAACGATAACGTTTTGGGTCTGGTGACCCTCCCTCAGCACTAGATTATTAAGGTGGTGGAGTAGATTTGTAGCTCGGGTTGTGGGTGTCGAGGTTCGTCGGCTCACCGAACTGGTTTGTTGTTCTGCAGACGTTTCGTTACTGTGCTGGGTAACATCATCAGTGCAGCCTGTGATGGAGCGTCAGGGTGTTTTCCCGGCTGGCTTTTAAATTCTGGGGTCTGTTGCGATGGATTGCCTCACTTCCGGGTTCCCTCCGTAGTGGAATGTAAATGGGGTCAAGTTCAGTGGGTTTCTTCATAGCCTGCTTCGTGGAGTGCCATGCTTCCAGGAATTCTCATGCTTGTCTCTGCGTAGCCTGTCCCAGGATCTGGGTGTTGTCCCAGTTGAAGTCGTGGTTCTCTTTATCCATGTGGATTGAGATGAGTGGGTATTGTTCGTGACTTTTTGTAGCCAGTTGGTGTTCATGTACTCTTGTGGTTAGTTTCCTTCCTGTTTGTCCGATGTAGTGTTTCTCACAGTCTCTGCAGGGAATCTTGTAGATGACATTGGGCCTGTCCATGGCGGGGAGTGTGTCTTTGGTTTGGGTGAGCACTTGTCGTAGGGTTGATGTGAGCCACTCTGATACCCAGCGGTTGTAGAAGTCTTGTGGTGAGTTCTGACGTGTTCCTGACGCAGGGTAGTGTGATGAGTGCATCGGGGCATGTAGAATCTTTCTGATGCTGTTCCTGTAGGCATCTCCTGACCCAGTTCTTTGGATATCGATAATAGTGACAAGGAGAAGTAGAACCATGTCCTTGACTGGGACAACACCAAGATCCTGGGACGGGCTAGGCAGAGACAAGCACGAGAATTCCTGGAAGCACGGCATCCCACGAAGCAGGCTATCAATAAGCACATTGAATTCTACCCCATATACATTCCACTATGGAGGAAACCAGAAGTGAGGCAATCCATCGCAACAGACCCTAGAGTTTAAAAGCCAGGCGGGAAAACACACCGATGCTTCATCGGAGACTACACTGAGGGTGTTACCAAGCACAGTAACGAAACATCTGCGGAACAACAAACCAGCTCGGCGAGCCAACCAACCTCAATGTTGGATTATTAAGTTTTGTTTCCAAATTTAAATTATGCAGTAGAAAAATTGCCAGTTGATATGTAAGAGCACATCCATAATTACCTGTGCAAAGTTGGTGGCGAGTTACCTCTTTCTCCCAACTATATTCTTTTCTCACATAATTTGAAAGGTGCATTCCATAACAGTTCAAATCTGACTGAGTGCATTACAGATCCATTTTTTTCAATTCAGTACATAAATTACATTACTGCACTTGTAATAACCGTTGCCAGAACAATTCACACTGTTCCTTTGCATTTCATGCCAGATATTCCCTGGTCTGTGTAGCCTGAGGATTACACATTCCTTGCCCTCTGGATGCGATGACCATAGGGCTTGGAGAGTGGCCTTTCCCTATTAAACCTTTATCTGTTTATTGCATCCTTTGCCTGTTTAACCTGGACATTTGTGCATGTGATAGTGCAGCACTTGTTTGTTGTTGGGAATTTGTACTGGAAGATGAATAGATTTAATTCAGACTGAAGAATTTTTTTTCATCAGTTAATAGTCTTCCAGCACAAGATGATGCTCACCTTGGCTTGTCTCTGGGAACAGTTCATATAGCAGGAGTCCTGCATAATGCAAGTCAGCCATTTTCTTAAATGCAACAGGTGGCCTATTGGACTCTTCTGAAGGGCAGGTAAAATAAACCATTTTACTGTTGATCCACAGTCATATATAAACCAGATCTGAGTAAAGACAGCATATTTCCTTCCTGAAAAGACGTGAATAAACCAGGTGTGTTTTTACAGCAATCTGGGCACCATTACTGAAAAGGTCTTTTTATTTAATTATTTGAATTTAAATTTCCCAGTTGTTGTGATGGAAATTGAACTTTTGTTTCCATATTCATCTGGATTTCTACTAACTCAGTAATCGTCAAATTATTGCAAAGTACTGGAGAAACTGGGCATGATATATGTGTAGAATATAAAATTTCACTTTTATTCGGCAAAATGCCTAACAGTCAAGTCTGAAAGGGTATCCATTGCATCAGTCAGGTTTTTTTTTCTTACAGAGTTACTCAAACAAGCTGTCTCTAGAGGATTCCCACCTCAATTTCTATGGCTTTCAAAGTATAGACAAAAGAAGGATTTCCATTTGCACGGATCCCTGCGGATGGAACATGCACATTGTCCATCATCCTCGACCAATCAGAAAGGTAAGAAGATATTCCACAAAATAAATGGGAAAGCCCTTTCAGTCTTTGCCATGTTTCTGTCAATTTTGCCTCTTTCTATCTTGAAGGGGTTGATTGTGTTTTACAGTGTCATCCCATTGCAATTGGGTACACTGACTTCAACTTTGAACTTAGACTCAGTGTAAACAGACTTTTCAAGTGTGAGGGAACATAAAAATTTGAAATTCAGTATCCTATTCCTTGATAATGATCAAGAATGTAAACTCCAGCTGATTTAATTCCACATAACCCAGAGATTCTGTTGCTGAATACCATATCTAGCTGAAATCTATAGCTCAATAAAAATTAAGGATTAGAGTTGAGATTTTCCTGAGTGTATGCTGAATGATGTTTTACTGCTCAGAATTGTACTTGTGTATAGTGTTGATGATATGCAGTGACGCTCAGTCTTGAATTTCATTTACATATTTTCAGAGTAAATCTGACACAATAAAACGAATACATACTGAATTAAACTAGACACTTTAATCAGACAGCTCAAGTCAGTTAGTTTCTGTAGTCATGGAGGGAGGCTGGTATTTGGATGGAGGAGGATGTTATGACTCTGGAAGCATTTGAATCATAGAAGGTTATGCCACTGAATTCTGCTGCTTGACATGTCACATTTGCTGTGATTCTTTGTTTGCACATGCTGTCTACTTGAATTCAAGTTTACTATGTGTCTCCACACCCATAGATCTTCCTTTTTGCTGAAACCAATGATCCAATTCCCTTTGAAAAGAGCGCTTAGAATTCACAGTCACAAACCATTATTGAATTATATCGTCTTACTGCTTTTGCGGCTTTATTGGACTGGAACTTGGAACAATGTGGCACTGTACTGTCAAATCCAAGTCCTGGGTATTGTTGCTATGAGTGACTTAATTTTTTAAAAAATTATGGCATTTTTAAATTTGTGAATCCAACACACTGGATGATGCCTTTAGTCTCCCTGGCAGTGTGTTGGAGACCATTATGACATCATACGCCATCATTGTGACTTTATAGCATCAAATAATACTCATGCAAGCTATCAATTCTCAAACGAAAGTTGAGGATGCTCTTCAGCTATCCATTCAGGTAAAGGTGAAGCAAATAACCAAACTACAAATTGCACTGTTCATGGAAGTTTTCTTATTTGTAAAGCCGTTAGTGAATTATAAATCCCAACGTCCACGATGTCATGTCTAATTTTAAATACTGACACGTTTTTGTTTTGCTAGTAGGGTTTGCAGTTTTCCTTCTTAGTTTTGTAGAGGCTGATTCTCTCCATTTTTACTACATTGTTTTCATTTTAGAGCTCCCAACTGTTCAAGCAATTTTTTTACTAAATTATGGCAGTGGAGGCTCAAAGGGACAAATGGCCTACTCCTGCTTCCTGTCCTGTGTTTTTATGTGTCTATGTGTGTCTATTGTGTTAAAACCTAAGTGAATTGAAATAAATATGTGATTATACTGAGATAGCAAGAACTATAGATGCTGGAGTCAGACATAACTAAGTGTGGAGCTGGAGGAACATAGCAGGCCAGGCAACATCAGAGGAACGGGAAAACTGATGTTTTGGGTCAGGACCCTTCACGAAACATCAGCTTTCCTGTGCCTCTTGTGCTGCCTGGCCTGCTGTGTTCCTCCGGCTCCGCACTTTGTTATTGCAAATAATTATGCTGTTGTTTTTCAAGAAGAATATAAATAGATCTTTCACTGGGTGTAGATCTTGACTTAGTGTATTAGTATGACATTTGTGAAAGCAAGCCAGTAACCTGTTTGGCATCTCCCTTATTTTTATGTCATTTAGAGGTGGAGATTTATGAAGGCTGCTGACTAGTAATTACACATCTCACACTCTTGGACAAAGTCAAGATCCATGCCAGTTACTTTATCCTGTCAAAATGTGACTCTATTTGCATGTTTAGCTGTTTATTCCTACTTAACAAGGGAGGTTTGATCCACACCAGTGGACATTCTTATGTGGACCAGATTACAAGAATAGTTTTACTGCATAAAAACCAAAAGAACTGTGGATGCTGCAAATCAGGAACAAAAACAAAGTTGCTGGAAAAGCTCAGCAGGTCTGGCAACATCTGTGGAGGAGAAAACCGATTTAACGTTTCAGGTCCGGTGACCCTTCCACAGAACTGAGGAAGGGTCACTGGACCCGAAACGTTAACTCTGTTTTCTCCTCCACAGATGCTGCCAGACCTGCTGAGCTTTTCCAGCAACTTTGTTTTTGTTCATAGCTATACTGCATTCGCCACATAATCTCTGGAGTTTCATTTAGGTGTGGTTATAGCCGTTTGATCTGTCCAAAATCTGTGGTTAGCCCATTTGTACTATATTTATATCGATAAAGGTGAGTCTAACACCTATATAGTATGAATTTCTTTCTCTCCATTTATGAACTGAAATTTTTTTGTTATTCATTGATGGGACTTGGGCATAGCACAAGCATTTATTGCCCGTCTTTAGTTGTCCTTAAGACGGTGATGGTGAGCTGCCTTCTTGAACTGCAGCAGTCCATGAAATGAGGGTTGACCCTCAATACCACTAGGGAGGGAATGGCAGTATGGGTGAGTGGCTTGGAGGGGAACTTACCGGTAGTGGTGTTTCCATGTATCAGCTGCTCTCGTCTGTCCAGATGGAAATGGTCTTGGGTTTGGGGGGTGCTGTCTGAGGGTCTTTGAATTTCTGCAGTTCATCTTGTAGTTGATACACACTGTTGCTGTTGAGTGGTGAAGGGAGTGGATGATTGTTGGTATGGTGCCAATCAAATGGGCTGCTTTGTTCTGTATGATGCCAAGCTTCTTGAGTGTTGTTGGAGCAGCACTTATCCAGGCAAGTGGGAAGCATTCCATCACACTCCTAACTTGTGCCTTGTAGATGATGGACAGAGTTTTGGGATCAGAAGGTGAGTTGTTGTGTGATCTTAGTAATAATAGGGAACAGTACCTTTTCACGGTCAGGTTTAGAGAAAAAAGTGGTAGTCTACCGTGTTAAAAATGTGCCATAAATTAGTGTTAAAATTTCAGCGATATCCAGAATAAATACTGAAGCTGGCACGGAATGTTAAGACTGCCAACTTATTGACAAACCCTCGTACTTAAAAACATTTTAAATGGGAATACAGATGCATGAGTTCTTAGGAAGACTTAGACAAGGAAGTAAATTAACACATAGACTACGAAAAATATAACAGAAAACTAGACGTAAGACAGAAATTTAAGGAAAATGAAAGTGTTCATTAAGATAACTGAAGTTTAGTGACAACACAACAGAATGCAGCTAAGTAAAGTGTAAGTTAGATTAAAGAATCTTTTCATAAATTTTCCTTAGTTTACTTTTATCTGGCTATTGAGTTTTATTTATGATTATGTTGCATAATTGGTTGATATCACAACAACCATAAAACCATGCTAGAATTGATGTTCCTTTTCTGTACATAACTTGAGGACATTTCTTGAACCATGGAGGAAATGGTTAAATGCTATGTTGAAGTCTGTTTCTGTCAAAGGGTGAATTAGATCAGCCAAATCACTTTCTTCACATGCACTAATCTTTACAATTAGTTTGGATTTATTTTTGTGTGGCTCCAAAGTGCAAAAGCATTTTCTGAAAACGTCTCCTGTGAGTTCTTGCGGTCTTTGCATGATTATCATTGTAAATGGTTGTTGTGTATGCAGAGATTGCTTTGAAACAAGCCATTACAGATTGTATCTTAAACATCCACATTCATAGCTGAGCCTGACATTCAGATCGTGCTTTGAACATCCATGTTTGTGACTAAACCTATTCTATACAAACGGTACTGATGTGTATGCATTCTCCATTAGAGTAATGCAATGAGTAATGATTGGGAGAGTGAATCATGGCAATTTTCTTTCATGTTTGTATTCTCCCGACCTACCCCCACTTCCCTGTTTCAGGATTCTGAGACAGTGAAAATGCTTTTATTACAGTGATCAGCACCTTGACAGAGATCAAACCCTGTGTTCAGTTTGGAATATTTTGTTTTAAATTAAGGGCTGTTAATTTTAACCTCTTTGGTGTGTTTGTTCCTGTAGAAATATTATACAATTTGTTAAAAAAACTTCTCTTTTGTATTATCTTTAAGGATGTTTTTACCTTTGTATTTGATACATCTATGAAGCCAATAAGTAGTTTGCAACAGTATAGTATATATGAAAGATAGAACATACGCTGTTTAAATTAACAAAGTGTGGAGCTGGATGAACACTGCAGGCCAAGCAGCGTCTCAGGAGCACAAAGTTAAAATAGTTTGCATGTGATAAATTAATGTTGAATGACACATGCAAATAAATGGCCAATCAGGATTTGCAATAGGGTCATTGCAACTCTGCAAGTACTGCTGTGCTGATTAGAAAACTGAAGGAGTCTATCCAAATTGGATGCAAAAACAAAATATTAAAGCTGTTAGAAATCTGGAAAAACATATAGAAACTGAAAAATACAGAACCCCCCCCGCCCCAGTTCCCTTTAAATATATCCCCTCTCACATTAAACATTGTACAACTGCAACATGACTTTTCAACTCCTATACTCGATGCTCTGACCAATTTCTTGAGATTAAGATTGTCTTTTATTGTAAATAAATGGGTGTAGATAAATTTCAAGTGCCTTTATCTTTGCATTAAGTACATTAGCAAATTTCACTTAAGCCGTTCACTGCAGTGCTTTCCTGGGTAAACTGGTATAAGGCTGTAAGAGCATTGGAGTAAAAGTAGCTCATTTAATCCATGGACCCTGCTCCACCATTCAATTAGATCATGACCTGCTAATTCTGAACTCCATTTCCTGCCTTTTCCCCATAACCTTCAATGCCCGTACTGATTAAAAATCTTTCTCAGCCTTGAATATTCTTAATTAATTACCCAGCCTCAGCAGGCCTCTGCGGGAAAGAATTCCACATATTCCCTATCCTTTGAGAGAAAAAAAGAGTCCTTCTAATTTCTGACTTAAATAAGTGAGTCCTTACTCTGAGATTCTGCCATTTGGTCCAAGACTCTTTCACACGAGGGAGTAATCTTTCTGCACCTACCCTACCAACCCCCTAAGAATCTTGTACATTTTAATAAGGTATCCTCTCATTCATCTAAACTCACAATGAGTACAAGCCCAACCTACTTAACTCTTCTCATAAACAAATTCCCTCATACTTGGGATCATCCTAATTATCCTTCTACTATCAATGCCTTTCCTTAGCTAAGAGGACCACAGATGTTTACAGTGTTCCAGCTGTGGTCTGATGAGTGTTTTCTATTGTATTAGCAAGACATCCCTATTTTTATACACCATTCCCTTTGTCATGAAGGCCTACAGTCCATTCGCCTTCCCTATTACCTGCTGAACCTGGATGCTAGCTTTTGTAATTCATGCACATGGACCCCAAATCCCTCTGCAGCTTTCCCCATTTTAATAATAATCAACTCTTCTCTTCCTGGTGAAGGGTATAACCTTATATTTCCCACATTCTGTTTCCATCTGCTAAGTTTTTGTACATTTGGTAGATGCCCAACTCTGTCTTCTACTATGATAAAGTCATGGAATCCTTACAGTGCAATCGGGCTGTTTGGCCCATTGAGTTCACACCCACCCTGTGAAGTGCATCCCAGCCAGACCCACCCTGTACCCTATCACTGTAAGCCTGCATAGCCCATTGCCAATCTGTCTGACCTGTACATCTTTGGACTGTGGGAGGAAACTGTAGCAGATACAGTAAACCCACACAGGCCTGGAGAGAATGTGCAAACTTCACACAGACAGTCGTTTGAGACTGGAATTGAACTCAGGTCCCTGGAGCTGTGAGGCAGCAGTGCTAAACACTGAATGACCATGTGCCCCATTTTTATAGTTAGCAAATCCTCTATTCATGCTGATATGTTGCCACTAACACCATGGGATCTTGTGTTATTAAGTGTGGTACTTTATCAAATACCTTCTGAAAAACCAATGTATGACATCCACTGCATCCCCTTTATCTGTCTTGCTTGTTAACTCCACAAAGAATTTGGGTAAATTTTCCAGACATGATTTCTCTGTTACGAAGCCATGCTGACTCTGCATAGCCATATTATCTATTTCTAAATGCTCTGTATTATGTCCTTTGTAATAGACTGTAATCTCTTCTCAAGAACAAACATAAATTGAACTTGCCTATAGCTACCTTTTTTTGTCTCCTTCCCTATACACAATGAGGTTTTATATCAGCAGTTTTCCAATGGTCTAGGACTTCTCCACACTCCATGGATTCTTGGAAGATTACTACCTGGGCATCCACTATTTCTGTAGCTACTTCCATTAATATCCTAGGATGTATTACAACAGGTCCTTGGTAACTTCTGTTGCTAAAAGTATTTCCCCTCATTCTGACAGCTGGATCACAAGAGCTGTGTTGCCCAATAGCTGATGAGTGGAGACTGGGTCATAATTGACAAATAATAACCTTGGTCCTTATCTCTTCCAAAGGCATCTCGCAGTTGATCCTGGATCTGTCATGGGTACTTAGAGAAAGTCACGGTTTTCCTTTGTTTCCTTGTGAACTCATAATATTACTTTCATCTGTGTGATATTGAAATCTCGATGTTAAAAATCTCTTTGCCAGCAATGTCTGAATATAGTGACAGTAGTGGGTGTTTAAGTATGGTATATTATGCATTTGTAAGCTTAAAATTTACATTCCAATTATCTGTAAAGGAGTATTGGAGATAATTCACTATTTGATTAAGTTCTTGAGTTCTTAAGTTCTTTGCCTTTGCGTTCACAAAAAAAATGGCAGCTTTGAAAAATGATCAGGTTTCCTTAACATGCCTCATTTAATTTATTAAGTATGCGTGTTTGATTTTGTCTTGTGCTCTTGGGACTGAGGTAGATGAGTGACTCAGTGATTGACTAGTATCGCCTGTAAGATGAATACAGTGATGTCACAGAGCCTTTGTACAAGCAGGAACTTATTAAGGAGCTGATGGCAGAATGCAAACAGACCTGTGAAATGGCCATGGAAGCTGCACCATATTCAGGTAGAAACATTTCCGCTTTTTACAGAGTTGGTATCGTGGTTTGTACTACTGAGGTTTCCATTTATCAAGTGATCTCCTAATTGAGCACACAATATCTAATTTTAGTTTTGAACTAGGCAAACTCTGTACATGGGCATTGCTTCTCATTATCTGAATAGAAACCCACAGGGCTTTCTAAAGGAAAATTTTAAAAATGTTCAAGCTTCTATGTACAGAATTTACCAAGAAGTTGGAAAACTTGAGGCTCAGGGTGTTTGCACGAGAATTAGAAAGCTGCCTTTGCTGTTGCAGTAAATGTAAGTGCAAGTTTGTAATATTGCCACCCGCTTACCTCTTTTTCCATACCCCTGAAAAAGGATCAATTTCTAATTCATGGAGATTGAATATCAACGCTGGCTGCAATAAATTCTTTGTGATTTGCATTTTCGTAGAAGAAACTTTAGCAAAAAAATCAAATTAAATATTTCCAAACCAATCTTTGAAGAAAAAGCAGCTTAGTCAAAAACGTATGACAGTTTAAGCAAACTAAGATGAAAACTTATAATTCATTTCAGTGAAGTCTGTTGCCTGTTGCTGCTGTTTTCTTGCAGTGTTTTCACAGATCGTGTTATAACAGTGAGTACTTTCTGTATATTAGCTTTAATGCAGGACGGTTAAAATTTGTGGTTTAAATAGAGAATTTAGTGCTTTTGACATTGATCTATTTTGTTCACTTGGGGACGACCCCAGTGATAACATTATTATGTCAATTAACCTGTTATCTGTTCAGTTGTATGGCTGTTCAGTTAATGTTTCTTCAGCATGGGATTTATTTAACTGCACTGGGATGAATAGAAAGCAGCAGTTGGAACATTCACTCTGCTCTATTATATCCATAAAATGGTGTGATTACTTCTTGCTTGACAGGCAAACATTTATTTTGTGCCTGGTGGCCAGTTTTGTACGGAGCAATTTCCAAAATATCTGCTGTTCCCTGCTCACATGTTCAAGCATGAGGGAATGATTGGAGGATGGCTGAGGCAACCAGTCTGAGAGGTTACAGCAGTGGCATCTAATGTGATGGTTGAGTGGTAACTATCTCAGGGCAAACTAATCTTTCAGCCTGATTTGTCATTGTAAAGGAAAAATGTCTGTTTCTAACATGGGCTCCAGTACACTAATTATTAAAAATGTTTGGCAGTCAGTTTGACAGATCACATGTAAAATGACTCCACAGAGGGTGATGTCCTGTCACCAAGTCATCCTTTATTTACACATGCACAGTGCTTGACACTGGCCTGGCATTCTCAGAGTAAACAGAATCTCTGACATTTCTATTTATTTGTGTCAGCTCAGGATCCCTGATTGGACCAGATTAACATCCCCAGTCAGGGAACTCCTATGATGCTGGCTGATGTTGTTTCAATTACCTCAACATACTGCAAGCTTGTTATAAGCATGTGCATCTTGCTTATCATACTGCAGCTATTTGGAGGCTGCGAGAATGATCTCACTGAATATGTAAGCCTTCACATTCATGAGAAATACACAAGTTGTATTAGGTGCCTCATTGCCTGCATGAGTGTTTGTTATACTTGTATCTTGGAACTGAAGCTTGAGGAATATGTAGGCCCACTTTCTGATGTATACTATCCCTATATGTATTCCCTGTAAATCATCACTTGAGTATTTGCAATCTGAACTATTTTCAGCCAGAAGTGCTGAGTAGATGATTCATCTCAGCACCCTCTGGTGGTCCCTGACATCACAGATACCAGTCTTCAGCCAATTTGATTCATTCACCGTCGTATCAGGAAGTAGTTGGGCGCACTGGAAACTGCAGAGTTTGTGGGCCCTGACAGCATTCCAGCAGCAGTACTAAAGACTTCTGTTGCACCCCTTGTCAAGCTGTTCCAGTCAACAACAACATTGTCATCTGGATGTAAGTTTGCTTGCTGAGCTGGAAGGTTCGTTTTCAGACGTTTCGTCACCATTCTAGGTAACATCATCAGTGAGCCTCCGGTGAAGCGCTGGTGTTATGTCCCGCTTTCTATTTATCTGTTTAGGTTTCCTTGGGTTGGTGATGTCATTTCTGTTCTTTTTCTCAGAGGGTGGTAGATGGGCTCCAAATCAATGTGTTTGTTGATGGAGTTCTGGATTGGAATGCCATGCTTCTAGGAATTTTTGTGCGTGTCTCTGTTTGGCTTGTCCTAGGATGGATGTGTTGTCTCAATCAAAGTGCTGTCCTTCCTTATCTGTATGTAAGGATACTAGTGATAGTGGGCCATGTCTTTTTGTAGCTAGTTGATGTTCATGTATCCCGGTGGCTAGCTTTCTCCCTGTTTGTCCAATGTAGTGTTTGTCACAGTTCTTGCAAGGTATTTTGTAGATGACGTTCGTTTTGCTTGTTGTCTGTATAGGTTTTTTGAAAGTTCATTAGCTGCTGTTTTAGTGTGTTGGTGATTTTGTGGGCTACCGTGATGCCAAGAGGTCTGAGTAGTCTGGCAGTCATTTCGGAAATGTCTTTGATGTAGGGGAGAGTGGTTATGGTTTCTGGGCACGTTTTGTCAGTTTGTTTGGGTTTGTTGCTGAGAAATCGGCGGACGGTGTTCATTGGGTACCCGTTCTTTTTGAATACGCTGTATAGGTGATTTTCTTCTGCTCTTCGTAGTTCCTCTGTGCTGCAGCGTGTGGTGGCTCGTCATCTACCCTGCAAATTGGAAAATTGCCCAGCTATGTCATGTCCACAAAAAAAAGTACAAATCCAATCTGACCATTTACCTCTGTCAGTCTTCTCTTGATCATAGTAAAGTGAGGGAGGGAGTGTTATCAACAATGCTATCAAAAGACAGCTGCTCATCAATAACCTGCTCAGTGATGTCCAGTTCCGATTCCGCCAGGGTCACTCAGCTCCTGACCCTTATTACAGCTTTGGCCCAAGGCTGGACAACATAGCTCCATTCCAGAGGTGAGATGGAGCAACATTGACCATGTGTGGCACCAGGGAACCCAAACTAAATTGGAATCGATGGAAATCAGAGAGAAAATTGTCTGCTGATTGGAGTCATACTTGGCACATAAGAAGATGGTTGTGACTGTTGGTCATCTCAGCTCCAGGATATCTCTGCAGGAGTTCCTTAGGTGTTGTCCTAGGCCCAGTCATCATCAGCTACTTTATGAATGACCTTTCTTCCATTACAAGGCCAGAAGTAGGAATGTTCACCGATAATTGCACATGTTCGGCACTATTTGCGACTCCTCAGATTCTGAAGCAGACCGTGTTCAAATTCAACAAGACCTGGATAATATCCAGGTCGGGATGAGAAGTGACATGTAATGTTCACACCACATAAATACCAGATAATAACTATAACAAGTAAGAGACAATCTGGCCACTGCTCCATGGCATTCAATGGCATCACCATCATTGACCACGATCAACATCCTGGGGATTACCATCAACCAGGCAAGTTGTGAATTGTTCTTTACCAAGTGGGAGCAGCCACTCATTGTGATTTTCAGGCACATCCTTACGAGCCCTGGAGAACTCCTCTTAATTAGCCTGGAAACAGGTGCCGTGTCCAGTCAAAAATGATGGATGACCTCTCAAAATTGGAGTGTTAAACAGAGGCCTTCTAACCTGAGAGGAGCAGCGGGTGCAGGAGATGGCAGGTAAATGACAGGATGCTTGCCCATAGCTGCACTCTGAACTGTTTTAAAACTTCAAATTAAAAAAAGGCCAGGCTATACCGTCAGGTGGAGGGGAAATGCCTCCACAGGGCAACCATCATTGGCTGATCTGGTATCCAGACAGACAGCGATGGTCTGGGGGCTTGCCCAATGATCTGCTGCTGGGTGTCCACCTAACTAGAATATTTTAGCTGACCTCTTTTAATTGTGCTTGGCAAGGTCTAACTAAAGAAGCTTAATTGGCTGTACGCTTCATGCAGGTGAGTCGCCCTGTTTGTCCTGAACTTGTCTCAGTAAAATTACTTGGGAATGAAGTTGGGAAACTGGCATTTTATGGTTGTATCTCCTTGGAATTAAAACCCAGCAGGACCTGAAAATCCTGTCCAGCAAACTTAATGATCAAAATACATCTCAGAGTCTGAAACCAATATCTGGATGCTCCAACTCGTGACATTTGATAAGTCTGCAGAGGATTTCAACAGTATGGAGGTGTGAAAGGACCAACCAAGATCTTGTCAAATGACAGAACAGGCATGAAGTGCTTTGTCAGATTCTGCTCCAGGGAAGAAGTTTAGGTAATATATAAAGCTGTTAATTTATCTATTTTGAGACAGTTTTAATGTGGTTTAATATGTTTTACTAAGTCCAACATTGAAGGTTTTGACCCCAAACCAGGATGTGTGAAGAGTGCTGCATTGTTGGAGACACCATTCTTTAGAAAAAGCAGTACATTTTTTGGAAGGACTGCAAAGGTCTCCATTGCATTATTCCTTTATGAATCACTGAGGATAAATCATTTGCTAACATGTTTTAGGAGCTGCTGTTGCTGGAATCTTTGTATATAAATGTGGGTCACCATTGCTGCCTGAGAACATTCACCACATTTTGAAAGTATCTCGATGTGAAGTCTGTTGAATTATCTCTCAAAAACATGAGTAACCACATAAATGCAAGCACTTCCTTTTCATTCAGCAGTATTTTTTGCTTGTGTGGTTTACTAGGGTGCTGTTGTTGATTGTTTCTGGCAAAGAAACTGTTAGCAGTTACACAACTAATGTCAGACATCTATTTCTTTAGCAATAGTTACTTTACCTTCAAAAACTAAACCCCTTTATGTTTGCTTAGCTAATACTTTGTTGCCTGGTGTGTTTTCATGGTATGTTAATTATGCTGTTAAGATACACAAGCAAAGAGTATTTGCAATTAAGAGCCTTAGAAGGAGAGACTGCTGAACCAAGAGGACGTTCAGTTGAAGGCCGGCCTATGTGATGCTGCATTGAGAAATTAAGAATATTGTCAAGGAACATGGTCATGTCTAGTTTCATTCTTGACAAATTGGCTGGATATCATTTTAACACAGCAGTATCTTTAAGGAATGCTTTTTGGACCATATGTGGGCCTAGCCTTCTCAAAACATAGATTCCAGTTTTGTTCAAAGTAATCTGATACTTCTGAGTCCACAAAAGCTGATAAGCCCCCTTATTTAAATACCAACTGCAGGCAACATTTTCCAATTGACATTAGTTGGAGATATAATTTATTCTTGCCTCTCCTAAAAGGCTGGCTGCTTCATTAACTTCAAGCCTCTTACCAAGTTGAACCATAAGAGTGAAGTTGGGGTATGTACATTTGTATAGCTAACTTATTAAATTATAGTTTAAACTCACATGTTTTGTAAGGCGTAAAGTTGGCTCCAGCCTGCATGGGGATGGTGGTGGTGGAATTGAGCGATCAAATCTCGTTATCGTTAATGTGATCCAAACGGCAACCATGTAGTGAACTGGACAATTCCACCCTACCCAACAACCTTCACCACCTCCAGCGCTAAACAGTATTTCTGCTAAAATCTCTTGTTCTATGTGGATGCAGACTTCACTCAGTTCAGCATTTGTGCAACGGAGATGATGCTGGCAACAACACATTCATATAAATGTAACAGCACTGGACAGTTACGGATGGGCAACAAATGCTGACTTAGCCAGTGACACTTGTATCCCATGAATGAACTTCTAATAGAAATGTGACATTTCAATCCAGTGCTCAGTTTTTCAAAATGCTTTTGTTGGGCCAGAGCTCTGACTGCCTTGTGAGGCTGCGTTCATGGGGAGGGACAGGAGCTAAGCTCCTAATACTGCTACAAACATGGGACTTGCCATGTCTCTATCTGAATGAGACCCAGTGTTTCAGTTAAGCACGGTTAATGATGTATGGTTTACTAGGGTGCTGTTCGTGGTGAACTCATAAGGCCTTAATTTTACCATTCTTCAAGGCCTCACATTTTTCCCTTTTAACGTGGAGCCATCAGGTCATGCAGCACAGTGGCAGATCTTTTGGTCCAACTTGTCCTTGCTGACCAGGCATCCCAATCTAACTTAGTATCATTTGCCAGCATTTTGCTGATATCCTACAAAACCCTTATTCATGTACCCATCCTGGTGCCTTTTAAATGTTGTAGTTGTACCAGCCTCCACCACTTCCTGTGGCAGCCAATTCCAACATGTACCACCCTCTGCATGGAAAAGTTGCCAGTCAGGTCCTCTTTTAAATCTTTCCCCTCTCACCTTAAATCTATGTCCTCTAGTTTTGGACTTTCCACCCTAGTAAAAATACCTTGGCTATTCACCCTATCCGTGACCCTCATGATTTTATAAACCTCTGTAAGGCTATCCCTCAGGCCCAGCCTATTCAGCCTCTCCCAAACTGATGTTGTCAAATTGTGTTTCTGTTTTTTTTACCTTTTTCTACCTATAATATGTATGTCGTGTTTGTGACTTTGTCTATCTGTGACTTTAAGGAAGATTTTAAGAAGTGATAGAATTTAAATCGCAGGGTTATAAAAAGTCAATTGATAACTTCTAATTTGTCATTGGCAAAAGGCAATCTGTTCGTAATAAACAGGTATTTTCTTGTTAAGTACAGAATCTAGCTGTTTTCTTTTAATGTCAGTCAGATGGCTTGATGACATCAGTACACAATTCCAGGAAAGGTGGAGCTTAATTTCCACCACACAGCCGAGTAAGTTGTGACAATATAAAAGTATGAAACACAGCAAGATGTGCCAAATGATTCCAGCAAGGAGGAGTTGCACCTAAACAAAGGCAAGGCAATGAGCTTGGTTAAGGAGAAATAGTGTGAATATATGTGGTTTGTTTTGGAGGCTTTTGAAGAAGGAGACTAATCTAACAAGGCTAGAAGGCTGGGGCATTAATTCCAAAGTACAATGTGGGTCTCTGCGCTGACCTAAACTAAGCAGATTTGTATCCCATCAATCTGTAAGCCATCAATATGAAATGGTCTTGAACTGTATATTTCATGTGTGGGCCAACATTCTAGGCTAAACCAACGAACAAACTTTCTATGGTGATATATTTATCTTCTGTGAATTGATTTAATTCAGGTATTGTCCTTATGTGAATTAATTGTCCAATGATTGAATTAGTCTATTCTGAATAAAGTGTGATTACTTTTACCTGCAAGAAAATTTTAATCATTGATATTTGATTATATTTGCAATGTTTGACCGTTATTGTATTTTCACTAATCATTTTCAAATTAATGCCATCACATGATGACTCCACTTCTAATTAGTATCAGGGTTTGAATCTAAAATATACTCAGTTTTACAATAAAATATTAGATCAGCAAACTGTTGAATTTGACTATCTTTGGACTCCAATTCTACTGCATATCTTCCTCTTCAAAACACACTGAAACCTCAATAATCTTGAGAGTTTGGCCATTGCATGGTGCTGGCTCTACTCTGCACGTCCGACTGTATGACATGACTCTGTTTAGCCACTGGAATACAGGAACAAACAGTTGCATTTAGAATTAAAACTCAGTCAGGCCAATTTTCATATTTCAAAACTTGAGTAGCATTTATGTCTCTAATGCAAATTGCAGTGTCTGTTGTCTCTTCTCTTCACATTGTTCCAAGATATCCAGGGAAGGCTGGATTGCCTGTAACTGGCAGTAGCTTAAGTCCTCTTTGGTAGCAAGTGAAATTGGTGTTCCAAGACTTTGGTCACATGTTCATTCAGAACCTGCAGTAAGTGACTGACAGTATTGAGATGTAACGTAAGCTAGGGTTGTTTTCATGCAGAATTTTTCCAGATCTCTCTCTTTAAGTCTGCAAATATTTTTAACAATTCAATTATTGTACTTTCAGTGCAAAGTGATATAGAGGAATTGGCTCTGATCAGGACCAACCTGTGATCTTATCTCAAAAGCAGTGGAGTGAAGGACCCTTTTGGCCAGGTTGCCTTGCAGATATTTGTTTAATGAACCTTGAGACATGGGCATCGTTGGCTGACCAACATTTATTCTCCTTTAGAAGGTGATGGTGAGCTGCCTTCTTGACAGTCCATGTGCTGTCGGTTGACTTAGTGTGCTGTTAGGCAGGGAATAGCAAGATTTTGACCCTGCACCAGTGAAGAAATGGTGATATATTTCTAAATCAGGATGGTGAGTGGCTTGGAGGGGAACTTGTAGATGGTGGTGCTGCAGGTAGCCCTGTATCTGCTGCCCTTGTCCTTCTGTTTGGAAGTGGTTTTGGGTTTGGAAAGTCTGTCCAAGAATCTTCAGTGAATTTCTGCAGAGTATCTTGTAGATAGTATACAGTGCTGCAATTGGACATTGGTGGTGGAGGAAGTAGATCCGAGGCTTGGAATATGGCTGTATATTTGTGCTGGCATCACGTTATCCTTAAAACAAAAATGTTCCTGGTGTTTGTTGGAATTGTTGGATTCTTGAGAAACCACAGTTCAAAATATCACGTTGCCAGGCAAATGTAGAGTTTTTGCATAATTGTTGGAATGCCAAATGTTCCGAACATTTTCCTGCCAAATTGCAGCTACATGCTTAAAGTCACCTGCTAACTGAATGCAAACTGGCTTCTGCCTTTATCAGACTCTCAGAAATGGAATGGTTGAACAGCCTGATAAACTGAACATGTGTAGACAAATGGCAGACTTTTGCTCCAACCTTCTGGATCGAGTTTTGTTGTATAATTGGCCACGTTATGTACAATACATCCCATGTTATAGTGTATAGAATAGTTGGCATTCTGGGACTTTTATGTAGATTTTCAGATAGACCATTGTCTGGGAATATTAACTTGATTAGAAATTAGAGACCTGTGAAAGCTAATTCCTTTACCATTTACTGTTATAATTCGAATAGGGCTGTACTATCGCAGACTTTGGTGACTATTTTAAGAGATATTTGTACAATGTTTCAGGTTGCTACCTCCATTTTCTGAGTGCTTGATATTTCTACCTGACCAGCTGTTCCTGTTCTTTTTGAAGGAATGTGCCTCCTATTTGAAGAAGTAGGCCCCAGATGTGTATGTTTCTGTTGTTTCTCTGGATAACTGCTTATGAAAGGAGTTGGTGTGTAGAACAGCAAGACAAATTTGCACCAGATAAAACTATACTTAGTTATGCAGTAATCTTAGAAATATGCCAGAACCTATATGTAAAAATGTGCACCAAATGAAGACCCCCTTGTCAATATCTATTAACTGGATAGTGTCAGAGATAGGATCTCTTTTGCAACTAAGGGTCTGCATCTAGCACTCTTGTGACCGAGTAATGTTGCTGCAGTTGCTCAAGGTTTGAATTTATCTGTGCTCTATTTCCTTTTCTCCATAATCTCTGAGATTATCAATTATTGCTGGATCGTTCATACTTTACGCGTGGACAAGACCAAAAGAGAAATCATTGATAGCTACATCGAAGTTATTTGATGATTGCCTCCATAAAGTTGATCATAAACTTAATATTTTTGCTAAATGCAGGATATCTCACTTTGTTTTTGTGGTTGATTTAGGCTGCAGTGTCTGAGCTCATTTCCTGCAATGTTTATTCTTTCTATTGATATTCAAAAAGAAACTTCCCTTGCATACTGCTTGGAAGGTTCCAGTTTCACATATTTCATACATGTCAGAAAGGAAATCCACTGGACTGTTAACCCAATTCAAAAATACAGTGGCTAAGTAACAAAACTACTCTGGAAATGTCATCTACATTTAATGCTGAGCCAGATGTTAGCATGCACAGACAAAATACAATAGTTTGTTAGTTAGTTCCCATTTTTTTTAAAAAAAGGCCCAAGATCAGCCAGAGCAGACATGAGTGGTAGCATGATGTTGCTATTTCTTGACAGATATAAACTAGATATGAATCATCCTGTTTTTAACATTTGCCGCTGGGTAATTTCAAGTGAAGATACTCTCATCATTTTGAAGCAAGGGAATATTATTCTGTAATTGACTTGTTAAGGCCTTACTGAACTCTGAAGTGGTAGTTAGAAACATTAGACCTTCTTAGGAACATAAGCTATTTCGGCACCGATCCCGTCCTGTTTGTTTATCAGCTGACAAGCCTTTTTGTCCTAGTTAGTTCATAATGACAGATCTGTGCAGAATGCCACGTAGGAATAGCAAATGTGCACACAATGAATTTCAAGACTTTGCTCGATGATAGCAAGCACTCTTGCTTTTGAGTCAGTGTGTCAAGTTCCACTGCACAGACATGAGCTTATTATCTGGGATGACATCATGTTGCAGTTCTATGAGTGCTGTCTGTCAGATGAGATGTAAAACTAAAGGAGAGCAGGACAGTTCTTCTGTTTTCCTTCTAGAGTTTGCCTGACATAAGCAGGTTATCTGATAACTGGTATCATTGTTGCTTATGGAAATTTGCTGTGCTTCGGTTGGCAGCTTCATTTTCTTGTTTCTTAAACATACTTCATTAGTGTGAGGAACGTCTGAATATGACGGTAAGTTATTTCTAAGGCTCTGTTTGTCTTGACTATTTATATTTCACAGTTCATTTTTATGAATGGCCAGTTTATTCCAATCTAGTAAGGAATATTAAGCTATTCTGAGAAAATTTTTCACATTTTAAGGTAACTCATCTTTGAAACAGCCCTAGATAACTAATTGGCTTGGAACTCTGGAGGTAGTTCAAGAGAGAATGATACAGTTGAATTTATTTTACGAATTCAAAGGTTTTAGAATGCAGATAATATGGGGATGGTACAGAAATTTGAGCATGGGGATCGCCAAGAAACCTGGTATTGTCAGCATGCCCTGAGTGAGAGTGCCCCAAACTTCCATTTTAAATTAATTATCTCCAATGATTTGGTTGCAGTCCGTGGTTGCATTCTAACTGCATAATGCCTGCATTGAATCAGAAAAGAATAAAAGACTTTAAATCATTTGGGTACCATTTCCTTTTGGAACCCTTCCTCACAGTATCAATGCTGCCATCGACCTCCCCACCAGTATGTGGCTTCCTGTTCCAAGTTTGTGCCTTGTGTTTGCCCCTACATTAGGAAAATGTAAAATGTTGCTTGAATGATGTGTTGTTTTCATTGCATGGGTGTACAAATACAGGAGAAGTAACAAAAACAGAAGTTGCTGGAAAAGCTCAGCTGGTCTGGTAGTGTCTGTGAAGAAAAATCAGTGTTAATGTTTCAGGTCTGATTTCCCAATCCTAACTGTTCTGAGGAAGGGTCACTTGTTCTGAAATGTTAACTTTGATGTCTCTTCACAGGTGTTGTCAGACCTACTGAGCTTTTCCAACAACTTTTGATTTTGTTCCTGATTTACAAAATCTTTTAGTTTTTGCAAAGAGAAATAAATCTTGCCGTATTTGTACAGAACTTTGGTGAGACCAAACCTGGTGTACTTTGTGTAAGGAAGGACGTATTTGACTTGAAGAAATGTAGCAAATACTAACTGGCTTGGGTTCTGGGAGGAGGGGCTTGTGCTGTCATTAGAGACTGAATAAGTTGGGTGCATACTCTCTACAGTTCAGAAGAATGAGAGATGATCTTATTAAAACGTTCAAATTCTGAAGGACCTGTGTTTAACGGGAAGGCAGTGACCAAGTGGTACTGTTGCCGGACTGTTTATCTCAAGACCCAGCTAATGTTCTCGGAACCTGGGTTCGAATCCCACCATGACAGATGGAAAATAATTTGGAAGTAAGAATTCAATGATGACCATGAATCCATTGTCAATTGTTGGAAAAATCCATCTGGCTCACTAATGTTCCTTGGGGATGGAAAATGCCATCCTCACCTGGCCTGGCCTACATGTGACTCCAGATCCACAACTTGACACTTAACTGCCCTTTGGGATGGACAATAAGTGCTAGCCAAGCCAGCGATGCCCTCATCCTCTGAATGAATTAAAAAAATGTTTCCCTTGTCTGCAGAATCTCATATATTGGGTTGATCCTTCAGACAAGCTGGTGTTTATTGAAGGCTGAGATGAGGAGAAATGCCTTCATTCAAAGGATTAGCAATTTTTAAAATTATCAACCCCAGTGTGTCTTAGATGCTGTATCATGCTGTAACTTTGAGGCTAAGATAGATCGCATTTTGATTTCTGAGGAAGTCAAGAGATACAGAGAATGGATAAAAAATTGAGTTGAAGCAGAAGATCATTTATGATCATTTGACCTGCAGAGCAGGCTATATCCTCTGACTTCTAGTACTCATGAATCTATATGGCTCAAAAATACAGTCAGTTACAGCCCATCAAACAGTGATAGAATGCAAAGAAGCAACGATGAATTCAAATGAGGGGTGCTTGCAGGAGGACTATATTTTGGCATTAGTGCAGTTACTCCTCATAGGAGAGGAGCAGGTGAGGTGTGAGGACCCAATGACAAAGGGTGAAGACAAGGTCTCCGGAATACAGTTAATACTCCTTATGGAAATGGAGTAATTCAAGAGTCAGTGATGACAAGACAGCCTGACCCAGTGGAATGCTCTTCCTGTGCAATATGGGAAGTGAGAGATGTTTCTATTGTCAAGGGTGACCACACGTGCAAGTGTGTTCTCCAGCTGAGGCTCCTGTAAATCCGCGTATCGGATCTCAGGCAGTGGCTGGAGTCATTGTGGGGTGTCTGCAAGTCGAGATCTGTGTGGGCATTGCATTCTACAGTGAGGTGGTCACAACACCAGCCGGGTAGATAATGGAGGAGTGCCCTGGGGCTATCTCTCTCTTCAATAGGTTTTCAGTTTTGGATATTACTAAGGGAAGTGATTTCTCAGGAGAATGCAGTGCAAAACAAGTCCATAGCACCTGTAGTGGTGAAACTACGCTGGGGAGGAGGGTTAAATGAAAGAAAAGAGTGGAATAGCAACAAGTGATAGGGGATTTGATCATATGGAAACGGCACCAACATTGCTTGGTGCCAGGGTGAAAGATGTCACTAAGCGTCTTCAGGACATTCTAAAGAGGGAGGCAGGTACCAAAGATATGTTACAATAGGGATAGAGTCCTGCAAGCAGAATTTGGGGACCAGGAAATAAATTATAAAGCAGGAGCTCAAATGTAAGAATATCAGGATTATTCTCACTGCCACTTGCTAGTGAGATCAGGAATTGGAAAATACACCGAACGAACGTGTGGCTGGGTGGATGGTGTAAGGTGGCGGGGTGGGGGTGGAGGGTGAGGATGTAGATTTTGAGACGTTAGGGCCAAATTTTGTTGAAAAACAGGCCTGTACAAGCTGGATGGGTTGCACTTAAGTCAGACCAGGACCAATATTATTGTAAGGGTCCTCTGAAGAAGTGAGTGAAGGATTGGCAGGAGGATAGGAACCTGAGTGAGGGAGACAAAAATGGAAATGATAGCAAAGTAGAAAGCAAAAGTGGAAGACAAAGGAAACGAGGGCTAGCAGCAAATAAGGCTGGAGTATAAAAAGATGTATTAAGGTATGAAAAACATAACTCTAAAGGTACTATATCTGAACACAAAGAATATTGAGAACAAAGCAAGCAAATTAACAGTGCATGTAAGTATACAGGGGTATGATATGATTGCAGTTATGGAGACATGGCTGTTGGGAGCCCAAGGCTGGGAAATGAATATTCAAAGATATTCGGTCTTTAGGAAGGATAGAAAAAGCAGGAGAGGAGTTGAGGTGACATTGTTAGGAAAAGAATAAGTCAGTGTAATTGTGAAAAAGGATATTGTTAAAAGAAATCTCAATTACGGAATCAGTCTGGATGGAACTAAGAAAGCACAAGGAGGGAGTTGTTTGTAGACCAGCAAACAGATGTGGTAAAGTAGAGGTTGGCATTAAACAGGAAATTAGAGATGAATGCAACAAGTCTGCAACAATAATTATGGATAAATTTAATCTGCATTGAGGCTGAGCATACCACGTTGGCTACCATCATGCCGTGGCGCATGAATTCCTGGAGCGTGTACAAGATGGATATTTTAGACCAGTATATAGAAGAATCAGCTCAGATGCATGTTATCTTAGAATACGTTTTGTGCCAAGAGAAGGGTTTTGGAGTAGATTTGTAGCTCGGGTTGTGGGTGTTGAGGTTGATTGGCTCACTGAGCTGGTTTGTTGTTTCGCAGACATTTCGTTACCGTGCTGGGTAACGTCATCAGTGCAGCCTCCAGTGAAGTGTCGGTGTGTTTTCCCACTTGGTTTTTAAACTCTGGAGTCCGTTGAGCTGGATTGCCTCACTTCTGGTTTTCCTTCGTACTGGAATGCATATGGGGTCGAGTTCAATGTGTTTATTGATGGCTTTCTTCATAGAGTACCAGGCTTCTAGGAATTTCAATGCCTGCCTCTGCTTGGCTTGTCCCAGGATCTTGGTGTTGTCCCAATCGAATTGGTGGTTCTCCTTGTCCATGTGGATTGAGATGAGTGAGTATTGGTCTTGTCTTTTTGTAGCCAGTTGGTGTTCATGTACTCTTGTTGTTAGCTTCCTTCCTGTTTGTCTGATGTACTGTTTCTCACGGTCTCTGCAGGGGATCATATAGATGACATTGGTCCTGTTCCATGGTGGGGAATGGGTCTTTAGTTCAGGTGAGCACTTGTCGTAGGGTTGATGCGGGTTTGTGTGCCAGTCTGATGTCCAGCGGTCGTAGGAGTCTTGTGATTCCTGATGTAGGGTAGTGTGATAAGTATGTCAGGACGTGTAGTATCTTCCTGATGTTGTTTGTGTAGGCGGCTTCTGACCCAGGTTTTTGGACGTCTGTTATCCTTGAAAACCTGGAAGAAGTATTCTTGACGCTCTTGGTGTAGTTCTGTGTTGCTGCGGTGTGTTGTTGCCCGCTTAAATAGGGTTTGCAAGCAGCTTCGTTTGTGTGTGTTGGGATGGTTACTGTTGAAGCTTAGTACCTGGTCTGCGTGTGTTGCTTTTCTGTGTACTTTCGTTTGGAGATCCCCATTTGTCTTGCACGCTACCATGATGTCCAGGAATGGGAGCTGTTTGTTCTTTGCTGGATTGCCTCACTTACAGTTTTTCTTCATGTTGGAGTGTATATGGGGTTGAGTTTTATATGATTATTGATGTATGATACAGCGGGAGTTAATTAACAATCTTGTTGTGAGAGATCCTTTTGGAAGATATAAGCATAATGTGATTGAATTCTTCATTGGGATAGAAAGCGAACCAGTCCAATCCAAAACTAGGACCATAAAGCTAAACAAAGGAAACTATAAATATACGAGGGGTGAGTTGATTGCAGTAGACTTAGTAACTTCATTGATATGCATGACACTGGACAAGTGACAGTTAATAGTTAAAGAATGAATGCATGCATTGCAGCAGTTGTACATTCCTTTCAGGTCAAAGAACATAACAGGAAAAGTGGCCCAGCCATGGCTAACAAAAGAAATTAACAATAGTCTTGGATCCAGCGAGAATGTATAGGAAGGTTCCTTGAAAAGGAGCAAGTCTGAGGACTGGGAACAGTTTAGAATTTTTTTATTTGTCAATAGGATGAGGATGTCGCCAGTTAGGCAGCATTCATTGCCCATCCCTAATTGCCCAGAGGGCAGTTCAGAGTCAACTACATTGACGTGGGTCTGGAACCACATGTAGGCCAGACCAGGTAAGGATGGCAGTTTCCTTCCCTAAAGGACATTAGTGAACCAGTTGGGTTTTTCCCGACAGTTGACAATAGTCATCATTAGATTCTTAATTCCAGATTTTTTTTATTCAGTTCAAATTCCACCATCTGTCATGGCAGGATTCGAACCCAGGTTCCCAGAATATTGTCCAGGTCTCTGGGTTAACAGTCCAGTGATAATACCACTAGGCCTTCACCTCCCCAGCAGCAGAGAACCAAGTGGCTGATTAACAGGGAAAATTAATATGTGAATAGCCTGCAAGGAACGTATAGAAGCACTCACAGTCCGATTTTGAGGATATAAAAAGAAAAAAGATTAGAAACAGATGTAGGCCCCTTACCTTCTGAAACAGGGGAAGTATGGCGTTAAGAAAAGGGCCATGTTTCATATTGAAAGATGGACTGGACTGGGTGGGCCAAATGGCTTGCTTCATTGTCTCTTTTCATTGTTTGTAAGCAAATGTGCCTCAGTTGTGCTTTTTAACAACATGAGCATGACTAATGAATTCAGTTTTACATTTAAAAAAAAAGCCTTATGAATAGTAAGTGGCAATCGCTACAATTTGCTTTCTCATATCTTTCTTAATTAAGTAGACCAAACAGAAAGACATCAGTGGTGGGACATAGAGCAGGTGATGTTAAAATTGTACATCTTTAATATCTTTAACCTTTTTTCTTTGACTCCCTTGACAACCTTCCTCACACCTTGACTTTTTCAACAATCATTTCACAATATAATACTGGTCTTATCCAAGATGCGAGTTTATGTGCAATATTATTCTATCCAAGGTCTCACTCTGCAGTTGTGTGCTTATCTCCACTGGGGAGAAGCAAACTGTCTATCTCTTTCTGTCTGTTCCCAGGCTGTCTTCAAGAAGTTTAGAACAAAAACACATTATGCTGTCAAGCTGGAAGCATAATCACACTACCCGAAAGACAATTAGCCAAATATAATCACTTGGCTTTTGATCAAGTGGCTTCAAAACTGTCTGGTTAACATTGTATAAGTTAGTTAACTAATGATAGAGTTTAATGATGGCATTTTATGAGGTGGAGGGGTTAATTTTAAGTGATTGCCAAGAGCCTTGGATTCTTTAAGCTCAGTTCCTCTTGATGTTTCATCTCACAGTGTATTGGAAAAAACAGATTGGTTTTGCTAGACAAGCAAAATCTTACTGTCTCTGTAACAAGATTATTGGCTGTTTTCAGCATCGGAGATACAATCTTGAAATCATCCTTGTTAAAAAGTGGAAGTGTAAATAAACTGTTTTCTCTAGTCTCAAACCCAGTAGATTCACAGCGTATGTATGTTATTGCAAGACAGGATGACACTGAAGTAAAGGGAATTTAACTGGAGTAAAGTGACCCTGCTACCGTTCAACCTTTGCTGTCGTTAAGTTCTAGCAAGGAAAGCACATGGACGACCATACTGCACTGGCAACAATTGAAACCCTTAACTGGGAAATTAGTTATCTCTTAAGTTTCTATTGCTGCCTCTGGTATTCAGCCAGCTGCTGGCAGGGTATTTGTGATGTGGGAGCCCGACGTCTAAAGGTTGAGCTCGGGTCTGTGAGGGACAGGTAGTTAGTCAGTGCCTGATTGAGCAACCCAGGATTGGGACCTTATTGTCTAAAACTGTTTGGATATAACTTTATATGGACTCAACCAAGGCACTGTAGTTCAAGAGGCCATTCAAATTTAGGGGATTGGCTGGGAGTGAATGTTAATGTGATGGAGGTTTGAGACAGAATAGCTGGGGAACTAATAGTGTGTGTATATTTGAGTGGGAGGGTAAGGATTCGGTTCTGATCATCTATTTTGGGCCCAATGACTTTGGAAGGAAGATGGAAACGGTCCTCGTTGAAGAGTCTAGGAACTAGGAGCTAATTTAAATGACAACATCATAAGGGTTACAACACCTGCTTTATTACTCAAACCCACATGTTAATCTAGAGTAGCAATGAACAGATTAGAGAATTGAACATGTGGTTGAAGAGTGCTGTGGGCAACAGTGTCTCGATTTCATTGAGTAGTGATATCAGTATTAGGACTGGAGGAACTGTGCTTTTAGGATGGATTTCACCTGAACCAGTGTGTGTCCAACATGATTAAAGGAAAGGTTAAACTAGTAATTTGGAGGATAGGCGCAAGTGAAAAGAGTAGTATAGAGAATTTGAAAACAAATAGAAGGTGGTGGTATGTAGTTTTAAAAAAGAAACTAAAACGTCACTGTGATTTGTTGGTGGGAAAGTTGCTAATGAAAAAGGAAATAGGCGGCATGGTTGCACAGTGGTTAACACTGCTGCTTCATAGTGCCAGAGATCCAGGTGTGCTAATTTCCTCTCACAGTCTAATGATGTGCGAGTTAGGTGGATTGGCCATGCTAACTTGGCCATAGTGGCCAGGGATGTGCGGGCTAGGTGGATTAGCAGTGCTAAGTGCAGAGTTACAGGGAGTGAGTAACGGGTGGATCTGGGTGTGATGTTGTTCAGAGGTTCAGTGAGGACTTGATGGGCCAAGTGGCCTGCTTCCACATTGTCGGGATTCTCTGATTCTTCTGTGATAACGGTTCTCTTATGGCATTGTGGTAATTCCCCTATCTCTGAGTTGGGAGGCCAGAGTTCAAGTGTCACCTGTTCCAGAGGTGTGTAGTAACATTTCAAAAATATTCATTAAAAAATACATAAGAAAAGAAAACAAACATAAGCATCTAGTATCAAAACAGTAGAGTCCCTGTCTCTGATCCAGGCTCAGGTCCTACCTGCTCCAGAGGTATTTCATAACATCTCTGAACGGATTGATTTAAAAACAAACACACTAGGGCTCTTGAGGAACCATGCTATAGTCCTTAACTCTAGGTAGGAGGCCCAGGTTCAAATCCAAACTGCTCCAGAGGTCTGTGATACCAGCTCTGAACAGATTAGATTTATATTTGATTGGAAAACAAAAGAAAAGGAAACAGAGGTAACAGGAGACTGCACAATGTGTTTTGCGTATCACTGGTAAGAGGGAGATTTGGACAATTTTCAAATAATTAAACCAGAAAAGGAAATGTGACACATGAAAGCTGAGAGACACGTTAATGTGTGTAGTCTAAATAAGCATTTTACGCAAGCGTAGGGACATTAAGGAACATATTGAGTGAACTGCACACGCTAATTCAGTTGTGTGTATGACATTGTCTCCATCATGAAGAATAACCCACAAAATCGTCAGGACTGAGAATGAAATATATGATGCCAGACCTTCAGTGCCGCAGCAGTCCTCAATTTAAATGTAGTTTGGGGCAAACAAATTAGCACATGTCAGCAAGGCAGTGGTTGATGGAGGGATACTTGAGTGCATTCACTATAGTTTTCTGCAGCAAATTGCTGTAGAACCAATTAAGGGTGCATGCCATATTAGATATAGTAATGAGCTAGATTTAGTGAACAATCAAGCAGTATGTAAACCATTATCTAATAGCAATTATAATATAATCAAGTTTGACGTCATATTTGAAAGGGGAGAAATGCCAAACTGCCAAGTCTTTGATTGCAAAAGAAATGTAACTTCAGTGGGAGGAGTGGAGGAAGGTCTTTTGCCAAGACCAGTGCAGCAGATTTGAAAATGGGGCCAGAAGCAAATTTCGAGATGGGGCATTGGCCCTCACGTTCCTGTCTTAGTTTTGCCAGTTAAGTTTAAACAGTGGCTTCTGAGGACTCTACTGAGTCAGGGTTACAGGGAGAAGGAAGGCCCCTCTTGAAACCTGATCTGTTCCTCAAAAAGGGCATCCTCACTATCTTTTCCTGAACAGCTTCTGCATCTTCCAGTGGAGCTACTGGTTTCCCTGGCTGCTCTGTTTAGGTCTGTGGGATCAGGACCCCACCCATTCTCCTTAATTTGCTACCGCAGACAGACAATTAGAAGGTGCCTTCCAAACAAGGACCCTTTTTTTGCCCCAGTGGTAGTGCCCCTAACCCTGGATCAAGAGACCCACATTCAAGTCTCCCTACTGTAGAGGTGTGTAATAACATCTTTGAACAGGTTGATTAGAAAAATATTAAAAGTTTAAAAATGTAAAGATCATGGCAATGTATGTGCTGCCAACCAAAGATTTCACCCAGGATGTGGACAATAAACTAGACAAATCTATTAATGGGTAAAACAGCAGAGACTGGTAGGAGATTTTCCAGAAATAGTATTTAGTGTGATGCCTAACACGTTTATATGCTTAAGGAGCAGAAGTTCCATTTGCTTAAAAAAGAATACGGCCATGGGTAACAGAAAAGGTCAAGACAACGTCAAGACTATGGACAGATTGTGAATTTTGAAGCAAATCTTCTCCCAGTTCTCACCAACCGTACAGAAGGAAATAGAGGTTTTTCCATGCCCATTTTTGAACAGTGGTGGCGTATCACCTCACCCCTACTTACTGTGGACTCTTACTTACAGCAACAACACTATTGCAACATTAAACCAAAAGTAGGGTTTATTTTCAAATGCTTGGACATGGTTGATAGAGGGACAATTGCAAATGAATGCAAGGAGAAATCAAATCGAATAAGGTAAAAGAGACTACTAAATTAGCAACGAAGTACAAAACAAATGAGGGATATCAGTTTATCAATGTCCTCGCTTTTCAGATTGCAAATGTAACCCCACTAATTAAAAAGGAAGGAATAAAGAGAGCAGAGAACTTACATACCTGTTACCTTAATGTCCATATTAAGGAAAGCGTTAGAATCCATTAAAAATGTTTGATAATTTGCCATATAGAAAAAAAAATCAAAATTGTACAAAGTAAACATGGATTTATGAAAGGGAAATCATGTTGTTAAACTTACTGGGAACGTAAGTTGTGAGGAAGGTGCAAGGAGAATTCAAGAGGGATCGTCTTGAATAAGCAAAGTCAAGGGGCTAGAACGTGGCAGGTGGAATATATGTGGATAAGCCTTAATGTTATTCACTTTGGTAGAAAAAGAAACAGAAAGACAGAATAGTTCTGAAATAATGAAAGGGTACAAAAGGATCTGGATGCACTTACCTTTGAACCATTAAAAGTTAGCATGCAGTGGCAATAAGCATTTGGAAATGTGAGCTGTAAATTTGCATTCCTTTCAAGAGGATGTGAATATGGAAGAAAACTCCATCATCACTGATGTGCCAAGCTGCAATTCATCTTTTCTACCAGCTCAGCTTGGCATTTTTTAATTGATATTTTAAAAATCTTCTGTAAATGGTTCCAGTGATCTAGCCTTCGCAATTCTCTGGGTAGAGAATTCGTGACATTCACTACACTCTGGGAGAAAAAATTCTTTCGTTTTAAATGAAAGTCCTTTTATTCTGGAACTATGCTTCCTAATTTAAGATGCACTACTGGCGGGGGGGAGGGGGGACCATCTGCTCAACATCTACACTGTCAGTTCTCCCCGAATCTTGTTTTCGATAAATTCGATAAAATCTCTCCTTATTCTTCCATACATGAATGAATAAAAGCTAACCTGTTTAGCCATTCTTGATAAGTCAACCCTTTCATCCCAGGAACTAGTCTAGTGAATCTCTTTCGAGCAGCCTTCAATGTCAGTAGATAACAAGATGTAGAGCTGGATGAACACAGCAGGCCAAGCAGCATCAGGGAAGCAGGACGGCTGACGCTTCGGGCCTAGACCCTTCTTCAGAAAATGTCAGTATGTCCTTCTTTTTAAAATACGGTGATCAAAACTGTCTACAGTAATCCAAGTGCAGCCTCAATAATACTCTGTACAGATATAAGAAGGCTTCCCTGTTTTTAAACTGCACCCTCCCAGTAATAAAGGTTAAAATTCCCCTTGACATCATAATTACTTGCTGCACTTCCATACTAACCTTTCATGATCCCTCTGTGGTGCACATTTTTTTTGCAGACTCTCCTCATTTAAGTAATAGCCTGCCTTTTAATTTTTCCCACCGAAATGCGTGACCTCATACTTTCCTAGCTTAAACTTCTTCTGCCAAGTTTGAGTCATTCACTGAAACCATCTGTATCCCTTTGCAGATTCCTTCTGTCCTCATCACAATGTGCCCTGTTTTTTTATCATCAGAAAATTTGGATTCGTTGTACTCTGGCCACTCCTCCAAATCGTTAATTTCGAAGTTAGGCCCTGGAACAGATCCTTCTTAGTTACATCTGTTAGTTACGTCTTTCAAACCTGAAAAAAACCCATGAATCCCAACTCTGTCTTCTGTGTGTCAACCAAGCCTCAATCCATGCTAAACATTATCCCCAATACTGTGAGCTCCTATCTCAAGAAATAATCTTTTGTGTTGTACCTTATCAAATGCCTTCTGAAAATCCAAATACATTACACCTCAGGTGTCCCTTTATTTGCTTGACTTGTTATACCATCAAAGAATTCTAGTAAATTTGTCGAACATGATTTACCTTTTATAAAACCATGCTGATTCTGTTTGATTGTATTAAGCTTTTCTAAATGGCCAGCTATTTCTTCCTTATCAATTGGCACTGGTATTTTTGCAATGACAGATGTTGGGCTAACTGATCTGTAATTTCCTGCTTTCTGACTCCTTCCCTTGATGAACAAGGGCATCACATTAGCAGTTTTCTAATTTGTGGAACCCTCCCAGAATCCAGTGAGCTTTTGAATATTTCAATCAATGCCTCCACTATCCTTAAAAACCCCTGGGTACAGACCGCAAGCTCTTGACGACTTGTCTTCTTCCAGTTCCATCAGTTTGTCAAATACTTTCCTCTCACTATTTCCTCCCATTAGCCCCTTGCATGCTTTTTATCTTTGGGACTTTCGTAAAATTCTGCATCGTGAAGACAGTGTAAAATATTGGCTGAAATTATCTGCCGTTTCCCTGTTTGCTATGATTAATTCTCCAGTTACATCCTCTCAAGGGTGTCACACTTAATTTAGCTACTTTCTTTTTATATACACATAGCAGCACTTGCAACTTGTTATATTTCTTGACAATTTACTTTCAAAATCAGTATTCTCCCTCTTTATTAGCTTTTAGTCATCTGCTGGCTCCTAAAAATCCCAGTCCTTTGGTTTAGAGATAGTAGGAACTGCAGATGCTGGAGAATCCGAGACAACAAAGTGTAGAGCTGGATGAACACAGCAGGCCAAGCAGCATCACAGGAGCAGGAAGGCTGACATTTCGAAACGTCAGCCTTCCTGCCCTGTGATGCTGCTTGGCCTCCGGTTTAGTCCTAGTTTGTGCTGCTTTTTACGCTTAGCTTTTGATTAGATACTCTACATGATTGCCTTTGACAACCATGCATGGCTCCTTCTGATTGAGTCCTTTTTGACTGAAATACATTTTTGCTGACTATTGTGAAATGACTGCTGAAATGTGCTCCTTTGCAGACTTTCCCTGCAGTCTGTTTTCCCAGGCCGTTTTACAAGAATGTTTCTTCATACTTCTGTAATTGACTTGTTAAAGTTGAGAACATTGGTTTGAGACCTGAGTTGCTGTCTCTGAAACTGAATTTGACATTCAACTATATCGTATTTGCAATACCTTTTCCTTTGTAGCCCAGACTTAGTGATTTTGATATTGTCAGATGTTGTACAAAACAATTTTTGACCCCCTAACTGACTGTTATTACAAAATGTGAGGCTGGATGAACGCAGCAGGCCAACCAGCATCTCAGGAGCACAAGGGCTGACGTTTCGGGCCTAGACCCTTCATCAGAGAGGGGGATGGGGTGAGGGTTCCAGACCCCCTCTCCCTATTTATTCCAGAACCCTCACCCCATCCCCCTCTCTGATGAAGGGTCTAGGCCCGAAACGTCAGCTTTTGTGCTCCTGAGATGCTGCTTGGCCTGCTGTGTTCATCCAGCCTCACATTTTATTATCTTGGATTCTCCAGCATCTGCAGTTCCCATTATCTCTGACTGTTATTACAAATTGTTTAGTTAAAAGTAGGGTTCAACCCAGGGGGAAGTTAAGTCACCATGGACAAGTTGGACTGAAGGGTCTGTTTGCATGGTGTATGACTATGAATCAAGGAAGCCTCCTTGGAAGGGGTGGTAGTGGTGGTTGGAACCAGGTGCCATTGAGACAAAAGGTTGCATTGGGGGTAACTAGTACATCCCAGAGGTTTAAGTCATTAATGCATTTTCGTACAGGATGGAGTTGACTTGCAACTCTGTTTTCTGTGGAGACGATCAATCTCTATAACACTTTATGTTAATAGTTAGCTCTTCAGTCCGATCAGGAGTTATCTGAGGTGTTGATTGTCCAGCTAGCTGACTCTGACTTTGGAGAGGCTTCTGGAAAGTTACTAAAACCATTCATATGATTGTAGAAGCCATCTTTGTTGGGCTGTTTAACATATCTTTAAATAACAGTCATGATATTAACATTTTTGTACATATTTGCAGATATTCTGAAAATGTCAATCAAACATGGTTTATTTGATTTGGTGTGATTTTTTATTGCCATATGCACCCAAGTACAGTGAAATGTTTTGTCTTGCATGCAGTACAGGCACATTATAACATAGGAATGTCATAGGGTGATTGAACAGATCGAGGAAGTACAAAGTTATGGCTGCAAAGAAGGTGCACATAAAGGAAGATCACCATGAAATTTGAAAGGTCCATTCAGAAGCCCAATAACATAGAGAAAGAAGCTGTTTTTGAGCGTTATGTTTAACCGATTGAGTGATTTTCATTTATTTGTCCGAAATTTTCTAAATGCTGATTCATAGTGTCCTGGCGTATTGTCTCTTTAAAAAAAAATCGCAGGTTAAACTGATGAGCCTGTAGCTGTCAGGTTTATCCCATTGTTATTTGCAAACCTGTGGTGCTCCAGATCTAAAGATGATTGTGGCCTGAGCCTTTGTAATTTTCACCCTTCTCACATTAATCTAGGATTCTGTTCAGTCTACGGTGACATGACCCTATTCACCATGGAAAGAAGGACTTCCTCAAGGTCTTCTGCACCCTTTTTCTGCTAATTGTGAATTAAGAGAAACACTGAAACATCTTTCTAATTTCATGAATGTTATTCATCCTTCACCAGTGAGCCTTCCAAGCATTAATGTCTCATGTTAATGTGCCTTAGAACATTTGATGATCTGCAGCAGACTCTGTCGTTAATGGCATTGATCAACACAGCATTAACTGCTTTGGTGTGAAATCTGCTCCACATTCCCTCTGCAGGTGTGAGTTGGATTCTTTAAGGATGCAAATAAACCTCCTCTATAACCGCAAGAGTGTGAAGGGCAGGGCCGTTTATGTAGTGGCCTGGATACAACCATTTCCTTTAAAGAGATACTTAGAATGATGAGGTTGGTTGGCTTGCTGAGCTGCTTTGTTGTTCCGCAGACGTTTCATTACCATGCTGGATAACCTTCTCAGTGCAGCCTCTGATGAAGCGTCGGTGTGTTTTCCCACCTGGTTTTTAAACCCTGGGGCCTGTTGCAATGGATTGCCTCACTTCGGGTTTCCTCTGTAGTGGAATTTGGGGTCAAGTTCAATGTGTTTATTAATAGCCTGCTTCGTGGAGTGCCATGCTTCCAGGAATTCTCATGCTTGTCTCTGCGTAGCCTGTCCCAGGATGTTGTCCCAGTTGAAGTCGTGGTTCTCCTTGTCCATGTGAATTGAGATGAGTGAGTATTGGTCGTGACTTTTTGTAGCCAGTTGGTGTTCATGTACTCTTGTGGTTAGTTTCCTTCCTGTTTGTCCGATGTAGAGTTTGTCACAGTGTCTGCAGGGAATCTTGTAGATGACATTGATCCTGTCCATGGCGAGGAGTGGGTCTTTAGTTCGGATGAGCACTTGTCGTAGGGTGATGTGGTTCATGGTAGAGTGCAAGACAAATGGGGAACTGCAAACGAAAGTACACTGAAATCCACGCACACAGACTAGGTATTGAACTTCAATAGTAACCATCCCAGCACACGCAAATGAAGCTGCAGCAACATGGAACTATGCCAAGAGGAGGAGGAATACCTCTTCCAATTGTTTAAGGATAATGGATATCCAAAGAACTGGGTCAGGAGATGCCTACAGGATCAACATCAGAAAGATTCTACACGCCCTGACACACTCATCACACTACCCTACATCAGGAACACGTCAGAATTCACCACAAGACTACTAGGACCGCTGGGTATCAGAGTTGCACACAATCTCACATCAACCCACTGACAAGTGCTCACCCAAACCAAAGACCCACTCCCCGCCATGGACAGAACCAATGTCATTGACAAGATTCCCTGCAGAGACTGCGAGAAGCACTGCATCGGACAAACAAGAAGGAAACTAACAACAAGGGTTCATGCACACCAACTGGCTACAAAAAGTCACGACCAATACTCAGTCACCTCAATCCACATGGACAAAGAGACCAGGACTTCGACTGGGACAACACCAAGATCCTGGGACAGGCTATGCAGAGACAAGCATGAGAATTCCTGGAAGCCTGGCACTCCACGAAACAGGCTATTAATAAACACATTGTACTCGACCCCATATACATTCCAGTACGGAGGAAACCCGGAAGTGAGGCAATCCATCGCAACGGACCCCAGAGTTTAAAAACCAGGCGGGAAAACACACCAACGCTTCATCAGAGGCTGCATTGAGAATATTACCAAGCACAGTAACGAAACATCTGCGGAACAACAAACCAGCTCGGCGAACCAACCAGCCTCAACGCCCACAACCTGAACTACAGATCTACTCCATAACCTTAGATACTTAGCATGAGTTTTGATCTCTGCAGGCTGGTGTCATTTGATGCACCTGAGCCCAGTAATACTGAGACAGAATGTGGATGAGAATGAAATCATATAAACCCATAAGCTGTTTTGCTTGGTAATTGGATTTGAATTCGCAGGAGCCTGTTTTTTTTTGTAGTCATGGTGTTTATTGTCTGTCGTGGGAGCGGGTGAGTCCTGTTGTTTCCATTCAGCATATATCTGAAGGGATTTGATTATTAGACAAGGACACATTGTTTCCTGGTGATCACCTCCTCAAATAGAATGCTGCCGTAAATATTCTAAATGACAAACTGGACATTTTTTCTGCTTCTCAGTTGAGACTAATTCCACGGTTTTATAAGAGCTAAGGAATTCTCCAAAATTTTAGATGCAAACACCATTTGGACTGTCTTGAAAGGTTGATATATGTGAATGAAGTGATGTGGAAAGTAATAAGGTAGCAATTTTGAATTTTTTATGGATCAAGCAGGTTTATGTGAGGGAATAATCAAGAATTATAGCAGTGATTTTGACACAGTAAGTGACTATACCAGACTTGAAAGAATTTTCCGAAATGTTAACTTTGTAAACATGTGGCTCTTTATGATGTAGTTATAACAAATTTTAGAATGTGCATTGGTGGAAGAAAAAGGTGGTCGTGCTTGTTTATACCACATTTTATTCAACTCTTCTTTTATTCTCACTTCAGCCACAGGCCAAGAGCAGTTTCCACGTTTATACTAAGTTAGGGCAACATTGCTGCTAGCTAGCCATTAACCTTTGGCCCATGTCCACCACAGGCCCTACCATGGTGTGGTGTGACCAGAGCCAAATGTGCATTCACAGTGCCGTCTAGCCAATTCATTTTAAGAGCCTTAACATAACCTCTGCCTACCTGTCGTCTGGCTTTACACACTAGCACTCTTCTTTAAAATTGACCCATACCTCAAATTGTCTTGCGTTTTGGACCAATTCGTCTCCATTCTGGGCCTCCTTCTGCATTGTACTAATACTGTGATTTATTATATACTTATAACCCAGTATTTTTGGATCAATATTACTTCATGTTCTTTAGAATAAATTAATTTGATATGTTTACCCAGTTGCATAATCAACATTTAGCCCTCTGCTAAACTGTTAATGTCACTGTCTTTTATTATCAGCAAGCTTGATAATGTTTTATTTTCTGTATCTAGTTTGTTTATTCATTTTGCTGCGCAGTTCTGAGGCATGAATTGATCAGCTGTGCACAAATTCTCCTGTTTATTGCACCTAAGATGCAACCAATCCATTAATGTTCACTGCTTTAAGAATATGTCACAACTAGCTGAGGAGGGGTAATTTGTTCCCTTTATAATGCTTCCCAATTGGTCACAACAAATATTTTTATTTCCATTTACCACATAGCAGTTACACTTCAATTAAAATGTATTTTAGCAGAAAATGAAGGAGCCAATGACCAAGGTTTTTTGAGTGAAAGAAAGATAAATTTTCGTTTTATTACTAATCTTATTACTGTGCCTGAGAAGTAAAAATAAAAATTTTAAAAAGGTTTAAAATCAGAAACAAACAAATACAAGTAAGCTTAAAATGGAAAATATCTGCTCCAAACAGGGGGAGTAAAGTTTATACAGTTTAAGTCTTTGGAACCCTTAAGTTGTTCCATTCATAACCTGTGACTACAGTTGTTTAATGGTTGAATTGTGTCCTCAGCAGTAGGGGAATCTGTAGATGTCTTTGAGTTGTTGGTGAATGGCTGATTTCCCAGGTTACTATTTCATCAGGTGCCAAATTCCAAGGTATTGAGAGATATAGGGTGGGAGTTCCAGTTCTTGGCACAATTTCATGTTTGTTTCTGTTCTGTTTCTCAAAAGCAGCTGCTGAAATACAGTTCATTGTATATTTCAGAATCTTGGGCCATTGTCTTTTTCAAGTTGGTGAATTGGATGGCCAATCTCTCACCTCTCAATATGTAAAATTATCACACAAGTGTGAACTGAACAGGACATGCAAATTTCTTGATGCTAACTCAGATGTCTGGTTTTAAAGCCTTTAGATAACAGTGTTACTTTTAATGCAGTCAGCTTGATTTATTCCATAGTGGTCATTCAATGTTTGCCTCAATCTGTGCTCGGAGGATCACTGTAGCTGTTGTAGGTCAAGGCAATTTTCATTTTGAAAACTGTTTTAATCCATGAAAAATATAAAGTTTAAAAACCAGATGTTGGAAGTTAGTATTCAATAATTATCAGTACTGTAATATATTTGGCTGTAGTGCATCCTGCAAAGTATAATATATATGTTACACCTGAGCTTCTTTTTGTCTCCTTGCTATCATTTTGCATAGAAATAGCATTGCACGTGTGCTGGCGGTTCACTCCCAGTTCTTAACTAATAGTACTTTCCTACTGCTGTCTAGCCCTGCTTGTGCACCACCTATTCACTCAACAATACTTTGTACGTATTTTTCTGCTGGTGTTGCTGCCACTGCTGCTGCTGCTGCCATCACTGCCATTGCTGCTATTGCTGCTCCCAGTAAGTACTGAGCTGATGAAGAATTTGCTTATTTTTATTCCTGTCCTAAGTTTATTCCTTAGCCTGAGTTATTGATTTGATTTTGCATTACTGTTTTTGAAATGGCCATTGTTAAATTAATCAATGTCTATGGTACTAAATAGCCACGAGTGAAATATTTCAGTTGTTTCAGTCCTTAGAAGGTTCTCTTCCCTGAAGGGTTTAAGAGAACTGTTCCAATTTTTACAGTAATCCAACAGCTTTCTTGCTTTTTGATTTATTTTTCCTGATTCTAATTCACAGATTTACAAATATGTTGAATTTATTTTCAGAGTTCCCTGTGGTTAGGTTCATACTTCTGTCCCATACATTTCAGTGCCCTGGACTTGAAGAGGGGTCCAGTGCCTATACCTGATGGGTCAGTAAGTGATTTGGGTGTGAAGAAAGTTGTGAGAATGCTAGACGAGAACATGGTAAAGCTGGTTAATGATGCCTTTGCAGTCCAGCTTCCCCTGCTTGTCTATTAATATCAGGTCCCATAGCAGGTTCCTCATTTGAGTTTCTCAGCTACTTGTTCAACTTTACTACTGCTGTTGTAAGCATTTTTTATTCTCCCTTTTGCTGCACCCTTTATAAATTTTTTGATGTGTTTCAGAAGAATTGAAGTAATCTCTAACACTTTGTTTAATTAATTCGTGGGCTGTGGGCATCAGCATTTAGAATCGATATAGATGTGGTGTGGAAACAGGCCCTTCGGCCCAACAAGTCCCCACCAAACCTCAGAGCACCCCACCTAATCTACATCTCCCTGAGCACTATGGGCAATTTAGCCTGGCCAGTCCACCTACCCTGCACTTCTTTGGACTGTGGAAGGAAACCAGAGCACCCGGAGGAAACCCATGCAGACATGGGGTGAATGTGCAAACTCCACACAGACAGTCGCTTGAGACTGGAATTGAACGTGAGTCCCTGGCACTGTGAGGCAACAATGCCAAGCACTGAGCCAACGTGTTGCCCAGTTTCACTGGAAAAGGTGCTGATGAGCTGCCTTTTTCAACCACTGGGTCCACAGGGTGAACGAACACCAACTTCTATTGGAAAAAGAGTTGCAGAATGTTAGCCCAGCGACAATGAACAGCAACATAGTTCCACGGTGTGTGGCCTGGAGTGGAACTTTCAGGTAGTGGTGTCCCCATGCAGCTATTGCCCTTCAGGTTGTGCTTTGAAAACTGCTGTCAAAGGAACAGAGATGTGTGGATCTTGTGCATCTTGTTGATGGTGGACACTGCAACTATGGTGCATGGGTGGTGAAAAGAATGGATGGTGAGGTTGGTGGATGAAATGCCATTCAATGAACTGCTTGTTCTGGAAGGTGTCCAACTTTGTGAGTGTGGTCAAAGCTGGCTCCTTCCAGGCAAATGGAATGTACTCATACTCCTGACTTTTGTTTTCTAGATGGTGTACATGTACTGAGGCCACAGGAAGTGAGTTATTCATCTAAAATTTCTAAACTGCAACCTGCTGTGCAGCTGCTGTAATGAAGTATGGCTGGCCCAGTTCACATTCTGTTCCGTGGTAACCCACATGATGATGATGACATGGCATTCAATAATGATAATGCCATTGAATGTCAAGAGTGATGGTTAGATTCTCTTTTTTGGAAATGGCCATTATCTGGTCCTTGTGCTTGGTAATACTTTTAATTGCTCTGTCTCAGCCTAAGTCTGGATTTTGTCCGGATTTTGCATATAGAATTAGACTGCTTCGTTATCTGAGAAGTGCTGAACATTGTGCAGTCATCAACAGCACTCCCTACCTCTGACTTTACGATGGAGGGAAAGCTACGATGATTTAAGACACGACTCTTGTGGAAATTCTGCCGAGGTATCCTGGAGCTGAAATGATTGACCCCTGAACAGTCTCATCCATCTTCGTTGGTGCTTGGTATGACTTCAACTGATGGAGAATTTTTTCCCCCTCAATTTCCTTTGCATCCAGTTTTGTGAGGTTAAGTGCAGCCTTTATATCCAGTGCAGTCACTTTCACCTCACTCCTGGAATTCAGCTCCTTGTCTATATTTGAACCATGGTTGTAATGAAGTGAGTAACTCTGAAAGGACTCAAACTGCCATAAGTGTGCAGGCTGTTCCTTTGTAAGTACTACTTGATGGCAGGGGAGGTGATGGCCTGGTGGTATTATTGCTGGGGTGTTAAACCCCAGTAGTCGTCTGGAGACCTAGGTTTGAACCCGGCATGGCAGATGGTGGAATTTGAGTTCTATAAATATCTGAAATTAAGAGTCTAATGATGACCATGAATCCATTGCCCTTTGTTGGGAAAACCTATCTGGTTCACTATTGTCCTTCAAGAAGGAAACTGCCATTCTTACCTGGTTTGGCCTGCATTTGACTCCAGACCCATCGCAATGTGGTTGACTCTAACTGCCCTCTGGGCAATTAGGGATGGGCAATAAATGCTGCCTAGCCAGCGATGCCTTCATCCAGTGAGTGAATAAAAAAAGTCAGTCATCCTTTCCAACGCTTTGTTGATGATCAAGAGTAGTAGTAATTGGCAGAGTTGGATTTGTCCTGCTTTTTGAGTCCTGGACGTACCTCAATAGCTTTGCATATTGTTGGATAGATGCCAGTGTTGAAACTGTACTGGAGCAGTGAAGCTAGGTGTGCTCATGTCCTGAAACACAATCTTCAATAAGCAGAATGTTGTTAGGGACCCTTTCAGTAACCATTACCTCCAGCCATTTCTTCATATCATGGGGAATGAATCAAATTGGCTGATGGCAGGCATCTGTGACGCTGGGACCTTGGGAAGAAGCTGAGATAGATAATCTTCTGGTTGAAGGCAGATAAAAATACTTCACCCTTGTTCTTTTTTAACTGATGTGCTGGGTTCCCCATCGTTGAGGATGGGGATATTTGTGGAGTTGTCTCCTCCCATGAGTTGTCCACTACTATTCATGACTGGATGTACAAGATTTCAGCTTAACAACAATAATTTAGATCTGCTCTGTTGTTATGGAATCACTTAGATCCATTGCATATTCCTTCCTCTATGTTTTAGCTCCATCAGGTTTACATATCATCTATAGGTATACCCAGTGCTGCTCCTCCTGCACATTACGTTGATCTAGGATTGATCTCCCTATTTGATGGTACTGTTAGAGTGGGGAAAATGCCAGATCATGAGGTTACAAATTGCAGTTGAATACAGTTCTTTTGTTGCTGATGGCCCACAGCATTTCGTGGATGCCTTTTGAGTTGCTAGATCTGTTTAAACACTACTACTTTGAGCGTAGTGGTAGTGTCACGCAGCATGATGTAGGGTGTCGTCAATGTGAAGATGGGACCTTATATAGTATGTAGTGTTCTGCCTTACTGCTGTTGTCATGGACAGATGCACCTGGGACGAGTAGTTTGGTACGGATGAGGTCAGTTAGCAATTTTCCCTCTTGTTGGATCCCTCAATACCTGATGCAGTTTTAATTCAGCAGCCATTTCCTTTAGGACTCGGCTAGCTCAGTCAGTTGTGAGTTATTGAACCATTCTGTTGATGCTTTCTTTTGTGTGACCATGCATTTTTTGTTTGATTCCAGGCGATTCTGATCTGTTAGCAATCGAACATGGTGGTAAAGAGAGGGACAGTCGTGTGTGTGAATCTGGCTGTGTTGATCCAACTGCAGGAAGGTAAGCTATGTGATATCGTACAATTAGTTTAATTATGGAAGAGACCATGTATTTTTGCAGCCTTTTTGAATTATACACTGAAATAGAAGTTGAACTGCTATTTCTGGAAAACCAGGAGAGTTTTGAAACTTGGAAGTTATTGAGCTGTTTCGGAGATAGTAGGAACTGCAGATGCTGGAGAATCTGAGATAACAAGGTGTCGAGCTGGATGAACATAGCAGGCCAAGGAGCATCAGAGGAGCAGGAAGGTTGACATTTCAGGCCTAGACCGTTCTTCAGAAAATGTTCATTTTCTGAAGAAGGGCCTAGACCCGAAACATCAGCTTTCCTGCTCCTCTGATGTTGCATGGCCTGCTGTGTTCATCCAACTCTGCACCGTGTTATCTCAGTTGTTGAGCTGTGGAATGCACTGTTGCTTCTTGAAGCAGTAAGATAGAGTACAAGCAGCCCCAAGGTAGTGAACAAGTTCCATTATTGAAGTCATTTACAAGTCAGTTTTGTACGCAGGTTAGAGCCCAGTGCAGGACAACATAAAGTATCCATTTATAATTAAAGGGATTATTTGTATGATGGACCTTTAAAATTATACCCCTGCATGGGATTGCATTTGTAATTACAAGCATTTGTAAATCGGATGTTTGTAAATGAGGAGATACTATTTTTGTGAATGAACGGCACTAAAAATCTTATGAGTTCATGAAATTCTCCCTGACAGCAGTCCTTTCATTTTTTTAAGCTGCAGTGTGTTAAAAAGCATGAAGTGCCAACAGGAGTAGAGTGGGAAAGACCATTCAGAGCTTACCGACAGGAACATCGTCATTCCCCTCTCTATCTCTTATTTTTTCTCCCTCTGTTGGTTTCTGCCTCTCCTTGTCTCTCTCTCTTTCTGTATGAGAAAAGGAACAGGAAAAACAAGAAAACTTAAAAAAAAGAATTCATGCAACAAAAGACCTAAATTCATCAAATCAACCATCAAATCAAAGAACACCTTCACCCTCCAGACTACAGTGTATTATCATTGCAAAAATCAAAAGGACTGTGAGAGGAAAATAATTTTCCACCTGCAGTCTGAACTTTTGATCTTCACAATTTTTGTTTAATTTGCTTTTTGTATCCATCCATGGAATGTGTGTTAAAACATTTGTCTTTTGTATACATTGATGGTAATTGTGTGTGTGTGTGTGTTTGAAATTAAAATATATTACAATAATTACAGATTTTTGTATTGTTACTGACGCAACCAGTTATGAATTGCTTTTGACCTAAGTAGCAGTCAGTCAGACAAATTGGTCATTTTGGTATTCTCGTTAGGATTTAATACATATGTGCATTTTGCAACAGCTTTTCGAACAGTGGAGCAAGATTATTGGCATAGTCTTTCCAGTAAAGTTGTGAAAATTACAGTTAGGATTTTAATGATGTAAGTTAAACAATTAAATTGAATTGCCTGACTGACTTGGGGCTTCCACTGTGTTTGAAAACCTAGGTCCACAAGTTAGCTTGTTCGGGGGTTAGCTGATTGATATTGTATTTATTTTAATGATGACTAAATTGGATAAAGCCATAATTATTCTGTAAGCACAATAATTAATTTAATGCAATTATGATCAGCATTTACACTGATTCCATATCATATAAAATACAGGCTGTAATATTAAGCTCATGACGCTATTTTAACAGCATTTTACTACTGTTCATAGACATTCGTCTGGCCTAGAAACATGCTCTGATGCCTCCACAAGCTGCCCTGCACGTCCTCCTGCAACAAAGTATGTGAGAACAAAGAAGAGCTGTGGGTTTGATTATAATTAAGATATTTGTGTTGCTTTCTCTTGAAGGTTTAATTTTAAACTGTTCTGAAATACCATTCTGATTTGTTTACTTGACATATTGTTATTGCAGTGATGTATTTTTTCCTCATTTGGTACATTTTCTTCCTTTTTACTTTTTGTAAAATTTGCACAAAGAAGGGTGACAGAAGGGTGTCACCTTACCATGTAAAGCATTAGTTAAAAACAACATGCAAAAACATGCATTGTGATTCCCTTGTGGTCACATCTGCTGTGTTAATTTAAATACTGCAAAGCTGTCCTGTTCTTTAACCTGCTCTGCACCAGCAGTGCAGATAGAAGTATTCCAGACAAGGTGGGGCTTCTCATTATGAAATAGCTAAGTTCTACAGTAAGTGTGCACTTATCAACTCAGCCTTTGCAAAGCCAAATATCCTTTAGAGGAATATTAAAGAAGGCATTTCATGTAGAAGATTTTGTCAGGAAATTTTAACTGGAAGGGAGTAACAACAGGTAAATGTGCAACATCATTTTACTGAAAGATTCCACTTCATAACTTGTTTCGTGTAAATTAGACTAGAGCTTGTGTGTGTACTTGTGCCAGAAGCGTGCAACATGTTATTCAAATGATTGGTCTGCCATGAAATATATATTGGCAATACTAATTTGAATGATTTTCACTTTCAGTACCCTTCCCTCTACACTATAGGAAATGGCCTGATAACCTCTTGCTTTCTTTTCATAATAACGACAGCAGCAATGTTTTCACACTTGTTTTTGCCTGTGTTTTAAAAATGAACCTGGTAGGAATCCATTATGAGTGCTTTAAATCTATTAGTTGCTTGAATTTCAGCATAGGAACCTTCTGAGCTGTTGAGTAACTGAACTATAGAAATGGCTGAATACTCGGGTATTAACTTGCATTTGGCAAATCAAAATATTTATAGAGCTTTCACCTGTGACAAATAGGTTTTATATATCAAACAGTTTGAGTAGATTAATTTTGTTATTTGAAAGAAACCAAATGATACTTCTCTAGACAGTTTATTACTCAACAAAACAGATTATGTGGTGATTATCTTATTACTGTTTGTGGGATCTTCTGTCCTTAGATTGGCTGGTAAATTTTCCTGCATTGCAACACAGGTTATATTTGAAAAGTACTTAATTAGCTGTAATGACATTGTGTGATTGTGAAAGACATAACTGCAATTCTTTCCCTCTGTCAAAGCAACACATGATAGACCTTTTACAGTTGTCAAGAATGACGTGTAAGAGAGGGCTGTCCCAGTGTTCCTGAAAGTCTCTTACATAAGTTACTGCATTCACTGACACGTTCCTTTTAACTAGTTATGTATTCACATTATCCATCATCTGCCTTTTTCTTCAACGAGACCTTGGAGGAAGTTATTGTACAGATAAGGTGGTCTTTGGTGTATTCTGCACTACAGTTACGAGAATTATACAAGACTAGAGTCTGAATCGTGGTGTTACCTAATTTTTACCAGTCCCATTTACTTCTGACAAGAACAGCTTCATTTATACAGCACCTAATAAAACATCCCCAGGTGGTTCAAAGTACAATATGGAACAAAACTGGGCCGTGTAAGGAAATATTAGGCTAAATGATCAAAAGTGGTCAGATTTTAGGAAGTGGCTCCAATGAGGGAAAAAGAGATAGTAAGACAGGAGACAATTCCAGAGCTTAGAGTCTAGGCATGTCTGTCAGTAGTGATTAAAAATGGAAATGCTCAATAGGTTGGAATTTGCAAAGTTCACAGATTGGGGTTGAGGGAGGAAGTAGGAATGGAGAAGGTTCGAGACATAGAGGGGTGAGGCCTTGAAGTGATTTTAAAACATCAAGGAGAATTCTGTGACTGGTTCGTGTCTAGGCAACACCTCAATATAGTTGGCAAGCACAAGAGTGATGAGTGTGCAGGATCTGAGCATAAAACTTTGCACGATGTCAAGTTTTTGGAAGGTAGAATGCATCCGTTCAGCCTTGCATGTTGTTATGACCAAGGCTAGAAGAGTGCACTGTTGCCCTAGCCCACTACTACACAGGTCACAAGATAAAATAATATGTTTCCAGATTACCATTTTGGCTGATTAAATCTCTTTTCTATATCAAGCTTTGAATGAAAAGTTCTATCAACCAGTTTTTGAGTGCAAACATGGGTTTGTTGTCAAAACAAGGCTTATTCAATGAGAATGCAATAATAAGTTAACATAGTAATTGCTAATAATAATGTCTAAATGTTTATACCTCGAATTAATTCAAAGCATTCATTCACTGCTCACCTCAGGGCAAAAGCAATTTATTTCTGTGTAGAGGTTTACTTGAAAGAAAACTTTCTGACCATTGAAGATATTCTTGAAGGCAAAAATGTTAAGGATTAGAATATTCCAAAATATGTTGCTGTGATGTTCTGGCACACGTGGTCAAGACTGTAGTAATACACAATTGTTTCTGGAGTCTTGGCAAACACAGCTTGTTCAAGAAATTCTTGCGATGGCGAGGGGCATAGTTAAGGTGAATAGCAAAGATCTTTTCTCTAAGGTAGAGGTGATCAAAACTCGGGCTCATATTTTTAAGGTGGGAGGAAAAAGATTTGAAAAGGACATGAGGGCAACTTTTTTGCACAGCAAGTGGTTAATGTCTGGAATGAACTTCCAGAGAAAGTGGTGAATGCAGGTACAGTTAGGACATTTAAAAGACATTTGGATTAATTCATGGGCCAAATGCATGCAGCTGGGACTAGTTTGGTTTGGGAAAACAGCCGGCATGGACAATTTGGATTGAAGGGTCTGTTTCTATGCTATATGACTCTATGAATGAAGGAAGGTACAATGTATCAGGGAGAAAATAAAACATTTTTATTGATCATATTATTAAACTGTATAAATGTTTATAAATGTAACTAGATAAGTGCAGCATTGTCCAACCAGAAAACATTAAGAGGTCTTGGACTAGGGTGGTGGAAGCTTAGTTGGGAGCTTGAATGTTCAACAAGTAAGTGACTTGGACAGAAGAGTTTTTTCCGGGGTGGGACACTGAAAAGAAGTGGACTGGGCCATGGGAAGTTGAGAGGAAAGTGATCTAATGAAGGATCAGAGATTATGCTACACTAGTATTCATGACAAGGGTAATGAGGTGTGAGGTGCCGAGATTGAAGGGGTAGCTGTGAATATGGGTGGGAGACTTTTATCTGAATGGAGCAGTTTAGGGAGGAAAGAAGGGTGCTAAAGTCAGAGTGAGAATGAGAGAATTGAGATAGTGGCTTGAAAACCCCGATAATGAAAAGTTGTCCAATACAGAGGCCGAGGAGACAAAGCCACTATGGAGGAATTTGGAGTGATATTTGCCTTGGCAATATGAAACAAGGATTTTAAATGTGAGTTGTGAAGAATGAAATAAGATGTAAAGTGTGAAAGGGAGACGGACCAAGATGTGATTTACTGATGATTGCTACACTACCATTAGCAGTTTGAACAGGGCATATCTCCAATTATAGAAAAGTTGTCATTGCCTGTTTACCCATATCGCTGTCATGGCCATCTTGTGATCATCAAGAATGAGTTTTTAAGTGGCAAGGGATGTATTGTTATTACCATAGGAGATTGTATGGGATTCCACTGTGCAAACAGGCTATTCAGGTCAGCCAGACTGTGTTCATGTTTCTGTTCCACATCAATAATTTGATGAGCCTTTTATGCATCTATTTCTGTTTGATTCCCTTTTCCTTCAGCAAACTTTCCCTCCTTGTTTCAGCATTCATTTCATTGCCTCACATCCTTTTGTATAGAAAAATAATTTTTGCATCCCCAGCTGTAATTTCTTGCATTTAATTTCATAGCCATGTTCCATCTCTGAAAGTAGCCCATTTCTACCTACTCATGCTGTCATTTCTGCTGTTGAAGTTAGAAGCCTCAATCTTTGAAGTATTTTGTTAAATCTGTATTTGCTCACATTTGAGAATATCTTTATATGCTGTACCTTTTCTCTTGTCACAACTTAGTTCAACAGCACGGCGTCTGAATGATACAAGAATTCCAAATGTGGTTTCATGGGCTTTATGTAGATTCACTATTTTACCTCAGTGTTACTATGCCATATTGTGATGTACATAAGATGGTAAAAATGTTTTATTTGTGTTTCAAGGCCTGAGAAAATGAAACCTGATATAACTGATGATATGGTCCGCAAAGCTGACATCTTGCCGACAAGTAAAGCGCAAATCCTCACAATGCCACAGTTTGGCCTGCGGGACAATCTGATCAAATCAGAGCTGCTGAAGCAAGAAGAGAAATACACTTACATCAGAAACTATAGGTTAGTTTAAATGCACAACTATGTTGTTGGAACCAGTTTTATCTTGAGAAATAGGAGTACAGCATTAGCTGTTTAAATGTTGAATGTGTGCACCCTGCAACACCAAACAGATGCGAGGCAGATACGTGTCTGCAATCTCAGCCTCAACTATTCTCTTTCGTGGCTTTTCTAGCCCTCAACCTAAGCAGAACCCTTTTCCAACTTTCAATCCAATCACTTGCCTTAGTTCTGGGGATCATTACCCTCCATCTCCATTGTGGGTCAGTATCTGCTTCCAATCACTTGCATTATCAACCAGCAGTTAAAAATCAGCTTGTCGATCACACAAGGGCAGCTTTTCCAAGGAAGTTTCTTTCTTCTCCCCCTAAACTGTCTGTATCTGAAGTCTGTAGACCTAGCTGTAGCTCATTTAGTATTTATGTGTGCTTATCAAATGTTACTTAGTTTATAAAAACAGAGTCTGATGAGGAACTGGTGTGCTTTGAAGATCACTTTTTTTCAATTTATCTATCCCTTCACTTGGTTTTATTCTTGTAGCTGAGATATCACTACTGTTTCAGGTTTGGTAGCCCCTTCTCAGACTCTGATTAACTCTGACTTGTTTCTTCACAGATGCTGCCAGACCTGCTGAGTTTTTCCAGCAACTTCTGCTTGTTTTCCAGATTTACAGCAACCGCAGTTCTTCTGGTTTTTATATCACTGCTGTTACTGATGTGAGCATATAAGACTAATTGCAGAGTAACGGATACGTGAGTTTTGAGAAGATTTGTAGCTCAGGTTAAGGTTCTGGATGTGATTTTGCTCGCCGAGCTGGAAGGTTCGTTTTCAGACGTTTCGCCACCATTCTACGTAATATCATCAATGAGCCTCCGGTGAAGCTCTGGTGTTATGTCCCGCTTTCTGTTTATCTGTTTAGGTTTCCTTGGGTTGGTGATGTCATTTCCTGCGTTGGTGATGTCAACTCCTGTTCTTTTTCTCAGGGGATGGTAGAAGGGCTCCAATTCAATGTGTTTGTTGATGGAGTTCCGGTTGGAATGCCATGCTTCTAGGAATTCTCGTGCATGTCTCTGTTTGGCTTGTCCTAGGATGGATGTGTTGTCCCAATCAATAACTACACCAAAGACTAAAACACCTAGTAGAAGACTCGTGCCACTCCATTCACTCAACTCAAGAATTCCTGAACACCATCAAAGACACCAAGATAGAAGAGGATGAAATAATTGTCTCCTTGGACGTAACAGCCCTGTTCACATCCATCAACATCAACCTGGCCAAAGAAACACTGACGACACTATTAGAAGAACCGAAGACATATACATCAGACACCACCAACCTCATCAGCAAGGACAACATCATCAAGCTAGTGGACCTATGCCTCACCACCCACTTCACTTTCAATAACAAAACCTACAGATAAACCAACGGAACACCCATGGGATCTCCGATATCAGGGTTCTTAGCAGAGGCAATAATGCAGAGACTCGAACAAACAGCTCTGCCAATCATCCAACCCAAACTTTGGGTCCGCTACGTGGCTGACACCTTTGGCATCACTAAACAAAACAAATTAGAGGAAACCTTCAAGACCATCAATAATACCCTTTACTGGCATAACATTCACAAAAGAGGAGGAATACAACAACAAACTGCCATTCCTAGATGTCACAGTAGAGCGAACAGCCAATGGGGAACTTCAAACCAGCGTCTACAGGAAAACAACACATACGGACCAAATACTGAACTACAGGAGCAACCATCCCAACACCCACAAACAAAGCTGCATTAGAACATTATTCCAACGAGCCACCACACACTGCAGCACAGAGGAACTACGCAGAGCAGAGGAAAATCACCTAGACAGCGTATTCAAAAAGAATGGGTACCCAATGAACACCGTCCGCTGATTTCTCAGCAACAAACGCAAACAAACAGACAAAACGGGCCCAGAAACCATAACCACTCTCCCCTACATCAAAGACATTTCGGAAATGACTGCCAGACTACTCAGACCTCTTGGCATCATGGTAGCCCACAAAATCACCAACACACTAAAACAGCAGCTAATGAACTTAAAAAGCCCTATATAGACAACAAGCAAAACGAACGTCATTTACAAAATACCTTGCAAGAACTGTGACAAACACTACTTTGGACAAACAGGCAGAAAGCTAGCCACCAGGATACATGAACATCAACTAGCCACAAAAAGACAAGGACCACTATCACTTGTATCCTTACACACAGATGTGGAAGGACAGCACTTTGATTGGGACAACACATCCATCCTAGGACAAGCCAAACAGAGACACGCACGAGAATTGCTAGAAGCATGGCATTCCAACCGGAATTCCATCAACAAACACATTGATTTGGAGCCCATCTACCACCCCCTGAGAAAAAGAACAGGAAATGACATCACCAATGCAGGAAATGACATCGCCAACCCAAGGAAACCTAAACAGATAAATAGAAAGCGGGCCATAACACCAGCGCTTCACCGGAGGCTCACTGATGATGTTACGTAGAATGGTGATGAAACGTCTGAAAACGATCCTTCCAGCTCAGCGAGCAAACTCACATCCATAAGGTATACGTCTTATGTGTTCACTATGACAGGCTGTAATTGTAAATTACTTCCAACTGATTTCTTTCTCTGTCTGGGCTAATGGCATCATTTTTCCCAAACAGCAAATGGATTATGTACCTTTTGCATTGTTCTAATTCTGCGCTTTGTGTTGAAAAAAGTATTTTTTGTCACATAGGATTTTTGCAGGGACATACAATGTGAATGGCAAGTCTCCCAAGGAGGATCTGAAGCCTTGGCTGAGCTATGATTTTGAACCACCTGATATCTACTGTATTGGGTATGTATCTGACAACAGTACTCAATCTTTATTTTGAAATCATTCAGTATGTCAAACAAAATACCATTATCGCCATTATTGAAGTGTAAATGACGTACTGCTCCCAAAGAGTCCAAGAGATCCAGGCGTGGGAAGGAGGGTAGATGAATTTTTGCCAGCTGAATTTTAATACACAAACTAGAAACCCTGACTTAGAATGAATATGCACAGAGCTAGTCGCTAACTAGGCACTGCTTTTTCTTTTGCTTGCATTCAGAACTGGAATATACTGTCTGAAGGGCTGTCTGAAGGCCAAATTCAATGGTATAATCCAAAAGGGGACTAGCTATACATATCTTTAATCAACGAGTTTAGACATAATGTCACCTACCTCTGGAGCATATGAGACTTTAGCACAGTTTTTCTGGCTCAGAGACAGGGACACTACTGCAGTGCCACAAGAGCCCCTTGAGAATTGGCTTATATTTTAAAAAGGAAGGTTTTTACAGGATTGTAGTGAAAAAAATAGGCAAGTGGGACTTGTAGCAAACTTGCACAGATGTTGTAGCAGAATGCCTTCCTATGCATAATGAGTCGAAAATAACTTTTTTTTAAAAAGAGTGAGCTCTGTGCAGACAACTCAAGATAATGAAATATTGATCATTGATATTGTCTTGTTGCTGAACGCTAAAAATCATTTCAACTCCAAAACTTTGCACTAACATCAAGTTTTTAAGGGCATGAAAAATAGTAGGTGAGAATAGTTGCCCCTCGAGTCACTTCAAGCATTCAGTAAGATGAAGCATTGATCAGCTGCACTTCAAGCACTGTTCCAATATTGCTTGATTCCCTTGGTATCCAAAAACCTGTCAATCTTGAACATATTTGAACAATTGACTGAGCATCCACAGCTCTCTGAACTCACTGTTGTGTAAGTGCTGCTTCAGCACACAGTGCTGTTTTGGTATGACCGTGAAAACACAGATGTAGCAGGCCCAGTACATCTGAACTCATAATGTTGTTTGTTTCTCAGTTGTGACTGAAAGAATTGGTTGGAAGCTAGTGAAAATTGAAGCCTTGTTGATAGTTTACTTCCCAAACCTGTTTCAAAGAATTGTGTTTGAATTGTATTTCCAGTTGTATTTCTGATTAAGATCAGGGTAATCAGAATTTATTCACTTTTAAAAGTTTTCAGGAAATTGACCTGAGTAAAGAAACATTCCTTTTTAATGATACACCAAAGGAGGAGGAGTGGTTCGTGGCTGTTTCTGAAAGTCTTCATCCTTCAGCTACATATGCAAAGGTAAATTTATTGCATCCTTGTAAGTGTGTTTTAACTGACATTAAATTGTGAGGAACCGCTGTAGTGGTTTGATCTTGAATTCTTTTCATTTGGTTGGTTACCCAGGGCAACTGTGGGACAGCATAGTTGAACTGTGAACCTGGTCTAAGATACAGAATCATCAAAGACTTCTAGCTCCCAGTCCAACAGTAGTTGGATAGTGGGAGCAAAATGTGCGGATCTTGGACGAGAATAGGATTTGACCTGGTTATAATGGTACCTTGATCAAACAGCTCACATATATTTCACTGCTACCATGGCATGCCAGAAGCACACATTTGGGTTAATGCTACTAAGGGTTCTGCCACTTGCTATATACTTCCCTCCTGTATTAGATTTTCCAAAATGCATCACCTCTCATTTGCACAGATTAAACTCCACCTGCCACTTCTCTGCCTAAGTCTCCAGCCCACCATACCTTGCTTTATCCTCTATTTAAAAAAAACGAAAGAATTGCAGATGCAGTAAATCAGGAACAAAAGCATAAGTTGCTGGAAAAGCCCAGCAGGTCTGTACTGCTTTATCCTCTGTCAATCCTCCTCAGTGTCCGTAGCTCCCCTAGCCTTTGTGTCATGTGCAAACTTAACTGATCAGACCACGTACATGCTCTTCCAAATCATTTACATGTATTACGAATAGCAGGGGTCCCAACACTGATCTCTGCAGACCACCACTGGCCATAGATCTCCAGTCAGAAAAGCACACTACTGTCTGCCTTTTTTGACTAAGCCAGTTGTGTATCCATCTTACCAGTTCACGGCAAATCCCAAGTCACTTCACCTTTTGTATCAGCCTGCCATGAGGGTCCTTGTCAAAGGCCTTGTTCAAGTTCATATAGACATCAATCATCTTTGTCACTTCCTCAAAAAACTCAATCAGTGTTGAAAGAAACAACCTTCCCACACAAAGCCATGGTGTCTATCTCTAATGAGTCCATATTTTTACAAACGAGAGTTAGCCCCATCCCTGAGAATCTCCTCCAGTCACTTGGAACCTGTCTTGTGACTAACGAGGATTCAAATATTTAGTACAAGGCTGCAGCAATTTCCTCACCCACCTCCATCAGCAATCTCGGATTCTGGGGATCCCATTATGTCCTCAGGACTTGCCTACCTTGATGTTTTTTAAAACACCCCGCAGCTTTTATACATTGACGTGCCTGAGAATATCTGCATTTCTCTCTGGAGGGCACATCATGTCCTTCTCCTTTATGAATACCAATTCAAAAGGGTGTCACCCACTTCCTCTGGCTCCACGCATAAATTCCCTCCTTTGTCCTTGACTCGACTTGCCCTTCCCCCGAGCTACCTCTTGCTCCTTATATATGTGTAACCTCTGTGGGGATTTCCTTAATCCTGTCACCAAAGTCATTTAATGGCCCCTTTTAGTCCTCCAAATTAGTGCCCTGTATGCCACTCAATCTATTGCTTTGTTTTGTATTTGGTTAATAGAGAATTGGTTTTAACATTCTTTGCTAGATATGGTTGAGATGGCACTTGATCTCTTTCTAAAACTCTTGATTACTTTATCACAGTTTAAACCCCAATATTTATATAACTTCAGTTAAGTGCCGAAGGTAATGAAGTGGCTGAAACAATAGAGAACGGTACTTGGATTCCTAAATTTTAAATCTGGCGTATAATTTGAGGACATGGAAAGAGCAGGCATTTTGTTTCAACTTCTCGGGAAAAAAGATGGGGTCTGAAGTTCTTGTCATGACAACCTTAACAGAGATAACTGGCATTTTAACCTATTTCCCTCATCGGTTTCCTGTAGCTGGGGACTGTTAATGGGGTGCAGTTGTGAAGATGTGGCATTCCTCTGCTAACAAGCACAAAGAATGCTGAAGAAAGCCAGCAGCTGTGACAGCATCTTAGAGAGAGAAACAGAGTTAACATTTCAAGTCCAACTTGACATTTCTTCAGTAAGGTGGCTTGCTAGACTACTTTGCAAGTTAATTGTCAGTCAACCGTGTTGATGGGGAACTGGAGTCAGATGGTAAGAATGGTAAGCTTCCTTTTCCCAGGGTATTAGTAAACCATCTTGAGTTCTTGTAACAATCCAATGGTCACTTGGCCAGTTTCCATTGAATTGCATGTTTTTTAAACTGGGTGCAAATTCTATAACATCCATGGCAAAATTTGAGTTTATGTTCTCGATATTATTGTGTCAGTTGTTGTTTCGTTGATATCTGTGAACTATGCAGTTCTGGGTTTAAGTCGCCTCCACGAATCGAGCACAAATATCAGAACTGACAGTCCAGTGCTACGCTAAGGAAGCAATGTTGGAAATACTATCTTTCAGAAGACGTATTATAGCCAAAGCTCCATCATCCTGCTTAGATGGATGTAACAGAATCCAATGGCTCTATTTCGAAGAATGGAATGCATCCCAGGTGTACTCCCTAATATTTTACCCTCAATTAGCATTAATAAAACCAGTTATCTGGTAATAAAAACATTTATTGAATTTTGCTGAGCACTTTTTGGCCAAGATTTCTATATTTTACAACAGTGCCCACACTTCAGAAGGTACTTAACTGTTAGCAAAACAGTTTAAGCTAACTGGTAGTGTGAAGAATGTTGTATAAATGCAAGTCTTTGTTTCCTAATGGGCCAGGGGCTCAGGATTACATGTTAAGAAATATAACCACTGCACTATATTGACTTAAAATAAGCTGGGAAACTGATATTGGGACCAAACACCATCTAGTTCTTTAATATCCACAGGAGCACTTCCCCACAGTAATGATTAGAATCACGAAATATAATGGAGTTAGTTTCTACTCCTGAGTTTTCATGACACAAGCATTTCTGAGAACAACTAAAAGAGATTTAATTTAACTCTAAGTTGTGACAAATATGATATACAAAGGCTCAAGTTCTAGTGAAGCAGTTAAATGGTGGCCATAAATCATTGCTGTGAAGATGTACTTTCGAAACCACAGTAAAATAGAATTTTGGTTTCAGATCAAGCTTGTCCGACTGGTTGGAATGATGCTCATGTTGTTTGTGAAGAAAGAACATGCCGCATATGTGACAGAAGTGGAAGTGGAAACGGTTGGAACAGGCATCATGGGAAGAATGGTAAGAAAGATTGGAAAAAAAATATTGAGACAACTTATTGCCTATGAGTGGTACAATCTCATACAAGTCAACTAGATTGTAAGGGTAACAATTCCTTAGGTAAATCAGAAATTGCCAAAATTATAGATATTCAACCTCTGTTCTAGGTAGTTAGAATACAGTGGAATGAATTTGTTACCTCAGTTGTATAAAGCCTTGGTCATACCCAAGGAGAGCAAAAATGGAGGCAGCAGTAGCCCTGGTAATTCAATGTGTGACTGGCCTTCTCTTTCAATCTAAAATATATTTAACAATAGAGCATTCATAAACCCTGGGATACAGAATTAGAAAGATTCACAACCCTTTACATTTGAAGGTGTTTCTCCGCTCCTTAGTCTCCATAACCAAGATGCTATGTATAGTATCTCCCAGCTCGAAAAAACAATCTTTAAGTAGGCCTTTAAACCTCTTTGTAATTCTGTATGTTTTAACTAAATTACCTCTTATTCTATATTCCAGAGAATACGCTGGCACAATTTACTCACCCCTTCTTCATAGGATAACCCCCTCATCCCTGGAAGCAACCTGGTGAACCTTCTCTCTACACCTCCCTTGCTAGTAACATGTTTCACTGCATATGTTTTTAGTTTTGGGCCTCAATTGTCAGGAGCACAAATTTGCTGTATTGATGCCCAGACTTAAATTATTATGCTATGATAACGGATTGCCTAAAATTATGTTATGTGAGGTTACAGGGATAGATTGGAGAGCCAGGTGTAGCTGAGATGTTGTTTGGAGTGGACTCAATGGGCTGAGTGGCCTCTTCCTTCACTGTAAGGACTCAGTGATTCTTTTGAGTTCAAGTGGCTAAGAAGCACACTAATCAAGGTCTTTACAATAAAAAGAAATTAAGAGAACAGATACAGATAAACTGTTTCCTCTTGGGGAAGAACCATGAGCAATGGGGAATAATCTTAAATCATTAAGGTGGGACATCAAGAAGCACTTTTTCACTTGTGGAAATGCAGAATAGGCGGTTGCATGTGCTGGAGAAGAATTAAGATCTTCAGAGTTGAAATCAATAGACCCTAGTTCAAGGGATATGGAACATCATTGGAATTGGCATCCAAATTAACCACCATCAGATTGACACGGTAGAAGAGTGAACAGCCTTTTTTTGAACTTATAATCTTGACCCAAGGTCTGAGACAGATTTTCAGCTTGTTCCCATGGGCAGGGCAAATGTATGGCAGGGCAGTGCTATAGGAGAGGAGTCTGGAAATAAGTTGTCAGAGGAAAAATGTCATTTCATAATGGACATGATTGCCTTTAAGAAACTGGAGTAACAACATTACAGCAATGTCCAATAGTGCATCTTGTGTGTTTTTCCATCCTGACTGAACTTATTCTTATGTCAAGAGATAGGCTGTACTACCTAAAGTTGTGTTTCTCTGCATCAAGGCCTACAATGCTAAATGTTTTTTTTAACTGTTCTCTGTTGGGAGTGTTGAGGCTAGTCAAGTTACAGACAGTCATATAGAGGAAATAATGCAAGCTAAGAAATAAAAACAGAAATTGCTGGGAAAACTCACTCTGGAGATTTCAGTTCTAACGGCCACTGGACCTGAAACTCTGCTTTCTCTACACAGATGCTGCTGGACCTGCTGAGTTTTCCCAGCAATTTCTGTCACTGTTTCTGATTTCCAGGATCTGGAGTTCTTAGGAATATTTTTAAACGTGAAAAAGTTTCTGCATTTTAACAATTATGAAACTTCCTGTTTTAACTGTACTTCGGAAATTCAAAGTGGAAGTATATTTTAGCACAGTAGGGGCAGTTAATAAAGCACGAGTACATTCTTGGACCTCTGTTAAGGTGAACCTGGTTGTAAGTGCTGCTTTTTTCAAGGTGCTCTGACACAAGATGCAGTTCAGTGGTAGTGCCAGTGTAATATTTAGAGATATATAACAGGAGGTTCTACTTATTTACCTCCATATTTGTCTTAACTTTACAGGCAGTGTTGTAAAGTAATAACAATACAGTCTTTTAGAAACTGCAGGACACTCAGTATCAAATTATGTGCTTGCAGGTGTAGAACCTGTAATTCTCCCTACGAGCAGGTGGCAGTGAGAAACAGGCTGTTCACTGACAGATGCGAGTGATGACAGGTTTTATTAGTGGCTGGAGCACAGTCTTGTAATGCAGCATAACATGACTAACAATCCGTCAATGTGGTCACTTTTATTTCATTGCAGCAGTACAGATGAACTGATGCAGAAATAAAAAGTTTGAAATTTCAAATGTATCTTTAATTGGGTAATATATTAATATGCATTTTTGGATTTAAGCAGACACTTGTTTTGTTGTACCCATTTTGAAAATCATTTGAATGATTCACATCAGTATTAGCAAAGGAACTCCGTTGGAGAACAGATTATGTGTAACGTCTGGACTAATTTACCTGCCCTTCGTCTGATGATGCATGCATAGCACTAGAGTCCCCTCGCCTGCTGAGGATGTCTCAGTTGTTATTAATATATTAATGAGTGGAGAATCTAATACTGCACACAAATACAGGATGTCAAACCATATTGAGTTGCTTCATCTGTTTGGGGTGCTGTGGAGTGGGAGTCGGTAATAAAAGTGACAGCAGGTCAAGAATACCTCTCTCACCTGATTCAGGGACAAACCTGACAATATTGCTGACACGGGGCTGGATAAACTCTCCCAGGGAAGGTAAAGAACAAGTGGAGTAATGGACACAATGGTCTCTACCACTTCTTTCCAGTCATCGCACTGAAATAGATCCTTCAGTCCAACTTATCCATGCCAACTAGCTTTCCCAAACGAAACTACTCTCATTTGCGTGCCATACATTTCCTGTTTATGTACCTGAGTAAATGCCTTTTATATATCGTAATTGTACCTGCCTCTACTATTTCTTCTGATAGTTCATTCCATATATGTACCAAACTCTGTTGAAAAAGTTGCCCCTCAGATCTCTTTGAAATCTTTCCCCTATCACCTTAGCATATACCGTCTAGTTTTGGACTCACCTGGCCTAGTGAAAAGACTATTCAGCTTATAGCTTATCAGTGCTTCTCACGATTTTATAAATCTCTATAAAGTCACCTCTCAACATCTTACACTCCAGGGAAAAGAAGTTGCAGCCTATCCAGCGTCTCCTGGTAACTGAAACCCTCCAGTCCTGGTGACATCCTTTTAAATCTTTTCTGCACCCTACCCAGTTTAATAACATGCTTTCTATAGAAGGGCAACTAGAACTGTACACAATACTCCAAAAGCAGCCTTACCTGAGTCCTGTACAGCTGCAATATGACATCCTAACTCCTATATTCACTGCTCTGACCTTTGAAGGCAAGTGTACCAAAGACTTTTTTCACCACCCAGTCCACCTACTGTGCCACTTTCGAGGAACTGTGAACCTGAACCCTCAGCTTTCTCTGTTTGACAACACACCTCAGGGTCCTACCGTTAACAAGCCCTGCCCTGGTTTTGTCTTACCAAATTGCAACACCTCACATTTATCTAAATTAAACTCTATCTGTCACTCCTCGGCCCATTGGCCTAGCTGATCAAAATCCTGTTGTACTCTTAGATGACCTTCTTCACTGTCCACTAAACCACCAATTTTGCTGTGATATACAAACTTCATAACCATGTTTCCTGTATTCTCATCCAAATACTTTTTATAAATAACAAATAGTGGAATGGGTCCTCTGCAGGTGAACCACCCGACCCCACCTTCACTTAGAGTTATAGAGATATACAGCATAGAAACAGACCCTTCAGTCCAACTCGTCCATGCCAATCTAATATCCTAAATAAATCTAATCCTATTTACCAACATTTGGCCCATATACCTCTAAACCCTTCCTATTCATATACCCAATCAGATGCTTTTTAAATGTTGTAATTGTACAAGCCTCCATGACTTCTTCTGGCATCTCATTCCATATGCGCACCACCTTCTGTGAAAAAAATTTGCCTTGTAGGTCCCTTTTAAATCTTTCCCCTCTCACTTTAAACCTATCCTGTCTACCTGTGATTCTGCTTTCAAGGAACTATGAACTTGCACTCTATCGCCTCTTTGTTTAGCAAAACTCCCCAGGACCTCACCATTAAGTGCATAGGTCCTGCCCTGATTTGCCTTTCCAAAATGCAGCACCTCACATTTATCTAAATTAACCTCCACTTGCCACTCCGGCTCATTGGCCCATCTGATCAAGATCCTGTTGTACTCTGAGGAAACCCTCTTCGCTGTCCACTACACCTCCAATTTTGGTGTCATCTGCAAACTCCTGACCACACCTCCCATGTTTACATCCACATTATTTATATAAATGACGGAAAGCAGTGGACTCAGCACTGATCCTTGTGGCACACTGATGGCACAGGCCTCTAGTCAGATAAGGAACTTTCCAACACCACTACCTGTCTTCTACCTTTTGAGGCAGTTCTGTTTCCAATAGCTAGTTCTCCCTGTATTCCATGTGATCTAACCTTGCTAACCAGTTCGTCATGAGGAACCTTGTCGAATGCCTTACTGAAGTCTACATATATCACATCCACCGCTCCACCCTCATCAATTCTCTTTGTTACTTCAAAATCTCAGTCAAGTTCATGAGACACAATTCCCCACACACAAAGCCATGTTGACTATCCCGAATCAGCCCTTGCCTTTCCAAATACATGTAAATTCTGTGTCTCAGGATACCTTCCAACAATGTGTCCACAACCGATGTCAGGCTCACCTGTCTGTGGTTTCCTGGCTTTTCCTCACCACCTTCCTTAAATAGTAGCACCACATTAGCCAACCTTCTGTCTTTCAGCACCTCGCCTGTGGCTATTGATGATGCAAATATCTCAGCAATGAGCCCTGCAATCACTTCTCTAGCTTCCCACAAGAGTTCTCGGGTACACCTGATCAGGCGCTGGGGATTTATCAACCTTTGTGTGTTTTAAGACGTCCAGCACCACCACCTCTGTAATATGGACAATTTTCAAGATGTCGCTATTTATTTCCACATCTTTCCATCTTCCATACCCATCTCCTCAGTAAATACTGGTGCAAAATACTCATTTAGTATCTCGCCCATCTCCTGCGGTTCCATACATATGTAGCCTTTAAGGGGCCCTATCCTCTCGCTCGTTACCTTTTTGCTCTTAATGTATTTGTAGAATCTCTTTAGATTCTTCTTAACCCTATTGGCCAAAACTATCTCATGTACCCATTTTGCATTCCTGACTTCCCTCTGAAATATAGTCCAGTACTTTTACCTTCTTCTAGGCAATCACTCGATTTCTGCTGACTGTACTTGAATTATGTTTCCTCCTTGTTCTTGACCAAAACCTCAATTTCTCTAGTCAGCCAACATTTCCTACACCTACCAGCCTTGCCGTTCAACCTAACAGGAACATACTGTCTCTGGACCTTCATTATCACATTTTTGAAGGCTTTCCATTTTCTAGCTGTCTCTTTACTTGCGAACATCCGCCCCAAATCAACTTTTGAAAGTCCTTGCCTAATACCATCAAAATTGGCCTTCCTCCAATTTACAACAGAGACATAGAAAAGTACAGCACAGTACAGGCCCTTCGGCCCACAATGTTGTGCCGTGGAATAATCCTAATCCAAAAATAAAATAACCTAACCTACATTCCCCTCAATTCACTGCTGTCCATGTGCATGTCCAGCAGTCGCTTAAATGTCACTAATGACTCCGCTTCCACGACTACCATTGGTAAACTATTCCATGCGCTCACAACTCTCTGGGTAAAGAACCTCCCTCTGACGTCTCCTCTATATCTTCATCCTAACACCTTAAAACTATGACCCATCGTGGCAGTCAATCCTGCCCTGGGGAAAAGTCTCTGGCTATCGACTCTATCCATTCCTCTCATTACCTTGTACACCTCGATCAGGTCACCCCTCTTCCTCCTCTCCAGAGAGAAAAGTCCGAGCTCAGTCAACCTCTCCTCGTAAGACAAGCCCTCCAGTCCAGGCAGAGTCCTGGTAAACCTCCTTTGCACCCTCTCCAAAGCCTCCACATCTTTCCTATAATAGGGCGACCAGAACTGGACACAATATTCCAAGTGTGGTCTCACCAGGGTTTTGTAGAGCTGCAGCATAACCTCGCGGCTCTGAAACTCGAGCCCCCTGTTAATGAAATCCAAAACACCATATGCTTTCTTAACAACCTTATCCACTCGGGTGGCAACATTGAGGGAGCTATGCACTTGAACACCAAGATCCCGCTGTTCCTCCACACTGCCGATAATCCTGCCTTTAATCCTATATTCAGCATTTAAGTTCGACCTTCCAAAATGCATCACTTCGCACTTATCCAGGTTGAACTCCATCTGCCATTTCTCAGCCCAGCTCTGCATTCTGTCAATGTCTGGCTGAAGCCTGCAATAGCCCTCGATACTATCAACGACACCTCCAACCTTTGTGTCATCAGCAAACATACTAACCAACCCCTCAACCTCCTCATCGAAGTCATTTATAAAAACTACAAAGAGCAGAGGCCCAAGAACGGAGCTCTGCGGGACACCACTCAGCACTGACATCCAGGCAGAATACTTAACATCTACAACCACTCTCTGCCTCCTGTCAGCCAACCAATTCTGAATCCATACAGCCAAATCACCCTGTATCCCATACCTCCTGACTTTATGAATGAGCCTGGCGTGGGGGACCTTATCAAATGCCTTGCTGAAGTCCATGTACACCACATCCACTGCTCAACCCTCATTAACCTGTCTTGTGACTTCCTGAAAGAACTCAATAAGATTTGTAAGGCATGACCTGCCCCTCACGAAGCCATGCTGACTCCCTTTAATCACGCTATGCTTTTCCAAATAGTCATAAATCCTATCCCTCAGAATTCTTTCCTAAACCTTGTTGACCACAGACGTAAGACTGACTGGTCTGTAATTTGCAGGGATTTCCCTATTCCCTTTCTTGAAAAGAGGAACAACATTTGCCTCCCTCCAATCTTCCAGTACGACTCCCGTGGAGAGTGAGGAAGCAAAGATCTTCGCCAGTGGCTTAGCAACCTCCTTTCTCACTTCCCGGAGCAACCTAGGATAAATCTGGCCTGGCCCTGGGGACTTATCAATCGTAATGTTTCCCAAAATTTCCAGCATATCAACTTCCTCATTCTTGATCTGTTCAAGCCTGTTTTCCTGCTCCTCAAAGTTCTCATTCACAACAAGGCCCTTTTCCTTAGTGAAAACCGAAGCAAAAAACTCATTTAGGGCTTCTCCTATCTGCTCAGCCTCCACGCACAAGTTCCCTACGCTATCCCTGATCGGCCCTACCTTCTCCCTGATCATTCTCTTATTCCTCACGTATGAGTAAAATGCCTTTGGGTTCTCCCTAATCCTTCCTTGCCAAGCCTTTCTTGTGCCCCCTCCTGGCCCTCCTCAGTCCACTTTTGAGCTCCTTCCGAGCAAGCCTGTAGAACTTTAACTTTTAGATCCACTCTGTCCTACTCCATCACTATTTTAAGACTAATAGAATTATGATCACTGGCCCCCAAGTGCTCTCCCACTGACACCTCAGTCACCTGCCCTGCCTTATTTCCCGAGAGTAGGTCAAGTCTCAAAGTTGCAACCACTTACTGAATCAGAAAATTTTCTTGTACACGCTTAACAAATTCCTCTCCATCTAAACCTTTAACATTATGGTGGTCCTAATCTATGTTTGGAAAGTTAAAATTTCCTACCAATTATTTTCACAGATAACTCAGATCTCTTGATAAATTTATTTGTATATTTCCTGATGACTCTTGCAGGGTGGGGGGTGCTTGGTGGTGGGATCTGTAGTAAAATCCCAATAAGGTGAACATCCCTTTCTTATTTCTCAGTTTCACCCAGAAAAAAAACTTCCCGAGGTATATTCCCAGGACTTACCTCCCTAAGTACAGTTGCTTCAAACTAAAGGCATGCTGGTAACAGGCATGCACCCCAGGGTTTCCGTTATTCAATGCTTTCTTCAGTGTGACTGGAAATAAAAAATGCCACAAAATGAACAAAGTTACATTGATCAGGTTAACGACTAGTACAGTACTACTTAACAGCATTTGTACATTTGATTCCTGCAATAGGCTTGTGGGCAAACACTGCCACTGCCACAGTCGCGGCCACAGGCACAGGCCGTTAGCTGTGCAGTCGTGTGGTCATACCCATTGATTTTGAAGAAATCCATTCAAGCTTTGCATGTCACAGGTTGTAGTGATCCCTGCCCTCCAGGGAAATCCACCCCTGCATGGGTTTGAAGCTGCACCACACTAATACGTTTTTAGGCTATTGCATGGAGTGGTAGACATCACATTTAGATAAAGCATTCCTTGCTGGTAGTATTTAGTCCTGTGATGTTAATGTGAACTGTAGAAATTAAACAGACTCCAATTTCCTTTTTTCTATTGATTCATAACTCAGATTTATAAATTCCATGTGATTTAAATTGGGATTTAATAAAAATCTTCGTGCATGACATTATTGTTGTCTAGTTATTCATTTGTTTCACTGCTGTTCATAGTGCTGTTATAATAAATTCTTCAAGTGAACTAAGGCTAAAATATGATCCATTTTTGGCCCTTGCTTTTGAGTTAAAAGACGTTGGTTGTTTGAAGAAGAGAGATAACAAGGTGTAGAGCTGGACGAACACAGCAGGCCAAGCAGCATCAGAGGCGCAGGAAGGCTGACGTTTCAGGCCTAGACCCTTCTTCAGGTTGTTTAAAGAGTTGTTTTGTAATGTGGAGCGATAATTTTGCTAATTTAGTTTTGTATTACCTTTGAATTTAATAATAGAATTTGAAATGATGAAAGAGAATTGATTTACTGTGCGACATAGGTTGGAGGCAGTTTAATCCTGTGTCATTCAGGACCCATGTTGCCACATGTTTCCAACCTAAAATCATGTCTCCCACTACTCTGCTACTCCTGGTTCGACATTTGTCTGTTACTGCAGCAATTCTAAAGCTTTATTTAATAAATGTGAGGCAGTAATAAGTTTCTATCTGTTAACAGATGGCTATCCAATCCATTTAGGTAAATGGCATTATTCCTCCGCCAGATTTTCATGGTTGAGGTCATTTGGACACTCTAGTAAGAATTGAGACTAAATTCTGTGTTCGTAATTGTGGTGTTCAAGTTCAATCCCCATGACTAGCTTGAAATCTGGATCTCTGCTGATACTGCTCTTATGTGCAAATAATGCTACGGCAATTATTTATTCTCTCTCACCTTTCAATGTATATAAATTTCCAGTGGGTGTGCTCACAGTTATTCGGAGTAAGTTGGATACTTTTTAGCAGTAATTGTTGTAACCAGGTCAGGGACGTTGCTGCACTAACCCTGGAACTGGAAAGAGTGAGTATTACCTATTATCCCTTCATTTAAATGGACAACTGTAATGATACTACCAATCTATGATATAAGTTAGTTGCTCACCAAGTTTGTCTTCCACTATATCTCACTCTCACCTCAAAGTTGACCTTATTGGAGAATTGTGCTCCTGAGATGTTGCTTGGCCTGCTGTGTTCATCCAGCTTCACACTTTGTTGTCTTGGAGAATTGCTAGATGGGCCAGGCGCTCCCCAAAGTGGCTACTGATGTGTTAGCTTTGATGGCAAATGTCAGAAGGCTATTTGATCACAAATAGACATCACAATGGAACATTGTATAGTGCTCAGAAAACATTCACTTGTGCCTGCACCCAACAAAAACAGTGAATAGTGATTAAGAGTGGAAACAGCACAGTTTTCTCATGGTGCACATTCCATACGGAATCAATTGACATGAAGCAACTCAGGGCAGATTGAGAGTCTAACTTGACAGTGTCCTAGTTGACATGGACGTATCACTGAATCCATGCACTTGAGCCATTGGGATAGCAAAATATTTTTGAAAATAAGTATTTTTGCTCTTTTCCTCTGAAGGACAGGATCCCTACTCCTGCAAGAAGTGAGAAAGAAAGGGGTAATAGCCCCCAGCTGGTCTACTGTCATCAACACAAAGTCTTATGGATAAGTGCAGATCATTGAAGTTTGCTTATAGTCTGACTGTGGACCTAAAGGCAAAGAACAGCAGGAGTGAGGATTTCAGCAACGTTACCAGATCATGCTGGAGTTTGGCACTTTATGGCCTGCCCTTTTTAGTTCTGAATCTTCTGGCTTGATAAACAATTTGCACTATAATTTGACCAATATGCTTACAGACAATGATGCAATGAGGCCCATAGTCCTCTGATTCCTTTGATTGGTTTTGTTTAGGCAAATTATGTAAATTGAAATCTTTTTAGCTCAGCTGCATACATGTGTTAATTTTAGAGAGGTCAACGAGCAAAGGAATGTCTGTCTTCATTGCTTTTCCAGGGCAATGGAATCTCTGAGATCCTGGTGAGCAGTGACACCAATAAACAAAGAGATCAGTAATCTTTCTAGCTACCCACTGATATTTAAGGATTGAGAGATGGAGGATTATCTAGGTGATCTAAGATGGAGGACAGGAAGAAGTTGTGGCTGTAAGAGCTGCTACTTTTTTGAGGTATTTTTAGTTTTGGAGCAGATTTTCTTGAATTCTAGGGGCAGTAATTACAGTTTTATAAGCTTTTGCATTATTTTGAAACTTTGGCAAAACAAAAATAAAAAAAAAAGCATTTTTAAAAGGAGGAAGAGAGACAAAGTTAGCAACTACAATGGAAGTAATTCAAGTGGAGAAAGAAACATAAACTGCTTTCTGACCCACCAGTTATCTGTATAGCTGCTTCTTTGCTGTCTGGTTTCAAGTATCTCTGGACGTTGGAGATCTTCTAAGAAAAATAAACAAGCAGCAAAATTCACAGCTAACTTTGGAAAAGCCTGTGTGTGGGAGCACACAGCAGGAGAGCAGCTAAATTGCTTTTTAAAGTGTAACTTTACTGTTTTTCTCTTATATATCTACAACAGTGAGTAGAGTGGGTTTTTTGATTATAAGTTATTGAGACCTGTCTCTTGTTTAAACTTTAAAAATATAAGAACATAGGTACTAAGTTAAGCCTGGAGGAGTGTTTTTAAAGCAATAAGACTGTGCTATGTTTTGGGTCTGTAGATTGTTAAGGTGCATAGATTTTTTTTTTAGTAGAGTGATGTGCTCTTCCTGTTGGATGTGCGAGATTAGGGAGAGTTTCCACGTTACTGATGATTATGTCTGCAGGAAGTATGTTTGGTTGCAAACCCTAACGGATCGCATGGATCGGCAGTTAGAGGCAGTCTGACCCCTAGTGAAGTCCTATGTGATTTTTTTGTTTCATTTTTCTTCAACTTTCTCATAAAAGTGTTTTTCCTGTTTTTCCCTCCTAGGGTAACAAAGGTGGAGTGAGCATAAGGTTTCAATTTCATAACACCACCTTGTGTATCGTTAACTCACATCTCGCAGCTCATACTGAAGAATGTGATAGGCGGAACCAAGACTACAAAGAAATCTGTAGCAGAATGCGTTTTATTCAGTCTACTCTGCCACTGACCTCTCTCACAATCATGAAGCATGAGTAAGTCTCCAGTGTTGGTGGGTTATGTTTCTGAAGCATACATTGCATGTATTTACTTCAGCTGCTGCTGCCTGAAATACCTTATGCTTTGCAGTTCTAGAGAAGCTTGTTTCTCCATCAAGCTTTGCTTGATATGACTGTCTTTTACATAACGATCAGCCCCTCCAGTGCAATGGCCTGAGGTTTTTTATATCAGTTGATGTGGAAATGAGCTGTAAAAACCAGGAAGATTGCACATTCAATAAAATCCATGTCAACTTTATTAATCTGTGGAAGGACAGCATTTACAGTGCCCTAACACTTCTGAAGAAGAGTCATATCAGACTATCTCCACAGATGCTGTCAGATCTGTTTTGTTTTCTGTTTTTATTTCAGATCGCCAATATCCAATGTACTTTTCTGTTAATTGATGTTAATTTAATTGATCAAGTCCTCTTAGGCTCATGGAAAATGTATTCAGAGCATACATCCCTAGCGAGAGTTCCCATATCTGAAGTTTGTACTGAACCCATAAACACATCACCTCATAGACAGTCAGTAGGAGATGGAAGAATGAATATATAGGCAGTAATTGGATGGAGTTTTCAACTACTTTAGTAATAACTGAGATAAATCAGTGTAACGGGGTGAGGACAAAAAATTCCTAAAATATTTTCATTAGAACCTTTTTGCATTAATCTGTATCAGAGCCACTATGTGAAGGGTAGTTCTGGATTTAGTTTTTGGGAATGAAGGTAGGCATTTGAAATAGGTATTTGAGAGATCATTTTTGTTATGTAAATGGACTAAGATAAACAAGGATTAAAATACCTATTGGGAAATACCAATTTACTAAGGTGTAAGATACAGCTGGTAGAAACGGCTACTGGAAGGTAAATCAGTGCCAGAGCAGTGAAAGGAGGTAGTTTTTAGAGCAAATGCAGCCTCAGGAAAAAGAAGGATTGGATTCCATGTCTAGATTTGTTGGATGTTGAGGAACCTACAGAGTAGGATTAGACATAAAGGGGGAATTTTCGACAAATGTTAACAACTCAGTACAATAAGTCCCCATTTTAAGTTGCCTAATCCAATGTTATGCTAATTTAACATCATGGATTTAATTGGGCTGGCCTGCACACTGTATTGGGATTTATGTTTTTTGAGTTGTTTTGCAACAACTTATGTAACGTTGCATGGCACAGCTTTCTTTTATAATTTTGCTGTGCAATTTTCTGTGGAAAATATCTATACAATCAGTATTCACCATATAACCTCCAACTGCCATTCCTGTTTAATGAACCTGTGCCATTTTGCTTTCCTGCCCCACCCATTGACTTCTTCCTTCTCCAAGGCCCTCCAATACAGTGAATTTTTGTACTGCAGAGAGACTAGAAGAGTGTAGAAAGCACAGGAGAAGTTAAAAAGACAACCAGGAAACAATGAGAGAGCAATAGAAAATATGTACAAGTAAAATTAAGGAAACACCAATCTTTTAATAGCAGAGAGTAACAAGACAGGCCCTGACGTAAACCAAAAAGATGTCCTGTGTGTGGAGATGGAAGATGTGGGTGTGGTTCTCAATGAATACTTTGCATCTGTCTTCAGAAAAGAGGAGAATGAAGCAGGTGTTCCAGTTGAAGAGGAGTGTGAAATATTGGAACAAGTAAACATAATAAAAGAGGAAACAGTTTATTTGAAAGGAGAGAAAACACCAGGCTATCGTGTATCAGAGACGTCAAAGAAAAGCACAAGAAATCATAGAGGCTCTGATCAGCATTTTCCATTCATCTATAGTTGCAGGCATAGTGCTGAAAGAGCTGCTAATGTTGCACAGTTGAATGGTTGTTCAAAAGGAAGTGAAGACTGGTCAGCCTAACCTCCAGAGCTGCATGTGGATTTGCTAAGGAAAGGATGTGTCTGACTAACTTGATTGAGGAGGTACCGGGACGATCTGATGGAAAATAATATATTTGATACATCTCCCTGAATTTCAGCGAGGCACTTGACAAGATCTCACTGGGCAGACAAATAAACATCATGGAAACCAACAGAAGATGGCATGTTTAATGCAAACATGGCTCTGTGATGGGAAAGAAGGGGTAAACATGTTTTTGTGACTGGAGGACTGTTTTTCTTGGGCTTCCAGGGCACCCAGTACCAGGCCCCATGCTTTTTGTGGTGTGTATTGATTTAAACTTGCATGTGGAGGATTGACTAAGTTTTAAAGTGATTCACAAACTAGCCATAGTCATAATGATTAAGAAAGAGATGGTCAGTGGCTAGATATCATGGCTTGATCGATGGGCAGAAAAGTAGCAAATTAAACTCATTCTGGAGTCTTGTGAGAAATGATTTCGATAAACAAGGCAGAGTAAAATCGAATAAATGATAGAAACAGATGTGCATGGATCCCTTGAGAAGGGAGGACAGATGTACAAGGTGACTAAGGCGGCAATATGGATGCCTTTCCTTAACACTGTTGGCCTTGCAGAGGAGTAATGCATCCAGTTCTGTCAGCCTATCATAAGAACATCGGATCAGGAGTAGGCCACTCAGCCCTGGAGTCTGTTCCACCATTCAATTGGATCATCACCTGATCTGTGGCTTAACTCCGTATACCTTCCTTTGGCCCATATCCATTAATACCTTCACTTAACAAAATTTTTTCTGTCTCAGACTAAAATTAACAACTGATCCAGCATCTACTGCCATATGTGGAAGAGAGTTTCAAATGTCTCCCACCTTTTGTGTGTGTAGAAGAGCTTCTTAACATCTCTCCTGAATGATCTGGCCGTAATTTTCATACTATGCTTCCTAGTTCTACAATCTTTAACAAGTGGAAATATTTTATCTTTATCTACCCTGTCTTTTCTAGTTAATACCTTGAAGACTTTGATCAGATCACCCCTTAACCTTGTAAAGTCTAGAGAAAACTAATTTGTATAATCCCTCTTCACAACCCCTGAAATCCATATATTTGTAAACCTACATTGTACTCCCTCCCATGCCGTTATATCCTTCCTAAGGTGCAGTACCCGATCTGCTCATAGTAAGCTGATCAATTACAAGAAAGATGAATATTAAGGAGATTTAAGGGTATGTTGTGTAGAGAAGAGAAGAGAATATCAGCGATGAAGAGATCATGTAGACTGGGGTTGTTTTCTTTGGAACAAAGGAGACTAATGGGAGATTTAATTGCATGTTGTAAAATTAATGGGTTCTGAGATAGGGTGGTCAGGAAAAACATGCTTCAAGAACTCAATATCCCAGGCAGCATAGATTCACTTTGAAGTAAAGTTGTTTCATTTGAAGTCGTGGAGACCTGGAATGCCCTGGTTGATAGGTTAGTACAGGGGGAAACCCACATCACGTTTGAAAAAGATGCCTGAATGTGCACTTGAAGTGATTGAGCCACCACCACGACAGACAGAGAGTCAGAGTGTAGAGTTAGATCAGGCTGTGTCGAATTAGGACAAAAAGCAGAATGAATACCAAACTGTCTATGCACACAAACATAGCATTATGAGTCAGAGGTATTGTTCATATTAACAAAAGGTAGGAAGCAGTGTTCTGCAGGGATTATCTATGATAGCTGATGTTTTCTATTTGCATCTGCGACTTGCACTCAGAAATTGTAAGAGCAGTTTTCAAATTCTGCGGATTACGCCAAATTAGCAGTTACTATCAGGAAGACTGTGATAAAATACAAAAAAAAAGCCTTTGAATAAGTTCATAGCAAATGAATTTCCAGGCAGCTAAGTGTAAAGTGGGTATATGTTACAATGGTGGTGAAATACCTTTAAACCTGTTAGCTTGGAGTTGTCTCTTTCCCATGCTAGTCTAAGTTGCTGTCCAATACTCTCTGATGGAGGATGGACCACAAATAAATTTTAGAAGAGGCTGATAACAAGATATGATTTATTACATAATATAAATAAATTAAATCTCACTAAGCAGCGGCTGATGAGACACACATGACTCCATTAGGAGAAATCTCCAAATTGCTCCAGCTCTACCAAGTGTGCATTATAAATCAGATTCAGCAAACCTTCAGCCTAACCTCTCTGATGAAGGGTCTAGGCCCGAAACGTCAGCTTTTGTGCTCCTGAGATGCTGCTTGGCCTGCTGTGTTCATTCACATTTTATTATCTTAGCCTAACCCATATGTTAACTCTTTCATGACCATTACCTTATACAGCAATATGTTTTGTTAGGAAGAATTAGGAAGCCACATATTCCTTGGAAAGCAAATGTCTAAATAGAGAGGAGAAACAAAAGGACCTTGGGACACAGATTCACTGGTCACTAAAAGTAGCAGCATAAGGTTGGGAAGTCCAGAAAACAACAAACAAAGCAGCCACTTCTAAAGGGAAATAATTAAAAAAGAAGTTGTGAAACTTGTGGAGCACATTGGTGTATGTCAAAAGTCATATGCAAACTGAACCAGGTGAGAATAACAGATTTCTTTTCACAAAAGACATTATAAAATTCCATCTAGTTCATTAATAATCCAGTAATTCCAAAGTCAAGTCAACATTATCAAAACTAGCTTTTCATTGCATGTTTATTTAAATGACAGGGCTTAAATACACCAGTTGTCTTGGTGGGATTTGAACACCTGTCATTATAGATAGAATCATAGAATCCCTACAGTGAGAATGCAATCCATTTGGCTCATCAAGTTCACATCGACACACCAAAGAACAGCCCACACGCCTAACTTATCCCTGTAACCCTGCACTTCCCATGGCCAGTCTACCAAACCTGCACAATGTTAGACTGTGGGTGGAAACAGGAGCACAGGAGAAAACTCACGCAGACACAGGAAGAATGTGTAGAATCCACACAGACTGTCACCTGAAGCTAGAATCGAACCCATGTCCCTGGTGCTTTGAGGCAGCGGTGCTAACCACTGAGCCACCATGCTGACCATTTTCTTTATCTTTGGCAATTTCCCCACCAACAAATCACCTTTTTTGTTCATTTTTAAAACTAGTTAGCACCACTTTTGGTTTGTTTACAAACTCTGTATATGACTCTTTTCACCTGAGCCTATCCCCCAAATTACAATTTAAACTCCTCAGGACCACCCTATCTATCCTTTCCTTTAATGATGTTGGCCGCACATTGATTCAGGTGAATCATCCTAACAGCACAGTTCCTCCTATCACAATATTGGTATCACTGCCTGATGAAATGGAGACAGTTTCTCAAAGCATTCTTCAATCATATCTTCAATTACCTAATCTGTTTAATGCTACTGCGATTATCATGTGGGTTTGAGTAACCAACCAGACATTGTAACCCTTATGATATTGTACTTTAAGTTAACTCTTAGTACTTTTTGACCATTACTGTTTTTCTCTTTCCAACATCATTGGTCCCAAAACAGACCATCAGAACCACATCCTTTCCTTTCTCACTCATAGGTTTTCTCCAGGCACAAGGAAACATCTTGAAATCTGTACCAAACTGGAAACGCAGCCTTTAGAATTCCTGGTTTTGTTGCAAAAGAAATATCCTCCCCTAACTATTCTATCTCAAACCTCTACCACATCACTCTTCACTCCCAGCCAATCCTGCAAATTTGAATGGTCTCCTGTACAATGGTGCCTGGATTGAGTCCATGTAAAGTTATATCCAAATAGATTTAGATAGTGAGATGCCAATCCTGAGTTCCTCAATCAGGCATTAAGTAAGCAGCTACCTGCCCACATTGAAACTCAACCTGACAGAGGTTGGGCTTCCCATATATTTTTTCCAACTGTGTGGAAACAGACCCTTTGGCCCAACAATTCCACACTGACCCTCAGAGCATCCCACCCAGACCCATCCCCCCTTTAACCCCCATAATTGAGGCATTCCTTGAACACTAAGGGCAATTTAGCATGGCCAGTTCACCTATCCTACACATCTTTGGACTGAGGGAGGAAACCGGAGCACATGGAAGAAACCCACGCAGACACGGGGAGAATGTACAAACTCCACACAGAGTCACCCAAAGTGGAATTGAACCAGGGTCCCTGGCACTGTGAGGCAGCAGTGCTAACCACTGAGCCAGTGTACCACCCCTCTTTTTTTAAAATTACTTTTTTCTTTTTTGTTCTTTTTTTAACAGAGCTAGTGCTAAATTTATTTCATGTTATTTATGTCACAAAGGTTAACCACAATCAGGACATTAATCTCCCCTCCCCATTTACACAAATTACAACAGATGGAATGAGAACACGACATTACAGCTCCCAGGAGCAAGGGAAGATAAAAATGTGACATATGGAGACCATTTTCCCAAATCAGGGAGGAAGACAGAATCTGGTTCAAGAGCAGAATCAGTCTCACCCAAATACTCATCCTGTTCAGGGTGGAACTGGGGTTAACAGCAGTTCGGCACAGACCAGACATCATCCCCTCCATTCCCCCAATCTCCAGGAGCAGCCTCACTTCCTGACTCCCAATGATGAGGGGCTGTGGGGCCTGGGTATTGCAGAACCTGGATCTTGGTGTCTCACGGTTCTGTGTTTCCATGAAAGCCACATCAAAGCTTAGGCTCAGACTGGACCTAGAGTCACCTCCTCAGCCTTTAAAATTTCTCTCTCTCTTTGTGTGATCTGTTTTAATCTGCTGATATAGCTCGGAGTCAAATTGTGTCAAACCTGTAGTAGGTGCCCTGCCAGAACCTGGTTGAATACCAGAGGCAGCAATATGAACTTAAGGGGTAAATAATTGCCCAGTTAAGGGTTTCATTTTTTGCCAGTGGGGTAAGGCTGTCCATGAGTCTTCCTTGCTGGGGCTTAAATGGGGCAAAGATGGGAATGTGGCAGGGTCACCACCCACCATTCACTACCCGAATTAAATTCCCTCATTAACTATCATCCTGCCTTGCAACAACATGCATGTTTATCTCTGTGCTCTAAATCTGTTGGGTTTGAGACGAGGGAAAATATTTATACTTCCACTTTTTAACAAGGGTGATATGTTTTTAATTAACCCATTCAAAAATGTTATTAGAGACCTCAGGAGCAATGGCACTTGAACCCAGGTTTCCTGGCTCAGAGGTAGGGGCACCACAACAATGTGACAGTGACCCCTCTCACTTCTATCATGAGCCAGACCTTTTGAATTACTGTTGCTGTAAAAAAAATCAAATTCTCTAGAACTTTCCCAAACATGGCAACGAATCACAACATGATAAGGCTGTGCAAGTTGTCTCATCTCAAGACTAGATGAGATGCTTCAATGTGTTGTGAGGAATGCTTACACGTTAGACGTGTGCATGTGAAAGTTATTTACCAGTAAGAAAGGTTTATTAGGACTATCAATTGTAGATTTGTTGGAGTGTAATTACGACCTGTGTATTTCTTTCAGAAGATTTGGTCCTTTTTAGATTGTAACTTGTTAACATGGAAAATAGGCATTTTGTATATTCTTCCCTTTATTACTTAAGTGTGAAACAAAATAGAGGGAGCTTTGCCTGACCTGAAAATTCTTGAAGGGTCAAAATAGATGGATATTGAGTCTTGTACTTAATTAAATTCCTTGTTATGATGAATCACTTAGCCTTGCTTGACAGTGCACATGACAGTGCTGAGTGATAACATTTTTTCCATTATCAAGTAACCTTCTGGCTCTTAGACTTTTGCATTGATAATCAAATTTGTGTGTTGGAAGGGTAAATATCTTGATACTAAAATAACTTTGTTCTAAATAAAAGTATGATTTGGAAAAAAAGTTGTTTTTATACAAGTTATGCCATGTTTACTGCTTTGTTCTCTTCCATCTCTTTATGGTAAAGCATGATAATATGGCTTGGAGATCTGAACTACAGAATATGTCATCCAGACGTAGAAGTAATTAAAAAACTAATAGCATTGAAGGATTATAAGAAACTCTTCAAATATGATCAGGTAAGAGAAAAATTACATTGACTTGTCACACCTAGGACTACAATGACTTCTGGCGCACTGAAGAATATTGTCTCCACAGATTTCCAAGTGTTTACTATTTAGCTCAGATAGATCCAAAAAGACAGAAATTACAATTAAAAGGGAGATGCTGGCTAGGATAATTGCAGGACTCTGGTGCATGAGGCTATGTGGAGTTATTCACAAAACTGAACATGTTGAGCTACCCAGGTCCCAAGTAGGGAGCAGGGTGGAGAGTTCTTCAAAATGTCGAAGTATTTAAATCAAAAAATTAATTGTTTTGCAATATAAACACACTACCAGAGGCCATACATTCAAAACAAAACTCCAGCAAAGCTATAAATGAAAAGAAGTATACCTCTGCCTCCACCCTGCAGAATACTGAATGTGTAACAGATTGCCAGAAATAGTCATTCAAAAACCACTTAGTTAAGTATCTTGCTGAAAACGGGTTTGGAGACGTTATTGGACAAGTGTAGACTGAAATGATCAGGTGCATATGATAAACAATTAGTTACACGATGAATATGAGGGAGACATGGAGAGTAGGGGAAATTAACGTAGAAAATTTCATGTAGAGAGAAACAGTTAACAATGTAATGATAATGGGAACTGCAGATGCTGGAGAATCCAAGATAATAAAATGTGAGGCTGGATGAACACAGCAGGCCCAGCAGCATCTCAGGAGCACAAAAGCTGACGTTTCGGGCCTGGACCCTTCATCAGAGAGGGGGATGGGGTGAGGGTTCTGGAATAAATAGGAAGAGAGGGGGAGGCGGACCGAAGATGGAGAGAAAAGAAGATAGGTGCAGAGGAGAGTATAGGTGGGGAGGTAGGGAGGGGATAGGTCAGTCCAGGGAAGACGGACAGGTCAAGGAGGTGGGATGAGGTTAGTAGGTAGGAGATGGAAGTGCGGCTTGGGGTGGGAAGAAGGGATGGGTGAGAGGAAGAACAGGTTAGGGAGGCAGAGACAGGTTGGACTGGTTTTGGGATGCAGTGGGTGGGGGGGAAGAGCTGGGCTCTGTGTGGTGCAGTGGGGGAAGGGGAGATTTTGAAGCTGGTGAAGTCCACATTGATACTATTGGGCTGCAGGGTTCCCAAGCGGAATATGAGTTGCTGTTCCTGCAACCTTCGGGTGGCATCGTTGTGGCACTGCAGGAGGCCCATGATGGACATGTCATCTAAAGAATGGGAGGGGGAGTGGAAATGGTTTGCGACTGGGAGGTGTAGTTGTTTATTGCGAACCGAGCGGAGGTGTTCTGCAAAGCGGTCCCCAAGCCTCCGCTTAGTTTCCCCAATGTAGAGGATGCCACACCGGGTACAGCGGATGCAGTATACCACATTGGCAGATGTGCAGGTGAACTTCTGCTTAATATGGAAAGTCATCTTGGGGGCCTGGGATAGGGGTGAGGGAGGAGGTGTGGGGGCAAGTGTAGCATTTCCTGCGGTTGCAGGGGAAGGTGGCGGGTGTGGTAGGGTTGGAGGGCAGTGTGGAGCGAACAAGGGAGTCACGGAGAGAGTGGTCTCTCCGGAAAGCAGACAGGGGTGGGGATGGAAAAATGTCTTGGGTGGTGGGGTCGGATTGTAGATGGCGGAAGTGTCGGAGGATGATGCGTTGTATCCGGAGGTTGGTGGGGTGGCGTGTGAGAACGAGGGGGATCCTCTTTGGGCGGTTGTGGCAGGGGCGGGGTGTGAGGGATGTGTTGCGGGAAATGCGGGAGACGCGGTGAAGGGCGTGTTATTATCTTGGATTCTCCAGCATCTGCAGTTCCCATTATCACTGATATCCCGCATTTCCCACACAAATGCGGGATATCAGTGATAATGGGAACTACAGATGCTGGAGAATCCAAGATAATAACACGCCCTTGACCGCATCTCCTGCATTTCCCGCAACACATCCCTCACACCCCGCCCCTGCCACAACCACCCAAGGAGGATCCCCCTCGTTCTCACACACCACCCCACCAACCTCCGGATACAACGCATCATCCTCCGACACTTCCGCCATCTACATTCCGAACCCCACCACCCAAGACATTTTTCCATCCCCACCCTTGTCTGCTTTCCGGAGAGACCACTCTGTCCGTGACTCCCTTGTTCGCTCCACACTGCCCTCCAACCGCACCGCAACTGCAGGAAATGCTACACTTGCCCCCACACCTCCTCCCTCACCCCTATCCCAGGCCCCAAGATGACTTTCCATATTAAGCAGAAGTTCACCTGCACATCTGCCAGTGTGGCATACTGCTTCTGCTGTACCCGGTGTGGCATCCTCTACATTGGGGAAACCAAGCGGAGGCTTGGGGACCGCTTTGCAGAACACCTCCGCTCGGTTCGCAATAAACAACTACACCTCCCAGTCGCAAACCATTTCCACTCCTCCTCCCATTCTTTAGATGACATGTCCATCATGGGCCTCCTGCAGTGCCACAACGATGCCACCCGAAGGTTGCAGGAACAGCAACTCATATTCCGCTTGGGAACTCTGCAGTCCAATAGTATCAATGTGGACTTCACCAGCTTCAAAATCTCCCCTTCCCCCACCGCATCCCAAAACCAGCCCAGTTCGTCCCCTCCCCCCACTGCACCACACAACCAGCCCAGCTCTTCCCCTCCACCCACTACATCCCAAAACCAGTCCAACCTTTCTCTGCCTCCCTAACGTGTTCTTCCTCTCACCCATCCCTTCCTCCCACCCCAAGCCGCACCTCTATCTCCTACCTACTAACCTCATCCCACCTCCTTGACCTGTCCGTCTTCCCTGGACTGTCCTATCCCCTCCCTACCTCCCCACCTATACTCTCCTCTCCACCTATCTTCTTTTCTCTCCATCTTCGGTCCGCCTCCCCCTCTCTCCCTATTTATTCCAGAACCCTCTCCCCATCCCCCTCTCTGATGAAGGGTCCAGGCCCGAAACGTCAGCTTTTGTGCTCCTGAGATGCTGTTGGGCCTGCTGTGTTCATCCAGCCTCACATTTTATTAACAATGTAATAATACAGGTTCACTTTCTCAAATCCAACTGTTTAAAAATTTCAACTCAATTAAAATTAATCTACCTGGACGACTCAACTGGGCATGACATGGTGCCAAACCTGTTATCTGTTGGCACTTGCATGCAGTCTGTTCTCATGCTACAAACATCTCTCGACTCCATCCTACTCAGAATGACCTAAACTGCTAGATGTAGTTCAATGTGTCAGACCTGGAAATAAGTAAAAACCAAAGTCCAGCTCAGTCTCAGGCCTGAGACTGCTGGTTTAGAGAGTGAATATGTAACAGCTTTAGTTAGAAAATTTGCAGCATAAAGCTAAGTGCATGAGGTCATTTACAGTATAATCATAGTATAATCTATGTAGTAGTCATTCCAAGAAAAGCAAGATATATCAAGAGCGTATGAAGCAAGGATTATCCATCTTGTAAGGTTTGACCAAACACCTGGGAGCAGATCACAGAAATTGATATGAGTAAGGTGATTGCTTAAGTCCATGATAGCTTGTATATGGTGATGGCAGAAGTAGGTTTAATAGGATCTGTTGGCTTCTGCTTATTTCACACTTCTCTCCTCTCAATCTTCCAAGATTCACTTAAACAAAATCACACAATATTTTACTCCACATGCAGAGGAGACAAGTTAAGTGAGTGGACAAAAACTTGGCAGATGGAATACGTTATGGGGAAATTTCAGGCTATACATGTTGGCAGGAAGAATAGAGGAATTGAATATTACTTAAGTGATGGAATATTGCAGAAAGCTATGGAGTAGACAGAATTAAGAGCCTTTGTCCACGAATTGCAGAAAGCTTGCATCCAAGACCTGTGGATTATAATGAAAGCAAATGGAATGTTTGCTTTTATTTCAAGTGGAAGGGTATATAATGCAGGGAAGTTTTGTTAACACTATTACAAGGTGCAAGTCAGACCATAGCTTCAATACTGTGAACAGTTTTGGTCCCCCTATCTCAGGTAAGATATACCGGCACAAGAGGCTATCCAGACAATGTTCACTAAACTGATATGAAGTACCAAAGGATTGTCTTATGAAAAGCATATGAGTAAATTGGGCCTGTACTCATTGCAGTGTAGAAGAATGACAGACAACCTTATGAAACGTACAAGATTCTTCAGAGACTTGACAGGATAGATGTGGAAAGGTTGATTTCAATTGTGGGAGAACCTATGACCAGAGGGCATAATCTTTGAAAAAGGGGTCAACCATTTATGACAGCAATGTCGAAGAAGTTGTCTCATAATGTAGCGAATCATGGTATTCTTTACTGCAGAGGGCAGTTGAGGTTGGCTCATCAGGCATATTCAAGGCTGAGAAGGACAGATTTGTAATTAATATGGGAATCAAGGAGAAAAGGGTAGAAGGTGGAGTTGAGTATTATAAGATCAGCCATGACCTTAATGAATGGCAGAGCAGACTCAGTTGATTGAAGGACCTACTTAAGGTCTAACCCACCATATTTAAATTTTGTTTTCGCGGCTGAATCAGCGTGATTAATCAAGACCTAAAGTTATAAATAAAAATTAGTTATTACAATAAAATACTAATTTATGATTTAACACATTGTACAGTTGTCACACAGTAGTAAACATTGAAGCAATAAGCAGTTTTCCTATTGTTACATAGCTAGCAAAACACATGGAGGAATCGGGGGTATTTCAAGGATTCACGGAAGGACCTATCCATTTTCAACCAACCTACAAATACGATATTGGCTCTGATAATTGGGACACAAGGTAACTGGCCTCTTGGGCTTTTTATTATGAATAGTTTTTCAATGTTGGTTTGGCAGATTTTTTTTTGAAACATTGTGCAATCAGGGCCAACTAAAAACAGTTATAAATAAAGAGTACCAGCTTCCCTTGGGGTACAGTTCCAAAAGAAATGCCATCCACCCCTGACTTGACTGCTTCCTTCCAGCACCATTAACACAACAAGCTATTTCAGGACACGTTACAAAGGAACAGTAAGAACAAGAGAAGCTGACAGTTCAGCAGTGGTGACTAAAGATCCACCTAAAAGTTGAATTTTGTGGAGGCTTTTGACTGACGTTGAAAAAGTAGAGAAGCAAAAGAACGCAAAATTAAGTTGTTGGTAAGCATGGAGATGGTAAATGTAACATCCAACCATGGCAAGTATGATAGCTGATTCCAGTCTCATTCTTATATGACATCTACATTTGGATGTTTCACTGGAGTTACTTGTTGCTGATCAATATTATACTCCGGAAAGACTGATGGTGAAGGATAGATTGGAGATCATCTTTACACCTTATTATAAAACGTATACTTTTACAGAGATGCACACTACAAGCACACAGCTTCTAATCCAACAAAATGGATTCACTCTGTTTCTACTTAACAGCTTGTGATAGTGTTAAAGAGTTTGATTTAATGAAGTACTGAACTCTATGTTGTGTCCCAAAGGCAGGTCCTTGACTCATTGTCTGAGCAGCTTTAGATAAGGATGGATAAGAAACCTCATTATCGGCCGATGCTTCACCCTGTGTCAGTTTCTCATTGTTGGTTTGGCATTGCCTTCCACCGTTGGGGCTGGGCAAGGAGTTAGATCACAAATTTATCTCAGTTGGAATGGGAATCAAACCCAGACTGATGTTTTTTTTCTGAACTGAATACTAACCATCCGGCCAACTGAGCTAACTGACTTATCTGCTGTCATGTTGAGCGTTATTTAATCGTTTTGTCTGGATTTTGAGGCAGATGAGATTTGAAAGGAGCAAAAGTGAATCCCCAGTATAAGTTACCACCCACATACCACTAAAGACAATGAATATACAATTACCAATCAGGCCAGGGAAGCCTTACCAATGTATCTCCTTCCTTGTGAATGACTGCTAAGACTCAATTATTCTGAATACTTGACTTGGACCAACAAATTCAGATGAAGCTATGAATCAATAATTAATTACTTCCAATGTTTAACTGAATGCAACTTTAAACTGTTTCATTTTTGCGTGTATTTGTATAACCACTTGGAGACAAGCTGAGGGTCTGAAATGCTCTTACCAATGTGTTGTCTTATTTCTACTTAGTGAGAAATGTCGAGTCCCTGCATGGTGCGATCGAATCCTTTGGAAAGGAAGCAACATCAAGCAATTGGAGTATCGCAGTCACATGGCTTTGAAAATCAGTGACCATAAACCAGTTAGCTCACTCTTTCTAGCTGGGGTATGGAAGCGTTTTAACACACTTAATCTTACTCACACCTAGATCTTGGTCATCTGAGTAAAGAGAAATTGTCAGATGGAGTTCCATGTTTGCTTAAATTTAAAGTAGTTCTTTAAAATGATCAAGCATTATAAAACCCAGTGCTTGTGTAAATTAATTATAGCATGAACTGAGACTCAAAGCATCTTAGAATTTAGAAAAAATTAAAAATGGAGTTGTGAAACTTGCTGGAATGAAAGGAATAATGCTAAATTAAACTTGATTGCCTAACTGCTGGTATTAATTGGGCTTCACTGTTTCTCAAAGTTCTGATTGTCTAACAGTTGGAAGTGATTTCTTCCTCTTCCCAACACTAAATTCACAGCACCAACTTAGACTGGTGCAACAGGAATCAAACAAAAGCAGATCGAGACCCCACACAGGGGGAAGACAGCATACTGGCATTAGACACTATACAGTGTAGACCTCGAATAGTGTGTGAAACCTGGTTTACAAACCTTTCAGAGGATTCTTTAGATCTCCAACCCTACTCTAGAACCTGACGCTAAATTTACATTTTAGAGATTGGATTTTTGCCTTCAACAAGTACATTTTTAACTGTTATGAGACAGATTAGTACAAACGTACAGCTATCTGTCATCCAGGACAGCGAGGTTTGCAGTTTCCTAGGAACTCAGCAATGTGGGTAAGGTAGTTCCTGGCTTCAACATGAGGTGCAGCTTTTTGCCTCAAATTGGTGTATATGTCCTGAGAAAATGGTAGGGGATGTAGTGATGAAGGGAAATCGTAAATAATGCAGTCTTGAATGGGAATAACATTTCTTCACACTGAGAATCTGTGAGTAGAACTTAATGCCTTCCCCAAAGACCTCTTCAGAGGTTGAGGTTATTTAACTGGGTAAAAGTGTAGCAGATGAGGAGCCTGTCCAATTAATTCACATTTGATGTTGCCAGGTCAATTTAACCTATTCTCTGCCACAGCATTACATCAAGCCCTTCTTCACTGCAATTTCTTTTCTCAACGTTAGTAATTTTAGAGTAGCTCTCAGCAATGATTCAGCAGAAATAGTTGTCAATTAAAAGCTGAAAATGCTGAGAGCAGAGATGGGCGCGCTACCATAATCCAGAAGGCAAGAGCTATAGATGGGCATGTAGATGAGTGTCAGTGATTTTGGCACGGAGCATGTTTTCAAAAGAAGTGAACCTGACAGTGTCCCAGAGGGTTGGGACTCTCTTGCTCCTGGCCATGCTGCAAAAGATACTTTAGATCTGGGAATCAGCAGCTCCCCTAGCCATCATCCTCAAAATATGATTAAAAACTGTTAAATTTAAATTAGACTCCCAAAGGTGTTTTTGGAACCTTAGTTAATGATATTGATGAGTGTCCTTTGTTAAGGGTAGGATGCTCACATGGTTTACAATCCATTGTCATAAAAGCACCAATGTACGATACAGATTGTGGTTGCATTCCCCAGTTTTTCATTTATTAATTCCTTCCACCCCTCACAACCTAGCCCACTCTTCATGGACTGGTAAATATCAAGGCATTGCTTCATCAGATGTGATGGCAGGACATCGATTTGATACGTTAACTTGTTGCCTGACCTACTAAGTTTTTTTCCAGCATTTTTTGTTTGTTTTCACATCAGATGTCCAGCAACGCACATTGTTTTGCTTTGATTTAAGGAAATTTCCAGGTTCTTTTAAATTGGAACTTTGTGGTGTTCGAGTCTTAAGCACAGTTGATTTTTTAAATTACAGATAAAGGTGGTCAATGAAGAATTATTTAAAAAGACATATGAAAACATTGTTCGCATACTGGACAGAATGGAGAATGATTCTATTCCTTCAGTATCCTTGTCCAAAACAGAGGTAAGACAATCTGTTACCTGTCAGAGTCATCCATCTTTCTGAATGTACCATGATGCACAATTGCCATTTCAGTTCACCTTGGGTGGTAATTGCTCGCTAGGCAAATCAAGGGTCTGTCACTGAGGTGGAACTGCAAGCCTCATAGTCACTTAATACACAATAATTTTCCAATTTAACATTTAAACATTGTCAATTGCATCAAACTTGTGTTACTGCCAAACAAATTTGATCACAAAATGCCCTTTTCATCCTCACCCAAACTTGCACTCAAGTAGCCAAATAGAATGGAAGCCTTTTTCCTTGAATCAGAATAACCAGAATGAGACGAAAGGTGCCAACTAACTGTAAAATATCCAGTCATAGAATTCCTATAGTGTGGAAGTAGGCCACTTAACCCATTGAGTCTCCATAGACCATCCCACCCAGACCTATCCCTACACCTTCTCCCTGTAATCCTGCATTTCCCATGGCTAATCCACCTAACCTGAACATCCCTGAACACAATGGATTATTTACGTGGCCAACCCACCTAACCTGCACATCTTCGGACAGTGGGGAGAAAATGGAGCACAGGGAGGAGACTGACACACAGATGGGGAAAATGTCCACACTGCACAAGGACATTCGCTGAGGGTGGGATTGAACCCGGGTCCCTGGTGTGTGAGGCAGCAGTGCCACAATTTATGGTGTTTTGAATTTGGTGAAATTCTGCTGAAATGGGCACTGATATTATGTGCTTATGACAAACTGATTGATGTTGTAGGAGGATATCTCCTAAAGCGAGGGTTGGGGCCCATTATGAGCATTCGATTGAAGTGTCTTTGAATTTATTAATAAGGCACATAAAATATAGGACCAAGTGACTGCTTCAAGCTTGCTCTGCCAATCAGTAAAATCATAGCTGCTCTAAGACTATAGAGCAACAATGGCAGGAGTTTCTGGGTGTAATTGAGGACACAGTACAAAGGTTCATCTCAAAGAAAAGAAAGATTATCCGGGGTGGGATTAGACAGCCATGGCTGACAAAGGAAGTCAGGAAATGTATCAAAGAAAAAGAGACAGCCTATGAAGTGGCCAAGAGCACTGGGAAATCAGAAGTTGGGAAGGCTACAAAACAAACAGAGCATAACAAAGACAGCAATAAGGAAGGAGAGGATCAAATATGAAGGTAGGCTAGCTAGTAATATTAGAAATGATAGTAAAAGTTTCTTTCAATACATAAGAAACAAACGAGAGGCAAAAGTAGATATTGGGCTGCTCCAAATTGATGCTGGAAGGCTAGTGATGGGAGTTAAGGAAATAGCTGAAGAACTTAATAAGTACTTTGCGTCAGTCTTCACAGTGGAAGACATGAGTAGTATGCCAACAATTAAGGAGAGTCAGGGGGCAGAGTTGAATATGGTAGTCATTACAGAAGAGAAAGTGCTAGAAAAGCTAAAAGGTCTAAAAATGGATAAATCTCCTGGCCCTGATGGGCTACATCCTAGAGTTCTGAGGGAGGTGGCTGAGGAAATAGCGGAGGCTTTGGTCGTGATCTTTCAAAAGTCACTGGAGTCAGGGAAAGTCCCAGATTGGAAAATTGCGGTTGTAACCCCCTTGTTTAAGAAAGGATCAAGGCAAAAGATGGAAAATTATAGGCCGATTAGCCTAACCTCGGTTGTTGGTAAAATTCTGGAATCCATTGTGAAGGATGAGATTTCTAAATTCCTGGAAGTGCAGAGTCAGATTAGAACAAGTCAGCATGGATTTAGTAAGGGGAGGTCGTGCCTGACAAACCTGTTAGAATTCTTTGAAGAGGTAACAAGTATGTTAGACCAGGGAAACCCAGTAGATGTTATCTATCTAGACTTCCAAAAGGCCTTTGATAAGGTGCCTCATGGGAGGCTGCTGAGTAAGGTGAGGGCCCATGGTTTTCGAGGTGAGCTACTGGCTTGGATTGAGTACTGACTGTCTGACAGAAGGCAGAGAGTTTGGATAAAATGCTCTTTTTCGGAATGGCAACCGGTGACGAGTGGTGTCCCGCAGGGTTCAGTTTTGGGGCCACAGTGTTCACTTCATATATTAATGATCTGGATGAAGGGACTGGGGGCATTCTGGCGAAGGTTGCCAATGATATGAAGATAGGTGGACAGGCAGGTAGTACTGAGGAGGTGGGGAGGCTGCAGAAAGATTTAGACACTTTAGGAGAGTGTTCCAGGAAATGGCTGATGAAATTCAAAGTGAGCAAATGTGAGGTTTTGTACTTTGGTAAAAAAAATACAGGCATGGACTATTTTCTAAACGGTGAGAAAATTTGTAAAGCAGAAGTACAAAGGGATCTGGGAGTATTGGTCCAGGATTCCCTAAAAGTTAACTTGCAGGTAGAGTCCATAATTAAGAAAGCAAATGTAAGTTTGTCGTTTATCTCAAGAGGGTTGGAATATAAAAGCAGTGATGTGCTTCTGAGGCTTTATAAAGCTCTAGTTAGGCCCCATTTAGAATACTGTGTCCAATTTTGGGCCCCACACCTCAGGAAGGACATACTAGCCCTGAAGCGTGTCCAGCGGAGATTCACACAGATGATCCCTGGAATGGTAGGTTTAACATATGATGAACGGCTAAGGATCCTGGGATTGTACTCATTAGAGTTGAGAAGGTTGAGGGGAGATCTAATAGAAACTTAGAAGATAACGTATGGTTTAGAAGGGGTGGATGCTGGGAAGTTGTTTCCGTTAGGCGGGGAGACTAGGACCCGTGGGCACAGCCTTAAAATTAGAGGGGGTAAATTTAAAACGGAAATGAGATGACATTTCTTCAGCCAGAGAGTGGTGGGCTTGTGGAATTCATTGCCGCAGAGTGCAGTGGAGGCCGGGACGATAAATGCCTTCAAGGCAGAGATCGATAAATTCTTGATCTCAGAAGGAATCAAGGGCTACGGGGAGAGTGCAGGGAAGTGGAGTTGAAATGCCCATCGGCCATGATTAAATGGTGGCGTGGACTCCATGGGCTGAATGGCCTTACTTCCACTCCTATGTCTTATGGTCTTAATTGTGGCCTCATCTGCACATTTCAATCTGTCCAGTCCCACCTTGAGTATATCCAAAGACTTTGCCTTTGGGGAGGAGAATTCAAAAGATTAGTGACCCTTTCAAAGAAGCATTCCTCTTTATTTCCGTCTTAAAAGGGGACTGCTTATTTTGAAATCCTGTTGCCTGCTTTAAAGTCTTACCATAGCCTCACTGATTGAGCTTTATGACCGAGGACAGACCAGGGATTGAAATCGGGCCCTTCAGGGCCCAGCACTTCATTTTCATTCACTAATTGGAAGTGGGCATTCGTGGCTGACCCGACATTTATTGTCCATTCAAATTGCCCTCGAGAAGGTGGTCATGAGCAGTCTTCTTGAATTGATGCAGGCCGTAACCATATTTTCTAATCAACCTGTTCAGACATGTTAATGCACACCTCTGGAGCAGGCGGGTCTTGAACCTGGAATACAGGAAATCCGTCACTAGTGTGCCACACTAAATAGTTCAGTTTTCATAAATTTTGAAATCTGTTCACATTTGCTATTTAAATGCAAAATGTAAATAAAATTTGTTTCAGTGTGATGTTCACAAAAAATGAACAAACGATAGAATGTTGTTCTAGAATTTCTCCTGGTCTTATATCCTATCTTAAGTTGTTCAGGAGAACTGTGAAAAAAATAACATTAACCACAGGAAACAGACAAAGGAACCACTTTTTTTGTGGAGTCTGGCAATTTTCTACCATGATTATAGATACAAACTGGTTGATGGATGCCACCCACCTTCCAGGTTTTCTCTTTTGAAAATCTGAATGACTCTTGAATGGGGTAGGCTGTGTTGAAGGAGGAGCTGAGTTCATGTTCCCCTGCAGTTGTAATGTGTTTCCCTCTAGTGACCATACCCTGACTGTCAAGATAGAGCGATTCACTGAGTGTTGGTGTGGAGAGTATTATCTTTCCCTGGAATGTTTGGATGCCAGAAATCCCTTACCTTGCGCGGAGTAGGTTAAGACTGACATTACCTTGACATCTACTGTTCATTGCCAAACTGCTGTGTTTTTACTATTCCTTTTGTCTCATTAAGACTTTAATTGAAATCTGACAGAGATGTGCATTTGTAAAAACAAAAGACTGTAAAAGATTCTGTCCTTCTTCACAGCATTTTGTGAAAAGTGTTTTCTTTATCTCAGTTCCAGTTTGAGAATGTGAAGTTCATGCAGCTTCAGGTTCAAACAGTCACAATTGCAAATACTGGACTAGTGCCCTGTCAGTTTGAATTCATCACAAAGCTGGATGAGCCTTCGTACTGCAAACCATGGTTCAGTGCTACCCCTAATAAGGGAATTTTGAGTGAAGGTAAGTCTATTTGGTATCAAAGCATAAATGCATCTCTTTTGAATTTTGAGCCATATTTCATTTCATATTTTTGAGAAAAACTTCAAAAGTGGAAATTATATGCGGCTGGGTGCTGGACTGAATTAACCTTCTGTTGTTTCACATTGATTTTCAGGACAGGGAGTGAGGGAAGTTGTCACACTGAGTAGAATGGATCATACATGCAGTTGGAGACCATGGGTTACATTTTACAAAGGGGAGTTGCCAGAAGCCAATTTGCACAAGAGGTCCTGCTCCACAGCCATAACATTCTGTGGGCAAGATAAGCTGCTGAATAGCAGGACTTGGCTGCATTAAATATATGAAAATAGCACATACTTATTTCCTGGAAATCCAGAAAGGAGAGAGCTGAGATTAGAATGATATAGTACAGAAGGAGGATATTTGGCTTGTACTGACTCTTTGAGAGGCGGATCCACTCAGCCATTTCCTGGTTCTTAACCATGGGCCTGCAAGATTTTCCTTTTAAACTTTTAAGTACATTTCCCATTCTTAAATATAGGACTGAATTCATTCAGTCCTTGGAAATGCAGTGCTGAAGAGTCACTTATGTCCTCCTTATCACAAAGCAATACTTGTTCCCTAATTTTCTTTGTAACGAATTGAATTATTGTGGCTGTTATCGACAAGAGACTGAATTATAAGAATATTTTAACTCAGGTACAGAAGAATGTTGTCTTGTAGTCTTCGAATTAAATGAAGCATTCTTTTGCAGTAATCAGATGCAGATTGCTTTGTTTTGGGTCGGGCTTGTAACAACTGATTAACATGGTTTTACATTTTGCAGGGGAACGGATAGAAATTGAATTAGAAGTGTATGTGAATAAATTTACTGCACCCTCATTAAATATGGGAACGGACCGCATTGACGATATTTTAATCTTACATCTACAACGAGGAAAGGATTACTTCCTGGCTATTTCTGGGAATTACCTCCCAAGCTGCTTTGGATCCTCATTACAAGCACTTTGTTACATGAAGGAGCCAATCCGAGAAGTGAAACCCGAAAGAATACAGGAACTGGTGAGAAAACGAGCTTGTTATTCTAAAGCAGGCACAGCCATGGAAATGGCTTTGCTTCTGAAAATGTTATGCAAGGCGGCTCAATATTCTCTTGTTTGCTGTGTTTAACATCTGTGATAGATCACGCCCAGAAAGTTGTTGAGTCAAGTAGTAGTCCAGGACTGGGGAACATATTTTTGAGTGACACTTGCCAGCGCGCTGCTTAGTGAATGCATTCCTGTTAGAGAGCCCCACAGCTGTGGATAAGTTGGGGGAAGGACATACCCAACACTGCCCTCATCTTGATGGCCATCTTTGTGTGGGGCTGCATCAAGCTCTGAGTGGACCCTCGGTTCACAAACCCCAAGTGTTGCAACATACTGAGGTTCTCCCTGTCTCTGGTATTGCAAAGGGTGGCACGGTGACTCAGTGGTAGGCCTGTGGTCTGAATTCCACCCTCGGGTGACTGTCTGTGTGCAGTTTGCACATTATTCTTATGACTGTGTGGGCTTCTTCAGGGTGCTCTGGTGGCCTTCCCACATTATAAAGATGTGCGGGTTAGGTCATGGCCATGGTAAATTGTCCATAGTGTCAGGGATATGCAGGCTACGTAGATTAGCCATGGTAAATGAGGGGTTACGGAGATAGGGTATGGGGCTGGATCTGGGTGGAATGATCTTCAGAGGGTCAGTGTGGACTTGTTGGGCCAAAAGTCCTGCTTCCACACTGTAGGGATTCTAAAATTCCGCAGTTCTATGGGACTGGCCTCAGTGTTGCGGAATGGTCCAAATATTTGGATTGTTCTATATCACCTGTCCTGTATGGAGAGATTTTCAAGAGAAACACATTTGACCACAAGTCCATCAGGAAGTGGTCAGCATGTAGAATCCTCAAGACCCTGTGGAGAAAAGAGAGGTGGATCCTATCGGGTAGCTTCCTGAGCAGACTGTCAGAAACATTTGGCAGAATATCTCCTCACCAAAACTTTCCAATAGGCACCAACACACAGCATGGCTGGTAGCGAAAAGGGTTCTACGTGTGAGATCCTTCATGCATGCCTGGACTTTCTCTGCCACCACACACTGTCCCGAAAGCAGTTGTGTGGGGGTAGAGACTGTCATACAACTCCTTCTGGAATATGTCTTTGCAAAGCGATTCTGAAGAAACTTGCAGTGGTTTTTGTCAAGCTTCTTCCTAAGTAGCTCTGTGAAGCAAGTATCTGTTTTCTATGGTCTGTTCCCCCAGCACGCAGACTGAGACAAATATCAACTGCACCTGGAGGACCATCAACTCAGTGAAAGATGATCTCTAGTCTGCCTGTTGGTCTTCCCATGTAAGGAGTTGACCTTGATAGAGTATTGTGTACTGACATATTCCAAAGTCCAGGACTACGTGCTGAGGGACAAACTAAAGCTTGGGGCAGCTGCTGCCAAGGCTCAGTGGGGAAAGACCACTTTCTGCCAAAGTACAAGGGGGTCAATTCAGTTATTGGACCCTTCTGGTGCCTAAAATGTATGTAAATAGTATCTTGTATAAGTAAGAAATACCGTTGGGTTTGAGGAACTGTTGGGAAAGTCAACTCCAATGTTTTCTTGTTTCTCCATATGCAAAGAACTGAATTGCTTTAGTAACTGTTCATATATAAAGTTTTTTTTTCTGTAAAAAGTATATTTTTGAAATAAACAAAAGTTAGAGAGAGACACTCATCCACCTTGAGGTGGATGAAAAGGACTCTGCAGAAATATTCGAAGAATACCATAAAATTCTTCACTCTTACTCTTTAACTGGTACAGTTCCAAATTAAATAACCTTATTATTTGATGTGATTTATGATTGTCACATGTACTGAGATATAGTGAAAAGTATTGTATTGTGTGTTAACCAGACAAATCATAGGGTAATAGAATAGGATGCAGAACATAGTGTTACGGCTACACAGAAGGTGCAGAGAATGTTCAACCCTAATATATGAGAGGTCCGTTCATAAGTCTGATAACAACAGGGCAGAAGCTGTTCGTAAATCTGTTGGTATGTGTTTTCAAACATTTTGGGGTATCTTGTGCCCAATGGAAGAGGGTGAAAGAGAGTATATCCAGATGGGACTGGTTTTTGATTATGTAACTGCTTTCTTGAGGCAGCAGGAAGTGTAGACAGAGTCAGAGACGTGCAGCAGTGAAACAGACCCATTTGGCCCAACACATCCAGGCCAACCAGATATCCTAAATTAATCTACTCCTATTTACCAGCATTTGACCAATATCCCTCTGAACCCTTCCTATTCACAAACACATCCAGATGCCTTTTAAATGTTGTAACTGTAGCAGCCTCCAACACTTCCGCTGCCAGATCATTCCATGCAACCACCACCCTCTGTGTGAAAAAGTTGCTCCTTAGGTCCCTTTTAAATCATTCCCCTCTCACCTTAAACCTGTGCCCTCTAGTTTTGGACTCCGCTACCCTGGGAAAAAGACATTGGCTGTCCACCCTGTCTATGCCCCTCATGATTTTATAAACCTCTATAAGGTCACCACTCAGCCTGTGATGCTTGAGGAAAAATAGCCCCAGTCTATTCAGCCTCTCCCTGTAGCTCAAACCCTCCAACCCTGGCAACATCCTTGTAATTCTTTTCTGAACACTTTCAAGTTTTACAACATCCTTCCTTAGCAGGGAGACCAGAATTGAACATAGTATTCCAAAAGTGGCCTCACCAATGTCCTGTGGAGCCAGAACATGAGCTTTCCCTCCTGTACTCAACGTACTCCCCAGTAAAGGCAATGCCTTCTTCACTATCTTGTCTACCTGCGACTCTGCTTTAAAGGGACTGTGAACATGCTCTCCATGGTCTCTTTGTTCAGCAAAACTTCTCAGGACCTGACCAATAAGTTTATAAGCCCTAGATAATAAAATGTGAGGCTGGATGAACACAGCAGGCCAAGCAGCATCTCAGGAGCACAAAAGCTGACGTTTCGGGCCTAGACCCAGAGTTTATAAGCCCTGTCCTGATTTGTCTTTCTAATATGTTACACCTCACATTTATCTCAAACTAAACTCCATCTGCCACTCTTCAGCCCACAGGCCCATCTGATCAAGGTCCCGTTGAACTGTGAAGTGACCTTCTTCTCTGTCCACTACACCATAAATTTTGGTGTCATCTGCAAACTTACTAACCATACTTCCTATGTTCACATCCAGATCATTTATATAAATGAAGAAAAGCAGTGGACCAGCACCAATCCTTAGCGCTGGTCACAGGCCTCCAGTACCATCATCTGTCTTCTAGCTTCAAGCCAGTCCTGTATCAAAATGGCTAGTTCTCCCTGAAGGCCATGTGATCTAACCTTGTTAACCAGTCTACCAAGCAGAACCTTGTCAGTCCCCTTACTGAAGTCCATACAGAACACGTTCACCACTTTGCCTTCACCAATCCTCTTCGTCACTCTTCAAAAAACTCAACTTAGTGAGACACGATTTCCCACGCACAAAGCCGAGTTGACTATCCGTACTCAGCCTTTTCCTTTCCAAATAAATGTAAATTCTGCCCCTCAGAATTCCGTCCGACAACTTGCCCCCCACTGATGTCAGGCTCACTGCTCTGTCGTTCCCTGGCTTCTCCTTACTACCTTTCTTAAATAGTGGCACCACGTTAAGCAACCTCCTGTCTTCTGGCACCCCTGTGGCTATCGATGATACAAATATCTCAAGAAGGGGCCGAGCAATCCCTTCCCTAGCTTCCCACAGAGTTCTAGGGTACGCCTGATCAGGCCCTGGGGATTTACCCACCTTTGTAGGTTTTAAGATGTCCAGCACTACCACCTGTTAATTTTCCCATGTTCTCTATTTTCCATATCCTCCTCCGCAGTAAACACTGATGCAAAATACTTCTTTAATGTCTCCCCCATCTCCGGCGGGTGGACACATAGGCAGCCTTGCTGATCGTTAAAGGGCCCTATTCTCTCCCTAGTTACCCTTTTGCCCTTATTGTATTTGTAGAATGTCTTTGGATTCACCTTAAGCTTATTTGCCAAAGCTATCTCATGTCCTCTTTTTGCTCTTCTGAATTCGGTCAACTATACTCCTACTGCCTTTGTACTCTAATAGGGAATCAGTCGATCAGGCATGGACTGTTTTCTAAATGGTGAGAAAATTTGCAAATCAGAAGTGCAAAGGGATCTGGGAGTGTTGGTCCAGGATTCTGTAAAGGTTAACTTGCAGGTAGAGTCCATAATTAAGAAAACGAATGTAATGTTGTCGTTTATCTCAAGTGGGTTGGAATATAAAAGCAGCGATGTGCTTCTGAGACTTTATAAGGCTCTAGTTAGGCCCCATTTAGAATACTGTGTCCAATTTTGGGCCCCACACCTCAGGAAGGACATACTAGCCCTGGAGCGTGTCCAGCGGAGATTCACACGGATGATCCCTGGAATGGTAGGTTTAGCGTATGATGAACGGCTAAGGATCCTGGGATTGTACTCATTAGAGTTGAGAAGGTTAAGGGGAGATCTAATAGAAACTTACAAGATAATGTATGGTTTAGAAGGGGTGGACGCTAGGAAGTTGTTTCCGTTGGGCAGGGAGACTAGGACCCGTGGGCACAGCCTTAAAATTAGAGGGGGTAAATTTAAAACTGAAATGAGACGACATTTCTTCAGCCAGAGAGTGGTGGGCTTGAGGAATTCATTGCCGCAGAGTGCAGTGGAGGCCGGGACGTTGGATGCCTTCAAGGCAGAGATCGACAAATTCTTGATCTCAGAAGGAATCAAGGGCTACGGGGAAAGTGCAGGGAAGTGGTGTTGAAATGCCCATCAGCCATGATTTAAATGGCGGAGTGGACTTGATGGGCCGAATGGCCTTACCTCCTCTCCTCTGTCTTATGGCCTTATGATCCTGTACCTGAATTATACTTCCTCCCTATTCTTGACCAAAACGTCAATTTCTATATTCATCCAACATTCCCTACAACTACCAGCCTTGCCCTTCACCTTAACAGGAACATCATGTTTTTGGAGTGTCATTATCTCATTTTTGAAGGCTTTCCATTTTCCAGCCGTCCCTTTACCTACAAATATCTGCCCACAATCAACTTTAGAACGCTTTTGCCTAATACCATGAAAATTGGCCTTTCTCCAATTTAGAACTTTAACTTTTAGACCTGGTCTATTCTTTTCCATTGCTATAACAGATAGAATTATGGTCACTGGCCGCAAAGTGCTATCCTACTGACACCTCAGTGAGCCGCTTTATTTCCCAAAGTTCCATTTTGCTCCTTCTCTTGTAAGGCCATACGCATACTGAATCAGAAAATTTTCTCGTGTCACACTTAACAACTGCCTCTCCATCCAAGCCTTTAACACTATGGCTGTCCCAGTTTATATTTGAAAAGTGAGAATCTCCTACAATTGCCACCATACATTTCTTACAGATAACTGAGATCTATTACAAATTTGCTTCTCAATTTCCCCCTGACTTTTCGAGGGTCTATAGTACGACCTCAAGGTGATCATGCCTTTTCTTGTTTCTCAGTTTCGTCCAAATAACTTCCCTGGACCTAATCCCAGGAGTATTCTCCCAAAGTACAGCCTTAATGTTATCCAAAATGAAAAATGACAATCCCCTCCTCTCTTACCCCTTTTGTATCCTTACTATCATATACATGTCCTGGAACGTTAAGCTGCTAGTCCTGTCCATTCCTGAGCCATGCCTCCGTAATCACTATGATATCTCAGTCCCATGTTCCTAACCATCCTCTAAGTTCATCTGACTTATCTGCCAGTCCCCTTGCACTGAAATAAATGCAGTTTAATTTGTCAGTCCTGTATCATTCTCTGCTTTTGATTGTTTGACTTACCCCTCTTCCCAGTTGTACCAGTTTCTGACTGTTCTCCTTTCTCAGTATCTCCCTGTGTCCGTACTCTCCCAACCCCACCTTCAGGATTAAATCCTCCTGAGTAGCTCTAGCAAATCACCCCACCACTATATTAGTCCATTTTCAATTTGGGTGCAATCCATCCTTATACAGGTCCCTTTTACCCCAGAAGAATTCCAGTGATCCAAGAATGTGACTCCTTCTCCCCTGCACCAGTTCCTCAGGCACAGATTCATTTGCTCAGTCTTCCTGTTTCTACCCTCACTAGCTCGTGGCACCGGGAGGACCTACTTTTTAGCTTCCTGCCTAATTTCCTGTATTCTCTCTCAGAATTGTGTTCTTTTCATGTTCTATATCATTAGTTCCAACGTGTATAATGACCTACTGCTGGTCCCTTTCCTCATTGAGAATATTCTGCATCATCTCTGAAATATCCTGGATCCTAGCACCAGGGAGGCAATACACCATTCTGATGTCTCTCTGTGGGCTGCAGAAATGTCTGTCTGTGCCTCTGACTAGAGGGACCCCTATCACAATTGATTGCTTGGAACCTGATGTATTCCTCGTTACAGTAGAGCCAGTCTTGGTGCCAGAAACCTGGCTGTCAGTACTACATTCTCCCAAGAGTCTATCACTCCCTACATTTTCCAAAACAGCAGGCTTGTTTGAGATGGGAGTAACCACAGGAGACTCCTGCAATATCTGTCTACCCCTCCTACCTTTCGTGGAGGTAACCCATCTACCTGACTGTATCAGCAGTGTTTCTCCCTTCCTGAAACTGCTGTCCGTCACACTGCCATCACCTGTAAATTCCACGATGCATCTAACCATTGCTGTAACCAGTCCATGCGATCCAACAGGATTCGCAACCAAGTATACTTCCTGTATGCATAATCATCAGTAACATTGAAGTTCTACCTAATCTCCCACACCCAACAGGGAGAAAAAGCATATTATTCTACTCAATGGTATCTTTTTGCACCTTAACAATCTATAGACTTCGAAAATAGCACTGTCTTGCTGCTCTAAAAACACAGCTTCAGGATAACTTAGCATCTGTGTTTTGTATTTTTGAAGTTCAATCAAGAGACAGATCTCAGTAGAATATATAATACAAAAAACCCACTCTACTCACTGTTGTAGATTTCCAAAAAAAACACAATAAGGTCATACTTTAAAAAACCACTTAGCTCTGCCCCTGCTGTGAGCTCCCCATACAAGTTTCTCCAAGGTTAGCTGTAAATTTCACTGTTTGTTTATTTTTCTTAGAACAACATCCAAAGTCCAGAGATCTTTGTTACTAAGCAGTAGAGGCAGCAGCTATGCAGGTTCACTGCTGGGTCAGACAGCTGTATAGGTTTATTTCTCACATCTCACATGGTCCCTGCATACTCTCTCTTCCACCTTTTTCTTAAGGTGCTGTTGATTTGATTCTTTTCCCAAAGTTCCAAAACAATGCAACAGCTTATAAAACAGTAATTACTGCTTCAAAAATTCACAGAAATCAGCTCCAACATTGAAAATACCTCAAAAAAAGAGCAGCTCTTCATAGCCACAGTTTTATTCCCATCCCTTGGAGTCAATGGAAGGAAGGCTGATTTTTGTAATGGACTAGGCAATGTTCATATCTCTCTGTAATTTCTTGCAGTCTTGGGCAGAGTATTTGCTATACCAAGGTGTGTTGCATCTGAATAGGATGCTTTGTATGGTTCCTGTATAAAACTTGATCAGGTTCATTGTAGACATGCAGAATTTCCTTGGCCTTCTGAGGAAGCAGAGGCATTGGTGTGCTTTCTTCACTTTAGCCTTGATATCAATGGTCCAGGGCAGTTTGTTGACAATATTATCTCCTTCACTCTGCTTCCTGAAGTCAGTGACAAGCTCCTTCGTTTTCCTGACATTGAGAGCGAAATTGTTGTCTTTACATCATGCCACTAAGCTGTTTATCTCTTTCCCATACTCGGTTTCATTGTTGGTTGAACCCAACCCACTATGGTGGTATCTTCAGCAATTTTGTAAATGGAATTAAAGCTGAATTTGTACACACAGTTGAGAGTATAAAAGGAGTATAGTAAGGGGCTGAGTACACCACCATGTGGGACACCAGTGCTGACGATTATTGGGAAGCAGGTGATGTTGCCTATTCTTACCAATTGTGGTCTATGAAGTCAAGAATTTGGTTGCAGAGGGGTGATCAGAGTGCTAGGTGTTGGAGTTTAGAGATGAGCTTTGTTGGAATTATGGTGCTGAACGTGGAGCTAAATTCAGTAAATAGGAGTTTGACGTAGATATTCTTGTTATTAGATGTTCCAGAGATGATTGTAGGTAATTACTGTGGACCTTTTGTAATGGTAGGTGAATTGTACTACCGTGGACCTGTTGTAATGGTAGGCGAATTGTACCATATCAAGGTAATCTGGGAGGCTGGAGATGATGTGTGCCATGACTGATCTCTCAAATATTATAATGATGTATGTCACAGCCACCAAGTGATAGTCATTAAGGCATGTTGCCTGATTTTTCTTTGCCACTGGGATGATAGTGGTCTTTTTGAAGCAGGTGGGTACCTCACGTAGGAGTAAGGAGAGGTTAAAGATGTCCGGAAATACACCTGCCAGTGGATCTATGCAGCATCTGAGTACATGTCTGAGGACTGCATCCGGCCAGTCGTTTTCCATGGGTTCACCCTGGAGAAGGCCAGTCTAATGTCTGCAGCAGTGTCTGTGTGTACCAGTACACCTGAAGCCATTGTGTCAGGTGACATCATTTCACAGACCTTCTGTTCAAAACAGACTCAAAATGCATTGAGCTTACAAGAGAGGGATGCATTGTTGCCAGCAATTCTATTCGACTTCGCTTTGTAGCCTGTTATGTTGTGTAAGCCATGCCACAATCGACGTACTTGTGTGCGGTTAGTCTGCAACTCTAGTTTAGTCTGGCATAGTCTCTTGGCATCCTTGATGGCACTGTGAAGATTGTACCTAGATTTCCTGTGTAGGTCAGGATCACTCGACTTGACCTGGACTTCAGTAACGAGTGGATCTTCTGGCTCATCCGAGGTTTCTGGTTGGGGAGCACTTGGATTGTCTTCTTTGACATGCAATTTTCTGTACACTTACTGATGAAGTCTACGATAGTGTTGTGTTCTTGAACATGGACCAGACCATTGACCTCGAGCAGTTGCGCAGGAGCTCGTACGTTACCTCAGACCAGCACTGTCCAACTCCCTGTACTGATCCTCACACTTCAGATTTTGCTCATAAGCTGGGAGATGGAGCACAGCTTTGTAGTCTGATTGTGGGAAATGGAGTAGTAGATGTCTTATTATAAATAATAAGCATTATTTATTGCATGTTTTGCTTTTTGCAGGACCTTGCCTTCCACAGATCAGCTGACATTTTCTCTACATAGAGACACAAAAAGTATTTTAGAAGTACTTTAATGATTCTAAAGTGCTTTGTTTGTCCCCAGGACATGAAAGTCACTTGCAAGCATGATAATTGTAATAATGCTTTGGGCTAAATATTTTGTTATCTTTGCAGTTTAATTTCTTTGATCCTGAGCACACGCTTTCATCTTGAATTTCTCAGAAATGATAATAGTTTGGTCTTTAACCAGCTACACCTATGACTCATGACTCATTTCCTGAAGCTTGATTTGCTAAAACCTCACCACCAGAGGTGGTCTTCCACAATGTGGTTATCATCTGCAAATCTGACTTACAGCAGAGGTTGAGGCAAATATGTTGGTACAGTTTCAAAGGGTCAAACATTGGGCAAGACGTCATGAAAAAGTTAAATTTTGTAGTGTTTGTCAGAATTAAGATTTAATTTGGACGAACAGAAAAGAGAGGAGAAACAGAAGTCTGAGGACACAGACTAAAACTGTGGGCAGCAGCTGGGATAGTGGCTTGCTGTCATGAGCTGCTGGGTTCGATGGGCCTGGTAGCTCATCAGCGTCAGTATCAGCAAAAGCCTGGCAAAATTCAGTCCTTTGAAACTTTAAAAGTTTAAGAAGGTTTATTTATCTATTAGTATTATTAATATTATTAGTTTCTTCTAACACCTGAATAGCTTTATTTCCAATTCACCAAGATATGAGTCAGCATTATATTGCAGAAACTAGGAATGTAAAATTAACTTGCAGTAAAGTTGGAGATCCCAGAACAGCCAAAATTCTGAAATCTGGATTGAATTACCTTACTGTAAAAACATGCCCTCTAGAAATATCATGTCACACAGTCTGCTGTACTGTAGCTAGTGAGTACTTTTAAACTTGCATTTATCTTAGAGTTGATAAAACACAGGAGAAGGATGATATTGGACATTAAGGATATTTCAAAATATTTTGTACTCAGTAAAGTGCTTTTTGAATAGTAGTTACTTTATAATGTTGAAAATGCAACAAAACCTGTCCAACTTCAGATCGTAAGCATTTGACGATCAGTTGTCTGCTTCTGTAGATATTTGGAAAATTCATGGGATCTTTGCAAGTGACTTTGTTGTGTTTTGAAATTGAGTAACAAAAATGTAGGAAAATGGAATAGGAGTAAAATTGGTGTGGGCATTACATGCTGCAATTCTTATTTTGCAGTACAGCTATAGTCAGGTTGAATGTTAATGAAACATGTAACTAACATTTTCACAATAAAAAAAATTGTCTCATAACTAATTCCATTATAATGTTTGTGGCTGAGTTAAGTCAGGGTGAAGTTTTTTTAGATTAATATTTATTTTAAATATATCCAAAAGCTTGAAAGGCATTGTGACTACAGACTTGCAATGAAATTTTAATTCCTCAACACCTTGGTTGCATTCTTTAAAAGCCTGATGTTGAGTGAAACACACCAAACAAATTATATTTTCCTGTAAGAATCAGTGCAGAAGTGGGAGTTAGCTTCTCCAGAGAGCTCCCTTTCCCGTCCCATCCAGCCCCAGCCCCCACACCACCAGTGCGCATTTCTTTTCCCACCATAATTGTGGCATATCTTACAGCAGTTTATAATGTAGCAAGACATTCCAAAACACTTTACAGGAGCATTGGAAAACAAAATGTAACACTATGGAGCAATTAAAACCAAGGGCTTCAAACGGCCAGAATTGGATGAGCACAGATGTCTCGGAGGTATTCAGGTGATAGGGAGAGGTGTGAAAACAAGGATGAAAACATTAAAATGAATATGCTCCCTGACTGGAGCCAGTAGAAATCAGTGAGCATGAATGACAGTGCTGGCGTAAATGTTTGGTTGGAAGCTCACCTCTTGCTAAAATATGGCACCAAGGTCATGGACAGACAGGTTTAAGCTCAAACATGGAGGAAGATGGAATCAATAGCTGGGAACAGAAATTATGGCTGGGACCAGGAGAATTAGCTTCTATCGTCCCACCAGTTTATTGGAGGAATTTGTGCTCACCAGTACTGGATGCTGTAAGATTAATCTGAAAGATCACAAGCAACGGAGGAATTAAAAGAATTGGTGGTGAGATGGATCTGGGTGTTATCACCGTACATGACAAAGATGGTCAGCACATTGATAGGAGGAGGCCAAGGATCGATCCTTGAGGACACCAGAGCTAAGTATGGGAGTAGGAGGAGAATGTGTTGTAACTAACTGTCTAGCTTTGCTTAGATAGATCAGAATGGAACACGTTGAGAGCAAGTTATACCCACCTGGTTATCACTGGTGAGGCATCGGGAGGAGAATGGTGTGGCTCACTATGTCGAAGACAGCAGACAGGTTGAGAAGAACAAGGGGGTAAGGTTTACCTTCGACGCAGTCGCATGGAGCAATTGTTCCTAACCTTCTTAGTAACTGCACACTTCATTGGGACAAACAGTTCTATTTTTTCACATCGTCTCAGTTTTGCCCTTTGACCATATACATTTCGAATGTTGTGTCTTAGAATCAAAGACTAATGTGGTGTTTTTAATTTGATGAACATGTAGTTTCTGCTGTTGTAAATTTAATATCTGATGTGATCCTTTTCTTGGGCCATCTTAGAAAAACAGGTTAATTTTCATGGGTTTCATGCTTTGCAATTATAGTTGGCTAGAATGTTGTTGAAGGTGAAACAATGTTTTCATTGATTTTCATTACGTTTGAACAAAATTCCACAGCACTCTTGGGCAGATCTCACAGTGTTCCAAAGCACATTGGTTGAAACTCATAAGTGTTGAATGTCATTGTTACTTTGTTAATTTATTAAGAGCTGTATCCATACAGTGAGGGAGTGTGGAGACCTGATTGGTGGTATACAAAGATGGAGTTCAAGGAATGACTTAAAATCAATTTGGGAGGTGACTACACATTCACGGACGAGCTAGGAGCGTGCATGAGGGCAGATGAACAATAAACTAGAGAAAGATTTAAATTCAAGGCTAGGACAGCAGGCACTTAGCCAGTTGGGTTAGTGGAAAGGAGGAACATGACAAAAATGGCTATCCTTGAGGCCTTCACAATTAGTGTTGGAAGTGAGCATAGAGGAGATAAAAGAAAGAAGTTTAAGAAAAAAGTTTACAGTGGAGAAATGGGATTGGGTGGGATTGGAGGGGTGGCGTAGACTAGTTGGGCTGAATGGCCTGTTTCCACACTGTAGGAATTCTATGATTGTATGCAGAGAATGGTCCTATTATAATTAGTCACATCAGCTGTCGAGAGTAGCCTATCATGTGTTTTGTGAATCAGCCACATCTTGCAATGAATGATGAGACCTGCTGTTTATCATATCCTAAAATAAGTGGAAATGCCATTATTGTTGGGCAGATGGAAAATGTACTTTATCTCCACAGTGGTAAATGTTCAACATGAATTTATTTACTTTGCAGGAAAGAATGGTAAAGGAGAATGGACCCTTTGACAGCTTAGCAAATGAGGAGCCACTTGACATCCCTAAAGAAATCTGGATGTTGGTCAACCACCTGCACCGCAATGCTTCACTCCAGGTCTCATCAAAATAGCATGTTTACTGTAATAATAATTAATTCCAAACTATGAGTCTCAGTCTCTATTTTCCTACTCCTTTTCACCCTGCTCTTCATGGATTTGTTGTTTGTAGGGTGACCTGTTCCAACAGCCAGGACTGAAGTCAGAATTTGAGGAAATAAGAGACTGTTTGGATACTGGAATCCCAGATTTTCTCCGTATCCTTTGCTAAGTTGTAACTCATAATGAATGTCAATGGTACAATTTTAAAGAGGGTGCAGGAGCAGAGAAGCAGGGAGAGCGTATGCATACAAAATATGAATGTGATAAGGAAAATTTATAAAGAAATTCTAAACAATGTGCAGGGTGCTTACCTTTATAATGCAAGGCTGTACAAAATGTTTACTTAATCATTAGCTCAGCCCAAGTTGATATCATTTAGCCAAATCTGGGAAGATTTAGTAAAAATGCTTGCAGCATGAATGGTATTTATTTCAGTTGCTAACATTTGGTAAACAGTTGACCCAGATTGAACACTGAAGAACTAGAAATGAGATGAGAATTTTCTTTTAAGTTGCTACGTTCTGTAATGCATTGCCTGAAAAGGCAATAGAAGAAAATTTACTGATAAGTTTCAAAAGGAAATTGGGTAAGTACTTAAAGAGCAACTTTGGGAAGAGAGGCAAATTGGGTAACTCTTTCAAACAATTTTGTTTTCTGTTTGTGCTGTATTATTCTGTACTTCACTATCAGAATTGGTTGTAGGTCTTGAAGCAGTTGAAAAAAGTAGTTCACTCATGAAAACTAACTTTTATCTCCCTCAAGCTAATTGAATATGATCTGTATTTTGTTTATGATCCAAGAGGAATGCAGCCACAAAACTCTTTGAAAGATTAAGTTTTTAATGTCCGTGAGCATACGGTTTCTCATGTCAGTACTCAAGCAAAGAGCCAGCTTAAACACAATGGTTTGCATGATCACTTCCACACTTCAAACTTGTATGGCTCTATGCCAAAACAGCAGCAGCCTTGTTTTGATGCTCCCAGCTTCTGACCTTTAACTAGCTTTTTGAGCTGGACAAAAGCAGCATATTTGTGTGTATACATAAACAAAACAGCCCAGATTTTCTTGCCTTTGGAGAATCAGAGAGCATGTATACCATGAAGGGTGCACAAGGAGATCTCTTGGAAGTATAACACAGATCTGGAGATTCAGGATGTTTTTTGTAATGAAACAGCACCTCGTCTTCAAAACTATCTATTAGCTTTGAGATGCGTTGGGATGCCTTGAGGAGAAAAACAAAATTTTTAATTAGAATCAATTCTGCATTTAGTTGAGACTTTTCTGACCATCACTGTTCAGCACACTTGTAGTAAATTCTTTTCATGCTACCTGAAGCTAGTCATTAATTGCTTTGGTTTAAATTGGCTACAGCCTCTATTTTAAAAAAAAAGTCTACATCGCAATTTCATACGTGCGTATTAAGAGTTGTGTTAGAATAATATTGGTTATATTCTGTACTCCATTAACACAAAGTACAGAATGAGGTGTACCGTGTGAAAGTGAGGAGACTATCCGTTATAATATTCATCTTCTTTAGATGGGTCATGCCAGGGATATGCAGCAGCAATCTTTACACATCATGATGCCTGAGCAGAACTTCAGGATGACAATTGTGACAACGGTTTGTGCAAAAAGCAATTGCAATTCCAGCACTTCTATTAACAAAATGCAATGGAGAGAGACCAGTGCAAGCATTCTATGAAAATTCTGGATCAGCTGACTTTTTCCTTTCATTTGTGTAGAACAAAAACAAAGTTGCTGGAAAAGCTCAGTAGGTCTGGCAGCATTTGTGGAGGAGAAGACAGAGTTAACGTTTCAGGTTCTGAGGAAAGGTCACCGGACCTGAAACGTTAACTCTGTTTTCTCCTCCACGGATGCTGCCAGACCTGTTGAACTTTTGCAGCAACTTTGTTTATGTTCCTAATTTATAGCATCCGCAGTTCTTCTGGTTTTTATTTGTGTAGCACTAGTAGGTTGGAGGGGATTCTAATCACTATTATAGTGATATTTTTTAAACTTTCCTTTCCCTGCTTAAGAAAATTTCTACAGTGAAGCTGATGAGTATATTTTCTGTAGAGAATCAGATACTTTGCATTTTTCTTTGACTTGGGTTTACAGCTGGCAGTAACCATTCTGTAACTGAAGCACTGTTGCTCTTTCTGGATGCCCTTCCAGAGCCAGTCATCCCTTACAATTTCTACAAGAAATGTTTGGAGAGTCCATGTAGTTACGCTCAGAGCGAACAGGTAAAGAGCAAAATCCACTTTTTCAGGGCAAATGCAATTTGCATGTGTTCCCAGTGTGATTATTTGAGGTAATTGTGAGCAAATCAGAGGATTGCAATCACATAAACCTCCCATTCACTTCTGATATTGTAGTGAATTGTTGGTGGCAGGGCAAGTTGAAAAAGTAATTAAAAAGGTACATAGGATCTCTTGTAAATGGTGTGTGAAAGCAGGGAGGTTATAAAGTTGTATCATTAAGTTTGAAATGTACTTTTGTCATATTGTGAACCTTTGGGATTCTTTACTCCAAAAGGGTTGCGAATGCTTCACCAATAAATATATTTAATGCTAAGTTTAATGGATTTTTGTTCACTCTGGGCATCAAAGGATATGGGGAATGGGGGAGAGAGAACGGAGAGAAGACCCATGATCAGTGGTGATTTAAATTGCGTGGTGAAAGAGGCACAGGGTTCTGATTGGTCAATACCTGCTCCTGTTTCTTGTGCATTCATTCCTGTTCAGTGTTCTCAACACAAGATTGCAATAGGTCCCTCACTATCTTATCTGGCTTCAAAAATCTCAAGTAATTTATTATAAGGCACTCTGTCAAAAACTTCCTTGAAATCTATAAAACAGCCAAGTATCTTCTTGGTCCTCTGTAAGAATCTTTCAGTCAGGATCCTTAGTTGACCAACTGTCTCAAGTTCATGTTTCTTTCTTGAACGTACACAGTACAGAAAAGGACTTTGACAGTAATACCTGAATGGGCCGAACGGTGGGAAATAGAGTTTAAAATGAAATATGTCCTTGGTTCTGAACAACTGCAGGTGAGCAGAGAATCCTATGGTTCAAAGTATAAATATCACAAACAAGTGGATAGGTATAGAAAATAATTAAAAAGATGAATGATACATTGCTGTTTAACTGAAGGAGCCTGCAATACAAGAAATTGGAAGTCATTGTCATACAAAACTGTGCTTTGATCCTGTTTAGAATACTGTTTTCCATTCTGGACACAGCATCAGTTAAATTTTATATTTACCGTGAAGATCCTAAGGGTTATAGATAGCAATAGATGGAGGTGTCTTTTCCCTAGGATTGGAGGATTTCAAGACTAAGAGACATATATTTTTAGGGTGAGGAGAGAGATTTTCAAAAGGCGAGCGAAAGGTTTTTAACATGGAGGGTAGGTTCGCATGTGGAATGAACTTCTTGAGGAAATCGTGGATGTTGGCACAGTTACTCTGTTTAAAAGACACTTAGATAAGTACATGAATAAGAAAGGTTTGGAGGCATGTGGGCCAGGAGCAGGCAGCTGGGACTCTCTTAGTTTTGGACTTGTGTTCAGAATGGGATTATGTTCAGTATGGATTGGTTGGATCGAAGGGTCTGTTTCCATGTTGTATGACTCTGCGAATTTATGACTAAGACTGCTATGTGGATTCATAAGAATGATACTGGGGATTAAAAGATTTAAGTAATGAGGACAGTTGGCATAGGTGAGACCTGTGTTTAGATAATTTAGTTTTCTTGAAGCAGTCACAAAGAGGATTGATGAAGGAAGAGGAGTGGATATGATCTATATGGACTTCAGTAAGAAGTTTAACAAGGTTCTACATGGTAAACTAGTTAGCAAGGTTAGATCCAATGGGCCATAGGGAGAATTAGCTATTTGGATACAGAACTGACTTGAAGGTAGGAGACAGAGGGTGGTGGTAGAGGGTTGCCTCTCAGACTGGAGGCCTGTGACCAGCAGTATGCCACAAGGATTGGTGCTGAGTCCACTGCTTTTTGTCATTTATCTAAATGATTTGGATGTGAACATATAAGTTATGGTAAGTAAGTTTGCAGATAACACCAAATTGGTGGTGTAGTGGACAGCGAAGAAGGTTACCTCAGAGAGGACCTTGATCAGATGGACCAAGGAGTGGCTGAAGGAGTTTAATGTTCTAAATGTGAGGTGCTGCATTTTGGTAAGGCAAATCAAGGCAGGATATACACTTAATGGTAAGGTCCTGAGGAGTGTTGCTGAACAAAGACACCTCGCAGTGCAGATTCATAGTTCCTCGAAAGTGGAAAGATTGATACGACAGTGAGGAGGGCATTTGGTATGGTTGCCTTTATTGGTCAGTGCATTGAGTATAGGAGTTGGGAAATCATGTGGCAGCTCTATAGGACATTGGTTAGGCCACCTTTGGAATACTATGTTCAGTTCTCGTCTCCCTGCTACAAGAAGGATGTTGTGGGGGATGGGTCTGGGTGGGATGCTTCAAGGGGCGGTGTGGACTTGTTGGGCTGAAGGGCCTGTTTCCACACTGTAGGGAATCTAATCTAATCTAATCTAATCTAATCTAATCAAACTCGAAAGGGTGCAGAAAAGATTTGCAAGAATGTTACCAGGGTTGTAGAATTTGAGCTATAGGAAGAGGCTGAATGGGCTGGGGCTATTTTCCTGGGGTGACAGCCTCTGTCTAAGCAACTTGGACAGGGTGAATAGCCAGGTCTTTTTCCCAGGGAAGGGAAGTCCAAAACTAGAGAGCATAGGTTTAAAAGGACCCAGTGGGCACTTTTTTCATACAGAGGATAGTGCATGTATGGAATGAACTGCCGGAGGAACTGATGGAAATGGTTACAATTCCAACACTTAATAGGCCACTGAATGAGTATATGAATAGGAAGAGTTGAGAGGGACATGGTAAAAGATGCTTTAGAGATAAAAGACAGGTCAGTTTTGAAGATCATTGAAGGCCTGTTACTACTTCAACTTTCTCTCTCCGAAGTAAACATATATAAACCTGGATTCATATTCTGAAGATATGTTGCTTTCTATAGGCGAATAGTCAGTGTTTGGCTGTGCAGGTGAATTCAGCAGGATTTGGGGTAAAGGAGAGAAAGTTTCTTTTTCTTCACTGGTTCTGTGATTGTGACACTTGCAGATTGCCTGGAGTCTTCCATCAGAACAGCAATTAATTCTTGATCGCCTTGTTCCTTGTACTCCCTTTGGCCAGAAACCCCCTCTGATGCCCTGTCTCAAGAGTACTTCCTTGATAGTTCTTCACAAAATGATTTTCACAACCTGCCTTTATCTCAGCCAAAGCAAAATGGCTGCTGTGCTAATTTATGTTGAACCATTGCCTAACAAAGGTAGTTAATTTTGTTGATGACCTTCTCTGTCTCTTACTTTCCCAAAAGATTTGAATTCTTACACCATTCAAAATATCTCATTGTGTTGTCCAAGGGCTAATCAAATTCGAAATGTCTCCTTGTGATTGATGAGATACAGTATTTGGCTTTGAACCAGCCTGGCTTAAGGACAGTTTGCTGTAACTTACATCTTTAAGGGACTTTTCAGATTTAACTTCACGTTTTCAAATTAGAGATTTTTGAAGCAGAGATGTCAACATTTTTTTCTTTAAAATCTTCAGTAGTGGGATTGCATAGTCGTATCACTAAACTTTCCTGAATCTCTTCCAACTATCCTGTAAATATTGGCATCCACTTTTCTCTTCCCAAGGAAGTGCCAAGGAATGATTTTCAATGTTGTAAGTGCTCTATACATGCTTTTTTGTTATTGATGGATTAATCTTCCATCTGTAAACTGAGTGAGAAGAATAATTTTGTACATTTAGTAAACTGAGTGCACTTTACCCAGCCACGTGTTTTACATTTCTTTACCTTTTCCTCCTGAAGGTTGTTACCACAATACCTCAAATCCATAAGAATGTGTTCAATTATTTGATAGCTTTCCTTCAAGATCTTCTGAAAAATGCTGTTTACAACAACCTCGATGTAGCTACACTTGGTAAGTTAAAAGGTTCCTCTCAAGGACAATTGTTTTAAGTTCTCAAGGGGAAAATGATCAAATTGAAATTGGAGAAATAAATGTTGAGAATCAAATGGACTTATTGAACTTCAAATTACTGTATTTGGAAAGATAACTGCATCTGAATATTAAAAGCTGAGGTGTCACCAATTTTGAACTTCATGCTTCATTTCATTGAGGCTGCACACCGCTGGCAGGGAATTGAAATGTGCATTGTGCCTACTGTTGGCCTTGTAGTGAATCTCATGTGGGAGGGTAAGGGACTAAGTTGAGGAGGTAGCCATTCCCTGTGGGAAATGACGTGTATTGTTTTAATTCTGGTCATCAAGAGTCCCTTCCTGTTGGTCAGTACATTATTCTGTTGACGATGTATAGGACATTGGTAAGGCTACTTTGGGAATACTGTGTATAGTTCTGGTTGCCCTGCTTTAGGAAAGAAATTATTAAATTGGAGAGAGTTAAAAAAATTTACAAGCATGTTGCTGGAACTGAGGGGGCTCTTTGGTTAGCACTGCAGCCTCACAGTACCAGGGACCCAAGTTCGATTCCAGCTTTGGGCAAATGTCTGTGTGGAGTTTACACATTCTACCCGTGTCTGCATGGGTTTCCTCCGAATGCTGTGATTTCCTCCCCCAGCCCAGAAATGTGTAGGTTAGGTGGATTGGTCATGCTAAATTGTCCATGGTGTTCAGGCATTTGCAGGCAATGTAGATTAGCCATAGCTCATACCATGTTACAGGGATTGGGTAAGGGGGTGGGATGCTCTTTGGACAGTCAGTATGAACCAAATGGGCTGAATGGCCAGCTTCCACACCATGGGCATTCTGTGAAGGGTTTGAGTTACAAGGAGAGGCTGGATAGGCTGGGGCTTTTTTTTTTTCTCTGGAGTGTAAAGACCTTATGGAGGTTTACAAAATCATGAGAAGCATAGATAAGGTGGATTACGATGGATTTTTACCCACAGGAGGGGAATTCGAAACTAGAGAGCATGTTTTTAATGTGAGAGTAGAAAGATTTAAAAGAGACCTGAGGGGCAACTTTTTCACACGAGTCCTTACCTGGAATAAACTGCCGGAGGAAGTGGTAGTTGCAGGTACAGTTACAACGTTTAAAAGATTTTTGGACAGATACATGAATAAGGTCGGACGGGCTACGGGCCAAATGCAGGCAAGTGGAACTAGTTTAGTTTAGAACTTGGTCAGCGTGGATGAGTTGGACCGAAGCGTCTGTTTCCATGTTGTATGACTATGAATTGTGTTTGACACAAGGATGTGAAGTGGTGAGGACTTACAAAATTGAAAGTAGATCCTGCATAACACCCCAATTTGAGTAGGCAGAACTATACATGATCGCTATGTGCACACTATCCAAAAGTATATGCCCCTTATCCAGTACAGAGTCACACAGCACAGAAATAGACCTTTTGGCCAGCCAGTCCATGCCAAACATAATCCCAATCAAACTATTACCTACCTGCTCGTAGCCCGTACCCCTGTAAACCTTTCCTATTCATGTGCAGTGCATTTGATGCATGCTTGCTGGCTGCAATGTTTTAAATTTATTTGTTTGTTTAGGCATGAAAAATTGATACAGTGTTCAATTTTGAGGGCATCATTTTCTAATGGTTTCAGATAGATTCCGGATAGATTTTACTGAACAATGAATAATTAATTCTGGGTTATTTGATGTTGGCTGACCTGTGATTGAAGGTATTTTTTTCTCTTGCAGATCTAGCTAATTTTTTTGTTGTTTTTCCTGGTGTCAGTTTGATTTCCATTGGCATACTTATTAGTCAGTGTGCTATTTTCTGTAAATAAACAAGAAACAGTGGGTTTAGATCACAAATTTAAAGTGTGTATGTCAGCAACAAAAGTAAGTTTCCTGAAATGTTATGTGATTTGTAAGTCTCAGACTTTGTCCAAATATCATGGCGTCTGAACTTTTTCTCGATTGGTCCTTGAGATGCATTTTCTTCTAGCTCACTTTTACTTCCCTCATCAAGGTCTAACATAGGTTTCTGATATTTCATTTGAGTGATGCTGACATTGATTTGGTACTGATATGAATAATTTGTACTTTATCCATCAGAATTTTGTATCCTGTTCAACTACACGATGCTTCTTAAAGTTCAAAAGTGACATCTTAATGCCACAAAAAGGGAACACTCAGTTCTCAAAATTACTGATATAACACATAAAGTTGAGTCAGTCAATTATTTTTAAAAGGAGTTAGAAAGGAAGTGAGAAATCCAAATAAAGATAAAATGTGTGCATTCATCTGGTATATTATCAGGTTTTTCATAAGGATCTCTTTGCGTTTCGTTTACAGTAAAACACTTCAAAGAACGGTGGCTAATTGCGTGAGACTGAGCTAAAACTACTGCTGGCCACTCGGGAAATTTCCCATTAAACCTTAATTAATGTCAAAAAAGTAATTCATTGAATTCAGATTTTCCCAGCTGCTTTGGTGCAATTTGAACTCATGTTCCCAGAGCTTAGGTCTGTGGAACGCTAGTGCATTACCACTACACATTGCATTGCCAATTTCTGTCTCATTTTACTCCTGTGAAGTACTTTAGGATACTGTCCTCTGTTAAAGACACTGTGTAAACATAAGTTAACTTTTCAAATACATATTCAAATGTATTGGAATCTGTCCCATCACTTTGTGTGACAGTGAATGCCATTCAACAACAAGCAATTTCTCCGAATCTCTCTCCGTACTCTTAGTGCCAGTTTTAAGTTGAATACTTCTTGTCACTGACCCTGCAATGGGAGGAAATAATCCCCTCTTTCTCAACTATTAGAGGCTTCAAAATGTGAACACCATTTAAATTGAGACCCTGCCCACTTGATCTATTTCAAAAGGATGTTGAGCATTCTGTGGAAAGGAACAGGCTGGAGCTAACGTTTATGATGCATTGTTTAGGCTACCTTTAGTATACTGTGTTCACTTCTGGTCTCCCTGCTATAGGAAAGATATTGTTAAACTTGAAAGGATTCAGAAAAAAATTACAAGGATATTGCCAGGATTGGAGGGTTTGAGTCATAGGGAGAGGCTGCATAGGCTGCAGGTATTTTCCCAGGAGTGTTGGAGGCTGAGGGGTGACCTTATAGAAGTTTATAAAATCATGAGTGGCATAGATAAGGTGAATAACCAAGGACTTTTTCCAAGGATAGGGGAGTCCAAAACTAGAGCGCATAAACTTAAGGTGAGAGGAGCAAGATTTCAAAGGAACCTGAGGGGCAACCTTTTCATGCAGAGGGTGGTGCGTGTATCGAGTGACCTCTCAGAGGAAGTGGTGGAAGCTGGTACAATTACAACATGTAAAAGGCATCTGGACGGATATATGAATCAAAAGGACTTGAAGGGAAAACAGCCAAATGTGCCAGTCATATTCCAGACCAGTTTAGGATATCTCATCAACATGGATGATTTGGACCTGTGCTGTAAAGTCTACGTCTATGAGATGACTGTGTTCTCATAACTATAATTGTAAAATTTGAAGCAATGAAATTTTGACACTTTAGAACAGTGAGCATAAGCGAATGGCAGTCAGCCACCATGTTTGTCGCCTTATCGTGCTGTCGCCTATAATACAGGACATCCCAAATGTTTTCGTAACAAGACTCCATTTAAATACCTTAGACTTTTTGTGACCCCAAGGGATGCAGTGCAGTTCAACAGCTGGGGTGAGGGTAAATTAGTCTCTGGGGTTGGGGAAAGAGCGCTGTGTGTTGAGAGATGTTTAAACTGCAGGTTTGTTTTGTCCAATAAAAACACAAACCTACATGTTATAAGTTTTATTTATAGAAAGTTTACTGATCTATGTGTCGGGCCACTTCTGTCATTCCTGCTGTACATCTCTCAACCCTAAACTCTTGACTCATGTCCCTAGTAGGGGTCACGACCTGGATTTGTAAAGCCTTGCTGTAATACATGATGATTCTCTTCAGAAGTATATTGCCGACATGAATCAATAGCTCCTTTAAAGTCGTGCCTGTTGTCATGCTTCTCTAAAAGTGGTTTTCATTATATAACTAATATATTTTGAAAAGATAGCCTGTTTTCTTGGGCAAGGCCAGTTCGTAAATGTTTATATCAGTGAAATCAAGTGCCTCTTCAAAATCCTTGGGATGATCATTTCATTGAAGACAGTACAGTAGCTGGTGGTTGTGTTGGGGAATTTTGCTCAGGATACTTCATACAAATTCAATAAATTAAGAACATAAAAAGTTATAGAGTGAAGAAATATTGAAAATGAAATCTGACAGCCATTGGAGCATAGATTCATTGTTATAGAGTCATAGAGACCTGCAACACTGAAAAAAAGGCTCCTGATTGTAAAATTCTCATTGTTGTTTATAAATCTCAGCATGGTCTCATCCCTACTTAGCTGGACAGCTCTACAACCCACCAAAATGTCTGTAGTTGTCGAATTTTGACCTCTTTCACATGCAGTCAACATTGCTCCAACATCAGTGGCCATCCTTTCAGCTGTTCAGGCCACAAGCTCTGAATGTCCCTTGCTGCAATTCTTACTCTCTTTAGCTCAGTTTCCTCCTTTAAGACACACCCTAACACCTTCCTCTTTGACCAGATTTTTGGTCAACAGAATTAATGTCTCTTTTTGTGTCATAATTTGTTCTGTAATGCTGGTCCTATGAAGTATTCATAACATTTCATTAAAGGTGTTGATATGCCAGATCCTGTAGCCTAGCCAAAGTAATCTTGCCTGAAAAACAAGACTTGCAATTAATCACTTTGGAGTTCACAATTGGGTAAGATGGTCAGTAAGGTAAATGGCATGCTTGTGTTGCGAATTTGGGTCAAGTTCTTGTGGACTGGGAGGCAGGAAGCTAGAATTTGGTGTTTGTAAAATTCTACGGGGACAGTATTGCGTGGTCCCTTTAAAAGATCACATGCTTTTCCTATGCTTAGAGATTTTAAAAAAATGTCTGTGAGCAGTTTGAAAATTTGTAAGTACACAGGGAGCACCCAAATTGAAATGTTTGTATTAAAAGGCTGTACAGTTAGCCGTCTAAGCAGCAGTTTTTACCAAGACAACAAGTTTTGAATTTAGCCAATCAATTTGAAGGAAGCATTTCATAGATTCCCTACAGTGTGGAAACAGGCCCTTCAGCCCAGCAAGTCCACACTGACCCATCCCCCTATAACCCACCTAATCTATATACATACCTGAAAACTACAGGCAATTTTAACATGGCCAATTCACCTAGCCTCCGCATCTTTGGACTGTGGGGGGAAACCAGAGCACCCAGACAAAACCCTGGCACTGTGAGGCAGCAGTGCTAATCACTGAGCAGCCCAAAATAATCCAGTTCACAAGAGTGGTTATTTGCATGAGTTCTGAAGGGCATCCCACCCAGATCCTACCCTATCCTAGTAATCCATGGCCAATCCACATAACCTGTACATCTTTGGACAGTGAGAGGAAATTGGAGCACCTGGAGGAATCCTACACAGACACAGGGAGAACATGCAAACTCCACCCAGACAGTCGCCCATGGGTGGAATTGAACCCAGGTCCCTGATGTTGTGAGGTAGCAGTGCTAACCACTGAGCCACCGTGCCAACTATGTTAGATACGAAAAACCAATTAACTTTAAGTCTGATGGTTTTGACAAGCTAGGACCAATCCTATTGTAAGGAGTATTGATATGTCGTCAAGGGTATAAAAGATGGATTGGGTGGGTGCAGTTGGACAAAACCACAAAGAGATGACTACCATCCACCAGAGTTAAGCAACATCAGCTCGTGAGAGAGAATTGCTGGCTGTCATGATGCTTTCTCTAAGACTTAGAGGAGACTATCTAAAGTACAAAAGGTACCCATGGCACAACTAGTGAATATTCCTGACAGAAGAATTGACCGAGAAGGCACAAAAAAATGTAACCTAGGGTAATTTCAATTGTAATTTCGAGAGTCTGAATTTGATTTTTATTTCATATAAGTGGGACTGATAATTATTGAAACAGCATACTACTATAATCTTGTTTTATTTGGGAAGTTAGTTGTTAGAAGGGATTTATTCGGTTTGTGAATAGTTTTGGTAATATCTCCACTGTTAGCGTTAAATTAAAAATTGTTACTTGTTGGTTATAAAGTGACTGTTCGGGATTTGTTTTAATAAACCAGTAGAAGTTTGAATTGAATAACTCTCCGGAATTAAGAATCGAGTGATGACCTTGAATCCATTGTTGATTGTCAGGTAAAACTCTCCTGTCTGTCTAATGTCCTCTTAGGGAAGGAAATTGCCATCCTTACGTAGTCTGCCTACATGTGCTTCCCAGAGCAATGTGGTTGACTCTTAATTGCCCTTAAGGATGACAGCGAAGGCCTTAAGGCAGTTAAGGTTGGGCAATAAATGCTGACCTAACCAGCAATGCTCTCATCCTGTGAATGAAAATTGCTAAAGAAGCTACTTCCCAAATTTGCCAAGCAAGTTTAGAAAGACAGAGAAAGAGGACATATTTTTAAATTAGCAGACAAGCTAATGTTGGGTTTAGCCAGGGATAATAAAAAAGCTGAAATAGTAACAGAATTAGGCAAGAATTTGGGTATATCAGAGAAACACTCAAGTACAATGGAGTTAGAAAAAGTTAAACTGCCAATGAGACAACTGGAGTTAGATGACAAAGAAAGAGAAAGAATAGTCCTGACTGAAGAGAAAGGAAGGACACTGAAAGAGCATAAATTATGGTTAAAAACAGAGGAAAGAGGAAAGGAAAGAATTGCCCTGGCAGAAGAAAAAGAGAGAAAGTTTGAATTTTGCAAGTTGATAATTATATAGGAAAGTCAACATAACAGGATGGAGGTGAAGGTAGAAAGTAAGCTTAATAAGGAGGCTAGTGATGATGAGCAAACCATTGTAGCCAAAGGCTTGGTAGGAATATATACCAATATGTCAAAACCTTATGAAAATTCAATGAAAAATATGTAGAAGCCCTTTTTCATTTCTTTGAGAAATTGGCTAAACAGATGAACTGGCCAGAGATAATGTAGGTAATGTTAATTCAGACCAAGTTGGTAGGCAGGGCTAGTTTGCAGTGCTGTCAGAGGAGGTGTCAGGACAATATGAGGAAGTAAACCAAGCTACTTTGAGTGCGTAAGAGTAGGTACCAGAAACATATAGACAAGGGTTCAGATTATTTCATTGGAGTCTCAGGTTACAACCATTTAATTTACAGATTGTACATGTTGCGAGTCGTGAAAATATAATTGCAGATGCTTTAATGCCAGTATAAATGAACAATGTTTAGATAAGACAGAAATTGTAGCGTTCATTGTTATATGTGAATAGAATTAGCATATAATGTGTAACTTAGATTAATGAGCTATGTAATGAGTAACGTAATGCACTTAAGGTTTTAAAAAGAAAAAAATAAACCTACCTTTTCATAATGATGGGGTTTTTTTCTTACGAGGGGAGGTGTTGCAAGGTTGGGTAGAGCACTTGTGAATTGGGAGGCAGTAAGTTAGAATTCTGTGTTTGTAAAATGCTATTAGGGAAAGCATTGCATGGTCCCTTTAAAAGATGATGAACTTTTTCTATGCTTATTGATTTAAAAAGGATGTCTGAGCAGTTTGAAAGTAAGTACACAGAGAGCACCAAATTGAAACATTTGTATCAAAAAGCAGTACAGTTAGCAAGCCAAGCAGTAGATTTTACCAAGACAGCAAGTTTTGAATTTGGCCAATCAATTTGATTCAGGCACTTAGTTACCAAAAAATAATTAAATTTAAATCTGATGGTTTTGACAAGCTAGGACCAATCTTATTGTAAGAACTATCGCTATGTCATCAAGGATAGAAAAGACGGAGTTTGGGGGGTGGTGGTAGTTGGATGAAACCACAGAGAGATAACTGCCATCCACCCCCAGAGTTGACATTGCATGCTCGCAAGAGAAAATCGCTGGCTGTCATAGCCCCCTCTAAGTTTTGGAGAAAGCACCATCTGAAGAACAAAAGGTACCTGTGGTACAACTAGTGATTATTCCTGACAGAAGAATTGGCAGAGAAGGCACAGAGCATTCAGGAAGAAATGTAACCCAAATGTAATTTCGAGACAGTAAATTTTATTTGTATTTTATATAAATAGGATTGATATTTATTGGAACAGCATACCATTAGAATCTTGTTCTATTCAGGAAAAGTTAGTAGTTAGAAGGGATTTATTTGGTTTGATAATAGTTTAGTTAATTGGTTCATTAGATTCGGAGTTAGGTTTTTAAAAAAAGCTACTTGTGGATTATAAAATGAGTGTTAGGGATTTATTTGACCACTAGAAGTTGTTGAAAGGCAGGTTACACCACTTTTCACACTCCTTTTACAGACTGTAGGGTGAGGTACTTCTCTTATGTTGTTTTGGTTTTAGTTCTGTAGGGGAGGGGTGGTGTGGTGGTAGTGCTGGTGGTGGGGGGTCAACTTTATAAAACTTGCCTTCACCGCACGACCAGAAGGATGTGGAGAATTTGGAAAGGGTACAGTAAAGGTTTGCCAGGATGTTGCTTGGTTTGGAGGGTATTGGCTATGAAGAGAAATTGCTCACATTCAACTTGTTTTCACTTGAACGTTGGAAGCTGAGGGATGGCCTGATGGAAGTCTACAAAATTATAAGAGTCATGAATAGAATGGCAAGCTGGAGTGTTTTTTCCCCAGTATAGACATGTGAATTACTAGGGGGTCATTGATTTAAGGTGAAAGAGGGAAAGTATAAAGGAGATGTGAGAGGGAATTTTTTTTTACACAGAGGATGGTAAGTGCCAAGAATCTGCTGCCAGAGGTGGTGTTGGAGGCAGAGATAATGGGAACTGCAGATGCTGGAGATTCCAAGATAATAAAATGTGAGGCTGGATGAACACAGCAGGCCAAGCAGCATCTCAGGTGCTCCTGAGATGCTGCTTGGCCTGCTGTGTTCATCCAGCCTCACATTTTATTATCTTGGTGTTGGAGGCATCTTGACAGATACATGAATAGGCAGGAAAGAGAGGGAATACTGACCACACAAAAACAAGGGGCTTTTAATTTAGAAAGGCATCATATGTTGATGCAGGATTGGTGGGCTAAAGGGCCTGTATCTGTGCTGTACTATTCTTGGTACAGTGTGCAAGCTTTCTTGGCATTGATTTGTGTAAGGCCTTGTTGTCAAAGACAAGAACAGAGATCTGGGGAAACACAGCAGGTCTAGCAGCATCTGTTGAAAAAAAGCAGGGTTAATGTTTTGAGGTGTAACTTAAAATGTTAACTCTTTTTCCCTACAGATGTTGCCAAACCTACTCTGTTTATGCAGCATGCACTGTTTTTTTCAAATTTCCAGCATCCACATTTTTGTGTTTATACAAATCAAAGACATTAACTTATGGAGCAAATGCATTAGGTTGGTTCACAACTTAATTTGTGTGTAAAGACTACATAGGCTTCCTTTGTTATTTGTCTCATGTACTACAACACGAGAGGGGACATGACTGTGTTGTGTAAAATTGATAAGTATAGATAGGGTAGACAGGAAGAAACTGCTCCCCCCTCCTTGATGGAGGGATCAGTGATCAGTGGCATAGATTTAAAGTAAGATGCAGAGGTTTAGAGGAGGTTTGAGGAAAAACTTCTTCACCCAGAGGGCGGTGGGAATCTGGAACCCACTGCCAGAAAAACTGGGAGAGGCAGACACTCTTACAACAACTAAGAAATATTTAGATGTGCATTTACAATGTCAAGGCATACAAGGCTATGGCACAAGTGTTGGAAGACGGGATCAGGACAGTTGACTGGGAATCAATGTAGGTTAGCAAACACAGAGGCAACAGGAGAACAAGGCTTGCTCTAAGTTAAGATACGGCCAGCAGAATTTTGAATGGCCTCATGTTTATGGAGTGTAGGATGTTGGAGATTGTGTGGGAATAGTTGAGCTGAAGGTCACAGCATCATGAATGAGGGCTCCTGCATTGGATGAGTGGGGGCGGGTGAAGTCAAGATGCGACAGAAGTGGAAAAATAACCGTTCTTAAAGATGGTGTGAATATGAGGTCAGAAGCACAGCTCTGGATCAAATATGACATCAAGGTTGGGATGAGAGAATGGAGTTGAGTGGGAACCGAAAACAATGGCTTCAGACATTGCAATATTTACACAAAAAAAACTGTTAGATTTTCACTTCTGCAGATCCAGCACTGAAACGTGCACCTGATCATGGAGTGATTCAGTAGATGCTTTAAAAGAAAAATAGATGCTTGCATTTTTATGTCCTGAAGAAGAATCATACTAGACTTGAAACATTAATTCTGTTTCTCTCTCCACAAATATTTCCAGACCTGCTGAGATTCTCCAGCATGCTCTATGTTTGTTGCATTTATATAGCACATTCGTTTAGGACATCACGTGGACTTTACAGCATATAAAGTACTTTTGAAATGCAGTCGCTGTTGTAACATAGAAAACACAAGTCACAATGTTTTGTCACTTCTATCACACAGCACAGTCATAATGATCAGATAATCTGTCCTTTTAATGTTAATTGAGGGATAAATATTGTCAGGGCATCGTAGCAACTTCAGTCCTCCTGCTCTTTATCAGAATAGTATTGTGGGATTTTTTTCGTGAACCTGAGAAAGACTGGATGATAGCAATAAAAAAACTTTTGGAAATGTTAGAATGCATCAGGTATAGATGAATATTGTTTTATGTATAAGTAATTTACAGTTTTTAAAAGGTACCTCTCGATTCTGTACCACAATCTTCACTTGATGTTAAGATTCAGGATTCTATTCTGTATTTGGAACTTTACAAGCTCCTTTTTCCTCTCTTCACAGCAAGCATCTTTGGAGCACTCTTGCTGAGACCACCTCCCAGTGCCACAAATCAGGGTGATGTTATTGAAAATAAGAAGGCAGCACAGATGTTCATTGCACGTTTATTATTGCTGAAGGATTGTTAACCGAAGCAGCCTAACCCAGCCAACATAGTGTTTATTTTCTAGTTTTCAATAAAACTGTACAATATCAGTCAAGAGTATTTTTGTATAAAGGTAAATATCTTTAGAGTTACGCAAGCAATTGTGGAACACAAAATGAAGATTCTACTTACTTGTAATCTAATTATCTTCATATGTTTCAAGATTCAGAGCTGGAGTCATTCTTGTGACCTCCTTAGAGAAGCATTTTATAATGCTTTTGATATCATATTTTGTCATGCATCAGGTGCAGGGAACTGCCAATTTTGTATGCACGTAATTTTATAGTTTGAAAATGCAGTCACCATTTAACAAAAAAAAACCAAGAAAACCCAGTACAGATGGAAATCAGAAACAAAAACAGAAATTGCTGGAAAAGCTTAGCAGGTCTGACAGCACCTGTGGAGAGAAATCAGACTCAACATTTTGGGTCCAGTGACCATTCCTCAGAGCAGTCATTGGACTCAAAATGTTCACTCTATTTTGTCCTCACCACTTAGTCTGGCCCTGAATGCATCAGGCACATAGTACATAACATTTGCTATACGTTTTCAATACAAAGGCAGTACTTCAACTGATTTAAGCACAGAAAGTATTTTGAGGTTATTCAGATAATTGCTTCACATATAATTCAAATATAATTGCTCACCATTCAGTCATTTCAGGCTGTCCCAACTTGTAGAGTTGACTGATACTGGAGTTGTTTGGACAGTGCTGGCTATGGTGATGAAGTGACCAAACCACTGTCTATTTAGTTCCATTCTGCTCTATGTGATATAATGAAAACTTTGCATATTGCATAGACTGTATCCAGGTATATTTTCTAAAAAATCAGATAAATATAACAATATAGAGTCTCAGAAGTCCTCTTCAGATTAACAACATCCAATTTTGACTGTGAGTTGGACAGAATTGGGAGACTGCTTTGATGGAGCCACTTTCTGACCATTGTTTGAGCGCATCCATAAGAAATATTGAAGGAGTAGATATCTGATGACAGTACTTAAACAATAATGTTAAATCTTTAATTTCTGAAGTTGTCAAAATTCTGTGTAAAATTGATCTAACCCACAACTTTGGGTACTGCATTTGGTGGACAATCACAATCATAAGATGTTTACAAAGTTAGCAGGATAATAGTCTTTGTGGATTGAATGTCAGTCACAAGAAGTTGCCCCCATGCAACAAATATGGTTTGTTACCTTTTAATTTGCAAAACATGCAGTGATAGATGTGATTTCAAGCTACTGATATCAGGGTAGAATTAATTTGATCAATACGCCTGTCCAAGTACACAGACTCATTCACAGGGAGAAAAATGGTACCAGACTTACGCAAAACATTTCCCATGTTTAAACAAAGTGAATCATCAGAGCAAAGAATTTCTAAGTGAAAAGATTATATCAGTGACTAAAAGAGAAACTGATGGAGCAATATGCAGTGTTTGCAAATCTCAGGCCGTGGAATGAATCTTCATTTGATCTGTTTAGAGTTATAAAGGGGATTGTGTATATATGAAAGCTTTTCTTTCCTTAGTCTTGATCAAAGGTTTGACAAATCGAGTCACGGTTAAATCAGGACTTCTGTATAAATTTGCTTATCTTTGTAACATAGCAACTGCAGTCAGAGCAAACAAGCATTGAACAAAACAGAACGTGTAATAAATACCTGTAATTCAACACCTACATTCTGGTGTCTCCAAGTGAAGTGGTTACCCTAGTATTAAATTTGTACACTTCGGCAAATTTGTTAATCTTACACTGAACTTGCATGTTGCAGGATTAAGTTGATTTATTCCATTTATGCTTAGATCGTGTATATTTTTAAACCTTAAATTCATTGTAATGATTCTTATGATTGTATCTTTTTATTACTCCCGTCCATTTATTACTCCTTCTCAGTAATTTGATGTTGTATTTTCCATTTTATTTTTCTAATTTATGGGCCAAATTCTAACTCACTCAAAAGCAATTCACCTGCACAAAATCAGAATCAAGCCTTTGTACGTACTTTATGGTGTGAAGTAATTTCACTCTTTTCTGTGAAACAGAATTCTGAAGCTTTTATTATATATAAGGCTTTTCTGGTTTGAGTGATTTCACATGTTGGACAAAACTCAGGGATTCCTCCATGATAATATTATTCACTGTTGTCTTATTCCATTTTATTTGTCTGAGGGAAGTTAACATTTTCACTCCTTGGTCACCATTTCTCCTCAAGATCTTCTTGAGAGCCTTTAGCTTTTGAAGCCAATAGAGCAGTGAGGCTATTAAAGGATACCCATTCCCAAGCCACTGATACAAATTGTTCTTGACAAGCTGCCAGGAGACACCTCACAGCAGTTACAAATAACTCCTTATTTGTTATATAGTTTCTCCATTTCCTTCTCTACCTCTCATGGAGTAGCTGAACAGCTTCCTACAGACAGCAACTTCATGGAAAAGGTTTGAGGTTTAAAGTTCATCCCTATGCTACACCTCCACTATACTTCTTTAAAACTATACTGAGACATAAAAAACAATTTTTGCCACTCTTCCACTTTGGCTGAGCGCTGAAGCTGATTGCTGAGTATTTCCATTGTGCTTAAACAGGCACACTTTAAATGCACAGGTAACCAGATGAATCAACTGTAAAATTTGTTGAATTTCAGAATCTGTGTGCGGCCAGAACTTTAATATACAGACTTCTAAGATTTCCAGGTTCATATTCTGGTAATGCATTTGTTATTTGAGAATTCTAATATGGTGCTGAAAATGTTCAAATTCCATAAAACATTACTTCATAAAAGTTATTTTCAACTGCTGTCTTTGAATCCATGTTGTCATGGCAGAAGGTATGGTGTGATAGATTCTGGCTTGATAGATCAAAGTTGGAACGTAAAAATATTCAAACAGTGGATTTGAGTTTGAATACTGATTCAATGTCATCATTAAATAATTACAGGCAACATGAAAGCGATTTAGCTTATCTTAATATATCTAACTAGACTGAACCAAAAGTCCATCTATTTCATTGTCCAGTTTGGTTTTTTGTCAATAGTTGTGGTATTTTTGCCATATCTTCTATATGAAAATTAAATATTCTTTGTAAGAAGAAAGTACTCCTGGCAATCCACCAGTATTTACTTGTTTAAACATGTGATCTGAAAATTTACCCAAAATACATGTAGTTTTGAGCTAAACTGATAGCCTTGCTTGTGGCTTACCTCAGTCCACTTAGGATGTCTCATTCTGAAAGCAAGGTTTAAGTAGGTTTGGAGCAGGGACCTTCCATGATGAATCTCCATCTTATATCGAGTTCTGCTCACAATCAACGTGTTTCACATGATCCTAATACCTTCAGTTTAAAATTCATAACATCGAAATTAAATCTTGTCTGGGTGCAACTGCTCCATTTCTACAATATCCATACTCTAATCTCTCCATTTCACTGGATCTTGAATCCTGTGCATCCACCTGTCTTAGCCCTGTTATTGGTTTCAGTAATCTTGGCTCCATGATCAAAATTTCCTGTGCTAAATATCCCCGTTTCTTGTTTTGGTCTATGTAAACGCAATGTTGTTCACTCTGTTGCTGTAAAAATGATATTAGCTTTACATCTATTAATTGATTCTATTAGTTTACCCAACATTAAACTGATAGTGGTATATTTCTCATTAATGTGTGTCTTATTCTTCATCCTTTTTGACTGCAGAATTTGGCCACTTGTCAATTGAGAAGAAGTGACCAGTGGCTTCCTTGTATCAATTATCACTTCTCTAGGCTCTAATTCCTGGTTTTCTTTGCCATTCTGAAATTAAAGTTTCATTCTTGCTGCTTATCCAGTATATGGTAAAGGATGCATAGAAATTTCCACCAATATTGAGAAGATTGCAGTTATTATTTTTGATCTCTGCCCCAAACTCAGTTCCTCAACTACCAACTCAATCCCTCTGTGGCTAAAGTCTGAGGTTAAAACCAGTCTGTCCGCAGCCTTGGCATATTTAATCCTGAAATGAGCCTCTGACTTCACATTCTCATACTATGTCTAAGACTGGGTATTTCCACTTCTGAAATATCTCATAACTTCATCCCTATCTCAGCTCATCTGTTAATGAAATCTCATCCATGACTTTGTTATCTCTAAACTCAACTATTCCGATGTACTCCTGGTTGATCTCCTACATTGCACCCTCAGTAGATGTGACATCATCCAAATTATGCTGCCCATCTCTTAAGTTCCATTGTCTTCTCATCCTAACCTGTTTGTATTATTTGTGGCTCTGATTCCTTCTTTGGTTACCTTCCTGGTATTGAAACAATGAAAGAATTGTTTATATCTGCAGCTTTTTTTTTTCAAATAATGTTGTCTTTCTGAAATATCCTCCTAGCACATTTCTTAATGTTTTATAATAATCCTTGAGAACTCCGTCTTCTCCTTGTAGCATCTTAGTTAATTTGATTCTGTTCTGTTGAGAGGCATGTATGTCTGTATGTATTTGTGTTGCATGTGTAACATTATACCCTTAAAAATATACCACTGCTGCATTATGGAAATATTGTTGAACCTGCTCCTCCCATCTTTTCTTTGAAATGATCTCTTTTAAAACTATAAACTTATCATTGCATTGTGTTGATTTGCAAGCTTCAGTACAACTCAGAATGTATTGCATTTTAGACAGTTAAACTTGCCTTGGAAACTTGTGCCAAATCACTGACTGACACAAATTAATATTTGTGTGGGTTCTTCATGTCAGTTGTCAGTGTCATGATCCCAGCTGCGATGCTGACATCACCTATTTACATCCAATTGAGCATAATATGCCCTGACCAGGGGCAGTGACAAAAGTTTCATTTAAATAGGTATCTCCATGCACAAGCAAGGTTCGATATTCAGTTATCAGGAAAACCCCCCACCCTGCCAGATCATAATATATTAATAGTTTATTACTGTACGAAACTGGTATAATGATGTGTGGGCAGAGGTACCGATTACCACAGTAAATAAATGCTTGAGGTATGGTAATGTTTTAAATAAAGAGCAAAAATTTCTCCCTCATGGTTAACCATAATAAGTAATGAGGCCAGAATAGCCAAATCCCAAGCTTCAGGCAGCATAAGAACAGATCATAAGCAGACTTTTTCAATCCCAGCAGCATATAGGTTTTTAAAGTGACATCTGCCATCTGTTCCAGTTAATTATGTAGAGCAAACATTGACCAAGCAACCGATTGAGTACTCCAGCATCACTTTCTAGGTAGGCCTTCCAGTAGCTGTAGCTAACGGACTTCAGTATCTAAAGCATGTGTTCAGTAGGCTGATTAGTGATAGCATGGTGCTTCATCTGTAAAGAAAAGGGGTAGAAGGGTCAACAGTGCGAGTTGTCATATCTGCCACCATTAACAGGCTTGTGGAAAAGGCCATCACACCCCCTGACTGTATGGGGGGAAGAAAGCAAGATTTGGGGTCAAAGAATGTGCAATTCAAGTTCCTGAAAGAAATTTCAACAGCAAAAATCTTGTAGAAACACCATACCTTTTGCTGATTTTGTTAACATGGATTGTGTGTCTGGCCTTCCTTTCTGTCTATGCTGAAAATTTATGATGCAGTATGTATCAAAATGAATCACTGCATAACAAAGTGTATATCAGCTATTAAAGGTGACACGCAACTGATGTTTTTTTGCCCCAGGGACTAAGAGCTATCGAATTGCTGGACCAACTATTTAATATTCTGTTATGTAATGCAAAGTTGTTACTTTTGTATGTATGTGATTTATTAAAATTATTTATACTTAATAGAAGCCTGCATTGTTTTCACTACAGCTGAACTCGTCAGCATCACTTGAATAAGCACAGTTTAATATTCTGGTGTTATGCACCATTTTCTGTTTTAAGCACAGTTTGATGATTGTAGTCTTGAACTGAAATTTGAGGTGAAACCCAGCATTGCATATTAAATAATTTGCATGTTTCATTCACCAGTCTTCCAACCGTGGGTGCAAACAGGAAGGCAGCAAAGCCCCTATCCTCACCCTGCCAGCTGACTAAATGAGCCCTCCACCAAATACACTTCAGCAGTGGGCATCAAACTTGTCATCATGCTAAATCATTAATTTTCAAAACGTATATACAGGCATTGCATGGTACAGAAAAATTTCACAAGGATGGTACCTGGAATTTGTGGGTAAAAATATCAGGAAAATATTGAAAAGCTGTGTCCCCTATTTCTTGACCAAAATTTGGAGGATGACTTAATTCATTTGTCTGAAAAACTTTTGAATTCAAACTAAATTTATTTCCCTACAGATTAGAATTCACTAATTTAGAGAGTGACTGAAGGTAACAGTATAGGTGTATTCATGGAGAAGCAGGATAAACACATGAGGAAGGTAACAATAGAGGGTTATGGTAAAAGATTCACATGAGGAATGATAGGGAGCAGCTTGAGTGGAACATAAATATCACATGGACTGGTCGGGCCAGTTTGCTATTTTGGTGCCATTTAACCACAGTATGACCTTTAGAACTCAACTGGGATGAAATGCATCTTTTCTTTGGAATGGCCATAGTGTCAAACAAAGTAAACTATCTGTTTTTAGAAACACGCCTAATCCACCTGAAGTTTGGTAGGAAAGCACAATGCTTCTCAACTTCAAATTCTGCCACCTATTTATTTATCTGAACACGAAGCAAAAATAGTAAATAAGCTTTTAACTGGCTCACTATCCTAAAATAAAAGTTGTCCTGAAAGAAGTCTAAAACGGATAAAGATAACTTTGAAAACATTTCCCAGGATGGACTTTGGCTTAATACATTTACAGTACAATGGGCCAAATGGCTTCCTCTTCTGAGCATCATTCGCCAAATTATTTTGGTTCATTCATGGCATGTGAGCATCATGTGCTAGGCTAGCATTTATTGCCCATCCCTTTCATAAAACACTATAGTCCTTGGGTTTTAGGTATACCATCAGTGCTAGCAAGAAGGGAGTTCCAGGATTTTGACCCAGTACCAGTGAACAACTACAGCAAGTACAATTCTAACTGAGGATATGTGGCTTCAAGAGCTTGCAGATAATGATGCTACTGTGCATCTGCCCCTGTCATGAGCTACAACCAAGCGAGGAGAGGTGTACCAGTAAGAAACCTACTATAAGTGTATTTTCAGTGACAGAAAAAGCAATTTAAAGTTTTGCCAACCTTGAAAAAATTAACAAAAACATGGAATCAAGCATGCACAAGCACTGAGTTAGAAGGGGATCGTGTCCAGTTCAAAAACAGGGCAAAAGGAATACAGTCCTCAGATAAGTTTTAGTAACAATCAAGTTGTTTCTGTACATCATTAAAAAATGGGATTTGTCTTTGTGTGTTATTATTTCAGGCTTCTGCATTCCTGATCCAGTGAAAATCATGATACTAGCATACCATGTAGTAGCAGTATCCTGAAGAGTCATTTTTAATTATTGGAGGGGCCAAGGCAAACCTAGAGGCTTATCAAGCCTAAGACTGCAGTCATCGAGCTACTGCTGATACAGACTGTACAGCAAGTAACTGTCACCAAAAGCACATCTGTGAAAATTTTGTGATCAGAGATAATGGGAACTGCAGATGCTGGAGAATCCAAGATAACAAAGTGTGAAGCTGGATGAACACAGCAGGCCAAGCAGCATCTCAGGAGCACAAAAGCTGATGTTTTGGGCCTAGAACCTTCATCGGCCCGAAACATCAGCTTTTGTGCTCCTAAGATGCTGCTAGGCTTGCTGTGTTCATCCAGCTCCACACTTTGTTATTTGTGAAAACTTTTACTACCAGACCACCAGAGTCGTAAGCAAATAGCCAAAACTACAAAAATAAATAGCAACTTTCAATTTCAGTTACCTTTTTAATTGTCCAGAGGTTAAGCCTGCTGATGAGGTCCTTAAAGTGATGCCCTAAAGTAAATACTTTCAAGTCGTAGTTTCACTTAATTGCCAAATCCCACGCTTTTTGAGTTTTGGCATTGAAGAAATTATTATTACTAGTATTCTGAAAATTTACTTGGATTTTAGGCATTCAGAATTTTTCTACTGGCTTTCTCTTTATAAATACTAAAAATAAAACTTGGAAAACGCTGACTTTTAAATTATGACTAGAAATGATGTGAATGTTCCTCAATTACAGTGAGAAAGGACTTGCCCCCTTTTATGTGAAATATTATTTTTGAAGAAGAAAACTGAAGCAATTATACTTTCTTAAAGACTGCAATACAGTGAAAAATTCCAGATGCTAATAAGTCCTTTCCATCAGTATCTTGTGTTGGAATGTTATTTGGAAATGCCTTCACTTGTGTCTTGGTTGTCTGAAGCTTTGTCGTTTTAAGTCAATTCTAAAAATCAAAAAGTAGTCAAGGCCAGCAGAGATTAATCTCTCCCTGTAACAGAACCTCTGAGTGTACACAGTTAAAGCAACTTTTAAAATTATGAAATAGTTTTTTAATTGCCACTGTGCATTTTAAAGGTGCCTTAAGATTATATTTCTTATAAAGGTATCACATTATGCAGTTTGTACTAATTGGTGCAATGTAGGATTTTCTGAATGCAAGTTCTCACTGCAAAGAATCTTAAACAGCTGTCATCAACAATCCAAAGTAAACTGGAAATAACTGAATAATTATCCCCCTGTTCCAGACTTTTATCCACTATACTGCCGGTTTCAGGTGTATACAGGAACATTCCACATTTGCCTGGCATGTATCTACCCCTTGCTCCTGAACATTGACCCTACTATTTGAAATTGACTGCTAAGATATATCTGGATGTTATGTATTCCCATTTATGATGTGAATGCATTGTCACAACTCAGACCTTCCACAAGTAATCTTGACTTGGTTTGTGGCTCAGAGATAGTTTCATCACCAGAGAAATCACCTAAGGATCAACAAATATGAATAATTTCTTACGTAATGCTCATAGAATCCTTACAGTGCAAAGAGAGGCCATTCAGCCCATCAAGTATGCGCCAACCCTCTGAAGACCATCCCACGCAGACCTATTCCCATAACCCCGCATTTACCACAGCTAATCCATCTAGCCTATATGTCTTTGGATTGTGGGATGAAGCAGCCATTGGAAAGCCATGAAGACATGGGGAGAATGTACAAACTCCATACAATCACACAAGACTGGAATTGAAACTGGATCTCTGGCGCAGTGTGCCAGCAGTCCTAACCATTGAGTCATCATGCTGCTCCAATGCAGCACTTCCCAAGCTATAAGCTGGAACACCAACTGGGCCACAGAAGCTGCAAATCAGGTCATAAGCCCCCAACTTCTTGGTGTGCTCACCTCACTGGTGCTGAGATTGAGGCAGCACTGGCAGAGCCCATCTCCTGTTGTTTGTCTGTCTGTCTGTCTCCTCCCCCCCCCCCCCCAAGTCATATTCTGTGCTCTGTACTTTGTTACTATATTGTGGAAGTGAAATGAGTTGGTAAGGTGGGAAAACATTTCTATTTTTCAAAAGAAATGAAAAAAAGACATCAAAAACAGAAATTACTGTAGGAAATGTGAGGAGTGGAAAGACAGCTTTTGCCACTTTACTTTAGGCACGGTTGTTATGGAGTCAGCCAAATTCCGTGGCACAGTCTAAACAGCGAATGATGTTTAATCTGTTTGCATGCCGTTGGTTAGGGGCAAATATTGTCCTGGACACTAGATGACAGCTTCTCTTTCTCAATAAAAAACCCTGGAATCTCAAATTCATTCAAAGGCTGGGGCCTCAGCCAATGTTTAATCAAAAACACAGGGCTACTGTTAGCAGGAACGAAGCTGAATGGTCTGGAATTCCGCATACCAATTTACCAGCAGAGACTCACCTGCAGGAGACTTTGAAGAAGGCTGTGTCGGGGGTGAAATGGCTACTCAACATGCCAGAGACCGGTAGCAAATCGCCAAGGGGCATATTAAGTGCCTTTCCCAAATGTTGGAGGAGCAGGCCTTGCAAAGGTGGTCTGACAGCTGTGGCATTTCTATTCTGAAAAATTTTAAAAATGCAGACAGAGGAGTTGCATCTTAAGGAACTCTCTCTCTACCTTATCACCAATGTCAGACTTCAGCTCCTTATGTCCTGGAGTACTTCCCATTTGCTCTCAATTGCTGGGAGCATGCTTGCCATTTGAGAATGGATGGTGAATGTACCTCTAGCCAGTAAGTGGCCAATTCAAAAAATCATCCACAGCATGTGGGATCAGAACGTGGGAATGATACTGACCTCACAACAAGACCTGCTTCATTCCCTAATGCTGCTTAGAACCTACAATCTTCTGACTTGCAAATGAGAGTGTGATGACACGGCTCAGCTAATATTGAAGAACATGAGAACCTACAAAAAAATATAAATGATGTAAATAGAAACAGTGCAAAAGACACCAAACTCAATGGGAAGACACTCTGCCAATAAGACAGTGAGAGAGCAAGCAAAGTTGAAGATAAGTTAAAACTAATTGATACCCTAAATGAATACTTTGTAAAATTACTGACTGAAGAAGACAATAGTAGCATACCGTGCATCATAAAAAGTTTCACAATGAACTTAGTGACTTGGAGATCACTTGTAAAAAGTTATCAGATGGGTTCAAAGGGCTTAAAACCAATAGATTCTGAAAAAAAAATGATATTCACTGGATATCTTCAGGATCTGATGCTTGTCCAGAACAGCATGTTAAGATTTAAAATTGTGATATTTTAACTAGTCACTTGCATGGTTCCCATTTGGCAGGTGGGATAAAACCCAAAATGATAAGATGTCAGTATTATGATTAATTACATTCAATAGGCTACTGATGAATAGAGTTTAAGTATCTGAAGATCTAAAGAGTGATAGTGGACTTTGGTAGACTCAATATTTACACTATCCAGTCATCACATGCAACAATCCAAAGTAAACAGAATGCTGGACCATATTATCAAATCAAGAGAGTGTAAACAAAGCTACACAACACTGTGCTAAGTTGACATTGTGAGCATTAAATTCAACTCTGGTCAAGAAACAGCTAGCAAAATAACAGGCCTGTATGCAGTGTGTAGAAGAAGAATGAAACAAGGTAAATTTTATGAAGTGAGACCAATACATCCCAGGTTTGCCTTTCACACATGACAAAAATGCTAGGTACAAGGGCAATCCAAAAAGATAATAGAATCCCAGCCTTTATATCAATTGTATTAGAATACAAAACACTGGAAGCCATGCTCCAAAGGTTAAATTACAAAATGAGATTAAGCGAACAGGATATAGAAGGTTAAGGAATTATTATAGGGCAGCCATTCATCCCCACTTTTTGTTGGACACCCAGTTTCAGTTAACGTGTGTCCTGTCTAATGTCAAAAGCCTTTATGTCCAGTATTTTAATTTGAAATGTTTAAACTTTAATGACTGCAATATGATACTGAACTACCATATTAACTTATGCTTGCATCAAAAATGATCCTATTGTCTGTTCGCTGCTTTTCTTTTCCCATCCAAGACTAATCCCCAAAGGTGCTCAACCTCCTGCTCATGAACTCCTCTGAAGGTGGACAAGCTGTGCTCAATCTCCTTTATCTATAAGTTTCCCTTTAATCCCTCTATCACTCAGTCTCACAGTTCCAATCCTAGATGGTGCTCTTCACTGCTTGGGACAGCCCACAGTCCAAGAGTAACTGACAACACTCCGGGATCCTGCATTGCACAGAACACCTTGTTTCATGACATTCTCATTCAGGAGCTTTCTCATATAATGTCATACTTAATGGGTTAATGTTCATATTACACTGGTTCCAACCTTTCTACTGATATCACACATAATCTGTGGGAGGAGACTGGGAATTCTTCTCTAGCGTTTGGAGGGATCAAATGTTACTATGTCAACTCCCCAAGATCTTGGTAACTACCTTAATTACCAAATGTAATTGTGTTGGTACTTATCATGCAATAAACCTTCCCATTATCCAAGAACAGTATGTCTTCTGTAAATACTCTTTGGTGGTGTAACTTCTTTCACTCGTTACTGAACAGGCCTAAGACAAAGCAAAGGCAAAGGAGGATTAGTAGCAGTGCCACATATTGTAGAGGTGGCAAATACTGCAAAATACCAGGAGTGGTCTCTGGAAAAATAAGCACATGTGCAAATTTAACCTCACCCAGAAGCAAAAGAAATGTAAGTAAGTGAGTCAACCACTTTAAAGAACATTATCGCTGTAGGAGACAGTCAGTCAACAGCTGAACACAATTACTTACGGAGAGATAACACAGTGTGGAGCTGGAAGAACACAGCAGGCCAGGCAGCATCATAGGAACAGGACAGTTGACAACAGGAAAATCGACCCTTCTTCAGAAATGGGGAGGGGGAAGGGAGCTCAGAAATAAATAGATAGAGGAGGAATAGAGCTGGGGAAGGTAGGTGGGATGGTGATAGGTGACCGCAGGCAGGCAGTGATGGGGGATTGGTCAGTGGGATGGGAGGGGTGGATAGGTGGGAGAGAAGATAAACAGGTTGTGTCACGTCAAGGGGTAGGGAGATTTTAAAACTGACCAATTCCATGTTTAGGCCATTGGGCTGTAGGCTCCTGAAGCGGAATATGAGGTGCTGCTCCTCCAGTTTGTGGGCGGTGTCATTGTGGCACTGGAGAAGGCCCAGGATGTTCATGTCACCCAGGGAGTGGGAGGGGGAGTTGAAATGGTTGGTGACTGGAAGATGTTATTTGTCGCGTACAGAGTGCAGATACTCTACAAAACAGTCCCTGAGTCTATGCTTGGTCTCACTGATGTAGAGGAAGCCACATTGGGAGCACTGGATACAGTAGACCAAGTTGATGGATGTACAGGTGAACCCCTGTCTAACATGGAAGGTTTGTTTTGTTCTTTGAATAGAAGTGACGGGGGAGGTGTAGCACTTCCTGCGGTTGCATGAAAAGGTGTTGGGGTGGTGGGGTTCGTGGGGAGTGTGGGGCAGACAAGGGAGTTGCGAGAGAGCAATCCCTACAAAAGGGAGATGGGGTAGGGAGGGAAATATCCATATCACACAGGGTTCCACCTACTTATCCACCAACTGTATCTATTGCTCCTGATGTGGCCTCCTTTACATCAGTGAGACCAAGCATAGACTCTTAGACCATTTTGTAAAGCATCTGTGCACTGTATGTAACAAATCACAACACCTTGCAGTCGCCAACCATTTTAATTTCCACTCCCATTCCCTGGGTGACACGTTCATCCTGGGCCTCCTCCAGTGCCACAATGACACCACCTGTAAACTGGAGAAGCAGCACCTTACATTCCACTTCGGGAGCCTACAGCCCAATGGCCTAAACACGGAATTCACCAGTTTTAAAATCTCCCTCCCTGGCCTCATCCCATGTCCAAGCCTCCTCCCTCTCATCCCTACCCCTTGACATGACACAACCTGTTTATCTTCTCTCCCACCCATCCACCCCTCCCAACCCATCCCACTGACCAATCCCCCATCAGTGCCTACCTGCAGTCGCCTATCACCACCCCACCTACCTACCCCAGCCCCACCCCTGCTCTCTATTTATTTCTGAGCTCCCATACCCCTCCCCATTTCTGAAGAAAGGTCCCCACCCAAAACGTCAACTTTCCTGCTCCTCTGATGCTGCCTGGCTCACTGTGTTCATCAGCTCTGTACAGGGATAACGGTTTCAGATTCCAGCACCTGCAGTTTCTGCCATCTCTATTTATGAAGCAAGTCAGCAGCAGACATAGAAGCCACAAAAACTCAAGCTCACCACTGCAAAAGCAATACTTTATTCAAATGCTGGTATGGAGTGTAGGTGAAAGACTGTGGGCTGTAGAAAAATCATATATGAACTTAAGAAATAGGAGCACAAGTAGGCCATTTTGGGCCACAAGTGTGCCCCAGGTCATAACTCTTGCTACATGACAGCTCATTGCAACCTTCAACTCCCCAATATTTCAAAAAATCTATTTATCTCCCCACTGAATATTTTCAGTGATCTAGCCTCTGCAATTCTTTAGAATAGAGAATTCTGGCCATTCTCAGACTCAGCTAATGTTCTGGGGACCCATGTACAAATCCCACCGTGGTAGATGGCAGAATTTAAATTCAAAAAAAAATCTGGAATCACCAAAGCCTGTCCACCATCTACAAGGCATAAGTAATGCCCACATTCCAAGGGCGAACACAAGAAAAGTCAAGGGCAATCTTCAATACCAGCCCTGCTTCAAGCAGTCAGAGTCAGGATCATTTCTTCAAAAAGGATGAGGAAGCAAACAACCCGTTTAACTTTTTCAGCCCTATTGTGGGTTGCTTTTCTCCTCTTTTGGGAGGGGGCAGGTATTACAATAGTTGAAAGTTGGTGGCACAGTTGTCTGTATTGGTGTAGATGGAGAGGTGCGCCAAGCGAGTATTCAGGCGGCGTAGACAGCATACAGTGGTGTCAGGATTTTGGGGTGTGCACGAACAAGTGGGAAAGATATTACAGACAATAGCAGGAGTGCTAGAGCATGAGACTTTTTGGGAATTCAGTACAGCAGCAGAGATAGAATGGGTGTGATGTATCAGAGAAAAGATGGTGACACTTAAGCTAACAAAGTGAAGAAGCTGATATACCTCTCTGTAAAATGCTGGGCATTCCTCCAGAAGGCTGAGAGTGCACTGACTGTTATGCCAATTTAGATCAGGCTGGCGTGCTCCAGTATAATCACTGTTCACTGGAGAAACTCTAGTAGAGTCTGTGGACAGAGAAAGAGAGAGTTAACTTTTTCAGTCTGGTATGATTCTTTGGAAACAAAAGCTGTTCGAAAATAGTTTTTTTTAAATTACTTTTTGACAAGAGGCAGTGGAGAAGCAAGGGAATGGATGGCAAGAGGCCCAATGCAAAAGACAGTGTTAATTGAGGAGAAAAAAAACAATTATGTTAAAAGATTGTAAACTAATGTGTGAAAGTGAGAGAATGAGTCATTGCTAAGTGCAAAGCAAACAAAATAAAAACATGACAGGGTTGTCAGGGAAGAGACTTTAAGAAAGATGGAGGGCACATCAAGTGGTCAGTCTCTAAAGTTATTAATTCAAGGTTGAGACTTCAAGGCTGTAAAGAGCTGAAAAGATGTTGTTCCTCAAGATCGTGTTGTGCTTCGTTGGAACATTGAACAGGCCCAGGACAGAAATGTTTGCATGACAGCAACATAGTTTACCGAAATGGGAAGCAATCACAAGGTCAGGGTCATTCCTCTGGGCAGAGCAGAGGTGTTCTGCAGAATGGTCACCCAATCTGCTTTTGGTCTTATCAATTTAAAGGAGAGTGCAACGTGAGAAGTAAATGCAGTACACTAGACTGAATTAAGTATATGTAAAATGCTGCTTCACTTTGAAGGTGTGTTTGAGTCCTTGAACAGCAAGGAGGGAAGAAGGTGAATGGGCGAGTGTTACATCTTCTGTGATTATATGGGAATATACTGGAGTGAGGAGTGGACCAGGGTGTGGTATGATCTGCTTTGTGGCCTCCACTGTTGCTCCTGGGGGAAAAGAGGTAGTCCCTCCTGTGCCCCATCCCATCCAGCAGGACCTCCAGGACCCCACCCAGACAGCAGGGTGCCAATTTATTCCTGATCACCATGTCCAAGGCAAATGTCAGGAACTGTGCAGGGCAGCTCTGAAACTACACTTGTCTGGTTGCACACAATGGTCTTAAAAATGGAGCAGCTGCAAGGGATGCTAGTGTATTCTGGGATATCTACTAAGCAATTAGTTCTTCTGGAAAAGGTCTGAGGTAAGATGGGACAGAAATTAGATGCAAGACATACCATAGGGTGGGCTGTTAATTAGTGAGTCAAGTTTGATAGGATAGCACAAGAAATTTGCTAAGCCTCCTAGTGTGAAAACCTACAAAAAAAAAACAACAACAACACTGGCCCGACTAAGATTCAGCCTCTCATTTAAGATTCCCCTGTCAGTGGAAATATCTTCTCAACATTTACCCTGTCAAGCCCTCTTAGCATTTTTTACATTTCAATAAGATCATTCCTCAGAGCCTAGAACATAGAACAGTATAGGAAAAGGAACAGGCCCTCTGCCCACCATATCTGTGCTGACTATGCTGCCATTCCTAACTAATATCATCCCATTAAAACTAACACAATAACTCTCTCACTAGCTACCTCTCCAAAATCCTAGGATGCTGTCCATCAGAACCCAGATGTTATGGACCAGACCAAAACCCTCAAAACATCAAGGAGATAGTCTCGACCCTACTTTTTAATCTTACTTTTGAGACAAGTATAAGACACTGTTGCAGATTTGATTCAATTGGTCAAACTACTAGGCTTTATGCAAAACACACTTTATTCTTACATCGTAGTTAGAATACAAACAAAAACATAAGAATTGCCGTAACTTGGCTCTAGTGAAATAGCAGTATCCCGTTAGCATAAGTATGACAAAGGCAAATTCAGCAAAACAGATTTCCCTCACTTGCTACCTCCTCTGGTTCAGAAGGAACACCAACGGAATGAATGTAGCAGCAGAGAGAGGTACATCTAGCAGCTTCAACTCCAACTTCAACAACTGAAAATAAAACTAAAAACCTAGATCTGCATGACCCTGACTCCACCCACTCATGCTTCTTTTATTTAATCAAAAAAAGCCTAAAGCTATTCACTCTGCTTTCCTTGGAGTAGGTACCTTGACAGCAGGTTTATAATGCTCCTATGGTGATTGTAATGAGGTCAGTCAGCTGGATCTCATAGAATAAGTTCTCTAATTGGATTGAATTAATAGCCCCAATCAGAGAGCACTGGCTCACAGATACACTTTGATAGCTGACTTAGAACAGACATTACTCGAGTCAAGGACTGTTCATGTGTAAATAAAGGGTGACTTGCTGACACTTGCTGGCCTCTATGGAATTGTTTCAGTGGCAACAAGTTTAAAGTACAATCCTGAAAAAAACCTGCTCATAACAGTCGTCTCTGAGTTGGAGTAAGCATTTCTCACATCATGCCTTTCTTTGACAAGCTTGATTTGTCCAACCTGCCAATGACTAGGTCCAGTACATGGAAAGAATGTGTTACTTTTTCCGGGCAAACAACACTGTGGTGGATGAAAAGCAATGATTAATTCTCCTGACAGCTTGTGGTGCCACAGCTTTTTCTGTTATGAGCGTTCCATGTTCCCTGAGGCATTAGATATTAAAATCTTTCAAGAATTGACGGACATAGTTACGGATATTATGGCCCCAAGCCACCTCTAATTCCAAGATGCTATTATGTTTACTCAGTAATTCAAGAACCAGGGAAGTCTATATCAGGACTTTTGACTAGGTTAAGAAGACTGGCAGAAGCCTGCGGCTTTGGTTTAACACTTACTGATACGCTAACAGACTGTTTGATATACGGGGCTAATGATGTAACTACACAAAAAACCTACTAGCTGAAGCCTAACAGGGCTTCAAACAGGCACTATAACTGACTTTATCATTGGAAAAAGCAGCAAGTGGAGCATGGAATATGAGTTTCAGAATATTCCAATGGAAGTGGGCACCCTCACCAGGCCGACTGAGCTTGGGCGATCCCACTTGAGTGATGGCAATTGCATAGTCACATTCAGAATATGTGATTTCACTTTTCCTATTCATGAGCTCTACCCACATTGCCTCGCTGCATGAGTCCTCTGGTGTATCCTCCCTCAGCACAACTGAGAGATACTTCCTTACCAGCAAAACAACTTCCCCACCTGTTTTATATCCTCTATCACACCTAAATCCTGGGATATTAAGGTGCCAGTCCTGTTCCTCTTTCAACCAAGTATTTGTAATTACAATAATGTCATAGTTCCAAGAACTAACTAAAGCTCTAAGTTCATATACCTTGCCTATTATAATTATTATAATTCTTGCATTGAAACATGCATTTCAGACGACCACCTCTACTCTTGTCAGGGGTGTTTCACTGCCTGTTCTTATCCTTAGTTCTATTTGCCTTGGATTCTACATCTTCCCTAAGTTTCTGCATCTGCTTGTCCTATTCCTCTGGCTCTCATCCCCCTGCCACACTAGTTTAAACCCTCTCCAACCACTCTACCAAGTAGCCCCACCATAAGAACATCAGTCCCGGTTCTGCCCACGTGTAACCTGTTCAGTTTGTACAGGTCCCACCTCCCCAGGACCAGTCCTAATGCCCCAAGAATCTGAAGCATCCTCCTCATACCATCTTTTCAGCCACTTGTTCATCCTATACATCCTGCTGCTTCTACTCTGATTAACTTGTGACGCTGGTAGTAAGCCTGAGCTAACTACTTTTGAGGTATTATAATTCAACTTTTTTCCAAATTCTCTATATTCTGTTTTTAGGACCTCATCCCATTTTTCTTTAAAATCTGTGTCATTAGTACCAATGTGTGTCATGACCACAGGCTGTTTGCCCTTCCCTCCAGAATATCCTGCAACCGCTCCAAGACATCGAGGACCCTTTGTGCCAGGGAGGCAACACACCATCCTGGACTCTCTTTTGCAGCCACAGAAACATCTATCTGTTCGCTTTGCGAATGCATCCCCTATAACTACAGCATTTCTATGCCTACTTCCCCCTGTAGCAGAGCCAACCATGGTGCCATGGATTTGGCTGCTGCTGTTATCCCCGAGAGGCCAATATATCTGTTTTTCAGGGGAATAGCCACAGGAAATTCCTATACTGCCTGCTTAGCTCTCCTGCTCCACTTGGTGGTCATTCAATCCCTTCCTGCCTGTGAAGTTTGAGTCTGCAGTGTGACCACCTCTCTAAACATTCTATACACATCTCTATACCACAATACTCTCTGCCTTGCAAATGCTCCATAAGATGTCTCTCCAACTCCGAAACTCAGGCTTCCAGGAGCAGCAGCTGGAGAGATTTCTTGCATACATACAGGTCCTGGGCAGTGGAAACACACCCTGCTTCCCACATTGTCCCAGAGAAGCAGACTACGAATTGGAGATCTCCTGCTATGTCTTACCCCTTTCATTTAATTAATCCTTGCTATTTCCCTAGCAATTTTTGCTTTTTGTTTCAGATTTATAGCATCCATAGTTCTTCATTTTATTTTACATCTATTAATTCATTCACCACCTCTTTTAAGACGCTGATATGAAATCCATCTGAACCCAGACACTTGTTCAAAGCTCCATCATCTGGCTCAATGTCACTTCTCGTGACGAAAATTTCTAATTTCCCCTCTCCTTTCCACTTCCTGATTTACAGCTATTACCGCAATATTTTTGTGTCTTCTACAGAGAAGACTGAAGCAAAATGTTTCTTCATTTATCAACTGCTTCTTTATTGTGATAACTTCCTATTCTCACTCTATACAAGGTTAGAACTTACTTGTTCTTTTCCTTTCTAAAATAGCTGCAAAACTCTTGCTATCGATTTTTACATTCCTAGCTAGGTTCCTTTCTATCTCAAGTTTCTTCCTCCTGATGATCCTTTTAGTCATTCCTACCATTCTTTGTATTCTGACCAATTATCTCATCTGCCACTGATCTTTGAGCAGTTACATGCTTTTTTTTCCCTCAAGTTTGATGTTTCCACTAACTTCTTAAGTTAATCATGGATGGTGATTCGCCCTTTAGAAGATCTTCGTTATCGTATTTATTTTGAAGCATTCCCTTAGATGTCTGCCAGAGTTGATCTATCTGCTAATCTGCTGCACCATTGACTTCAGTTAGCTCAGTGTTCATGTCCACATAGTTACCTTTATTTTGGCTTTAAACACTAGTTTTAGAGTCAGTCCTTTCCCTTTCAAACTGGACATAAGGTTAAATCATATTGTGGACACTGTGACCTAGAAGTAGCCTAACTCTGAAATCATGAACTAATCCTATCACATTACACTATTACGAGACTAATATAACCTCCTTTCTGGTGATTTCCAAATTGTGATGGTCTACAAAATTCTTGAAAACATTCTATGAGCTCCTCATTCAGACTACTACTATCACTCTGATTTTTCCAAGTCTTATAGAGGCAAAGGTCATGCACGATTATTGCTGTACCCTTTTAATAAGCATGGAATATATTATTGTATACATCTTTTATCAACTATTCCCTCCAGTGACTCATTTCCTCGTCTATTCTATATCTTGATCTGCTGAACCAAGGTCAAATCTAACTACTGCACAAATACCATTTTTGATTAACAGTGCTACCCCTCTAAATTTTCCAAGCAAAGGATGAGCATATTTCTGGAGACTCTTCCTTCAGTAATTATTTTATTATCTGCCATCATTCACATGGCAGGACATGAGAGCTGAAATCTAATCCATTAATCATCTAATTGCATATCTCTGTTTGTTACATTCTTTTTTTGCTATTTAATATGTGTTGTACCTTTAGCAGGTTGACATCGCATTTTGAGAGATGTCTGGTTCTGTTCCTGGCATGGCCTCCTGCATACTTCAATGAACTGGGGATAAATCCTCTGATTTGTTTGTAATGGTAGATGGAAAAATGCTGAGCAATGGATGGTATGGATGGTGGTTGAGCACAATATGCTGCTTTATGCATTCTACAGTCAATTTTTAGAGGAATCCCAGAAAGACACTCTCCAACTGTATACCAGAGTACCTCTTTAGTGGTTCTGTCCTAATGGTCAAAATCTAGAGGAATAGAATTGGTGGTGTCTAGTACACAGTCATAGACTTAAAATCATACATACAGGCAACATCAGGTTGTTGGTTGACTTGGGCGTGAGACAGCTGTTCTAATTTTGGCATAAACTCCCAGGCTTATAAGGAGACCTCTGTAGAGTAAACTAGACTATTTATGTAACAATCATTCCTAGTGTCTAGGTTGCTGTAGGGTGGACTGTCCAGATGAATACTCTCTTCAGACTTTTCAATTTTAATGTATGAACCAAGACTGTAATGAGCTCAGGAGCTATACGGCCCTGACATAATCCAGGGTTGGTGTTACTGTGCAGGTTATTGCTGAGTGAGTACAGCTTGATTGTACTGTCAATGACCCCTTCGAACAGAAGTGTTCCAATGAAGGAAGTGGTTAATTAGCCTAACATGTCTTACCAGCTCTCCAAATGAGCATTGTGACCTACTTCATTCGCCAGTATTATCTCATAAGCCTTTAGGTTATTTCCATTCAAAATAGTCAGCCAATATCCTCCCAAATGCCTCAAATGAACTAGCCTCCTCCATACTTTCAGGCAGTGCATTCTGGATCCAACCCACTCTGAGAAAAAATAGTTTCTCATCTTGTATTTGCTTCTTGAAATCTGTGCCCTCTAATCATTGGTTCTTTATGAGTGAGAACAATTTGTCTTCATTTACTCTGTTCAGATCTGGCATGATTTTCAAACCTTCTACCCAATCTCCTCTTAGCCGATTCTCCAAACAAAACAGACCCAACTTCTCTTATTTATCCTCATAAGTGAACTTCCACATCCTTGGAACCATGCTCTTTGCTGATGATTGATAGAAGACGGATTTTTGCAGTAAAGTCCTGTTTGAGCAATTTGTAACAGTGCCAGATGATGACAGTGTTGTAGCTGCAGGGAACAGCTTGGGTAGTAATGTGTCTACTTCTAAAGCACATGTCTTGTTGGAGATCTGCCACAATAAATCCTCATGAAGACCAACACAAACAGACTGCTTACAAAATAGAATGAGAAAAAAATTGTATTTTTGTCAAATGAGTTATTGATGAAAATCTAATATAATCAGCAATTTTAAACAAAAAAATGCTAGTTAGCAGAATTAACATCCTAACTGTAGTCTCCCAATTTAGTGGGTGGCACAATGGTTAGCATTGCTGCCTCACAGCAACAGAAACCTGGGTTCGATTCCACCCTTGGGCAACTGTCTGTGTGGAGTTTGCACGTTCTCCCCATGTCTGTGTGGGTGTCCTCCGGGTACTCTGGTTTCCTCCCATAGTTCAAAGATGCATGGGTTGGTGGACTGGCCATGCTAAATTACCCATAGTCTTCAGGAGTGATTAGATTAGGTGGGATATGGGGTATGGTTCTGGGTGGGATGCTCTAAGGGTTGGTGTGAACTTGTTGGGCCGAAGGGCCTATTTCCACACTGAAGGGATTCTATGATCTATATGCCCTGAACAAAGGGACTCTAGGTTGGCCCGAAACAAAGCCGAGCTCAGGCCAAATCGTTAAAATTTTCTTCAGATTTGGGCCAGCAAGCCATTGAAGTCATTGCCAGTACGTGGACTTGATACAGCAAAATAGTCCTTCTTGACTTAAATTCAGTAAAATAACTCACAGGCCAGTATCCAGGAGAGTTCATACCCTGGAAAGTTGGCCTACATCTTCATTGGAACAGTTAAATTGTTCAGCAACATCCAAATTAGACCCAATCAAAATAAATATATGGTTAAATGGTCTTTTCCTTCTAATTGAGGTCAATATTGGCACAGCTGAATAAGTGATCGCAGTACCAGTTTTTAACAAAATTTACTCTGGACACAAGCCCTTACGTTTGTGTAAGATCTCGGCTAGGCCGAAAACCTATACCATGGAACGTTTACAAATTAAGGATACAACTTTGGTCTCTTATGCAAAGCAACTGGTTCAGTTGCCAGTAGTAAAAAGGCTTGGGCTCAACCTTGATGGGACAAAATTGATTGTGACAGATTCACCTACATTGCCTCAACATTTTTCAATCAGAAAATGGCTGTTTCAGTGAAATCCTAATTGAAGTCTTCTAGGAAGATCAAGGGACTATGAGAGGAGTTAAGGCCATCGTGCTTGTTGACCAGAAAACAATTTCACGATTCTGTAAGGCTGCTCAGTGCCATTTCCCTTACAGGCAAAAGTACAGGCAGAAATCAGTAGGCTTGAAAGTGAAGGAATCATCAAACCAGTGTAATTGTGAATGGGCAGCACTAGTCATCCAGATTTTGAAGCCCAGCAGATCACTTCTTGGGCTGGTAAATTACCATGGAAAGTTCATACATAACCTGGCCTCCATCCATGCACCTTTGCATCAACTCCTAAAAAAAGGGTCAGCCTTGGAAAATGGTCACGTAGATATGCTCTAGCATTTGATGAAGTAAGAAAACTGCTATCATCCTCTAAGGTGTTGGCACATTAATAATCCCAAGAAAGATCTGGTATTGACATACAATGCCTCCCTGTACAACATCAGGGTGATATTTGTTCAATGGTGGCCCAATGGAGAGGAACACCAAATAACAGGACTTGGGCTAATGCAATGTGTAAATACATCTAGATACAGAAAGAAGGATTGGTGGTCACATTTCATGTCAGGAAGCTCCACCAATACATTCGGATGAAAATTTGTGATAATCATGACAACAAATTTTTATTTGGCCTGCTTATAGACTACAAGGCAGTGCCGCTCATACCTACTGCCTGCGTTCACTGGTGGGCTCTAATCCCAAGTATGTACAATTACACATAAATTTCCTAGACACACACCCAGTCAAAGCTGACAATATCACATTTTGAACACAGAAAGATCTAGCCCTTTCAAAACTCAAACAACTGGTGAAACAACTTTCAGTTCTGAGGAAGGGTCACCAGACCCAAAACGTTAACTGTTTTCTCCTCCGCAGATGCTGCCAGACCTGATGAGCTTTTCCAGCAACTTTGTTTTTGTTCCTGATTTACAGCATCCACAGTTCTTTTGGTTTCTAACAACTGGCGGTGATGGGGAAATCACAGGGCCATCACAACTAGAACTGCAACCTTTCTGAACCCAGTGAGATCAGCTCACAGTATAGGACAGCATATTGTTATGGGGAGAATAGCATTTGTCCCGAGCAAAGGATGCCACCAAATTCTGGCTGAACCCCACCAGGGCCATCTAGGGGTTTCCAAAATGAAGATGTTGGCAAGACGTTATACCTCATGGCTAGGCATGGATGCAGACAGAGCCACCTTGGTGGGACAGTGCTCAGAGTGCCAAGAAGGACAAAAATTACAACCACCAGCTCCCCCACATCCGTGGGAAGAACAGGGTAAACCTTGGATTTGGCTGCAAATCAACTATGGAGGACCTTTCATGGGTTCAATATTCTTTATCATTTTAGATGCCCATTCAAAGCAGTTGGACATGCATGAGGTGAAGGTGAAACACCATCAGCAACGTCAATGCCAGCCACAAGATTCCAAGTGAGAGAGACAATTTGATACAGGGAAAGAAGTTTGGTGTAAGAATCATGGAAATGGCCCTGCATGGATAAGGGACATGGTCAACGTGAGGTCAGGACCAGTGATGTATAAAGTTCGGGTAGGTGCCATGGTCCTGAACAAGTACATAGGCCAAATGAAAACGGTGAATTCATAAATGGTGTGGGAACAAAACGTGCCCTGTGCCTTGGATCAGTTGGAAAGGCTGCTGGAACCTGTGGATTCACTCTTTCCATCAAGCATTGACTATTCCACAGAATCAAAGATGAATATGATGGAAGGAACCATCTCAACGCCTTTGCCGCTAGAAGAGAATAAAATTTTATAGAGGCATTCCTGGGGCAAGAGGCAAGCTCCCATGCATTAAACACGAATCAGACACAAAGTGAAACTAACCTGGCCTGCTGCTAAAATGCCCCAGGAGGCTCCCCAAGAAAGAGAACTGGCCTATATCCTCGAACTCAGAAGCAGGCAGATGTCATGACTGTAACGAGGTCAGCCAGCTGGATCTCATACAATATGAGTTCTCTGATTGGGGCTGCTAATCTGGTCCAATTAGGGAGCACTGGCTGACAGATAAAAAGGGGTGTGTCAGAGATAATAACTGAAAGCTGACTCTGAACAGGCACTACTAGAGTCAAGGGCTATTTATCTGTAAATAAAGGGTGACTTGGTGTTCCGATACCAGCCTTTGTACAATTATTTCAGGCCCTCTTCAACTGAAACTGGTCACGCTAATCCTTTTAAAGGTCATATTGCCACACCAGGCAACGGCTCCAACAATTGCTCAGTGTCACTTCTCTGGTGATTGAGATTCCTTATGTTCTTCCCTTCCTTCCATTTCCTGTTTTATCACTGCTTCAGGGATGTTACTTGCACACTCTACTGTAAAGACTGATGTAAGATACCTATTGAATTCATCTACCTCCTTATTTTCCATTATTAATTCTCCAGTTTGACTTTCAATAGGACCAACACTCACCGAGAATCTGAGATAACAAAGTGTGGAGCTGGATGAACACAGCAGGCCAAGCAGCATCTATGCAGCACAAAAGCTGACGTTTCGGGCCTAGACCCTTCATCAGAAAAGGGAGATGGGGAATGGCTTCTGAAATAAATAGGGAGATAGGGGGAGGCGGATCGAAAATGGATAGAGGAGAAGATAGGTGGAGAGACAGATAAGTCAAAGGGGCAGGGATGGAGCCACTAAAGCTGAGTGTAGGTGGGGAAGTAGGGAGGGGATAGGTCAGTCCAGGGAGGACGGACAGGTCAAGGGGGCGGGATGAGGTTAGTAGGTAGGAAATGGAGATGCGGACAAGAGAGTTGCAGTGGGAGAGAGATCCCCTGAGGTTTGTCCGGAGGGAGGAGGGTAACTTCTTCAGGTTAGGCATCCCTGAAAAAGGCTTCGCAGTGAGGTTAAAATTGTACCAGAGATAAAGGGAAATGCAGATGCTGAAGAATCCGAGACAACAAAGTGTGGAGCCTGATGAATACAGCAGACCAAGCAGCATCTTGAAATGTTTTTCTTTCTTTATAGAGACTCTTACTATGTTTTTTGTATTTCTGTCTAGTTTTCTGTCATACACCAATTACCACCGCAGATGCTGGAGTCAGAGATAACAAAATGTGGAGGTGAAGGAACACAGCAGGCCAGGCAGCATCAGAGAAACAGGGAAGCTGAGGTTTTGGGTTGGGACCCTTCTTCAGAAAATGCTATCATTGACATTTGGTTCCATGAGGTATTCCCAAATGATCCAGAAGAGACTGAATTTGTGTACGTCAATAAACATGTTGGTTTTGTGCTTGATACAAAGGCATTGTTACTTTACTATCGGAGAAGTTATCATAACTAAAAAGCACGGGTTATAGAGGTAAGACTACATGGATGAACTGTCAGAAGCAGTGGAATGCTACAAGTCACATAAAGTTACCACAGTCTGACCAGATCATAGGGCTACTCATTTGAGACATGAAAGTCACCACATCTCAAGTAAGGGGAGAGGTTGAAAACTATAGTCCTTCGTGGTGCCGGCTGCCAATGTAAGGAAATTGAACCTACTGTTAACATTGCTCCATATCAGAGAACAGCTGTCAAGCCAACGGAGCTAACACTCATAAGTTGCAAGATAACAAATTGTGAAGCTGGATGAACACAGCAGGCCAAGCAGCATCTCAGGAGCACAAAAGCTGACGTTTTGGGCCTAGACCCTTCATCAGAGAGCCCGAAATATCAGCTTTTGTGCTCCTGAGATGCTGCTTGGCCTGCTGTGTTCATCCAGCTTCACACTTTGTTATCTTGGATTCTCCAGCATCTGCAGTTCCCATTATCTTTGATCACTCATAAGTTGCAGCTTGTTTTGGGCCAATTAGACATAAACAATGTATGGAATTGATGTAAAGAAGCTTATTGAGAAAGATCTTAACTGTGCAATGGTGTTTTCATTGAGACTGGTTCCTATGAAGCTGTTTGTTGGAGGATTTTTCAGTATTATTGGTGATTTTATCGAACCTTTCTGAGGGCAACTGGTAGGGTAGGTGGACAAACATTTTTTCCAGTTGGGATGCTAGTCCATCTTTCGTTGGACGACATTGCCTAAAAATTTGCGACAAAGGTTTCAGGAGTGAAGAGATAACATAGCGTGGAGCTAGATGAACACAGCAGGCCAAGCAGCATCTTAGGAGCACAAAAGCTGACGTTTCGGGCCGAGACCCTTCATCAGAAAAGGGGGAGGGGGAGAGGGTTCTGAAATAAATAGGGAGAGAGGGGGAAGCGGATCGAAGATGGATAGAGGAGAAGATAGGTGGAGAGGAGACAGACAAGTCAAAGAGGCAGGATTGGAGCCAGTAAAGATGAATGTAGGTGGGGAGGTAGGGAGTAGATAGGTCAGTCCAGGGAGGACGGACAGGCCAAGGGGTTGGGATGAAGCTAGTAGGTAGGAGATGGAGGTGTGGCTTGAGGTGGGAGGAGAGGATAGGTGAGAGGAAGAACAGGTTAGGGAGGCAGGGACGAGCTGGGCTGGTTTTGGGATGCAGTGGGGGAGGGGAGATTTTGAAGCTTGTGAAATCCACATTGATACCATTGGGCTGCAGGTTTCTGTTCCTACAACCTTCGGGTGGCGTTGTTGTGGCACTGCAGGAGGCACCTCTACTGGCTCCATCCCTGCCTCTTTAACTTGTCTGTCTCTTCTCCATCTTCTGTTCTCCTCTATCCATCTGCAATCTGCCTCCCCTTTCTCCCTATTTATTTCAGAACCTTGTCCCCTCCCTCTCTTCTGATGAAGGGTCTAGGCCCGAAACGTCAGCTTCTGTGCTCCTCAGAAGCTGCTTGGTCTGCTGTATTCATCCAGCTACACACTTTGTTATCTCGGATTCTCCAGCATCTGCAGTTCCCATTATCCCTGATACAACTTTCAGGAGTGAACTTATGCAACACTTCTGCACAGAATAGATGGTCGGAATTTGGAAAACTCCCCTGTTACTGGCAGATGATGCTAGTCCAATTTTTAATTTAAAATCTGAGACTGATAGCAATTTAAGGTAATCAAAGGTATAAAGCAGGATGGGACAAAGGGAGTTATGTCGCAGAGGGGCCATGATTTTACTGAATGGAAGGAGAGGCTCGGAGACAAAATCGATTAATTTTGTTCCCACTAACCTCAGTTCCTAAAGCATCTCTCACACCCTCAAGACATCCAAAGCACTTATCAGCCAGGAATTTCTTATAATAGTGTTGAAGTGCATTTTCCACTTCATCTATCAATTAAATTTCTCATCCGAAGGACTGCAGTTAGAGGGGGAAAATGACTTCACTCACAGGGCAGGAAGACTTTGCACCAGATGAAATCAGTCACATGGACCAAGGCTGAGCTGAACCAATGTCCGACTTGTGGATCTTCGTAAGGAGGTAGATTAGGCAATGTCTGGTTGGGAGACAGTGAGGTCAGAGGCTCTCCAGGGTACGTCAATGAAGGTGATGAGGCTGGATACGGACCAGGATGTAATAGTTTGATGTGGAGCAGAGGTCTGGTTTGAGAGATGATAGAAGAGTTGGCATTCAGCATTGAATTGAATTGAATTAGCTTCATTGTCACATGTACTCAAATGAGTACAGTGAAAAGTTTATAAAGAACAAAGAAACCTACAGCACAGGAACAGGCCCTTCGGCCCTCCAAGCCTGCGCCAATCAAGATCCTCTGTCTAACTGTCTAAGACATAAGTTGCCACTTTTAGCACCATTTTAGGTATAAGGGTGCTTAGGTACAATCCTTAGTCACAGAATAGAGAAACGAAGAAAAAGAAACATTACAACTATACACAGTATTGCCATAGGTCAGAAAAACAAGAAGCAAAGTTAGAAAGACAAACATTGTGGTCTCTCTGTTCAGGGCTCTCCGCAGTAGACCAGTGTAGTGGGGCCTCCACGTGATCGGATTGCTGGCTGCCGTCCCAGGGGCCAACCAGGCTGCTATCCCCGCTCCCACTGTGCAGAGTCGCTGGCAACCCTGCACCAGGCACGCTCATCACTAGCATCCTGCCCAGGCTGCTGGCTTCCTTGCTCCGGACCGCCGGCCCTACTTTGGAGGCTAGAAGTCAGAGATTGGAACCAAGTGTCTCAGGCCGAGAGTCTGAGAAGACAGAAGAGGACAAAAACCACAACAGGGAGGAAAAGAGGGAGAAAAAAAGAAAAAGAACTGCAGAGCAAATGAGCTCTCGCTGGAGCACCCTGCTCCACCACCATCTTACAGTAAAGTCCTTGGCAGCAGTTTTTATGGTCAACGTTTTACTTGAGAAAATTGAATGATTTTTAAACCCAGTCATGGAATGAGGCCCAGCCAGCATTTAATGCCCATCTCCCCATAGCCCCTGAGGTAGTGGTGGTAAGCCTCTTACTTGAACTGCTGCAGTCCAGGTGCTAGAGGTAGGCTTACAACATTTGAGTTCAATGATTTTAACAGCGATACATTTCCAGGTCAGGAGTGTGAGTGAGTTGGAGGGTGACTTGCAGACTGTTGTTGTGCTTGCCTTTTGAGGTGATACGATTGGAAGCTGCTGTATAAAATAGCTTTTTAAGTCACAGCATTGGAATGAGCGAGGAGTGAAGAATGGCTGGAGTGGGAATGGATTCAGGTGGACCTTCAATGTAAAAACCGAAAGGACTGCAGATGTTTTAAGTCAGGAACAAAAACAGAAGTGGCTGGAAAAGCTCAGCAGATCTGGCAGCACCTGTGAAGAAAAAGTCAGAGTTAACGTTTTGGGTCCAGTGACCCTTCCTCAGAACCTTCCATATTATGGTCAACTTGGGGAGCTTCCCCATCCGTTTCTATAATTCTGGAGAGGAACGGTAAATTAATACCTGGGACTGGATTAAAGACGGGTCTGAATGTCGATTTAATTGTAAGTTCTTTGCCTTGATCTTAAACACAACCGCCTGGTAACGTCCGGGGTAAAAAGTACCTGAACTTTCTGGAAAGCCCCGCCCCTTCCCCGGGCTGGGGGTTGTGGTGGTGGTGAAGAACAAGCGTCACGTGTCGCTGAGTGACGCCATCATCAATCCCGTCCGAAAGGTCGTCGCCGTGGAAACGGACCTAACGAGTCCATTGAAATCATGTACAAAACATCGCCGGTCATTATACATTCGATCGGTAAATCGATAACGGCGGGGGCTGGGGGAGGCGGACGGGTTTGTGTCCGTCTGGGTGGTGAGTTTTTGAGGGTGTGCGCGGATCGGAACAGGAGGCGGGGTTGGCGCCGCCGCCGCCATCATCCTCTATCCCGGCGTGCATCAGAGGTTGAAAGCCATGGTGGCGGTTGGAGGAGTTGTTGCTGCGAGAGGGGCTAAGAGAACAGGTAAAATGCAGGCAGGGAGGAAAGAGCTGAGTAACCCTGGGGAAAAGAGGCAGTTTGATGTCTCTTTATCGAACCTTACCACCGCAATTTACCGGTCTCGTCCTGCACAGGAACTCGGCCCAGGCTGTCAGTGTGGTCGGTCCCGGACAGTTGGGAACGGGGCTCTGACAACTCCTGGGCCTCGTCATATACTGTGAGGGAGTGTTGGGAGGTAAGGGAAGAGATAACTGATTTCTTCTTAGACCCCCAACTGTGGCTGGAGTCTTTACTTCCACATGGTGACTCCACTCCGTCCTCTTCTCCTGGAGGGAGGGTATTGACTTCTGAAAAAAATCTTGTTCCCTTTTAAAAGTCTGCGAGATTTTGTGCGGGCTCCTCACGTTGTACGTCCGTACCCAAGTGATCTGCTTTTGGAGTTACGATCCAAGGTTTAATACCGTCTCCAAGCACTTGGCTGGTGTAGTGTTTGTATTCGTATTTGTATATATTTTAACCAACCTGCTCAGGTATTATTGCACCCATCTGGAAGCAGGTGGGGGGGGCTTCAACCTAGTCCCCTGGCTCACAGGTAGAAATATTACCACTACGTCACCATAGCCCTCACTCGCATTTATATAGTGCCTCAACGTCGCAGAATGTTCCAGGAACGTTGCGAAATGCAAAGTTGGCATTGAGCCAAGGAAGAAGAATAGTCAGGCAGCTGAGTACAAACTTTGTTGGTAAGGTGGATTTCAAGGAACAACCTTGGGAGAGATGGATGGAGAGCATGAGGAGGAAATTCCAGATTAAGGGCTGTATGGCACAACTGCCAATTTAGGTCATAAAGGAGTGATGAGATGCACAAGGCATCATATGTAGGATGGCATGGCTAGCAGAGTTAGGGTGGGCTGAGCCATAGTGGAATTAGAAAATGTGGTTGATAAATTTAAAATTAAGCTGCCCAATACTCCTCCATGAAGCCTGACTGCTGTTAATGCGAAGCTGATTACTTCATGTCCTTTGTGCACGGGAACTTGTCATCTTTCTTCATGTCATACAGGACTCTATATCAATTTAACAAGCTGTTTGCTAACACACTATTGCAAATAAGAGGGTTCTGTTCAAGCGTGTAATCAATTAACAGCCTTTTTGAAAGACTGAGGTTAGCCACATAGCCAGTGTCAGTGATGCCCAGGTCATGAGAATGAACATGGCCCTTAAATTTGGGACCTTGATGATCTGTGCAACTACATGCATTGCATTTTACATGCCACTGTTTTTGTGATCAAATGCTTAATATTTAATGTAAATTTTTTTGCTTTTAATCGCTTGCAATTGTAAGGCCCCCTTGACGCTTAACTAAAGAATTCATATTGAATATATTTGTAGCATGTGCACTCAGAAAATTATTTCACCATATTTAACAATTTTTCAAGTTCACTCCTGATAGTCTTTTTAAGAGCATTTAATGCTGATTCATTCTTTTAAATTCCTTTTTAAGAAATATTATTTTCAGTTTATCCATGGCCAATCATTATATTATAGCCTATTTGATTCAGGACTTTACACTCTTGCTTGGAAGAAATTAGGAGCTCCAAACTGTGGAAATCGGGGAGTACAAGTATTCAAAACTAATCTTAGAAAAAATGTCATTTTTGGGTTAGAAGCTATAAGAAATACAACTTGATATGTTGGTATTCTTGGATGAAAATTGAACTCTAATCTTGTGCACATTAATCTGGAATGCATTATTTAAAATGACCTTGCATTCTTGTTGCGTGTTAATTCAGCGTATGAAGTTTAGAAGTGCTTTGTTTGTCGTGACTGACTTCTACTCTTCTCTAGTGAGGTGTGTTTATTTTTTGGGGGCAGAGGTGCAGTGTACAGTTCATTAGAAGCAGCAGGCCTGTTGCCTTACACCAGTGATCCCTGTGTAACCTTGCCCATACAGTTGGTCATGGCAGTACTCTTCCCTTTCCAACATGGTGAGTTAACTATTATCAGCCTTTTCATTGTAATTGTGTTACTGAGGCTATTGCAGTACACTGTTGAGGCTAGCACACCTCAGGCTATAATAGAAATCAAACATGAGACTTAGGCGCAGTTAATGACATGCACAACTCTTGGGGCATTGACTGCCATAATAAAAAAGTCTGATAAGAACATATGAATAAGAGACTTCAGAACACAGAGGAATGCAGCATGGGGTGAATTGTTTTTGGAGAGCTAACACAGACTTGATTGGGGCCCCTTGGCTGCCTTCTGTGATACTAGTCTGTGTGACTTGTACCACAAGTGTATTTTCTCTCCAACTTGTGAATGTAGTTTTGTCACATGCTGTTTGTAAAAACTAAACATGAGCAAAATGTTGGTTGCACTTCCAATATTATGGCATTGTTTGCACTTTTGACTGTGCAGTACTTTGGAAAGCCTTGAGATTATGACAGGTACATTCAAGTGAAATATTTTCCAAGCATGTTTGTTTTTTCTGTGTTGATAACTGCTTGTTTCCCTATTATCCAGAAAATTCTACAGTTCTGCCATAATCCTCTGTACAACATGGGTGACAATGACCCAGATAAAGGCAAACTTGTCTCTGAGAATAACAATGTTACGTACTATGAAACAGAAGATGATGAAGAGGAGGTGACAAGAGAGGATAAAATGGGATTTTCTGGTAGAAATGGCCTGGTATCTCCTTCCTCTGGGACCGTTTATGATCGGACAACTGTGCTGATAGAACAGGACCCAATTGGCTTAGAGGAGGATGAGGATGAAGACGAAGGCGAAAACAATAATAACTTGGTGTCATTTTTATCTGGAAGCGGAGAGGACAACTTTTATTTGATCTCAGATCCTGATGGAATGTCACAGGGTTATGTCCATCACACCATTTCTCCTGATCAGATTCAGTTCACTATCAATCCTGGATCCACGCCTATGCCCAGGAACATAGAAGGCGCCACACTCACCCTGCAGTCAGAGTGTCCAGAAACAAAGGTTAAAGAGGTAAAGAATCAAAGTAGCTTGGCAGGCTGGCAGATTCTTTTGCTACATTTTCAGTTAAAATGTGTATGTGTGAAGATACTTCTGCACTCTTGCTCGCTCAATTTCCTCCCTCGCCACGTCTGCGAACTTTGTGTCTGGATGTCAAAATTATCATCCTTTCAAATTGCTTTACAGTTTTTTTTGCCCCAATCAATGTTCCCTCTGATTTTTCTTTCCATCCATGTGGGTCTCCAAGGTCCATGTGCTGAAGTCAGTGTCACATCAGTGTGCTGACACAGACTGTCATGTGTGGAACCTTGGAGTAGCAAGAGGCACATAGCCACGCAAGCTAGAAGGAATGTTTGCCCCGCTCTCCCTTTTCATAATTTAAGCCTTACATCCATTTCCTTGTCCTCGTGTACCTTTCATTTCCTCTGACTGAGCTATTCCTCATGTTTCACTGGTTAAGTTCAACCATCGGAGGCCGATTTCAGTTGCCGTGTTCCTGTCCCCTGGAAATTTCTTCATCCTTCTCCCTATGGCTGAGCCTATAGGATCCCGTTGAACACTGCATATGTTTTTATCACTTTGTCTATTCTTCTGCCCTCCACGACGTAAAACAGTTTGAAACTTTGTTTCTCACATGTCAGGAATGCTGCAAAAATGTTAATTATATTGAAGTGGAACTTGTGCCAATCCTTGTTACACTGAGGCAAGGAATGCCAGCAAGTATTTAGCTTGTGCATTCCAGGATATTAGTAAAGTGTGGCTTATCTAACCAAGCCAGTGTGCTATCATGGTCCTATCTCAATATTGTAAGTTGCATATCATATTTTTTGAGATGGGTTTCCAGTTTTAAACACTTGTCAATATTTAGAAACTTTTAAAATATTTGCTAGAAAAAAGAAACTGGCGCTTCTGAAGAAGAGTCCCAACCTGAAACATCAACTTACCTGTTCCTCTGCTGCCTGGCCAGCTGTGTTCCTCCAGCTTCACACTGTGCCATAACTGGCATAAGAGGCTAGTTTTGTGAAATTTTGCGAAGGGTTATTTGATGTGTAATATGCACTTTAAACAAATGCTACTAGATTTTCCAAATTTCTGAATTTGGATGGATTGTGGTACAACTCAAATTAACATCTGAGACTTCATCCTGGAGTTCTTTATAGTCTTGCCTGTATTTAAAAATTGCATTTATTATGGCATTAAGTATTTCATTTCGGGTCATTTTCCTGCACTCCTAATTTCTATATTTCTATGTTCTTTGACTGATACTATGATATTGGAGTTAATATTCTGTTTGATGGGATAGACTATAAATCTATTTGTGCTAAGAAATAGGATCAAGCTGGTTGAATTTAAATACAGTACTTTAAGGGAAAAATTGGAATTGAAAACTGATCTTGGTGATGCTACAATGTCACCATCATCAATTTGCAATTTAAAAACGCATTCCTAATCTTCCTTTTGAAAAGGAAATTTTGCTGTCATTACTTTATCTGGCCTACATATGTCACCGGCCTCAAAGTAATGTGGTTAAAATCACTGCAAATCATTCAAATGTAAGGTTCAAAATGCATTTTCTCTTAAAGGCTGTTGAATTCTTCTCTGCGTTACTTTTTGATTCTCAATGACTTTTTTATTTGGGTTACGCAGTCATGTAATAACAGTACTTTATGTATTGTGTTGATACATAAATTCGTACAGAAGCAAGATTGAAACCATTCATCTGAATATTAAGTTGTCACTGCTCAGTAAACTTAAAGCCACAACATGCAATACAATAGTTTTCAAACAGTATGGAGCTAGAGGAACACAACAGGCCAGGCAGGATCAGAGAAGCAGGAAAGTTGACCTTTCGGAGAAGGGTCCTGACCCAAAATGTCAACTTTCCTTCTCTCTTGCTGCCTGGCCTGCTGTGTTCCTCCAGCTCCACATCGTGTTGTCTCTGACTCCGGCATCTGCAGGTCTTGGCTGTCTCTGAATAGTTCCTAAATACCACTTTCTTAAAATTAGTGTATGACTACAGGTACATGTTAACAGAAATTTTAAAATACTACAGTTATCCATGCAGCTGTTTCTGCAAATATGCTTTCAGTCTGGTGATGTCAGTGTTTCTGTTGCTCATGAGATTAAGGAATTGTCAGTTGTTAAACTTTAATTTCAATTGCTATATTTTCCATGTACCAAAGCACTTTAACTTCGTTGGCCTTAAGGAAGAGATTCCACAGTCACTTGTTGGAATTGGTTATGTTAGCAATTTGAAGTTTTCTTGACTCCCAGTTAGCTGAGTATTCATTATTGAGGGGGATCTCTTTCCCACTGCAAAACTCTTGTAATCTCTTGGGCCTTGAAACTGCTTGACCATGTCCTGAAGCAAACCAGATACTCCGCCCACAGCCAACAGCTGCAGAGGAGACAGCCACACTGAGCCCTGCCGAATCTTCGCCATCTCCCCCGGCCTCCCCCTGACTGAGGATGAATGGTCAGTCCTCAGTAAGGAGCTCACCTTTTGTCCCCCTCTACCCACACACCAACGAATACCAGCCACGTTTGGACATCGAGCAGTTTTTCCGCCGCCTTGGACTTCTCTACCTCTCCACCTATCTTCTCCTCTATCCATCTTCGATCCGCCTCCCCCTCTCTCTCCCTACTTATTTCAGAACCCTCTTCCTATCCCCCTTTTCTGATGAAGGGTCTAGGCCTGAAACGTCAGCTTTTGTGCTCCTAAGATGCTGCTTCTCCCTATCTACTCTGTACTGCCTGCTCAAGATTTTGAAAGCCTCAGTCAGATCTTCTCTCAGGTGACTTCATTCCAGGGATAACACCCATAACTTCAATTTATTATCATAGCTGAAGTTTCTTAAACTTCGAGCTATTCCAGTAGATCACCTTTTTGCACTCCAGTGCATTCATATCTTGTCTATAATATGGTGCCCACAACTATATGCAATACTTCAGCTCCGGTCTAGCAAGATCACCATCACTTGCATGGGTACTCCTTGCCACTATCTAAAAGCCAAAAGCAGCCTGGCTTATTGATGCCCCCCAACTGTCCTGCCACCTTCAGTGATCTGTGTTTACATAGCTGCACGCCCTTTAGAAAGTACATCACCCCTCTTCTTTGTATTGAATATCTGCCATCTGTTTGTCCAGTCTCCCAACTTATCAGTGTTCTTTAGTTTACAGTTCTTCCAAGTTTCATGCCTGCAAACTTTGAAATCGGCCCCTGCACACCAAAATCCGTACCATTAATATATGGTAGGGATGCCAAACTGATGTTTGGGAAACACTACTGAAAACCTTCCTCCAGCCTGAAAAGTGTCCGTTGACCATTAGACTGTTTTCTATCACTGTCAGTTCTGTATCTGTGTTGCTGCTGTACCTTTGATACGATGACCAACAACTTCCTTCAAGTTTATTTTGAAGCACTGTATCAGAATGCCTTCTGGAAGTCCATGTATACCGCATTACTGCCATCAACCTTTTTTACCTGTTCAGAAAACTCCAAATTAGTTAAAGTGCAGTTAAGTGAAATCCTGGCATTATTTCTGTAAAATGAAACAGCTCCAGCTAAACCACCCTCCCATGGAGGAAAAGAAGCCACTACAAATGCAGAAGCAGCATTTCTTGTATGAACATTCATCTAATTTTCTGTCCAACTTGTTGTCTGGTACTAGGTTCATTTCCAGAAATGTGAGGTTGCATTTTTTTAGTATGAGATTATAAATTAAAAGCACACAATTCTTCAGAGTTTTGAGATGTGATTGTCATGATAGTCAGTGAAACTATTATTGTTTGTGCTTCTTATTCTGGCAATGACATTGGTTTCATTTTGGGCTCTTTCTTTTAAGTTTGCTTGCTGCAAAAGTTACAGCAGATGTCTGGCCAGAAGCAATTGTCTTGCCCCTCACTGGATGAGCATTCAGGATTATAGTACCCTGCAGTCCAGAATCAGTTAGTGTATCTAAAGTCAACAGGTTCTTTGACAGCATTTTCCTCTAGGTTTGGTACATTCTCTTGATACTCATGCTAACTATAATTACGGAAAGATGAGTGTAATTATCGTTGTTCGTGTGTTTGTAAGGTAGGTAAGTGATTCCCCACAGTGCTTGTTTAATAGATGGAATTATCAGTACTGTAATGGAGTTTTATTGTTTAAAACGTTTTAAAATAATTCCTTGGGATGGTCTGTAAAGTGAGCGAATTAAGAGTGGTCAGTCAGTGGAGCTGAAAATATGCAGTGTAAAGTCATGTTAAATTTTTGTTGAGTCCATGATTGATTTATAGAGGTCTTGAAGTAATGATTGCAGACGTATTAATTGCCTGTCTACTGCAATAGGTTTCACTGTTTGCTCCAATCCCTTCCTGTACCATAACTGGGTCATGTTACTGCTGTTGCAAAAGCTGAAAGTGCAGTCAGGTTGAATCACATCAACTTTGCAAGCAGTGAACTCAACACAGCAAGGCATGTACTGAATTGGCTGTCTTTTGGTACGAAACTGAAATGGATGGCTAATTCTATTCTGACTAGTTTCAGGTATGGGGGTGGTGTTTATTGGTTGGCGGACTTCTGGTTAGCTGCTGGCTATGGTCAGGTGCTTCTAGTAAGCAGCACTGGAGTGGTGGCCTCCAGTTGTGAGCTGCTGATTATGGACCATTTGCATATGGTGAGTGGGATTTGTGGTCTGCAGTAATTATGTTTTGTTCTTTCTCTATATTTAAGGATCATAAGTGTAATCTAGTTGTATTGTAAATACAAAATGTGAAACAGCAATTAGTATTTTAGGAGCACAGACTCTTTCAAGAAGTTGTTCTCTTACGTAGTATTTGCTGTGCAGAAACTCCTGAGACTGTGTTCATGCTACATGAGTCTCCTCCCACAATGCTTCACCTAATCTTTGAGCATGCTTTCTATTTCATTCTTCCTTGCCCTTATCTATCTTGCCCTTTAAAATAAAATAATTTTTATTGCCTGACAAGGGCAGTCATGGGAACACCACCATCTTGGTTGCTCTCTGTCACACAGCATCCTGATTTGGAAGATCTTGTCATTCATTTGCTGTTTCTATAACTCCTCACTCAAGAACATTGTGGGAGAACTTGGACAGACTGCATGGTTGAAGAGACAGTTTCCCTGCAATCACCTTGGAAGTAATGATGGACTACAAACATTGGCCTTTGGTTAAATTGCATCCCATGAATGAATAGTTCTTAAAATATTGTTTTTGTGCTAATCATCTCAACTACATGTGATAACCAGTTTTACGTTTTAACCAACCTTTGTGGTTTTGAAACCACACAATCCTTATTGGATTTGTTTCTGACTCTTGTGATCCTTGGTTAATTCTCCAAGTGCTGTAAAGATTTTCTCCATCTGGTTTGTGTTTAAATATACACTTGGTTTGTGGATTAAATCCTTGGATAACAGATTACTTCTCGGAAAAGAAATCCAAGCTAAATTTACCTTCAGCCTCTATAACTGGTTTTTACCTCCATTTTTGCTGCCCACTTCTAGTCTGTGTGCTGTTGAAGGATCTGTTGCTGTCAGTCATCTTTTGGTACCTTGCTTAAGTGCTTTATCCCCTTTTGTGATCCCAGGTGATAAGCATCTTGCGTAGTAACTTCAAACCAGTGTATAGGGATCTCGTGGTGTAGTGGAAGTATTCCTACCCCTGGGCCAGATAAATGAGTTCAGGTTGTGCCTGCTGTAGAAGTATGTCATAACAAAGCTATACATGTTGACTTGAAAAATCTTAAGCCAGAGTATTTAGCCTGGTGGAATCAATATTCAACAATACCAATAGATTTTGAGGATCAGGCAGAATATTTATAAAGTGTTCAGTTCTAAACTTGTATGAAATATTAATTGGAAAATGACAGCCCCGTGGCTCAGTGGTTAGCACTGCTGCGTCACAGCACCAGGAACCCAGGTTCAATTCCAGCCCAGGTGACTTCTGTGTGGAGTTTATACATTCTCCTAGTGTCTGCGTGGGTTTCTTCCAGGTGCTCTAATGTCCAAAGATGTGCATGTTAGGTAGGTTGGCCATGTTAAATGGCCCATTGTGCCCAGGGATGTGTAGGTTAAGTGGATTAGCCATGGGAAACGCAGGGTTACAAGAATAGTGGGATGCTGTTCAGAGTGTCATGTGGACTTGTTGGGGCCAATGTTACCATGCTGCAGGTATTTGTGGATTGTTAGAATTGGATGTAGGTGTGTTTTGAATTTTTTTTGGGGAAGGATTATCTTGCAAAGCAAAAACACTGGCTACAGCAACAGCAATGCTGCGTTTTGTAAAGAGCGGATGTTGCGTTGGAAACACCAAAGATGATTCTTCCCAGGCACTGAATGCTGTGGGTAACGTCAAAAATTTGAGAATGGTGCGAGGTGGCAGTTAGGACAATGACAGCAGCAAGTCAGATTTGCCAGCTGTGTTGAACGGTGAAACATGATTGATAACGTTAATATATGCTTAGACATGCAAATAGACCTCTTGCTCACTAACAATGAAGCAAGCTGTCATCATGTAGTTTCCCACCTGTTGGCACCTAGTTTATTTCCAGCAAATCCTGACATGAAAGCCAGTGGTACACTGACGACTCCAGCTTGTTCCTCTGGCCCTCCAAGGAACCCACGCCATGGCAGTGACTGCATGCATCCCAACCCCATCCTCCAGATCACTGTCAGCAAACCGGTGCAGTTTTTTCCTGTGTTTGATAGGAACCATACAGAACAGCAACTGACTGCCAGCATTTGACAGGTACCCAGCAGGACTTCAAAGATAGTGCCAGGAATCCTGGGGTTGTGGCAGTGGGAGAATATAAAATCCATGCTGCTATACCCAGAAAAGTTAATCCAGCTAACTATAACTGATCCAAGAACCTCCACTCCTCCTCATCCCTGCCCCACTCAAAGCCTCCCTTTCCCAAACTTGTGTAGGACCTCTCCTTTATTCGATACAGAATCCACACCCAACCAATGACTTTTCTGTTCATGTTGTATGTTTGCAAGATTCTCTTCTACTCACCTCCATTTGGAGAACGCACTTGCCACTCAAACTGGAGCAGTTCATCAACTTGGTTAACAACTTGCACCCCGCCCCCAAATTCACTTGGTCTTTCTCGGATGCCTTCTTCCCCTTTCATGACCCCTCTGTTTGTTTCCATTTCTGGTGATTTACAGATCGACATTATAAACCCATGGGTTCCCATAGCTACCTAGACTGCCTCCTCCCACCCTGTATTCTGCAAAAACTCCAACCTGTTTTACCAGTTTCTCCATCTAATCGGAGCAGATGCAATCGTGAAGACTTTCCACTCCCAAGCATCCCTGTTGTCTGCCTTTTTCAAACAATGCTGTTTTCCCCACTCTGTCATCCAGACAGCTCTCCACCATGCCGCCTCCATTCCTTGCTCCACAGCTTTTAACCACCACCCCCAAAACATAATGTAGATAGGATCCCCCTGTCCTTACTTTCCACCCCACCAGCCTCCGCTTCTAATGCCTCACCCTCTCTTCTATCAACTCCAATTAGATCCCACCACCTGGAACACCTTCCACTACCCCTGTGCCTCTGCCTTCCACAAGGACCATTCTGTTGCCACTTCATAGTTCGCACCACACTCCCCACCAAGCTGCCTGGTACCTTCCCCTGTAACCATAAAAGATGTGACACTTGCCTACGTACACTCTCCATCCAGGGCCCTAAACTGGTGGCTGAACCAACTGTGAAGATTGGTTTGACCAAACCAAAGGACTTTTAATATGAACTCTCCTTGCTTTGAATGCGTACTGCCAGTTTGCACAACATAAAGTTTTAAGGTACCAGAATGGTTTGTGAAGCCATGATTAACTTAATGAACATGATATTCCTGCTATCTAAATGGCAGGATCTAATTTGTGTTGAATATAGGGAGAAAGATGTTATTAACTTGAACTGGATCTAGTCACAATTTGATTTCTGAATTAGTTGCAGTTCATTAGAGACACCGGTGTTTGACTTTTGACTTTCCCCAGCCTGTTAATGGCAGGCAGAAAAGAGGGTGGAGCTGTGTAGAACAGTTTCCTACTCATATCTGCACTAGTTTCCTTGAGGAGCCCAAGAAAGCAGATTAGCTGTGAACTTCACGTTGACATGTAACCAATTTATATCATAAAGATATTAATAGGTATGCTTTTTTTTTCCCCTGGTTGTTTGACCTTGGCAATATTTTCCAGGCATTAAATTACTTCTGTGCCACATGAAGAAGTTCCCAACCCATTGGCTGTGACTTGACTGTGGAGATGTGGGCGCCTATGGTGCTGTGACCAGTGATGAGGACATGAACAGTAAAGGCTGTATCTGTAACTCAAATCGTGTATCCAGAGAGATTTCCCTTCCACTCTGGGGCATCTATTGTCCTGTTCCCTTAACTACTGAGTTGTCTGAAAGCCTTTGCTGCCTTCATGTTGAAGTTTTTTTTTAATTTAGCCTTTGGCCTTTTTCTTTGTTTTGCTCCTTGTGGTTCCTGACCTCCTTTAGCCTCACTTGTTACTTGATAGGGTTGTTGAGGATTCAGAGCTGATGTGTCTCTGGGCTGGCAGAATTGAGAGCAGCTTATCATCTTTAATTGACAATCAGCTTGGAGGCACCCAGTTATCTGGGGTGCAAAAAGGAAGATTAGTTCTTCATATTTGGAAGAAAGTGGGCTTATCAGTGATAGGCAATATGGTTTTGTGCAGGGAAGGTCATGCCTTACCAAGTTAGTAGAATTCTTTAAGAACGTGACAAGGTTAATTGATTGAGGGAAAGGCTGTAGATGTCAAATACATGGATTTCAGTAAGGCGTTTGATAAGGCTCCCCATGGCAGGCTGATGGAGAAAGTGAAGTCTCATTGGGTCCAGGGTGTGCTAGCTAGATGGATTAAACAACTGGCTAGGCAACAGGAGACAGAGGGTAGTAGTAGAAGGGAGTTTCTCAAATTGGAGACCTGTCACCAGTGGTGTTCCACAGGGATCTGTGCTGGGGCCACTGTTGTTTGTGATATATGTAAATGATCTGGAGGAAGGTGTAGGTGGTCTGATCAGCAAGTTCGCAGATGACACCAAGATTGATGGAGTAGCTGATGAAGGGGACTGTCTGAAATTACAACAGGATATGGATAGACTGGAGAGTTGGGCAGATAAATGGCAGATGGAGTTCAATCCGGGCAAATGCAAGGTGATGCATTTTGAAAGATCAAATTCAAGGGCGAACTACACAGTAAATAGAAAAGTCCTCGGGGAAAATTGATGAACAGAGATCTTGGTGTTCAGGTCCATTGTTCCCTGAAGGTGACAACACAGGTCAATAGGGTGGTCAAGAAGGCATATGGCATGCTTTCCTTCATTGGATGGGGTATTGAGTACAAGAGTTGGCAGGTCGTGTTGCAGTTGCATTAGACTTTGGTTCGGCCACATTTAGAGTAAGGCGTACAGTTCTGGTCGCCACATTACCAAAAGGATGTGGATGCTTTGGAGAGGGTGCAGAGGAGATTCACCAGGATGTTGCCTGTTATGGAAGGTGCTAGCTATGAAGAGAGGTTGAGTAGATTAGGATTATTTTCTTTAGAAGGACGGAGATTGAGGGGGTACCTGATTGAGGTCTACAAAATCGTGAGGGGTATAGACAGGGTGGATAGCAAGAAGTTTTTTCCCCGAACTACTAGGGGTCATGAGTTCAAAGTGAGAGGAGGAACGTTTAAGGGAGATATGCGTGGAAAGTTCTTTACACAAAGGGTGGTGGGCGCCTGGAACGCGTTGCCAGCGGAGGTGGTAGACGCAGACACGTTAGTGTCTTTTAAGATATATTTGGACAGATACATGGATGGGCAGGGAGCAAATGGACACAGAACGTTAGAAAATAGATGACGGGTTAGACAGAAGATCTTGATTGGCGCAGGCTTGGAGGGCCAAAGGGCCTGTTCCTGCGCTGTAATTTTCTTTGTTCTTTATATGTCAGTAAGTGTATGCCCAGGACCCCTAATTGATTCTGACATCTGGCTCCTGTAATTGCTCGCTTTCGATTTCAGGCGACAGTGGAATATTTGTGTAATTTGAAACTGTACCTTGCCATGATTTCTGTGTGGAATCTGATCTAATTTTACTGTCATTGAACTATTCACTAAATTATCGCATGTTTCTCTGTTTTTATTCTTTTGAGGTGTAAGCATCCTAAATGAGGCCAGTAATTTTTTTTGTTGCCCACCCCAAGTTACTCGAGCTGAGGAGCTTGCTTCACTGTTGCACTGTGTAGTTAAGCCAGTCCCATTGTTGACGTCTGTCTTTGCACATCTGCCAGATAAGGTAACAATAGCTGATTTCCTTCCCTAAAGGACATTAATGAACCAGATGGGTTTTTGAGACTAGCTTTTATAGTTCCATAGTTAGTTACAAAGACCAGCTGTATGTTCCACATTATTGATTGAATATAAATTCCTTGAGCTGTTTTAGTGAGATCTGAATGAGACATTAATGGTAGTGGTTTAATCTAACAGTCACCATACCTTAGGTCATGAAAGTGGAACCTTGTGGCTTCAGCTGACATGGTACCTCTGATATTATCACTATACTGCCTTCCCACTTTACATTTGCCTGTTTGTGGTATCGTGTTTTATCAAGGCTTGATTAGATTCTCTGAATAAGGATAGAGTGTGACAATGTTACATTTATTTCGCACTTTTTAATGTAGAATGCCCCAAAAGACCTCTGGCATCATTAAAATGTAACTGGATGCTAAGACAAGGAGGATATTTGGCAATATGATCAAAAGTTCAAGTGAGCCATAGAGTTTAAGCAAGATCTTAAAGGAGGGAAAGCAGGTGCATGGATTTAGGAAAGGAATTTCAGAGAATGGAAACTTAAGGGCTCCTGTGGCATCTAGGTTCAAGTCCCACCTGTTCCACAGGTATGTGGTAATATATTTGAAATGATTGATTTCAGAAAATATCAGTACAGAACCTGGGCGTGCAAAGGAATAGTGATTAAATGCTCTGAAGGGTTGGGGAGGGATGCAGCTGATGAACTGTATTCTTGGGTGAAGTGAGTAGGGACAGGGTAGTTAAGCATGGTTGAATGATCTGCAGCTGTATAGTTAATAAAGATTTGAATTGGAAGGAGAGATATTAGGGCATGAACAGATTCAAATATGGATGAGAATTTGATAGGAAGTAATTCGTGACCATACTGGCTCCTGGATAATTGGTAATAGTGGAATGAATCAGCGAACGGCTCCTAACACAGGATTGGGGCAACTTTTGGGGAAAGCTTGATATTTGTGGATATTTTCTGGAATAATTTATAGTTTAAATTTGCTACATTTACTGATCACTTGAAGATTCTTTTGTGGTCGTCAAGTTACAGGAATTTGTGTGTTGGAGCCAATCTGTTAAAACCCAATATTGAATCTTTGCATACTTACTCAGTATTCAGCTACACGATAAGTTGGAAATCAAGTTGTTGCATTTGGACATTTTCAGTCTAAAGCTGATAGGTTGTTGCATTGTTAAAACACCAGAAGAAAAGAATAAAATCCAGCTGGAAAGTGATATTTTAACACTTCGTTTTCTTCCCTCCCTTGCCCGTCTCCTCTCTGTTTGCCATTCTCCCTTTTCCCACTCCTGCAACCTCTCCTCCTTGTGTGCTTGCCCACCCACAAAAATAAAAACAGGTGAAACGATACCAGTGCACGTTTGAAGGCTGTCCGCGCACATACAGCACGGCAGGAAACCTGCGGACACATCAGAAGACTCATCGTGGTGAATACACGTTTGTTTGTAATCAGCAGGGCTGTGGCAAGGCCTTTCTCACATCTTACAGCCTGAAAATCCATGTCAGAGTCCACACCAAGGAAAAGCCGTTTGAGTGTGATGTGCAGGGTTGTGAAAAAGCATTTAACACACTCTATCGGTAAGTTGTTACCTCTTATTCTCCTAAATTGCAGATGGTTTAGGGCCAGGTTGCACAGTTTCTTAGCGGACAGTGCTCCCAAAGTGAATTTTGGCTGGACCACTTTCCATGTAGGCATATCTTCCTTTTAAGTAGAGATCAAAACTGTGTGCACTATTGTTGGGCAGTTAAAAATATAAGAACCATGGATGCTGTAAATCACAAACAAAAACAGAAGTCGCTGGAAAAGCTCAGCAGGTCTGGCAGCATCTGTGAAGAAGATATCCGAGTTCATGTTTCTGGTCCAGTGACACTTTGCCAGAACTGATGGTAGCTGGGAAAACTTTGGTTAATGTGCATAAAATAGGGAGGGGGATGGGGTAGGGAGTAAATGATGATAGGATCAAGTCCAAAGAAGTCGAACAGCAGTTGGATAGACAAAGGAGCTAATAAGGATCTGGCTAGGAGGGTGAATAGCTGTTAAAGGGGACTGTTAGTGACTAACCATAGGTAATGTGTAATGGCAACCTACATGATATCGAGGCCTGGTGTGTTGGGTAGTGGAGTGGGGGCTAGGAGATGGGAGAGTTTAGACCCTAAAATTATTGAACTCAGTATTGAGTCTAAAGGATTGCAGCCACCCCCCCCCCCCACCTCGTGCGCCGCTGTGCCCCCCCTCCATGCTAATATATTACCCCAAATGTCTGGATCTTGAATTTGAATTTAGTCCTTTTGCGTGGTACCTTGTGCAGTTCTTTTTCTGATGTTTCCCTACACTTATCATACTAGTTTCACAATTTAAACCATATGAAGCCCGCCTCAGATCTCTAACTTCTCTGTTTATTTTTCTGTTATCCTTTCTTGAATAGTTTTTATTGGATTGGATATGTTTTACAATTTCAAAAGTTAGAATCAAATGGTACATCCATTATCTTAGAATTTGAGGATGGAGACAGTTCTGCAGGTTGGGCTTTTCGTTTCTGCAGTTCCTCTGATTCTTTTTGCCGACTGATATAATTATTTTAATTCATCGCTCTCGTGTATGCTTGCACATCATTATTTCCTTGACTTGTCTTTGAATAAGAAGTGGCTGTCATATAAATTGATGAGCATGAGAATGCTCCTTGGCTTCTGTAGTGGAGAGGGAGGAGAATGGATGCTCTTGAAGCACTTTTTCCTGAACATTAAACCAGAGTTTTCTCAAGTGATCTGTGCTGCATGTTTTGCACCTCCTGTGAATTGGTTCAGGTTCTCTCAGCCCAAGCATGTAGCTTGATAGACTAGGCACAACAATAGTCAGTCTTGCTGTGGAGTTCAACCTTCTGTAAATTCTTTGAGAAGTGACGAGATCAAGTTAATAAGTTTAAAACTGGGTTTCTTTTCAGAATTTTTGGTACAGAAGGCCTATTGTATTCCCAGTAATAAAAATAAAGTGCTTATAAATGTCAGCAAATTTGTTAACATCTGTGCTCAAAGAAAGAGAATTATTGCTTCAATTCCAATATGACACTCTTCTTTGGAACTCTTAGAAATTCCAAAAAGAAATGTTAACTTTTCATTTCTGATTCCCAGCCTCCACAGTTCGTTTTTCTTCAATATACCATGTGTTCTTAATTTATTCAGCAACACTGAAAATTAAGACCACTCATAACTCTTGTGGTGCAATGTTTAATCTGTTTGAGTTAAGTCTGTTGTAGCCAGTCCACGATCTGCAAGGCAAAAATCAGGAGTGTGATGGAAAACTCTTAGCTGGATCAGCTTAGCTCCAGAAAACCTTGACAATATTTGGGACAAACCAGTTTGCTTGATTGACAGCCCAGCCACCACCTTTAAACAGCAGGCCAATAGTGGAGAAAGTGTAATGCATAGTGGCAGTGGTGTGTACCACCTACAAGATGCACTGTGGCAACTTAGCAAGGATGCTTGAACAGCACCTTCAAATCGCTGGCATCCAGAATGAGGGCAGTAGCTGCACGAGAGTAACACCACCTGCAAGTTCTCCTCCAAGCCATTTACCATCCTGACCAGGCACTCTATTGCCTTTCGATGATTATGCTTGGTCAAACTCCTGGAGCTCAGTTCCCAACATACTGTGGGAATCCCCATACCACACAAACTGCAGTGGATTGAAAGATGGGCCATGACTTTCATGAAAGCAGTTGGACAATAAATGTCATTGATACCCGCATCCATAAACAAATGAAAAAAACAAGAACTGAAAGAACAGGTTGCTGGGAAAGCTCAGCAGGTCTGGCGGCATCTATGCAGAGAAATCGGTTAACATTTCAGGTCAAGCAGCCTGATGAAGGCTAACCCAACCCAAAACATTAATGCATACAAGAAAAACCTCTGGCTTCTCTCTTGATTTGCAGCAAGTCGCCAATGAAGGTCGAACATAGTTGCTGATAAGTTTTTGATTCCTCTTAAATTCTGTGGAGGGTTGTGCATTGGTGTGGCCATGGCACTTAAATTATTATTGCAGATGCATGGGATGCTTAGAATTTGTTCAACTTGTAGCTTTGTTTCCCTCAGCACCTTGAAGATTATGCATTAGTGAATGCATCGCATTCATTTCCTTTTTCACAATGTTGCATAATACACTGCAACAAACAGGGTTTAATGACGTTTTTAAACAAGATTGAACAAAAATATTCACAAGTTCTGTTTTAAATTTCAATGCATTTCTTTTTAGGGTTGGATTAGTTGTGTTCCAGTCAGAATAATTCAGTCACTTGTGTTCAGTGGTGGCAAATCACAAACCTCAAAGCCTCAAGAAGTTAGATGCATGAAATTTGATCCCAACTGATATTGAGGTCAGATAGACCTGATCTTGTTAAAATCCGGCCTATTGGATTTTTTTTTGATGTGATGGTCACTCAAAGAAATGTAAGCACGTAATGCTGAACATTATCTTAAAGTAAAACAAGCTAATTACAAAAAGCAAGAAAACAGTTATCCAAATATAAAATGTAGCTGGAATGATCTGAAAATATATTGTAAAACAAGACTTATTCTCTAAAACCATTACCTGACTGTGTTTGAAATCTGGAGAAATTACCCTTCAATATCAAATTGAGATTTGACCCAACTGCTTTCCTGCAGTTCTGACCAATGAGTTGTGAAGTCTTACAAATACTCATGAAACAAAACTTAGTCTTGGCAATTTTTAAAAATGTTCTGCAGGTTTCACATGAAGCATTCCTGGTTTGGGCGATTCACGAACCAACTTCTACAGCAAGATAATTGTGTCTTCCCTCAACTATCCCATTCTCCTTTTAAGGGAAAGTATGTTTGCTTCTGCCCCAAGGCTTTCAATCTGTGGGTTTCCTAAACGACGATCACTCCTTGATTATCCCAAACCAAAAGCAAGCAAGTGCCTTTGCATGTTTATCTTAACACCCTGTTTATAAAACTGAGTCTCAACAATCTTCCATTAATACGACAAGGGCTTTGTGGCTGCCTCTTCTCTGATGTATACTGGGTTTGACCATGGTTCTGGAAGGGCATACTGACTTGTTAAAAAATCTTTCACAAAAGAATTCGACAATGAATCCACTAATTGGAAATCTAGATGCTAAAACTGCTATTGAGGCACTTGTACATAAACCTCAGCTTTAAATTATTTATGCTTTGTTAATTGGCCAGTGCAGAAGAAGAACTTATTGCTGAAACTCTTGGTGTTTTTCACATTAACTTTAACCAGTTGACTTTTATCCAAAAGATAACACTGCCTCTGCTGCACTAGAAGAGCAGCTTGGAAGAAGTGTTCCAGTTAGTGTGGGATTCGAACTTAGGGCCTTGTGATGTAATTCATCTAAGGTGAATTTTAAAAGAAGTAGTAACTTGATGGGTGTTTTGTTTACTTTAGATTGGAGAGAGCCGATCGTGTTTTATATTTCACTCCAGTAGCTACCTATTTGAGGTATTGTAGACCAAGCAATCTCAAAGGAAGCATGTATTTTGGTTCATTAAATCAGTGCTTCTCAGTATCGATTTTGTTACAGAGGCTTGTTTGTGGTTGAGGTTTCCCCTGGGAAAGGCGTATTGTAAGTCAGTCACAGGCCACAGTGCATTGAAGTTAGTTTACACAAAACGGCACTTTTCCACTCCCAACACCCAAACTACTAAATATTCGGTTAGAAGTGGTATCAAAGTAATGGTTGCACCCTCTGGCTTGTGCCAATATACTGGGTCTCTGTAGAGATCATCAGGTAGAGGAACAGAAGTAGGCCATTTGGCCTTTTGAGAATGTATTGCTGCTCAGTGAAATCATGGCTGATCTAATGACCCTTAGTTCTATTTTGTTGCCTTCCCTAGAACCCTTGATTTCCTTAGAGGTTTAAAAATCCCTGGATTTGAATTTTGGCTGTGCATATCACCCAGCCATGACAACTCTTTGTGGTAAAGAACTTCACAAGTTGGTTACCTTTTTGTCTAAATTCAAGACCTTTTGAGATTATGCCCTCTGATCCCAGTCTCTCCCACAAAGGGAAACAGTTTCTCTGCATAAGACCATAAGACATAGTGGAAGTAAGGCCATTCGGCCCGTCGAGCCCACTCCGCCATTTAAATCATGGCTGATGGCTGCATCTATCTTTGTCGGATCATCCAAGGAGCTTGTATGCTTCAATAAAATCTCCTGTCATTCTTGTCAATTCCAATGAGTACAGACATAATCTACTCACAAGGTAGTCCTTCCATACCTTGCATCGACCTAGTGAACCTTCTCTGGACTGCCTTCGATGCCACTATACTTTTTTCTTAGACAATGCATTCAGAGTTGTTACAGTTTTCCAGGTGTCATCTGATTATTACCTTGCATGGTTTTAGCAGGATCTTGCTACTCTTCTACTTGATTCCCATTGCAATGACAGACAACAATCATTTGCCAGCTTTATCAGCCACTGAACCTGGATTCTAACCTCCCCCAGGGGAAAATAAATCCCCCTGCAGATTTTTTCCATTTAAAAACGTTCACCTCTTTGTGGCAAAGAGCATAACCTCATTTTCCCACAATCTGTCTGCCAAGTTTTTGCCTATATCTGCTTATAGGTTCCCTGTTGCGTCCTTGCCTTGCCTATTTTTTGTCATCCTCAAACTTAGTACATTGTGTATTATCTAAGAAACTAATCAATATATTAAATCATTGTGGCTCCAGCACTAATCCCTGTGACACTCCAGATACCAGTTGCTCCTCTGAAAAGTTCCTCCTTTATCCTAACTCTGTCTTCTGTTAGTTAGCAAATCCACTATTTTGCTGATACATGTTGTCCCAATGTCATTGGCGCTTACTGTGTAGCCTTGGGTGCAGTACGATGTCGAATGCCTTTTGTAAAACCAAATGTATTTGCTGGTCCTGCTTTATCTATTTCTGCTTGCTACCACCTCCAAAAAAAGCTATTAAATTTGTTGGGCATGATTTCTCCTTCAAGAAGCTATGTTGACTCAGCTTGATTATCTCATGTATTTTGAAATGCTCAGATTTTACTTGCATTATGCTTCTCCCTGTTAAGCTAACTAGCTTACAGTTAACTTGTTATCTTTCGTTTTTTTTGAGTAAGGATGTCAGCATTGGCAGTTTTCCAATCCTCAGGGAAATTTCCCATGATTAAAGATTCTTGGAAGATTACTCAGTACACCCACTATCTCTGTGGTTACTTTTTAAAATCCTAGAACACAACCAGTCATGTTCAGGGGTTTTAACAGCCTTTAGCCCTGTTAGTTTCCTTAGGTTTTCCTCTAGCGACAGTTATTGTATCCATTTCCCATCCTCCCTGGTTTTGTTTAGTTAGCATTTTTGGAGTAGTAATGGTGACTGTGAAGACATTTGTTCAACTCCTTAACTATTTCCTGGTTTCCCATTATTATTTCCCTGGTCTCATTCTTTAGGTCTGTGTATGTAAAAAGTTCTTTGCTTTTAGAATTACTTGCTAGCTTGCCCTCAGTTTATTTTCACACTTTTTTTGTTAACATTTGGCTTTTATAGACTTTTCCCAACCATCTAGTTTGCTACTAATCTTTGCTGTATTTTTGTTCTTTTGATTTGTTATGATGTTTTCTTTCTTTGGTTAACCATGGCTGTTTTATTCCCTTTCTGCAATCTTCTTCCTCACTGAGATATAAGTCGTTATTTTAACTGTCTGTTATTGTTCTTCATCTATAATTTCTGCTAACTCCTTTCACAATCTACTTTGCCCAATTCATCTCTCATCCCAATGTAATTACTCATATCTAAGTTTAACACAGTTGTATCTGAAGTTTCTCTGTTCAAACTGCTGAGTTCTACCATGTTATGTTCACAGTTTCCTAGGGAATCTTCTTGGGGATAATTTTATTAAAGTTACCTCCAGTGTGCCCTCTAATTTTCTTACCAGTTGCACAGCTCTATAAGGCATGTGCACAACACAGTGACTTATGGAACCAGACATTTAGGTGTGCTGTGTGTCAGTGTGCTGACACTGATTACCATATGTGGAACTTTTGGAGCATGCAGTTTAGAGAATGTTGCTTGCCTCATTATGTATTATTAGATCCAAATTAGCCTGATCTTTGGTTGAATCCACAACACAGGTTTTTTTTTAAAATTCATTCACAAGATGTGGATATCACTGACCAGGTCAGCATTTATAATCCATCCCTAAATACCCAGAGGCAGTTAAGTGTTAGCCTCATCGCTGTAGATCTAGAGTTGCATGTAAGCCAGACCAAGTAATGAAAGTAATTTCCTTTATTATTGAACATTAATGAACCAGATGTGCATTTTTTTTGACAGTCGACCATAGTTTCATGGTCATCATTCGACTCTTAATTCCAGACATTTAATAAATTCACATTTCACCATGTGCCATTGAAGGATTTGAACTTGGTTTCCCAGAGCGTTACCAGGGTCTCTGGGTTAGTAGTCTAATGATGTGTGCCAGTGAGCCTCTGCATTCTTCCTCGCAGCTACCTTTGCCAATTTCATTTTTTCCAATTTATATGAGTATTAAAGTTACTCATGATGATTGTACTGTCTTTTTTTGCGTGTCATCATGATCTCTTGATTTATTTTCTGTTCTACAGAAGTTACAGCTAGAGGGCTTATGGACTACTCTCACTAGTGACTCCTTGTTATTTCTTACCTCCACCTATCTGGATCCTATCTCATCCGATCATTTCTTGCTGTTGTACATAGTCTGTGATGTACTAACAACCACTCCCTCAAATTTCCCTTGCTGCCTGTTCTTTCCAAAAGTAACACTTCCCTGAATATTGAATTCTTGAGTTTGATCATCATGTAACCATGTCTCTGTAATGGCAAAGGGATTGCATCCACAACTTTTATTTGTGCTGTTCATTCAGTTATTTAATGAATAACACATGCATTTAAGGCTGTATACCTTGACTAAGCAAAGTGATCAAATATGACTGATTTTTTGAGACTAATATTTAGGTAAAATTCAAAATAACAAATGAGCAAGTCATTATTATTTGGTAATTTAAGGGAAGGCAATGGTCTAGTGGTGGTATTGCTGGACTGTTAATCCAGAGAGCCAGGTAATGGTCCCGGGACTTGGGTTTGAATCCTGCCATGACAGATGGTGGAATTTGAATTCAGTAGAAAAAAAAATCTGGATTAAGTCTAATGATGACCATGAAATCAATTCCAATTAGTGGAATTCCCCACTAGGTTCACGAATATCCTTTACCTGTTTACATGTGACTGCAGACTCTCAATGATGTGAATGGCTCTTCGCAACTTTCTGTGATAAACAATAAATGTTGACCCACCTAGTCACATCCTCATCTTGTGAATGACTAAAACAGATCCTTTCACCAACGTGCAATCATGCCTACTAATATAAGACCACAAGACATAGGAGCAGAAATTAGGCCATTTGGCCCATCGAGTCTGCTCTGCCATTCAATCATGGCTAATAAGTTCCTCAGCTCCATTCTACTGCTTTCTCCCTGTAACACTCGAGAACCTACTTATCTTAGTCTTGAGTGTACTCAATGACCTAGCCTCCACGGCCTTCTGTGGCAGTGAATTCCATAAATTCACCACTCTGGCTAAAGAAATTTCTCCTTATCTCCCTTCTAAAAGTTCTTCCCTTCACTCTAAGGCTGTGCCCTCAAGTCCTAGTATCTTCTACCAATGTAAGCATCTTCCCAACCAGGCCATTCAGTATTCTGGAAGTTTCAGTTTGATGCACAGCCCCAAAAAAAATCCTTCTAAACTTTAATGAATATAGTCCCAGATTCCTCGGATGTTCCTCATATGTTAAGCTTTCCATTCCTGGGACCATTCTCGTGAATCTCCTCTGAACTGGCTCTAGGGCCATTATATCCTTCCTGAGATATGGGGCCCAAAACTGCATATAATACTCCACATGTGGCCTGAGCGGAGCCTTATAAAGCCTCAGTAGGTACATCCCTACTTTTACATTCAGGTCCGTGCAAAATAAATGCCAACATTGCAATTACCTTCCAGACTACTGACTCAACCTGAAAATTTACCTTGAGAATCGCGAACTAGAACTCCCAAGTCTCTTTGCACTTCAGACTTCTGAATTTTCTCCCCCTTTAGAAATTAGTCCAAGCTTTTATTCTTACCAAAGTGCATGACCTCTCACTTTCCCACGTTGTACTCCATCTGCCATTTCTTTGCCTGCTCTCCTAACCTGTCCAAATTCTCCTGCAGCCTCCCAACCTCTTCAATACTACCTGTCTTTCCACATATCTTTATATTGCCTGCAAAATTAGCCAGAATACCCACAGTTCCTTCATCTAGATCATTAATGTATAAAGTGAAAAATTGTGGCGCTAAAACTGACCCTTGCGGAACACCACTTGTTACCGGCTGCCATCCTGAGAGAGACCCTTTTATTCCCCACTCTCTGCTTTCTGCCAGACAACTAATCTTCTATCCATGCTAGCACCTTGCTTCTAACACCATGGGCCCTTATCTTACTCAGCAACGTCCTGTGTGGCACCTTATCAAAGGCCTCCTTGAAGTCCAGGTGGATAACATCCATTGACTGTCCTTGGTCTATCTTGCTCGTTACTTCCTCAAAGAATTTTAGCAGATCTGTTAGATCAGATTCCCTACAGTGTGGAAACAGGCCCTTTGGCCCAACAAGTCCACACTGCCCCTTGGAGCATCCCACCCAGACTCATCCTCCTACAACCCACATACCCCTGAAAACTGCGGGCAATTTAGCATGGCCGATCCACCTAGCCTGCACATCTTTAGACTGTGGGAAGAAACCGGAGCACCCGGAAGAAACCCACGCAGACACAGAAAATGTGCGAACTCCACACACAATTACCCAAGGCTGAAATCGAACCTGGGTCCCTGGCGCTGTGAGGCAGCAGTGCTAACCGCTGAGCCACCATGCTGCCCCAGTTAGATTGACCTCCCCTTGATGAAAACCATGCTGACTTTGTGCTATTTTATTATACACTTCCAAATATTCAGAAATCTCATCCTTTCCAATGGACTCAAATCTTACCCGCGACCGAGGTTGGGCTAATCAGCCTGCAACTTTCCGTCTTTTGCCTTACTCCCTTTTTAAACAGGGGTGTCATTTTTACCAATCTTCCAGAGCTCTGGGACCCTCCCTGACTCTAGCAATTCCTGAAAGATCACCACTAACACTTCCACTATCTCTTCAGCTATTTCTTTTAGAACTCCGGGGTGTAGTCCATCTGGTCCGGGTTGTTTATCCACCTTCAGGCCAATCCATTTTACGAGCACCTTTTTCTTTGTTGATGGTCACCATACTCAGCTATGCCCCCGACACTCTTGAATTTTTGGGAGATTACTCGTGTCTTCCACCATGAAGCCTGACGCGAAGTAATTATTCAGCCATTTCATTGTTCCCCATTACTATCTCTCCAATGTCATTTTTCAGTGGTCCTCTGTCCACTTTTGCCACTCTTTAGCCCTTTATATACTTAAAGGTACACCCGCAGTCTTTGTTTATATTACTGGCTGGTTTGCCCTCATTTAATCTTCTCCCTCCTTTTTTTTAATTGTTGCCCTCTGGTTTTTGTAAGCTTCCCATTCCTCTGGTTTCCCACTGTCCTTCGCCACGTTATATGGATTATTGTTTAAATTTACCATCTACTTGGCCTTTATTTATACAACTCCCAACAATCAATTATAACTATCTCAGCCTCAAATAATTTGAAGATTCTTCAGATTTATTAATATCCCCTTTTGGATTAATTCTGAACCTAACAAATCTCTTACATTTTGAGATTAAGGAAACCTTACTTTGTTAGATATCCTTACTTGTTATGACTTAAAAGAAGTATACTGTTTACAGCTGTCATCTTGGGATTTATTGAGGTTTGTGATTAATGCTTTTCATTATAATCATGGAATTGCATGCTTTTCAATTAGATTAATTTTGAGTTTTAAACTTAAATTGCTTGATCTATTTTTCTGGATCAAACACTGAACCCAATTCCTGTAACTTGGTGGGTGAATATTTACTGAAGGGCTTCACCTTGAATCTTAAAACATTTGGGTGAAATTAGAAGTCCAGTTTAAAATTCAGACTGTTTGGTTGTCAGTAAAACTCTTGCCTTTTTGTTTGGGTGGGGCTTGAGGTGCAACTTGTGCATCTTTTTCTCTCTGCTTTCTCATACTTCCCAAAGTGCACTGCCCAGAAAAGCATGTAATACTCCCTGTTGAGGTTAAACCAGTGTTTTGTACAAATTTATACCAGCTTTCTTGCTTCTTTATTCGCTGATAATACCCAGAATATTGTTTTAAGTTGTGCCTAAACACATCCTGCAAATTTCAACAATGTTAACAAATATGTACCCAGATCCATTTGCTCCTGTACCGTCTTAAGAATTACTCTTGTCACATGTTTTTGTTCTGTTTGCTAAAATGAGCTGTTTTACACTTAGCTGTGTTTCATCTATGGCCATCCATTCTGCTTGCCTGTCATTGTAAGTTTCAACACTGTTCCTCATTTCACAACATTTACAAGCTTCATATCCAAAAAGTTTGAAATTGTGCTCTGTACAGAAAAGTCAGTGTTACTAATATAAATTTAGGAAGAGCAGGGGTCCTAACAACAACTGCTGGGAAACTGCTATTAACTTCGCTATTGTGGGAAAACATGAATATTTTTAAAAATCCAGTAATTGAAGTACTTTTGCAGAATATTGTCTTTTATATATTAGCATCTTTAAAGTGGAAAATTTCCAAGGATGCTTCATTTGGTGATTAAAAATTTGACTTGAGTCATATTGAAAAACTAGGAGCTTATCAAGGATTTCAGGGTTTTTTTTTAAGTGGAGTGTGTCTGGGGCAAAGAATGCTGTAAACTCTGCACTAAACAACAGTAAGTAAAACAGAACAAATGCTGAACCACTTTTAAACCTGGGCTAGACAAAGCCAGAGTTTGTACTTCTCCATGATTTCAAAACCTGTTCGGCTTGCAAGGAACAATAGAGATAGAGAAGCAAAACCTGGAGATATACAATTGGGTGAGAATTTTAAAATTGAGATATAGCAGATCCAGATGAGGATTTAGTGTAGCTGTGAACCAGCACGGAGTGATAGTTAAAGTGAACTTCACGTGAGATACTATGTCCCAACAGAACAGTGGTTGAGCTGAAGTTTGAATGGTTGGCCATGAGAGACTGGCAAGGAAACATTGGAATAATAGCATTTGGATACCCCAAAGACATTCGAGGATTTTAGCAGAAAAGCTTAAAATGGGTTGGAATTGAGCAGTGTTCTTAGGGAAAATGAGGCATTATTGGTGTTATTGGGTTGTAGCCAGAAGTAAGAAGCTTGCTACTGTCAGGGAAATCTCTCGTCCTTGCCCGGCCTAGCCTGTATATGGGCAAGGAACCCTGATTATGTCAGGCGGTTGCTTAACTGGTCTATGAGATAATTCGGCCAGTTTTGGCACTACACCCTGGATATTAATAAGGAGGACTTTGAAGAGTCGACAGGACTATTCCTGCTGTTGTTAAGGAAACCTGCTGATTACTGCGTACCTACTGCCCTCCCTCAGCTCATGAATCAGTACTCCACATCAAGCAACACTTGAAGGAAGCACTGAGGGTGGCAAGAGCTCAAAATGTACTTTGGATGTGGGACCACCACCACAAGTGGCTTGGCAACAGTGCTGCTCATCGAGTTGGTTGGTTTCTAAAGGACACAGTGGCTGGATTGGGTCTGCAGCAGGTGGTGAGGGAGCCAAAAAGAGGGGAAAAACATACTTGACATTATCCTTGCTAATCAGCTGCATCTGTCCATGACACTATTGCTAAGAGTTACCATCACACAGTTCTTGTGGAAACAGTCCCAAATTCAAATTGAAAATACCCTCAATGTTTTGTGTGGCATTAACACTGTGTGCTCAATGAGACAAACATCAAACAGATATAGCCACTCAAGACTTGGCATTCATGAGGCACTGAGTGCCAGCAACTGCGGCAGAATTGTACTGCAGCACAATCTGCAACTTTGCGGGATGGCATATCTTCCTCTGAACCACTGTCCTGCTAGGGAATTGACCCTGGTTCAATTGTAGTCCATGAGGGCATGTCAGAAGCATTACCAGGCATAGCTAAAATGAGGTGCTAACCTAATGAAGCTTCCAAACTGGACTAGTTATGCGCCAAACAGCATAAGCAGCAAATGATCGATAGTTAAGTGATCCCACAACCAGCAAATCAGACCCAAGTTGTAAATGGAGTTGACTATTAAACTCACTAGAGGAGGAGACTCCCCACTGATGGAAGAGCACTAGTGTGTTGGGTTAAGGCTGTAGCATTTGCAGCTGCAGTGATCTTCAGCCAGAAGTGCCAAGTGGATGATCCATCTCTGCCCTGTTAAATGGTTCCTGCATCTAAAATGCAACTGCAAAAGCTATAAATGGTGACATTCAGCAATAGTACTGAAGACTTGCTGCTCCCTTAGCCAAGCAGTTTAAAATTGGCAACTACTCGACAAATATGGCCAATTTTCCACAATGCCCCATTCACAAAAAGCGGTGTAAATGCAATGTGGCCAGTTACTACTGCATCAGTCTAATCTTATCCTCCAGAGAGATTTATGATGTCATCAGCAGCACTATCAAGCAGCACCTGCTCAGCAATAACCTGTCCAGTGACATCCAGTTTGGGTCCTGCTAGGACCTCTCGCTCCTGACCTGATTATAGCCTTAGTTCAAATATAACTAAAAATGCTAAATTCCAGAGGTAAAGCCAGTGACAGCCCTTGATAGCAAGACTGCATTTGACTCAAGTGTGGCATCAAGGACCCCAAGCTCAACTGGAATCATCGGTCATCAGGAACAAACTCTCCACTGGTTGGAATCAAAGCTGACAAATAAAAAGATGGTTGTGGCTGTTTGAGATCAGTCATCTCAGCTGCAGGACATCCCTGCAAGAGTTCCTCAGGGTGGTGTCCTAGGCCCAGCTATCTTGAGCTACTTGATCAGTGACTTTCCCTCCATCATAAGGTCAGGAAAGGGGATGTTCGTAGATGATTGCACCACTTGTAGCTCTGATACTGAGCCAGTCTTTGCCCACGTCTCGCATTTGAATGGTATCCAGGTTTGGGCTGACAAGTATCAGGTCACATTTTCGGCCACAAATACCAGGTAATGGCCATCTCCAATAAGAGACCGTCAAACCACTGCCTCCTGGCATTCAATGGTATTGCCAGCACTTAATCCCCCATTGTGAACGTCCTTGGAGTTACTTTTGACCAGAAACTCCACCGGATTCACTCCATAAACACTGGCTACAAGAGCAAGCAATGTAACTCACCACCTGACTCCCCAAACCCTGTCCACCATCTACAAGGTACATAACAGGAATGTGATTGAATACTCCCTACTTGCCTGGATCAGTACATCTCCAACAACACTCAAGAAGCTTAACGCCATCCAGTGCAAAGTTTGATTGGCACCACATCCGCAACAGTCCACTTTCTCCATCTCCGACAATCTATAGCAGCAGTGTACACTAGCTATAAGGTGCTTTGTAGCCATTCACCAAAAATCCTAAGACCGGGCCTTCCAAATCCATGACCACTTCTATTGAGAAAGACGTGCAGCAGATACATGGAAATGCTGCCACCTGCAAGTTCTTCTCCAAGTCATTCACTATCTGATTTGGAAATACATTGATGTTTCATCACTGTCACTGGGTCAAAATCCTGGACTACCTTCCCGAAGAATATTGGTCAACCTACAGCAAGCAGCCTGCAGCGGTTCAAGAAAGCAGCTCTTACTCTATTTCCCCCATCTGCATTTAGGTAAATCGGATCATAAGACTGTACTAATTCTTCCAACTTTCATGTGGAAACTGAAGCATGAGGATCGGGTACAGAAAATTATACAGTGCTGGTCTGAGGTAACAGATGAGCCCCTACATGACTGCTTGTCGAGAAACTGATCCATATTGAAGATTTTAGCAGCTAAGATAAATTAGTATGCCGCTACTGTCATAGACTTCATCAGTAAGTGTGTAGTGGAATGCTTGCCAAAATAAGTTCGTGTTTGCCCCCACTAGAAATGTGGATGAACTGGGAGATCCATTCTGTACTGAAGACAAGATCTGAGGCAAACAAGTCGGGTGAGCTTCACCTTTACAGGAAATCTAGTATGACCTTCACAAAGCTATCGGGGATGCCAAGAGACAATACCAGACTAAAAAGTCCCAGATTAACTCCACAAACACATGTCGATTTGAGCCAAGACTTAGACAATACAATGGGCTACAGTGCAAAATTTAGTAGAATCATCAGCAACCAGGAGCTCACTGGAGAGGAATGCAGTGCATCCCGTTCTGAGGAAGGGTCACTGGATCCAAAACATAACTCTGTTTTTTCCTGCACAGATGCTGCCAGACCTGCTGAGTTTTTCCAGCACTTTGTTTTTGTGCAGTGCATTCTTTGCTTGTTTCAAACAGAAGGTCGGTGAAAACATGTCACCTGCCCTGACATACCCAGGTGTACTTGTACCCACAGTCCCCATGGCAGACTTTTGACTTCTTGAGGGTATACCCATGGAAAGTGATAGGCCTGGATGGAGTCCCCAGCATTGCATTCAGATCTTGCGTGGACCTGCTGGTGAGAGTATTTTCAGATGTCTTTAACTTCCCCTTCAATCTGAGGTTTTCACCTGCTTCAAGAAATCCACTGTGATCCCAGTGCCAAAGAAAAAGCAGGCAGTGTGCCTATATGACTACTGCCCAGTTACTCTGTCCGTCATTATGGTGTGCTTTTGGGACGGTTGGTCATAGCACACGTCAACTCCAGCCTCCCAGATTGCCTTGATCTGCTAAAATTTGCCTACCTTTACAATAGGTCCAGGGCACATGCTGTGTCCCTAGAACACCTGGATAATGAGGACACCTACATCAGACTCCTATTTATTGACTTTAGCTCTGTCTTCAATGTCCTAATTCCAAAGAACGTCATCTCCTGACTCGAAGACCTAGGACTCTGCTCTCCCCTCTTTAACTGGATCCTCGACTTCCTGACCCGCAGTCTGCAATCAGTAAGTATCGCTGACATCGCCACCTTCACGATAATCCTAACAGCGATGCCCTGTAAGATTGTGTACTCAGCCCCTTATTATACTCCATATACACTTTTGACTGCGTGTGGTGAAATTTGGCTGTAACTCCATTTAAGAGTTTGCTGATGACACCACTGTAAAGATCTTAAATAACGACAAATCAAATCAAGAGCACCTAGGGATGGGCAATAAATGCTAACCTAGCCAGCGACACCCTCGAATGAATAAAAAAATTAACTGTTTGGCATGGAGGTTGTAAACTTGCATTGGAGTTGATGTCAAAGAATGGAGTTTGTGATGTGTAGCAGAAACTGATCTTTGTCTCCTACTATGTAGCAGGACGGTGTGCGTACTGTCACAATCTAGGGTGGCGGATCCACCACTCAAACAGTGGAAACGTGCTGAGAAACACAAGTAGCCGGTTAAGCTTCATTTTTAAAAAACCACCCCTTGTGACACAAACCTCCTGATATTTTAGCTATTGTATTTTAAGTAATTCAGTGTAACATGATGATTTTGTAAATATAAATTGAAGGCATGTATTTTATGTAACTGCTAAACGTTATGTCTCCGTTATTAGCTTGTGTTAAAGAGACCAGAGTTTTGAAAGTAAACTTTCTGTTATTTGGGTGAGAAGCTGTAACTAAAATAAATGAAGCTTCATTGCTGTATATGTGACTGTTTGTTTGTTTGTTTTGCTTTGAGTCTAATCAACCTGTTCGTTGATAGCAGGTGAGCCTTGAACCTCGGCCTATACGTAACTAAAATAGAGGCTTATAAGGGAACTTACACCCACATTACTTGACCATTTTAGTGGATGTCATTTCCACATTAAAGGTTTATGATTACTCTTAGTAATCTTGGCTTTTTTTTTAATAAAGCTAATGTCTGATTGAAAACCTGAGGTGATTCTGATGGAACATGGAGGTGTCTTCTGGCCATCTATCAGTGGTTTGCATCCAGAGAGATTGGGAGGCATGATGGATCTTTACTAATTTTGTAGTTAATGATTTAGTCACTCATTAGTTGTTCCTTTTTTTTAATTTAAAAAGCACACTTTTGTTTGGTTTCTGTTAGGTGACCACTGGGGCAGCGCTACAGGAGGCAGAGGACAGGAAGGTCAGAGTGGGAGCAAGGTGCAGAATTAAAATGAGAGGCAACTGGAAGCTTGGGGTCATGATTGCGTGCTGAATGAAGGTATTTTGCAAAGTGATCATCCAGTTATGTTGTCTTTTTAATGTACAGGAAATCACGTGAACTTTGAGTGCAGTATGCTACATGGAGTGTAGTATAAATAAGTCAAGTAAAGAAGTGACAGTTTGGATGTTGAGAAAATAAAAGAGCAGGGATTGCATTTCCAGTGCTCATGTAGAAACCTACAGGAAGGAGGCTGAGATGTTGGCTGAAACTGGGGATTAACTAGGGTACCACAGATGGGGCAATCCCTTTTTGAGAATGCTGAAAGTGAGTGGAGGGGGCGGTTGTGTTTGGCATCAGAGGTGATGTTTGTTTTTGAATAGAGATTAGGAATTGGAAGCTGAAACCAGAAGAAGCCTGGTCATAACTCAGGGAGGGTGGAGGAGTGATCAACGTGGAGCTGAGAGAAATTGAATGTGCGCAGTGAGAGTTGTTTGAACGACAGTAGGGGAATCCTTCTTTTGAGGAAAAGAGTGCTTATTTGAATCACCAGTACAGAAGCTTGCATTGTTGGAACAGACGTGTTAGAGGAATAAGGATAATGGAGTAGGAGATGGGATGTGAGCAAGTGCAGTCAACCTCCAGATTCAGTGCATCTATATTCCGTATTGGGTAAGAACCCAAGTGTGGTGATCTTGAGGGGGCAAGTCAGAGATAATTGTGTGACAAAGGTGGGAAATGGAAGAAAAGTAGAGTTCAGGACATGGTCTTGAAACAACATTGAAGCATTCGTAGGAAAAATATGCAGAGCTCCTGAGTAAGACATGTCCTAAAATAAGACACCTGTAACATAGCAATACTACTTGGATGAGAAATAACAAGGTGTAGAGCTGGATGAACACAGCAGGCCAGGCAGCATCAGAGGAGCAAGAAAGCTGATGTTTTGGGCCTAGACCTTCCTTCAGAAATGGGGGAAGGGAAGGAGGTTCTGAAGTAAATGGGGAGAGAGAGGGGGAGGCGGATAGAAGATGGATAAAGGAGAAGATAGGTGGAGAGGAGACAGACAAGTCAAAGAGACAGGATTGGAGCCAGTAAAGATGAGTGTAGGCGGGGAGGTAGGGAGTAGATAAGTCAGTCCAGGGAGGACGGACAGGCCAAGGGGGTGGGATGAGGCTAGTAGGTAAGAGATGGAGGTGGGGCTTGAGGTTGGGGGGGGGGCGCCACGGAAGGACAGGTTAGGGAGGCGGGGACGCGCTGGGCTGGTTTTGGGATGCGTTTGGGGGAGGGGAGATTTTGAAGCTCATGAAGTCCACATTGATACCACTGGGCTGCAGGGCTCCCAAGCGGAATATGAGTTGCTGTTCCTGCATCATTGTAGCACTGCAGGAGGCCCAGGATGGACATTGTCATCTGAGGAATGGGAAATGGTTGGCAACAGGGAGGTGCAAACAGAACTTAAGTGTACTACAAGCTGCCCCCAAGCCTCCGAGATAACAAGGTGTGAAGCTGGATGAACACAGCAGGCCAAGCAGTATCTCGGGAGCACAAAAGCTGACGTTTCGGGCCTAGACCCTTCGTCAGAGAGGCTCCAGGCCCGAAACATCAGTTTTTGTGCTCCTCTGATGCTGCTTGGCCTGCTGTGTTCATCCAGCTTCACATCTTGTTATCTCGGATTCTCCAGCATCTGCAGTTCTCATTATCTCTGGTCCCCAAGCCTCTGCTTGGTTTCCCCAATGTAGAGGAGGCTACAGTGGGAACGGCGGATACATAATACCACAATAGCAGATGTACAGGTGAACATCTGCTTCATGTGGAAGGTCATCTTGGGGCCTGGAATGTGGGTGAGCTGGGGAGGTGTAGGGGCAGGTGTAGTACTTACTGCGGTTGCAGGGAAAAATACCCGGTGCGGTGGGGCTGGAGGGAAGTGTGGAGCGGACAAGAGAGTCCCAGCGAGAGTGGTCCCTCCGGAAGGCACATAAGGGTGGAGAGGGAAAAATGTCTTTGGTGGTGGGGTCAGATTGCAGGTGGCGAAAGTGTCGGAGGATGCATCGGATGCAGAGGTTGGTGGTACACGAGAACGAGGGGGATTCTGTTTTGGTTATTTATTGCAGGGAGTGGATGTGAGAGATGAGTTGTGGAAAATGTGGGAGACACAGTCGAGTGTGTTGTCAACCACTGTTTGGGGGGGGGGAGCGCGTGGGGGGAGTTGTGGTCTTTGAAAAACGAGGGCATCTGAGATGTTCGGGAATGGAATGCCTCATCCTGGGAGCAGATGCAGCAGAGATGAAGGAATTGGGAATAGGGAATGGCATTTTTGCAGGACAGTGGGTGGGAAGAGGTGTATTCTAGGTTGTTATGGCAATCGGTGGGCTTGAAATGGATATCTGTTTCCAGGTGGTTGCCAGAGATGGAAACAGAGGGGTCTAGGAAGGAGAGAGAGGTATCCAAGATGGTCCAGGTGAATGAATTTGCACCAGTCTTCTCCTTTTATCCATCTTGTATCCACCTTCCCTCCTCACCCCCCCCCCCCCATATTTATTTCAGAACCCACTTACCCTCCCCCATTTCTGAAGAAGGGTCTAGGCCCAAAACGTCAGCCATCTGGCTCCTCTGCTGCTGTGTTCGTCCAGCTCTACACCTTATTATCTCAGATCCTCCAGCATCTGCAGTTCCTACTGTCTATTCTTTTTGGATGATGTGCGTAGTTAGATCAATGGATGTCTGGACCAGTTTGCCCAGGTTGGGGAGGTAGCTGCTGAGGTTCGTTCAGCCGCTGCTGAAGGAAAAACCAGAGAACCCTCAAATGGCTTTGGTAAGGGGTTGATATGTGGAGGGATTGAACTTCAGGGTGAAAAGAAGATGGTCAAGACCTAAAAATTGTTAAAAGATCGCACTTTCTGTCCACAGGTGCAACCAGACCTACTGAGTATTTCTGCTACATTTCAGATATCTATAATCAGCAGTATGTTTAATTAACCTATCAGAGCTACTTTGATTTTCAACATTATGTATTAATTTTTTTTTGCTTTTATAGTGTTAGCTCAGTTTTAAGTTTCTGCTGAATGAATTCTTCCAGTAATACTTCCAAGTAGAATGTGGTGTAACCAATGATTTAGCAGTTGTTGATGTATTGTGCATCAAGTTGTCAATTCTGAAAAATGCACTGCAGTAACTGCCTTCATTTCCACTTCATTTCTAGGCTGAAAGCCCATCAGCGGCTTCACACAGGGAAAACATTTAACTGTGAATCAGAAGGCTGCACTAAGTACTTTACCACACTCAGTGACCTGAGGAAGCATGTACGGACCCATACAGGAGAGAAGCCATTTAGGTAAAAGCTTCCTACAACTTGTGTTACTTGTGTAAAGCTGACAGTTTTAATGTGGTCTTTGTTAGAAAGTGATACGAGATTTGGAAAATGCTTGTCTTCACCTGTTGCTGTTGCTTTCTGCTGAGTTCAACTATGACCAACTCGACACCACTCCAATTATTACTTACATTTTCAGGCCAGAAATGAAACCATCCTAAAGTATGAGACAGTGACATGTTTGAGTAGAAATTTCAAGTGAACTTAATTTGCTCCTTTTATGACGTCTGTTAGTTTTTTTTTAAGGGTTTTGGACTTGTAAAAAAAATTTTCAGAATTCAAACAATTCACCTTCTTTAAAAAGTCTTTATTGTCCCAGCTGCAGTTACTGCTGGACAAGTCAGACCACATTGCAACCTGGCTTGATAGGTCAGGCTTATCTTACAATAATGTCATGCTCTTTTGCTGAAACAAACACACCTGGTGCTACAGATTTGATTGTAACAATAAAACCAATTTATGAAGCATAAATTAAGCTCTGATAGAACAAACCAAACCATTTAATAGTGCAATTTGAAAGATTTCAGAACATGTAGCAAAACCAAATCCCACCTTATCACATGCCATCACTTGGCTCATACCAGAGTGTATTCCCTTTATATGACATCTATAGGTTTGACTTCACGGTTTCTGTCAATTTTTGATCTTTAAAGAGACAATTAAATTCTCTTCATTATTAATGAAACAGAGCTTAAATATTCTTAGCTTCAAATTATCTTGTCTGGAGTCTAACCAAACACTTCTAGGAACATAAGACACGTGAGAAAGAGGTTTTTGAATTTTGAACTGAAAGACTTGCGCTGAAAACCTATTTCCTTACTTTTCTGAGCTAACTCCTTTCACAGGGGAAACTGTTAAATGTGGAATCCTAGCCAGGTCTGTTGCAAACTTTAACAAAAGATTTCCAATATGACATTTCTGCCAGCTAAAAAAATCAACATTATTCTAAACCAAAAGCAAGCCTTCAGTGTTTGCTCTCACTGACAGTAGAACACGCAATGTACAGATTCCCTTTATCTCTACAAAGGCCTCCAAATCAGTTGCACTCTGGCATATACTGATTTAAAGTTATGGTTCCAGAAAGATTGATAAGTTCAATATTAAACCCTCCCGTAAAATGCCCAAAATCCACATGCCACTCATTTCAAATCTAAACACTCAAATGATACTGCTCATTTTGCATTCAGAATGAGACTTTTTTTCTGAACTCCCTCTTCAAATGACCATTTTTAAAAAAATAAACCAAGAACTGTGCGTGCTTGTAATGTGAAACAAAGACTGGAATTGCAGGTCTGGCAAGCTCTGTGGGAAGAAAGCAGAATTAATGTTTCGGGTCAGAGTGCCACCAGATTCAACGTTAACTCTGCTTTCTTTGCACAATGAAAGCAGAGTTAACCTTGAATCTGGTAGCACTCTGACCAAAAACATTAATTCTGCTTTCTTCCCACAATAATCCTGATGGTCATCAATGGACTGATGACCAGTGTAAATAATTTCCCCGTTCATCTTGTCAACATGGGGGAAAAGGGTCAGCCATTAAGCCTCTTCAGCCATTTGATGCCCTCGTTGATTTTAACTATTTTCAACTTTGTTTAACCCATGGTCCTCAATACCTTCGGCTCACAGAACCTGATGGCAGATTTAAAATTAGTAATTGTGCCCTCATGAAATTATTTTTGTGTTGAAAATGTCACACGCCAGTGCCACTTGCCTGTATGAAGAAATCTAATGACTTTGAAAAACTCTGTTAGATTTTTCATTGTCTCAATTCTGGCGTGATAAAAATAAAATCCTGTTTTTAATTGTTTTTTGCAAAGCTGGTACCTCAATTCAAGATTTTATTTTCATAATGCTTTGCTACACCCTTTCTATGACTACTGTCCTCCTTGCAACAAATATAGTGTCTGTAACTCATAGCTCTGCCTGTTAAGTAACATTTCAGCACACTATCATCATCTTGTTGCTTTATATTCAGTAGCATGTATAAGACTCAGGATCTAATTTGACTTCTTATATGGTCTTTCCTACCTGTATTGAAGCCCTTCACAGCTGTCTGGTTTTGCATTGTCAGATTTCAGTGTGAGTTTCCAAGAGACGTTGCATTCTCACAGTTGATTTCGCCAGGGTGAGAGCAGGGTTCCCTGGCTTATTTTCTCAGATTTTTGACTTAGTGGGTGGCTTTCTTGCCTTTCTTTCATTCTGGGTTCAAGCCCTAGTTCAAAACCTGAACACAGAATCTCAGTTGACTTTCAAGTGCACTGTTCTATCCTGCTAATCAGATATTTAAACTGAGCCACTCCTGTTGGGTAGATGTTTTTTTTTAAAAGAAAAATCCAATGCTGCTACTTGAAAGAGGAGCAGGAGTGTTTTCCTTGGTGTGTAAGCCAGCATTTATCATTAATCGATCTTTTCTCCTATCTGGGTTTCAAATAAGCTACCCTAATGGTTAATCTAGTAAAATCTCAGGGTCTTATTTACACCACAGTTTAATGAAATGTGTGAAGTTCACATTCCAAACATAAATTGGCTTTTAGCTTTTGAAAGCTGTTGTAATTGAAGTACGGTTGACATCTTCTTGCACTGCCTTCAGATCTGTTTCATAGACCAAGGATTTTGTGCCTTATAAGGGGGTTACCCACTTAATACATTTAACATGAGACTGTATGCAATTGGGAAGTCTCTAAAGTTTCAGAGTAGATTTGTAGTTCAGGTTGTGGCTCGTTGGCTCGCCGAGCTGGTTTGTTGTTTTCCTGCAGACGTTTCATTACCCTGCTGGGTAACCTCATCAGTGCAGCCTCCGATGAAGCGCTGTTGTTTTCCTGTCCGCTGTTTGAATTTGAGTCCGTTGAGCTGGATTGCCTCACTTCCAGTTTTCCTTCACAGTGGCGTGTACGTGGGGTCGAGCTCTGTGTTTGGCTTTCTTCTTGGAGTACCACACTTGGAAATCCCATGCTTGTCTGTGCTTTGCTTGTCCCAGGATCTTGGTGTTGTCCCAATCGAATTGGTGGTTCTCCTTATCCATGTGGATAGAGATGAGTGAGTATTGGTCGTGTCCTTTTGCAGCCAATTGATGTTCATATGCTGTTGTTGTTAATTTCCTTCCTATTTGTCCAGTGTAGTGTTTTTCCACACTGCAGGGAATCTTGTATGTGACAATGATCCTGTCGATAGGGGGTAGTGGGTCTTTGGCTCGGATGAGCAGTTGTTGTTGTAGGGTTGATTTGGGTTTCCTACGACCTTTCCATCAACTCTGCGACAACTGCTCACCCAAACCAAAGACCAAAAACACTACATTGGACAAATAGGAAGGAAATTAACAACGATGGTACACGAACATCAATTCGCTGCAAAATGACACAACCAGTGCTCGCTCATCTCAATCCACTTGGATAAGGAGAACCACTGTTTCGACTGGGACAACACCAAGATCCTGAGAGGAGTATGGGAATTCCTAGAAGCCTGGCACTCCACAAAGGAAACAATTAACAAACACACCTCGATCCCCACATATACTCCACTGCGAAGGAAAACCGGAAGTGAGGTAATCCAAGATAACAAGGTGTAGAGCTGGATGAATACAGGCCAAGCAGCATCAGATGAGCAGGAAGGCTGACATTTTGGGCCTAGACCCTTCAGAAATGGCACTTCTGACCCATTTCTGAAGAAGGGTCTAAGCCCGAAACGTCAGCCTTCCTGCTCCTCTGCTGCTTGGTCTGCTGTGTTCATCCAGCCCTATACCTTGTTATCCCAGATTCTGCAGCATCTGCAGTTCCTACTGTCAGGTGAGGTAACCCAGCTCAACAGACTCCAGAGTTCAAGTAACAGGCAGGAAAACACAACAGCGCTTTAACGGAGGCTGCACTGATGATGTTACCCAGCAGGGTAATGAAACGTCGGCGGAAAGACAACGAATCGGCTCAGTGAGCCAACCCACCACAAATGGGAAGTATATTAAAGATGGGTGCAGACAGACCAGAAGTTATGTCTGAGAGGAATAGAACTTTTCAAGCGTGCTTGGAGAAAGGTTAAAAACAAAATGTTGGCTTCTGTTCATTCCAGACACTGACCTACTGCGACGTCCTTTCCCTTGCCTGTTTTTGTGGCAAAGTTTCAGTATTCACAGTTGTTCTATTTAATGCAAAGAAAAGAGTTGAATTTGTACAGCACTTTGAGCCAACTTCAAAAGTTTTCAAATCACTTGACAGTGATTTGTAACATCCTTGATGGGAGTAGTGTGCTGAAAATCAGGTCCCATTACACAAGCCGTCACAAAGGTACACGTAACCAAGTGAATCACCAAGCTTGTTGATTTGCCTGACTTTGGCAATTGACTAGGAGAAAAGACTCAAACATTTTTTGTAATTTCATTAATAAATAAATAATCATTATCAGACATTCCTTGCTGCGAGCTGTAATGTAGTCACTATTGCTGCCACAGAATGAAGCAAAAACAACTAATGCTGCATCTTAGATAATAAAATGTGAGGCTGGATGAACACAGCAGGCCAAGCAGCATCTCAGGAGCACAGAAGCTGACGTTTCGGGCCTAGACCCTTCATCAGAGAGGGGGATGGGGTGAGGGTTCTGGAATAAATAGGGAGAGAGGGGGAGGCGGACCGAAGATGGAGAGAAAAGAAGATAGGTGGAGAGAGTATGGGTGGGGAGGTAGGGAGGGGATAGGTCAGTCCAGGGAAGACGGACAGGTCAACGAGGTGGGATGAGGTTAGTAGGTAGATGGGGGTGTGAGGAAGGGATGGGTGAGAGGAAGAACAGGTTAGGGAGGCAGAGACAGGTTGGACTGGTTTTGGGATGCAGTGGGTGGAGGGGAAGAGCTGGGCTGGTTGTGTGGTTCAGTGGGGGGAGGGGACGAACTGGTCTGGTTTAGGGATGCGGTGGGGGAAGGGGAGATTTTGAAACTGGTGAAGTCCACATTGATACCATTAGGCTGCAGGGTTCCCAGGCGGAATATGAGTTGCTGTTCCCGCAACCTTCGGGTGGCATCATTGTGGCAGTGCAGGAGGCCCATGATGGACATGTCATCAAGAGAATGGGAGGGGGAGTGGAAATGGTTTGCGACTGGGAGGTGCAGTTGTTTGTTGCGAACTGAGCGGAGGTGTTCTGCAAAGCGGTCCCCAAGCCTCCGCTTGGTTTCCCCAATCCAAGCGGAGGCTTGGGGACCGCTTTGCAGAACACCTCCGCTCAGTTCGCAACAAACAACTGCACCTCCCAGTCGCAAACCATTTCCACTCCCCCTCCCATTCTTTAGATGACATGTCCATCATGGGCCTCCTGCAGTGCCACAATGATGCCACCCGAAGGTTGCGGGAACAGCAACTCATATTCCGCCTGGGAACCCTGCAGCCTAATGGTATCAACGTGGACTTCACCAGTTTCAAAATCTCCCCTTCCCCCACCGCATCCCTAAACCAGACCAGTTCGTCCCCTCCCCCCACTGCACCACACAACCAGCCCAGCTCTTCCCCTCCACCCACTGCATCCCAAAACCAGTCCAACCTGTCTCTGCCTCCCTAACCTGTTCTTCCTCTCACCCATCCCTTCCTCACACCCCCATCTACCTACTAACCTCATCCCACCTCGTTGACCTGTCCGTCTTCCCTGGACTGACCTATCCCCTCCCTACCTCCCCACCCATACTCTCTCCACCTATCTTCTTTTCTCTCCATCTTCGGTCCGCCTCCCCCTCTCTCCCTATTTATTCCAGTTCCCTCTCCCCATCCCCCTCTCTGATGAAGGGTCTAGGCCCGAAACGTCAGCTTTTGTGCTCCTGAGATGCTGCTTGGCCTGCTGTGTTCATCCAGCCTCACATTTTATTATCTTGGATTCTCCAGCATCTGCAGTTCCCATTATATCTAATGATGCATCTTGTTAACGTCAGTAACAGTTGCAACACACCCGTTAGCAAGATTGCCTGGGAGCAGGAAGAGTCAAAACTTTTGTGCTTGGGCAAAGGATGTCAGTTGTTTAAAACATTTTCCATTCCAGATAGTTCTCCAATGAATTTTCTGAATGTGTCTTTAAATAGTCTGCTAAATCCAACTAGTTTTTCAGAGAGATCCTAGAGGAAAACTTGAAAGGGTGCAAAAAAAAATTACAAGGGTGTTGCCAAGATTGGAGAGTTTGAGCTATAGGGAGAGGCTGAACTGGATGCAGTTTTTTTTCTCCTGAAGTGTCAGAGGCTGAGGAGTGACTTTATAAAGGTTTGTAAAATCATTAGAGGCATGGATGGAGTGAATAGCCAAGATCTTTTTCCCCATGGGGAGGGGGATTCCCAAACTACAGTGCATAGGTTTTAGTTGAGACGGGAAATGTAGAACAGGGACTTGAGGGGTAACTTTTTTTATGCAGAAGGTGGCAGTTACAACAATTAAAAGGCATCTGGATGGGTATATGAATAGGAAGGTTTTAGAAGGATATGGGCCAAATGCTGGCAAATGGGAGTAGGTCAGATTGGGATGTCTGATTGGTAGAGATGAGTTGGACTGAAGGGTATGGTTCTGTGCTGTATGTATCAGCAAGTGAAATTCAAGGAGAGGCATCCATAATGCCCAGCAAGCACAGTTGATTCTGGCATAATTTGAGTGCATGTGGCCAAGCAGGAAGCATTATATTTTTTCTTGTTTTAAAAAAAACCATCTTGACAAATTGTGATACTCAAGGCTGTTCACCAGCAAAAGTCAATGATTGAATTAAAGCATTTATTAGTACAGTAATAGTGAATTGATGGCTGAGTTCTTTTACCTTTTCTCTTGATTTGTAGAGAAGAAGGAATTCCCTCATATGAATTGCTCTTCAGGCAGCTGCAATGGAGTCTATCAGACACAAGACAGAATTATTTGTTGCTTCCAAATACTAGCTGGTACTTCACGTCATCACTTTATCTCAGCATCATTTAACATTTTGAAGTATGCACAACAGGACCGAAGTATTCACAGCTATAGTTTGATTGAGCTGTAAGAAACAAATTGCAGTCTCCAACCTTTTGTCAAATTTTAGACTTTGTTAGCATACACCTGCTTTTTAAAGTAGTCTCTGTCTAGTACAAAAGTAATCAGGATTCCATGGTTCTTTTGTGTTGCATTTGTAGGTGTGATCATGATGGCTGTGGGAAGGCCTTTGCTGCTAGTCACCATCTCAGAACGCACGTCAGAACACATACAGGTAAATCGATTCAGTGTTTTTGTTTAGATTCCCTATGGTGTGGAAACAGGCCCTTCGGCCCAACAAGTCCACACCGCCCCTAGAAGCATCCCATCCAGACCCATCCCCCTATAACCCACACACCCCTGAACACTACGGGCAATTTAGCATGGCCGATCCACCTAGCCTGCATGTCTTTGGACTGTGGGAGGAAACCGGAGCACCCGAGGGAAACCCACGCAGACACTGGGAGAACGTGCATATTCCGCACAGGCTGTCGCCTGAGGCTGGAATCGAACCCGGGTCCCTGGTGCTGTGAGCCTACAGTGCTAACCACTGAGCTTCCGTGCCGCCCTCCTCTCCTCCTCTGCAATCCATCTTTGTAGGGAAAAGAGTAGAGTTTTAGCGAGGTATTCTGTTGTAGCATAAGTTCTATTGGTCCTGTTAGTCTTGTCAGAAAGTGCTTCGTTCACTTCTCCCAAAAGTGCACGTCTGCTTTTCCAAGAGTTTACATGTATTGGCTTGAAAGAGAATATTTTATGGAAATGTGGCCTTGTGATAGGTGGGTCGTTTTAGTCTCAAGGTTCCAAAACTGTTCTAACAAGGTGTAGAGCTGGATGAACACAGCAGGCCAGGCAGCATCAGAGAAGCAGGAAAGCTGATGTTTCGGGTCAGATGCTGCCTGGCCTGCTGTGTTCATTCACCTCTACACTTTATCTCAGACTCCAGCATCGGCAGTTCCTACTAGTTCCAAAACTGTGTTGTTCTTAGTTATATTTTGTGGGCAGACAGAAAAGGCTGCAATTTTTAAATTTTCTGAGCAAGGCCAAAACAAAATTTCTGATTACTCATTTTAGAGCATTTTCACCCTCTGTTTCTTGTAAGAAATAATTTGGACTTGTTTTATGAGCAATGATAAAACTGTGCTAAGATACAGCAAAAAAAAATTCAAACACTTTGAGGCATGTACCACCTCAGCATAGTTAAAATACAGGCAGACTTTTGCGGGTTCTTTTTGCTGATGTGAAAATGAATTGTCTCCTGCCGTTTACCCTGTAACATTGATCTAGACTCTGTACAGGCCTTATAACAATACTCAGCAAGTGTTCAAGTTGTGCAAAAAATTGGGTAGTGATTGAACTGGGTTGTGTTGAGCAATATAATTTGAAATATTTTGAATTTTTGTTTTGCAACTATTATAATCTTGTTTGGTTATTCATATCTAATCTTGTGCAATTTGAAATGTTTACCAGTTTTAAGGTATGTTCCATATTCCAAGATTATATGAATGCAAATCCTTATTTGCCAAAATTTGGCATGCTTTTAAACCACTGGTAGCAAAACATTTGTTTTAATCCAAGAGAGGCCCCTCGACTCCATTTTAGATCAGTGTGCACTTAATGAGGGGAAGCTCTGATAAAGTGGGTGAATTAGGAATCTGTTGTGAATTGTGCATTTGTGAGCATCTGTTTTGAAAGATTGTAATGTTTTCAGTTATATTTCAAGAGTTAATTTGTGTTCCCTTGTAGATTCTAACAAGAACAAGAGAACTGGTGTTGGCTCTCATTTTCGATAGTTGAATTGCTATTGGAAATTGTTTAGATTACGCCAAGTTAATTAATTATAGATCTTCAGAATGTTAACAATGGTTTAAAGCCCTCTCTGCCGCTTTTGTTATTTGATTCGTCAAAACACTGGTCCTAGCACGGTTCAAATGAAGCTAGTCTGAAGTGAAGCTGTCTTCTACTCCATTTCTCTGCCCCACAAACTGAAGGCCGTTCCACCTGGACCAATCTTTTGAGACATGGATTCAATTCCTTCACTATATTAAGCTTGTGCCACTACCCCCTCTCTGGCAATACTTTGTATGCCCCTACCACTCAGAGTGAAGATCTGACCTCGGACATCTCCCGTATATCTACCTCTACTCACTTTACAACTATCCCCCCTCATAATAGCTACCTCCACCCTAGGAAAATCTCTGGCTGTCCACTCTATCTGTACCTCTGATTATTTTGTACACCTCTATCAAGTCACCTCTCATCCTTCGTCGTTCTAAAGAACAAAGCCCTAGCGCACTCAACCTTTCCTCGTAAGACCTTCCTGCCATTTCAGGCAACATCCTGGTAAATCTCAAGGAACAAAGAAAATTACAGAACAGGAACAGGCCCTTTGGCCCTCCAAGCCTGCGCTGATTGCGATCCTCTGTCTAAACCTGTCATCTATTTTCTAAGGGTCTCTATGCCTTTGCTCCCTGCCCATCCATGTACCTGCCCAGATACATCTTAAAAGACACTATTGTGTCTGCATCTACCGCCTCTGCTGGCAACGCATTCCAGGCACCCACCACCCTCTGCGTAAAGCACTTTCCACGCATATCTCCCATAAACTTTCCTCCTCTCACTTTGAACTCATGGCCCCTAGTAATTGAGTCCCCCACTCTGGGCGGGAAAGTGCTTCTTGCTATCCCCCTTGTCTGTACCCCTCATGATTTTGTAGTCCACAATCTGGTCCCCCCTCAATCTCTGTTTTTCTAATGAAAATAATCCTAATCTACTCAACCTCTCTTCATAGCTAGCGCCCTCCATACCAGGTGAAGAAGGGTCCTGACCCGAAACGTCAAGCTTTCCTGCTCCTCTGATGCTGCTTGGCCTACTGTGTTCATTCAGCCTCACACCGTGGTATCCTGGTGAACCTCCTCTGCACCCTCTCCAAAGCATCCACATCCTTTTGGTAATGTGGCAACCAGAACTGTACACCTTACTCTAAATGTGGCCGAACCAAAGTCTAATGCAACTGCAACATGACCTGTCAACTCTAGTACTCAATTTACCGTCCGATGAGGGAAAGCATGCTGTATGCCTTCTTGACCACTCTATTGACCTGCGTTGCCATCTTCAGGGAACAATGGACCTGAACACCCAGATTTCTCTGTACATCAGTTTTCCCCAGGACTTTTCCATTTACTGCATAGTTCGCTCTTGAATTAGATCTTCCAAAATGCATCACCTTGCGTTTGCCGGGATTGAACTCCATCCGCTATTTATCTGTCCAACTTTCCAATCTATCTGTATTCTGCTGTAATCTTTGACAGTCCCCTTCACTATCTGCTACTCCATCAATCTTGGTGTCATCTGCAAACTTGCTAATCAGATCAGCTATACCTTCCACCAAATCATTTACGTATATCACAAACAACAGTGGTCCCAGCACAGATCCCTGTGGAACACCACTGGCCACAGGTCTCCAATTTGAGAAACTCCCTTCCACTATTACTGTCTTCTATCTCCACCTTAATGCCTTTTAGGATACCTAACACTTCCTCCCTCCTTATGCCAACTTGACCTAGAGTAATCAAACATCTGTCCCTAACCTCCACATCTGTCATGTCCCCCTCCTTGGTGAATACCGATGCAAAGTACTCATAAAGAATGTCACCCATTTTCTCTGACTCGATGCATAACTTTCCTTCTTTGTCCTTAAGTAGGCCAGTCCTTTCTCTAGTTACCTTCTTGCTCTTTATATATGAACTTTGGGATTTTTCCTTAACCATGTTTGCTAAAGATATTTCATGTCCCCTTTTAGCCCTTTTAAGTCCTCATTTCAGATTTGCCCTACATTCCCGATAATCTTCCAAAGCTGCTTCTGTCTTCAGTTGCCTAAACATTATGCATGCTTCCTTTTTCCTCTTGGCTAGTCTCTCAATTTTACATGTCATCCATGGTTCCCTAATCTTGCCATCTCTATCCCTCATTTTCACAGGAACATGTCTCTCCTGCACACTAATCAACGTGAATTTGAAAGGTTCCCAAATATCAAATGTGGATTTACCTTCAAACAGTTTCTCCCAATCTACATTCCCCAGATCCTGCTGAATTTTGGTATAGTTGGCCTTTACCCAGTTTAGTACTCTTCCTTTAGGATCATTCTCATCTTTGGCCATGAGTATTCTAAAACTTACGGAATTGTGGTCACTATTTCCAAATTATAATTTCAACCACCTGGCCGGGCTCATTCCCCAACACCAGGTCCAGTATGGCCCCTTCCTGAGTTGGACTACATACATACTGCTCTAGAAAACCCTCCTGGACACTCCCTACGAATTCTGCTCCATCTTGACCCCAAACACTGAGTGAATCCCAGTCAATGTTGGGAAAATTAAAATATCCCATCACCACCAGCCTGTTGCTCCTATACTTTTTCATAATCTGTTTACCTATTTGTACCTCTATCTCTCGCTCGCTGTTGGGAGGCCTGTAGTACAGCCCCAGCATTGTTATTGGACCCTTCCTATTTCTGAGTTATGCCCATATTGCCTCACTGCTGGAATCTTCCATAGTGCCCTCCTTCAGTACAGCTGTGATGTCGTCTTTGACCAGTAATGCTACTCCTCCACCCCTTTTACCTCCCTCTCTATCCTGCCTGAAGCATCGATATCCTGGGACATCTAATTGCCAGTCACGCCCTTCCCTCAACCAAGTCTCAGTATGATGTTATTGGCAATAACATCATACTCACAGGCACCGATCCAAGCCCTAAGTTCATCTGCCTTATCTACTACACTTCTCGCATTAAAACAAATGCCCCTCAGACTATCTGTCCCTTTGTGTTCATCTGCTTCCTGCCTACTCTTCCCTTTAGTCACGCTGACTTCATTATCTAGTTCCCTACAGGCTTTAGTTACCAACTCCTGTCCAATAACCTGTCCAATATTTGGTTCCCATCCCCCTGATACATATTAGTTTAAACCCTTCCCAACAGTGTTAGCAAAAGCACACCCAAGACATTGGTTCCAGTCTGGCCCAGGTGTATTAGTAATTTGTAATAGTCCCACCTTCCCCAGAACTGGCCCCAATGTCCCAAAAATCTGAACCCCTCCCCCTGCACCATCTCTCGAGCCACGCATTCATCCTGACTATTCTTTCAGTTCTGCACTGACTAGCACGTGGCACTGGTAGCAATCCTGAGATTACTACCTTTTGAGGTTCTACTTTTTAACTTGGCTCCTAACTGCCTAAATTCTGCTTGTAGGACCTCATCCCGTTTTTCTGCATATACCATTGATGCCTACATGAACCTCGACAACTAGCTGTTCACCCTGCCCCTTCAGAATTTTCTGTAGCCGATCTGTGACATCCCTGAGCCATGCACCTGGGAGGCAACATACAATACGGGAGTCTCGTTTTTGACCACACAACTGCCTATCTATTCCCCTTACAATTGAATCCCAATGACTATCTCCCTTCCACTCTTTTTCCCGCCCTTCTGTACAGCAGAGCCAGCCATGGTGCCATGAACCTGGCTACTCCTGCCTTCCCTGTTGAGCCATCTCCCCCAACGTTATCCTAAATGGTATACCTGTTTTGGAGGGAGATGACCGCAGTGGTCACCTGCACTGCCTTCCTGCTCTTTCTTTGCCTTTTGGGCACACATTCCCTTCCTCCCTCAGCAATCCTAACCTGCGGTGTGACCAATTTGCGAAACGTGCTATCCACAACCCCCTCCGCATCACATACATTCCAAAGTGAGTCCATCCGCAGCTCCAGAGCCTTCATGCAGTCTAACAAGAGCTGCAGCCGGACACACTTCCTGCATGTGATGGAGTCGGGGACATCAGCCGTGTCCCTGAGCTCCCACATTGAGCAAGAGGAGGACAACATAGGTCTGAGATCTCCTGTCATTTTTAATCTTAAACTTAATTTAGATAAATGAAAAGGGAACGAGAAGTTATTACCAATCACACGATATAGAAAAAGGCTTACCTTATCTACACATCACTGAGTCCTTTATTTTTAGTTAAAGGAGGAGGCATGGTGGGAGACACCACACGTGTAGTGTCTCGGGTTCAGCCGCTGCCCAAATAAATGAAGGCTGCTCCCGCTCGAGGTAAGTTTTTTTTTAAAGTGGGAAAACTTACCTTCCTGGTGCCTTCTGCCTCTCGCCGCCCCTGAAAATGAATCTCCTCTGCACTTTTTACAATGCTTCCACATCTTTCCTGTAATGAGGCGACCAGAACTGGGCACAATGCTCCAGAGGTGGCCGAGCCAGGATATTGTATAGCTGGAGCATTTTTTGCATTTTTTATAGCAGCAGTGAGAGCAGTAAGATCGAGGAGCAGGGGGCTGCTGGGATGGTAAGTTAATCCTTTTAGAAACTTACCTCATGGATAGGTGAAGCACACGCTGAGCACGGGACGTCTGAGTAGGTGAGGCAATATATTTGGGCGGTTGCTATGCCCGACTCGCTACTTAAGTAGCGTCTCCCGCCCATCCTCCTCCTCTAACCCAAAAAAAGGCTCTGAGTGCCGATTTGGTAAGGTTACTGTTTTTTTTTCACTAGCGTTTGGGAATTCACAACTGTGGGAATGGATATTAGGGCTGTTGCAAGCTCGTCCTATAGAATGTAGGAGGTAAGGGTCACCACTCATGTCCCCACTGACTTCATCAGTGGGAAGTACACCCAACTCCAGCTCCACAGAAACCACGTTATGCAGCTGGAGATGAATGAACTATCGGATCATTCTGGAGGCTGAGGGGGCTAGTTGAGAGGAGTTACAGGGAGGTAGTCACACCTCAGGTATAGGAAAAAGGTGGATGTGTTCAGGGGACAGACAGGGAACAGGCCAACAGTGTGGGGGATCCCCTCTGGCCATTCCCCTCAATAACAAGTATACTGTTTTGGATACTGTTTGGGGGTTGGGGGGGTACTTACCAGGGGTAAACCATGGGGTACAGGTCTCTGCCACAGAGTCTGCCCCTATTGCTCAGAAGGGAAGAGGGGAGAGAAGGAGACCATGAGTCATTGGGGACTCCATAGTTAGGGGGACAGATTCTGTGGGAACGAGAGAGACTCGCAGTTGGTGTGTTGCCTCTCAGGTGCCAGTGTCCGCGATGTCTCTGAAAGTGTTTTCGGGATCCTCGAGGGAGGGGGAGCAGCCCCAAGTTGTGGTCCACGTAGGCACCAATGCCATAGGTAGGAAAAGAGATAGGGATGTAAGGCAGAAATTCAAGGAGCTGGGGTGGAAGCTTAGGGCTAGAACAAAAGTTGTTATTGCTGGTTTGTTACCCATGTTACGTGCTAGGGAGGTGAGGAAAAGGAGCAGAGAGCAATTAAACATTTGGCTACAGGAATGGTACAGGAGGGAGGGATTCAGATAACCTGGATAATTGGGGCTCATTCTGGGGTAGATGAAACATCTACAAACAGGATGGTCTACATCCTAACCAGAGGGCTGCCAATATCCTGGGGGGGCGGAATTTGCTAATGCTCTTTGAGACGGTTTAAACTAATTCAGCAGCGGGATGGGAACCCGAATTGTAGCTCCAGTGTACAGGAGATTGAGAGTAGTGAGGTCATGATTAAGGTTTCAAGGTCGCAGGAGTGTACCCACAGGCAGGAAGGTGGTTTGAAGTGTGTCTACTTCAACACCAGGGCATCTGGAATAAGGTGGGTGAACTTGCAGCATGGGTTGGTATCTGGGACTTCGATGCTGTGGCCATTTTGGAGACATGGATAGAGCAGGGACAGGAATGGTTATTGCAGGTTCCGGGGTTTAGATCTTTCAGTAAGATCAAGGAAGTGGTAAAAGAAGGGGAGGTGTGGCATTGTTAGTCAAGGACAGTATTACAGTGGCAGAAAGGACGTTTGAGGACTTGTCTACTGAGGTAGTATGGGCTGAGGTTAGAAACAGGAACGGAGAGGTCACCCTGTTGGGGAGGTTCCTATAGGCCCCCGGAAAGTTCCAGAGATGTAGAAGAAAGGATTGCAAAGATGATTCTGGATAGGAGTGAAAGTAACAGGGTAGTTGTTATGGGGGATTTAACTTTCTAAATATTGACTGGAAACGCTATAGTTTGAGTACTTTGATGGGTCAGTTTTAGTCAATGAGCGCAGGAGGGTTTCCTGACACAGTACGTAGATAGGCCAACAAGAGGTGAGGCCACATTGGATTTGGTACTGCCTAATGAACCAGGCCAGGTGTTAGATTTGGAGGTAGGTAAGCACTTTGGTGATCGTGACCTCAGTTTGGTTACGTTCACTTTAGCGATGGAAAAGGATAGGTATATAGTGCCGGGCAAGAGTTATAGCTGGGGGAAAGGCAATTATGAGGTGATTAGGCAAGACTTAGGATGGGGAAGGAAACTGCAGGGGCTGGGCACAATTGAAACGTGGAGCTTGTTCAAGGAACAGCTGCTGCATGTCCTTGATAAGTATGTACCAGTCAAGCAGGGAGGAAGTGGTCGAGCAAGGGAACCGTGGTTTACTAAAGAAGTTGAATCTCTTGTCAGGAGGAAGAGGGAGGCTTATGTAAAGATGAGACGCGAAGGCTCAGTTAAGGCGCTTGAGAGTTATAAGTTAGCCAGGAAGGACCTGAAGAGAGAGCTAAGAAGAGCCAGGAGGGGACATGAGAAGTCTTTGGCAGTTAGGATCAAGGAAAGCCCTAAAGCTTTCTATAGGTATGCAAGGGAATAAAAGAATGACTAGACTAAGATTGGGGCCAGTCAAGGACAGTAGTGGCAAGTTGTGCGTGGAGCCCGAAGAGATAGAAGAGGTGTTAAATGAATATTTTTCATCAGTAATCACACAGGAAAAAGACAATGTTGTCTAGGAGAATACTGAGATGCAGGCTATTAGACTAGATGGGATTGAGGTTCATGAGGACGAGGTGTTAGCGATTCTGGAAAGTGTGAAAATAGATAAGTCCCCGGGGCCGGATGGGATTTATTGTCGGATTCTCTGGGAAGCTAGGGATGATATTGCAGAGCCTTTGGCTTTGATCTTTGGTGCTATTCCTGTAGACAATGATGACAGAATACTGGAGGATAGCACATGTTGTCCCCATGTTCAAGAAGGGGAGTAGAGACAATCCTGGTAGTTATAGACTAGTGAGCCTGCCTTTGGTTGTGGGTAAAGTGTTAGAAAGGCTTATGAGAGAGAGGATTTATAATCATCTAGAAATGAATAAATTTGATTAGGGATAGCCAGTGCGGCTTTGTGAAGGGTAGGTTATGCGCCTCGAACCTTTTTGAGTTCTTTGAGAAGGTGACCAAACAGGTGAATGAGGGTAAAGAGGTTGATGTGGTGTATATGGATTTCAGCAAAGCGTTCCCTATGTTAGGCTATTGCAGAAAATACGGAGGCATGGAATTGAGGATGATTTAGCGTTTGGGATCAAAAATTGGCTATCTGTAAGAAGACAGGGTGGTGGTTGAAAGGAAATGTTCATCCTGGAGTTCAGTTACTCGTGGTGTTGTGGATAGTGCGGAAGGATGTTGCGGAGGGACGTGGATGGGCTACAGAGCTGAGGTGGCAGATAGAGTTTGATGCGGAGGGGTGCGGAGTGGTTCACTCTGAAAGGAGTAGCAGGATTACAAAATATGGGCTGGTGGTGGGATTCTTGGTAGTATGGACGAGCGGAGGGGTCTCTCTGTTTGCGTAGGTACCGGGGGTTGCCGCCCACGTTGGTGGAGTTATTGGGAGGGTGTACGGTGTGTTAGGTTTTATTGGTAGAGGGATTGAGTTTCGGAGCCATGAAGTCATGTTGCAGCTGTGCAAAACTCTGGTGTGGCCGCACTTGGAGTATTGCATACAGTTCTGGTCACCGCATTACAGGAAGGATTTGGAAGCATTGGAAAGGGTGCAGAGGAGATTTACCAGGATGTTGCCTGGTATGGAGGGAAGGCCTTATGAGGAAAGGCTGAGGGACTTGAGGCTGTTTTCGTTAGAGAGAAGAAGGTTAAGTAGAGACATACAAGATGATCGGAGGATTAGATAGGGTGGATAGGGAGAGCTTTTCTCCTCGAATGGTGATGGCTAGCACGAGGGGACGTAGCTTTAAATTGAGGAGTGATAGATATAGGACAGATGTCAGAGGTAGGTTCTTTACTCAGAGTAGTAAGGGTGTGGAATGCCCTGCCTGCAACAGTCGTAGGCTCACCAACTTTACAGGCATTCAAGTGGTCATTGGATAAACGTATGAATGATAATGGAATAGTGTAGGTTAGATGGGCTTCAGATTGGTTTCACAGGTCGGCGCAACATCGAGGGCCGAAGGGCCTGTGCTGCGCTGTAATGTTCTATGTTCTAGACCATAACAGGATAGTTTCTACCATTTTTTTCCACTCAAGAAATGGCATCTTGGGAATTACCAAAGCACTTTTTCTTTTTAAGTAAAGCAGGAGCATAAAATGGAAAATTTTTCAAAGCTACCAATTAATAGAATTTAGTCGGATATGGTGCAGTTTTTTTCATTATTCCTGGGATGTCTCTCTTTCTGGTAAGATCACCATTCATTGCCCCCCTCCAGCTGTCCTTAAGGCAGTGGTGAGCTGAATTTTGAGGGCTTGCTAAAGTTTTTCAAGGGAGTTGAGAGGTATTCATATGGCTGGAGTTTTGGTGACCAGATCAGGATGGTAAATTTCCTTTCATAAAGGACATGTTAACCAGGTAGGTTTCCCTGAATATCCAGTAAAAATTGGCAGTTCATGTAAAGGGCAAAAGCGAGGGGTTTAAGTATATTCAGTCAAATTTTAGTGATTGGTGTGTTTCTGATTCAGCAGATTTTGTGCCCTACCCAAGGTGATACTATTGTGTCTGGCTGTGGGAAATGAGATGTGTTAATTGGATTGTTGAAGGGGAATATTTACAGAATTGTGGTCATATCAAAACCTGTAAGTTTGCTATGAAAAAGGATAAACGACAATCGAAAGTAAAAATGGCTTCATGAGAAGCGTTTTAATGGTATGAGAATGAACCTGACATCGGTAAATCTGGATAGAAGCAAAACCAGAACAAAACAAAGTAGCACCAATTTTGAGTTCGGTTGAGGAATGTTGGCAGACAGGGCAAATACAGGTTGATTTACTTGAGACTCTAAAGATATTGGGGATAGGTAGTAAAGTGGTATTGAAGTCACAGTATAATCAACTATGATCTTAGCAAAAGGCAGAGGAGGCTTGAGGGACCAAATGCCTCCTGCTTGTGCTAATATTGTAAATCCAGAGCTACGTGTAGAAAGATAGAGTAAGACAAAGCAGAAAGAGTGTACGTAACGGTGTTTTGATAATAAGTGTGATGGACGTACAAAATTTAGAAGACAATGAACAAGAAATGAGAGGCATAGAGTATATGGGAAATGACTGGCAACTCGTGTAAAGGGGAATCAAAGAGTCTTCTATAGGTCTATAAATAGTAAAATGGAAATTAATGGAGGAAAGCAACTGATTTAGTGCCAAGAGGGAGTGTCTGTGTGCAGGCAACAAATATGCCTGAGGACCTTGCACCTGCCTCTTGCAGGACCAAAAATGATCCCAAGTATGACAGTGAAAGAGGAAGCAGTTGAGAGATTTTGGCTCAAAATTAAGTTGTAAAAGCTGGTTATCTTCAGATTGTCACCTGGATCAGAGATTACATTCAAAGTGGCTGAAAAAAAAGTAAGGAAGTTGTGGACGTGCTGGTTGTTGTTTTCCAATGCTCCTTAGATGTCATTTGTATTTTATTTGGGGCTCAAAGGACTGGAAAATTGTGAATATTGCACCTTTGTTCCACAAAGGGCATACTGTTAAACCTAACAACTAAAGGCTTGGTTGTTTAACTGTGGTCGTTGGCAATCTTGTTCTGATGTTCATTTCTAAAAGCTTAAGTTACTTGGAAAATTAATGAATGACAACCATCGTGGATCTGTTCAATGTGAGCCATGTTTAATTAGCAATTTTTGAGGTGGTCAAAATATTTTGAAGGTAACATGCTTAATGTGTATATGGAATTTCAAAATGCCATGAAGTGCCACATAATGAGTTTGCCAGTATAGTTGTGGCCTATGGGTACAGTGGCAATTCCGGATTTATGTTGACTAAGTGATAGGAGACAGTGACGATGTGCTTTAGACTGGAAGAAAGTACACCACTGTTTATCGGGAGTCAAAATGAGGACCATTGCATTTCTTGAACTATGCTAATCCGTTACACAAGGGTTTCAAGGGTCCAACTTTAAGTTTTGCATCATCAGAAAACTTAGTGTAGTAAACTCCAAGGCTGATGATGACTAACTTCAAGAAAGCACAAACCTGGTGAATAGGTGGCCACGTGGCAGAAAGAAATATAGAATCTTAGATTCTTGAAATAAAAATATTTATAGCCACAAAGGAGACCATTCAGCCATCTGCTTTTAATCCCACTTTCTAGGCTGTTGTTCCATAACCTTATGTTACAGCAATTCAAATGAATGTAGAAGTATTTTGTAAAATTGTGTATAGTTGTCTGCCTCTGCCATCCTTTTAGTGGAATCCAGGTCCCACCATCCATTAAGTAAAAAAGTTTCTTTTTGTGCCCTAACTAAGCTATATTATCCTAATTTCCTAACTCAGTTAAGAACCTTTTTGACCAATAGGAATAGGGCACCTTATCCACTGTAACCATACTTGTGAACTTTAAACACTTTTTTTTACTATGTCTCCTTCCTCCATCTCGGAGAACAAGGAAAGATGATATTCTCACTGGTACAATTCTGAAGGGCTGAGTTTCCAATGAATAGCACTAGTACGATGGCGCAAACAACAGAAGGCTCACTGTGAATTAACAGGAAGCAGCTACCTGTCATTGAATACAAAATAGCCTACACGCCAGGTTAAAATGCATTTATTTTACTTTCTTGAAGCCTCCCAATTCGCCTTCAGCTTTCTTGTCACTCAGACAAAAAAAGAGACTGGTGATGCATATCTTGTCTATCCTTGGCTAAACTGTAACCCCATCCCCATCAACCACATCTCCCTAATTCTTCAAGTCCACTGACGTCACTATGCATAAAATGCAGTGATGTTATTTGTGTGGCACTTCTAACTCGTCCTGTTAATGACCAAGTGGTGTCGTTCACCCCACCTGCGTGTGCATGACAGCATATTGTACTATGGATAATTACTCTGATACTGAAGAGCGTGCAAGAACAGAGAAGCCTGGAATATTTATAATTGCACATCATTTGGAGTTGAGGGGGTGAAAAAGAACTAAAAACAAAACTCAGTTCTGCACTTTATGAATTGAGGCATACATCACAAAAACCAGGAACATTTATAATAGATAATAACAAAGTGTGGAGCTGGATGAACACAGCAGGCAAGCAGCATCTTAGGTGCACAAAAGCTGACATTTTGGCCTAGAGAGAATGGGAACTGCAGATGCTGGAGAATTCCAAGATAATAAAATGTGAGGCTGGATGAACACAGCAGGCCAAGCAGCATCTCAGGAGCACAAAAGCTGACGTTTCGGGCCTAGACCCTTCATCAGAGAGGGGGATGGGGTGAGGGAACTGGAATAAATAGGGAGAGGGGGGAGGTGGACCGAAGATGGAGAGTAAAGAAGATAGGTGGGGAGGTAGGGAGGGGATAGGTCAGTCCAGGGAAGACGGACAGGTCAAGGAGGTGGGATGAGGTTAGTAGGTAGCTGGGGGTGCGGCTTGGGGTGGGAGGAAGGGATGGGTGAGAGGAAGAACCGGTTCGGGAGGCAGAGACAGGTTGGACTGGTTTTGGGATGCAGTGGGTGGGGGGGGAAGAGCTGGTCTGGTTGTATGGTGCAGTGGGGGGAGGGGACGAACTGGGCTGGTTTAGGAATGCAGTAGGGGAAGGGGAGATTTTGAAACTGGTGAAGTCCACATTGATACCATTAGGCTGCAGGGTTCCCAGGCGGAATATGAGTTGCTGTTCCTGCTACCTTCGGGTGGCATCATTGTGGCAGTGCAGGAGGCCCATGATGGACATGTCATCTAGAGAATGGGAGGGGGAGTGGAAATGGTTTGCGACTGGGAGGTGCAGTTGTTTGTTGCGAACTGAGCGGAGGTGTTCTGCAAAGCGGTCTCCAAGCCTCCGCTTGGTTTCCCCAATGTAGAGGAAGCCACACCGGGTACAGTGGATGCAGTATACCACATTGGCAGATGTGCAGGTGAACCTCTGCTTAATGTGGAATGTCATCTTGGGGCCTGGGATGGGGGTGAGGGAGGAGGTGTGGGGGCAAGTGTAGCATTTCCTGCGGTTGCAGGGGAAGGTGCCGGGTGTGGTGGGGTTGGAGGGCAGTGTGGAGCGAACAAGGGAGTCATGGAGAGAGTGGTCTCTCCGGAAAGCAGACAGGGGTGGGGATGGAAAAATGTCTTGGGTGGTGGGGTCGGATTGTAGATGGCAAAAGTGTCGGAGGATGATGCATTGTATCCGGAGGTTGGTAGGGTGGTGTGTGAGAACGAGGGGGATCCTCTTGGGGCGGTTGATGCCACCCGAAGGTTGCAGGAACAGCAACTCATATTCCGCCTGGGAACCCTGCAGCCTAATAGTATCAATGTGGACTTCACCAGTTTCAAAATCTCCCCTTCCCCAACTGCATCCCTAAACCAGCCTAGTTCGTCCCCTCCCCCCACTGCACCACACAACCAGCCCAGCTCTTCCCCCCCACCCACTGCATCCCAAAACCAGTCCAACCTGTCTCTGCCTCCCTAACCGGTTCTTCCTCTCACCCATCCCTTCCTCCCATCCCAAGCCACACCCCCATCTACCTACTAACCTCATCCCACCTCCTTGACCTGCCCGTCTTCCCTGGACTGACCTATCCCCTCCCTACCTCCCCACCTATACTCTCTCCACCTATCTTCTTTACTCTCCTTCGGTCCACCTCCCCCTCTCTCCCTATTTATTCCAGTTCCCTCTCCCCATCCCCCTCTCTGATGAAGGGTCTAGGCCCGAAACGTCAGCTTTTGTGCTCCTGAGATGCTGCTTGGCCTGCTGTGTTCATCCAGCCTCACATTTTATTATCTTGGAATTCTCCAGCATCTGCAGTTCCCATTCTCTGAGTACAAATATATAGTTCGTTGAAATCAGCGTCACAGATAGACAGGGTAGTGAAGAAGGCATTTAGCATGCTGACCTTCATCAGTCAAAGTATTGAGTGTAGGAGTTGGGATGTTATGTTACAGTTGTGTAAGTCGTTGGTGAGGCTGAACTTGGCAGTCTTGTGTACAATTTTGGTCACTCTGTTATAGGAAAGACCTAGTTAAACTGGAAAATGGGCAAAGGAGATTTACGAGGATGTTGCGAGGACTGATAGGCCTGAGTTAGAGGGAATGTTTGGCCAGAATAGGACTTTTAACCCTGGAACATAAGAGAATGAGGAGTGATCTTATTGAGATGTATAAAATCATGAGGGGCATTAATAGGATGAATGCATATAGTCTTTTTTCCCAGGGATGAGGAATTGAAAACCGGAGGGCATAGGTTTAAGGTGAGAGCGGGAAGATTTAAGAAGGACCCGAGGGGCAACTTGTTCATGCAGAGAGGGGTACATATTGGAATGGGCTGCCATTGAAAGTGGTTGAGGCAGGTATAATAGAAACATTTAAAAACCATTTGGATAGGTTCGTGGATAGGAAGGGTTGAGAGGGATATAGACCAAATGTGGTCAGTTGGAGCTAGCTTTGTGGGCACCATGGTCAACATGGACCAGTTTTGGCCAAAGCCCCTTTCCTTTAGGAAGTTATGGAAGTGTTAGAACATGTTCAATAAAGACTTTTCTGGGGATGGTGGGGGAGAATTGTTTCAAGGATGAGGCATCGGAGAAACTGGAGTGCTGTCAGAAGGTTTGGAGTCAATCAAAATCGTGAGACCCGACAGGATACGTGGAGGGGAAACCTTTTTAGCTGGAACAAAAAGGAACAAATTTAAAATGATTGGCAAAAAAAGGCTGACATCAAAAAACATTTTACTTTAATGCAGTGCTGGCTTCATCATCAAGAATACATTGCCTATAATAGTGATGGAAGCAGATTCAATTGTGGCTTTAAAAATGGAATTGAATACACCTGGGTTTAAAAACAAAATTTCTGAGATACCAGCAAAGAACAGGGAGTAGGACTAGCTACATGCTTTTGTGTAGAGTTGTTGCAATCTTAACAAACCAAACCCACGTCTGTCTGCCGTCTTGTATCCATATGATTCCATCATTTGCATGTGGTAGCTTTGTGGCCCCTCTTACTGATGCTAGATTTTTTGTCCAGATTTTATTTATTTAGTTAACAATTTAAATTCGTTAGCTGCTGTGGCGGGATTAAATCCGTGTCTCCAGATCATTAGTTCAAGCTTGTTTCATCTTTCCTGAGTATGAATGTGATGTGTTCCCATATGCCTCTTTTAATGAACCAAAGATAGTTGCCTTTGCTTGAAATAGAATGTACCTCCTTGGAGCAAACAGGTGTTTATACAATGGACAGTATTTTGCCTCATGATGGAGTCTGATGTATTTGCTGATGGTTGTAAATTGACACCAAATTGGCATTGTTGCATTGCAGGTGAGCGACCGTTCTTGTGCCCTAGTGATGGCTGTGAGAAGACTTTCAGTACGCAGTATAGTCTTAAAAGCCACATGAAGGCTCATGACAAAGACAATCCGTTTATCTTGCTGAATCAGAGTTCCACGAATGAGGTTAGTGGATCCACATCGTCATTCCCTAAGAAGTCTGCTGACAGTTGAAGTAGGTTCTGTGACTTGACCAGTCATTCACCTTGCGCGTGAAAATCACCTCGAATAGAATTATGGATTCTTACCTGTTTGCTGTGATTGTTGTGAAACAGCATTAAGATTTTGAATTATTAGGAAAATGTTTTGGAACAAAGCAAAAATAATTGCAAGTTCGCAAGGTTTTAAAAAAATCTGAGGACCTTTTTCTTTAGACCTCTACATTTGGAAATTACAGTGGCAGTTAGCTGGTCAATTTGCTTCTGCAATTGAACCGTATGAAGCATTACATTAAACTTGTATATTCAACATCTTTGGAGAAGTGTTGAAAATAGTCTCACCCTTGATGAAATGGAATTTTATCAGCAATGGATTTGAGGATCGAGGAGTGATCGTAGATCATAGAATCCCTGCAGTGTGGAAATGGGCCCTTTGGCCCAATAAGACCCCACAGCATCCCATCCCATCCCAGACCCACCCTCCCCTATAAGCCACTTAATCTACATATTGCTGAAAACTACAGGTAATTTAGAATGGCCAGTCCACCTAGCCTGTACCTGGGATGAAACCCACGCAGACATGAGGACAATGTGCAAACTCTACACGGACAGTTGCCGAGAACTGGGTCCCTGTGGCTGTGAGGCAGCACTGCTCACCAGGGATCTGAAAATTTCATGACCATCTTGGACATTTGGGAAGGGCAACTTGTTTGTTTCTCGTCTGCACGATGATAGGGAATTCCAACTCGTAAAATGTTTTCAGGTTTTTTGGATTTTAATATGCTTGTCATAATCTGCATTGAAGGCATTATGGGATAATTACAAAATGATAAACAAAATTAATGCGTTACATTTTCATCTTCGTATAGGAGACAAGCCAGTCACTTTGTCGAAGTGATTTGAGCTTGATGTCTACAGATTCGGAACTCCGAGAAAGTACACAGTTGGTAAGTCACCACCTTTTTATTTTGTAATCAGCCTACACTCTGTTCAGACTTTAAAGGTAGATAATTCTGTGATACTAGCACTTTTGCATGTCTTTGTGGTAACGTTATCAAAATCAGTTGATCATGGGATTGGCTAAGTTGCCCTAAATACATTATGGTTCTGTGTGGATCTGTTCCTGTGAATCTGTTTGTGCAATCTGACCAAATTTGCTGAAACCGTTCACTTAACCATGAAAAGTGCACTTTCCAAACTGTAATGCTATTGTTGTTGCTTTGGGTCAGCAATAACACTGTCATTCCTAAGTCAAAAGATGTTGGTTCAGAAACATGAGCTTATCTCTTCTCTATGACACCTGAGCAGGCACACAACTGTCAAGCTTTTTCTGACAAGACATTGTGCTGAGAACTGCACTTGTTCTTCAGTGCTTTATATTCCACACTATAAAGAAAATGGGGAAGCTTTTTATTGGTAAAGCTAACCTTTATCCCACAGGAGGCATCATTAATGGAGCTTATCTGGACATTTATCTTGCTACTATTTTGTGAAACCTTTAGACCACAACAGTCTTTATTTCTAAAGTTTGGCACTTCAATGAAAGTGAAATGCTTCAGGAAATCCTGAGGATGTGTAAATGCAGTAGCTTTCCTGATTTTGTTTTTTCTTTTTTCCATTTCCATTCCACAAGTTTATCTTTGTCGTTGTGATAATTCTTGTGCTCCAGCACTGGCTGTATCCCAAAAGGGAGCTATTACAGTACAGTTACAATGCTGACATCTCTCTGGTAAAGTGGAAAATTTCCCAAGTATATACTGTCCACAAAAGACCAGACAAAATAACCTTGCCAGTCATTGGCCCATCTATGTATGTTTGATGCTTAGCAAACATAGAACTTTATAGCACAGTACAGGCCCTTCAGACCTCGATGTTGTGCTAACCTGTCATACCAATCTGAAGCCCATCTAACCTACACTATTTCCATGTACATCCATATGCTTATCCAATGATGACTTAAATGTACCTAAAGTTGGCAAATCTAGTACCGTTGCAGGCAAAGCGTTCTATTCCCTTACTACTCTCTGAGTAAAGAAACTATCTCTCTCTCTGACATCTGTCCTATATCTTTCATCCCTCAATTTAAAACTCTGCCCCCTCATACTCGCCGTCACCATCCTAGGAAAAAGGCTCTCCCTATCCATCCTATCTAATCCTCTGATTATTTTATATGTTTCAATTAAGTCACCTCTCAACCTTCTTCTCTCTAATGAAAACAGCCTCAAGTCCCTTAGCCTTTACTCGTAAAACCTTCCCTCCTTACCAGGCAACATCCTAGTAAATCTCCTCTGCACCCTTTCCAAAGCTTCCACATCCTTCTTATAATGCGGTGACCAGAACTGTACGCAATACTCCAAGTGGGGCCGCACCAGAGTTTTGTACAGCTGCAGCATAACCTCTTGGTTCCGGAACTCTATCCCTCTATTAATAAAAGCTCAAACACTGTATGCTTTCTTAACAGCCCTGTCAACCTAGGTGGCAACTTTCAAGGATCTGTTTACTTGGACACCGAGATCTCTCTGCTCATCTATACTGCTAAGAATCTTACCATTAGCCCTGTACTTTGCATTCCAGTTACTCCTACCAAAGTGCAACACCGCACACTTGTCCGCATTAAACTCCATTTGCCACCTCTCAGCCCAGCTCTGCAGCTTATCTATGTCTCAGTGCAACCTACAGCATCCTTCGTCACTATCCACAACTCCACCGACCTTAGTGTCGTCTGCAAATTTACTAACCCATCCTTCTACGCCCTCATCCAGGTCATTTATAAAAATGACAAACAGCAGTGGACCCAACACCGACCCTTGCGGTACACCACTAGTAACTGGTCTCCAGGATGAACATTTCCCATCAACTACCACCCTCTGTCTCCTTTCAGCAAGCCAATTTCCGATCCAAACTGCTATATCTCCCACAATCCCATTCCTCTGCATTTTGTACAATAGCCTACTGTGGGGAATCTTATCGAACGCCTTGCTGAAATCCATATACACCACATCAACCGGTTTACTGTCACCTACCTGTTTGGTCACCTTCTCAAAGAACTCAATAGGATTTGTGAGGCACGACCTTCCCTTCACAAAACCGTGCTGACTATCCCTAATCAAATTATTCTTTTCTAGATGATTATAAATCCTATCTCTCATAACCTTTTCCAACACTTTACCAACAACTGAAGTAAGGCTCACTGGTCTATAATTACCAGGGTTGTCTCTACTCCCCTTCTTGAACAGGGGAACCACATTTGCTATCCTCCAGTCATCTGGCACTATTCTTGTAGAAAATGACGAGTTAAAGATCAATGTTTAAGGCTCGGCAATCTCCTCCCTGGCTTCCCAGAGGATCCTAGGATAAATCCCCATCCGGCCCAGGGGACTTATCTATGTTCACACTCTGTAGGATTTCTAATACCTCTTCCTAGTGAACCTCAATCCCACCTAGTCTAGTAGCCTGTATCTCAGTATTCTCCTTGACAACATTGTCGTTTTCTATAGTGAATACTGTCAAAAAATATTTATTTAGTGCTTCCCGTATCTCCTCTGACTCCACACACGACTTCCCACTACTATCCTTGATTAGCCCTAATCTTTCTTTTGTCATTCTTTTATTCCTTAAATACCTGTAGAAAGCCTTCAGGTTTACCCTGATCTTATTCGCCAACAACTTCTCATGTCTCTTCCTGGCTCTTCTGAGCTTTCTCTTTAGGTCTTTCCTGCCTACCTTGTAACCCTCAAGCGCCCTAACTGAGCCTTCACATCTCACCCTAACATAAGCCGCTGCCTTCCTCTTGACCAGAGATTCCACTTCCTTCGTAGACCACAGCTCCCGCGCTCTACAGCTTCCTCCCTGCAGTTTCCTTCCCCATCCTATGCTCCCTAAATCTTGCCTAATCTCATCATAATTGCCTTTCCCCCAGCTATAACTCTTGTCCAGTGGTATACGCCTATCCCTTTCCATCACTAAAGTAAACATAACAGAATTGTGATCGCTATCACCCAAGTGCTCACCTCCTTCCAAATCTAACACCTGTCCGGGCTCATTACCCAGTACCAAATCTAATGTGGCTTCGCCCCTTGTTGGCCTGTCTACATAGTGTGTCAGGAAGCCTTCCTGCACACACTGTACAAAAACTGACCCATCTATAGTACTCGAACTATCGTGTTCCCAGTCAATATTTGGAAAGTTGAAGTTCCCCATGACAACTACCCTGTCTCTCTCACTCGTATCGAGAATCATCTTTGCTATCCTTTCCTCGACATATCTGGAACTATTTGGAGGCCTATTGAAAACTCCCAACAGGGTGACCTCTCCTTTCCTGTTTCTAACCTCAGCCCATACTACCTCAGTTGATGAGCCCCCAAACATCCTTTCTGCAACTGTAATATTGTCCTTGACTGACAATCCCACACTTCTGCCCCTTTTTACCATCTTCTCTGTTCTTACTGAAACATCTAAATCCTGGAACCTGCAACAACCATTCCTGTCCCTGCTCTATCCATGTCTCCGAAATGGCCACAACATTGAAGTCCCAGGTACTAACCCATGCTGCAAGTTCACCCACCTTATTCCGGATGCCCCTGGCATTGAAGTAGACACACTTCAAACCAACTTCCTGCTTGCTGGTGCCATCTTGCATCCCTGAAACTTTATTTCGGACCTCCCTACTCTCAACCTTTTCTATACTCTAACTACAATTTTGGTTCCCATCCCCCTGCTGAATTAGTGTAACCCCCCCCCGCCCAAGAATATCTGTACCCCTCTGGTTCAGGTGAAGGCCAAACTGCTTGTAGAGGTCCCACCTACCCCAGAAAGAGCCCCAAGTATCCAAGAATCCAAAACCCACCCTCCTGCACCATCCCTGTAGCCACGTATTCAACTCCTCTCTCTCCCTGTTCCTCGCCTCACTAGCACGTGGCACGGGCAACAAACCAGAGACAACAAAGTTACGGAATAAATCATAGCTAACATTGTTAAAACGGCACTTCAGCAATAACCTGATTATTCGGTTTGGATTTTTCCAGGGCTGTACAGTGCTGACCTCACTACAGCCTTGGTCCAAACATAGAGCTAAATTCCAGAGGTGAGTGAGTGAATTTGACATTGGCAGTTTTTGACTGTTATCACAACCCCAGTTAAACTGAAGTAAATGGGTATCAGTTGGAAAATACCTAAGTGCCAAAGAAGATAGTTGTGGTTTTTGAAACTTAATGACTGCAGCCTCATTTATATTTCTGGGGGTTCCATGGGCTAATGCCAGGGCCTAATAATCATCAGCTGTTTCATTCATTGCCAACCTTACAAAGGGAAGGTCGGCAATGCTGGTGACTGCCCAATGTTTGCCATTTGCAACAACTCTGACACTGAATCAGTCTGAGTCCATATGGAGCAGAACTGGATCACGTTCAGACTTGAGCTGACAAGTGGCATATACTGTTCATGCCAGACAGTGCCAGACATGATCCACCTCTCCTTTGACATTCATTAACATTACTGTTGCCTACTCCTCATTACGTTGATAGCACTTGATGTTACTGTTGACTAAAGAAGCTAAACTGATCCTGCCACAAAGAACAGGTCAAAGTTTGGAAATTCTGCATTATATAACTCGCTCCTTGACTCCCTGTAACCAGACCATCATTCACAAGGCATAAGTTAAGAGTGTGATGGAACACTCTCCACATGTTTGCATGCGTGCATTTCCAATAATATTTGAAGTTTGAAACAGTCCAGCAAAGCAGCCAACATGATTGGTATCCCCATCCACTTTAACATTTAACACAGATGCACAGTGATAGCGTTGTTTGCCACATACAAGATGCATTGCAGCAGCTCACTGAGGCTCCATCAACAGCATCTTCCAAACTCATGAGCTTTGAGCTAAGGGCAAGTGCAACAGATGCATAGGATACCACCAGCTACGAGTTCTCCTCTAACTCACGCACTACCCTTACCCTGAGCTATGTCGCAGTTCCCTCTCTCTCTGTCAAAATTCTGGATTTCCCTAACAGTTCTGTGGCCATACCTACACCATATAGACTGCAGCAGGCCAAGAAGGTGGCTTACCAGTTTAATGATGGTATTTGGGGAAGGGTAACAAATGTTGGCCTAGCTAACAATGTCCTCGGCCTGGAATGAGTAAATATAAAATAAATTGCAAGGTTTTCTGCTTTCAATTGTAATTTTGTGTTCTTACTTGGAAAATTTAATGTGAACCAAAAATGGTAAATTCGAAATGATTCCCCCTTAAAAGAAGTGCAAGTCAGATGATCTATGGCAGGAGTGTCCCTGAGTTGTGTTCTGGGCTCATTGAATTAACCTTAGAATAGGAGCAGTAGAATGCCGAGTTAAAAATGCTGCACTGTCAAAGATTGCCGGAATCTAAATCTTCAAGTAATTGTTGACTTCGGAAGAGAATGGGAGGACGTTTGTGGAACGGGGAATTGTAATTCCTGTGTTAACAAAGTTGGAATGTAAATTTTATGGATGGAAACGATTAAGTGTCTTTTAAAAAAAAACTCGAAGATTGATGGAGCGAATTGAGATTTGAATTTTGTTTACAGAAGCATTGAAGCTCTTCAGTTTAACTTTCTCTCTCTCTCTTTTTTTTTTGATGACACTGCTGATGAATTACCACACAGTAATTCCTGTTTTATTTCTTAGACTTCAGGACGGGATCTAAGCACTATTTCAGCAGAAAGCATATTTGAATCCATGTTTAACAATATCGATAGCTGTACCAACCATGATGGCTCTCAGCAGGCAGGTATGAACAAATATGCTGACTGCATCTCTCTTAGCTGTATTCCGCTTAATTTTAACTGCATTAATGGCCCAGGCCTATTCTGTTCAGCTAAAAATAAATGGATCTTTAATTAATGAGGACTACAAAGACCTAGAAAGTTTTTAGGTTTGATCTCTGATATGTACTGAGTAAGTTAGCCTCTAGCGAGGCAATGCCCATGCACTGCAGTTGACCTCTACATTCTTGGACAAGAGTGGTGGGGACGTTGTGAAACCTGTCTAACTGTCTGCTTTTCATTACTGGTCAATGGTGTGTGCTGGGAAACAAGGCTGAATGAACACGGGCTGTGTTCATCTCCAGTGCTCGACTTGCTCACTAGAACACCACGTATGAAGCATTTGAGTTACTGAAGAGCTGTCTTCGTTTGTGTTTTAAAAAAAAACTAGCATAGATTTTGTCTGTGGGGTGAAAGAACGATAATCATAAAAATGAGGGAGCAGTGTGCTACATAGAAAAGTCTTATTCTGGATCTGGTGATCAACGAGGACCGTAAATGAGTAGAAATGAGAATGGATTTGAGTTAATTGCTTCAGTACTCCACCTTGATCATGCTAGTAAAAAGGGTAAGTCAGTATATTTCCATCCGTAAAAAGAGAACACTGATTTATTTCAGTCATCTCAGGCTTACAGAAATCCAACAATTTTTCTACCCTCTCAATTATTTAATCTTTGGGCACCCATTACTGCAGGAATGCATGTATAAACATGTATGCATTTGGGAAGGAAAGTGGAGATGTACTGGTAATGACATTAGACAAGTAATCCAGTGGCCCAGGTTAATGCCCTGGAGACATGCATTCAGATCCCACCATTGCTACACTTCAGACAAGTTACAGACTCTTTGGCTAAGATTTGAGATTTATTCAAAGATGAGGAACTTTAATTTTGCTGTCTTTAAAATGTTGCCTTTTAATTCTATTAAACTGAACTAAATTATCACCTTAAAATGGCTAGCGACCAGTAACTTTTTTTCATTTAAAGTGGGTAAAGTTGGAATTCTAAGTTAGAGTTAGAGAAAGATCATATGATTTTAGGGTTTTGAACAACCAACTTTGTATATAAGGTTAGAACAATAAAATAACCTACAACATTTATACAATAAAATTCCAATGTGCAGTAAATAAGGATAATGGACAACTGAGAGTATATCTTTCACATCCAACATGGTCAAGATAGGTTCTGTGGATTTCTTAGCAAGAACTACAGACATGAGTCATACTATGGATCACCAAATCTCATTGAAACTTTGACTCTTCTACAAGGAATTTCAGATCGTAATTTTAATTTTAAAGACCTTAGCTTTGGAACTCCCTCAAAAGTTGCTCATACAGGACTGGCTCCTGGTAGTTCATTCTCCTTTTCTTAGGCTGTCCTCCCCTGGAAATTGTTCCAGCACCCTTGTAATGACACTGTTTCGGCTTTTCCACAGATAGCAAGCTTTACGAAGTTACTGCTGCCCCTGCATTTTCAGAACTCCTGAATTTTCAGCCACATCAGCAAATACTGCTTGTGAGCTTCCTTTACCCCCACTCATGGCTGCAGCTGATTTGCTAATAGCCAGCATGCTTATTCAGTCCCATAGGTCTTCCTGAATGATAACCCCAACAGAACTGCATTTGCTGGCTCCCAGGACTTGCAAATCCTAACTGCTCAGTATGTTAGATCAGCATCCTTTTTGGGATGAAGTCTCTTATCCCTACCATTGATCACCTAACTCTCAACTCTGTCAGGTGGCACACCTGTTATTGGCTTTCTTGAGTCCCATGGTCTTGTTTTTATGCATGCTGTGGCTATGTCATACAGCTGCTCTAAACATGTTCTAGACCTGGTGGGACAGCTCCTTGCTGGAGCCCAGAATCTCTTGAATTTGAGTTTGTAATGATGTGCAAACATACATAATATAAATGCTTATATCATTTCTTAAATTATATCTAAGTGGACAAAAGAATAGTTTGAAGGGGTTTAAGTGTCAGTGCAGTCTAGTTTTTTTTGGGGGGATCAGTTAGTTCATTTGGCTGGAAGGCCATAGAGAGATGCTAGCAGCATGGTTCAGTTCTTACACTAGCAGAAGTTCATATGAAGGCATGGTAACTCTCGGGTTAAAGCATCACCAGACATCTCTCTAATGAGCAAGCAGCCCTATGGTCTGGTAAGAGTGTGGTGACTTTACTTCTGTCTTATTATTTTTGTGCCATCTGTCTCCTCTTCTTGACCCCACCCAAGCAAAAACCCTGCATGAGGTTCAGCTGTTGGTATGTAGAAAATGAACATGAAACTCTAAATTTCTTTTCATCTGTTCTCTGAAAAGTGAAAGGGAAAGTAAATGGTTCGTTTCACTTAGAGAAATTGCTCAGATAGTTACAACCTTTGACGTTGTCATGCAGCGTGGAAACAGACCCTTTGATCAAATCAGCGCATGCTGGATGTAATCCCATACAACACTAGTTTTCCTTGTATGGTTTACTACAATGCTCAGAAAACCTTTTAATGTTATTGCATTGTGAATGTTATTTTATTTAGTACTGTACTCTCATACAGGAAAATTTAAATGAAATTTCTCAGGATATTTTGTCACTTCTGAGCAAAGGTGAATCAATTACAGGAAATATCCCTTCCAAAAGGGAGATATTGTTCAAATGTTTTGTTACTTTTTGGGAATTTAGGCACAAGCTTGCTATTTCTGACTGATCATTGGTCATGATCCATCAGTGCTGGACTGAGTTTATAGCCCTGATTCCTGCTGTTCAAAAGCTAGGCAGTTTATCATTTGAGGGGTAGAGAAAGTAGTAAAGTCACATTTGCAAAGTTTGCCTGAAAGCTCCCTGTTAAACTATGTAATTGTGATTTTACAGAAATTTCTAATGTAAAACTATTGTTTTGTCTTCTAAAACTTAAGATGGAATGATTGGAATACCTGGGACATATAGCAGCGATGCGCAGCCTGCAGCCATTGTTAACACTGCTCTAGGAGATTCTGGATCGCTGTTGTCTTTTCCCATCCCTCTTCAAACCATGGCACAGTCTAATGTTGAGAACCATTCCCAGCAAGCATCAGGCCTCCTCTCCACTTCATTAGATGATTTGGCTACTAACTCTCCTCAGACGTCATTTGGGAATCCCACCAGTATTTTACAGACATCACAAGTGCCTGTCCCGGCCATGACGCAATTTTCAACTAGTCAGCAAGAATTCAGTCAGCCTACTCCAACGTCACCACCACCAACTCAAGGAGTTCCAGTTATGTCAAGTAATGGCCTACCTTCATCTGGTAACACGGAATCAGGGCCATCCATGGTACAAAGTGTGCCTTTAGGTACAAACACTTCTGGTGTAACAATTACTCCATCACAGAGCACCACTATTCTACAGCCCAGCATTGTAATGGCAGACCAGAACCTGCAGTGGATCATTAATGGAGCCAGCACTGTTCAGCAAAACACAGAAAAAACAGTGAGTATGTATGGTTTAACCAAAAATTTTGAGCTATTGCAGTCAGTGTTCTGCAGGCACGTGGCCAGGCAGTATCTCGGGACATTCTGCTGTGAAAAAGTGATGCTTTTTGTGTGTGAATATATGGTCATATAACAATCCTAACAACAAACTGAATTATACTCAGCAATGGGAGATGAGAGGGAATATTAAACTGGAGTGAAAACTCTTGTAAGTATTGTTGTAAAAGACAAGAGGAGCCTTTGAAGTGTCTAGCCATCAGTATATTTATCTTCAACCAGCATCACAGAGGTTGAGTAACTGATTTATCTAATTGCAATGTTGCTAGGGTGGTGCTTTCCTGGAAAGCCATTGTTATTGAATTCAAAACTAATTCATAGTAGGTTTTGGGTTGTTTTGATGGGTTACAACCTTATGTAAATACTGTTTCAGTAGTTTACATGAAAAGATAATGTGATGTCTGTGCCAAAACTGTACATTCCCTATATCCATGTCCTTCTGTTGTCCTTCGAATTAAAATTAGTTTCCAACAATGAAACTTCTCAGGTTATCAACTTCAACAGAAGTTAAATCATACTGCTGGATTTGTCATCAATGAAAGATAGGTTTTAGGTTTTCAACAGATATCAAAAACCTATCTACATAATGGTAGAAAAATATCTTGGTCGTGTTCACTGGTAACCAGCACCACCTTATTAATGTTGAGTCATCATGCGGGTTTTTTTGGTGTTTAAATTGAAATCTTAGTGCTATCAAGTTGTGCAGGTGATGCTCAGAATTACCAGGTATGGAGTTGAAAGAATGATTTTTTTTTTCCCCAGTTGAGTGCTTTGAACAGATTGTGTAGTTTAGACCCATAGATCCTGTGGTTTTTTTCAATTAAATCTTTTGCATTGAGAGAAGAACCACAGTGAAACTCTTCACGTGGTGAAATTTAAACCTTAGTAAGCAATTGAACAAGTTTTTCTGCTGTAATCCAAGCAAGTTTCATTGCAAATGCAAAGGCCTCCATCAAGACTGCCACTATATTCTGATGAAGTGTTTGACCATAACTGCTGCTTTCTGATAATCTCTAATCTTTTAAATTATCTTGAGTTAATTATAACGGTAATTATATTTCACATGATGTTTCAGACAACATGAAAAATTCTAGGCTCTTTTCATGTTTTATAATCTGAAGTGGGATGACATTTAAAAAAAACTCTAGCCATCCAATATACCATAAAAGTTACAGGAAATACAGTAGAGAGGCTATTTGACTCATTTGAGCTTGCGTTGGTCTCATTAATCCCACTTATCTGTTGTTTCCTTTCCTTCTGGAAATCTTAAGCTGCCAAATGTATTTCTTTTTCTGTTAATTACTGAATGCTAATAAAAGCATTTTCTGAGTGTTGCTTTGTGATCCAGAAGGCCATTCAGGCACTTGTATCCAACAGCCGATTCCAAATAGAGTCCAAAAGCTTAATCCTTAACTTAAGTCTTTTCACTGAGCCACTGCGCATTGTTCGTTAATAACAAAATCTTCCATAACGTAATTCTTATTGCCTTGAGACAGGCAGTCCAGCCAAATCGCATAGGCCTTCATCCAGACCTCCAAAAGCACACTGTCCTTTTGCAAAGTTTAATCAAAACAAATCAAAGTAAACAAATGGGCCAAAGAAATAATTGTAGGAATTATCTTGATACTTCTGTCTAAATTTGACTCGGTGAAACATGAAACTTCTTTGTTACTTGAGTTAAGGAGGAGTTTTCTTACTAGAAACAGTCACTGGTGAAATTGGATCAAGTCAGTCACCATTTGCGGAAAGTTTTTTTGTCTTTTCTTGTATCATCTTGGTAAACATACATATTGTAACCATGGAAAGAACAAGGTAATCTCTAAGCATCACTAAACGAGATTGTCTGGCCATTTTACTTTTGTGGAATCCTGCTCTGTGCAAATTGCCTATGTTTTTTCTTGCAGCATTGACTACATTTCAAAAGTAAGCCACTAGCTGAGAAGTGCCTTGTGATGTTTTGAAGTTGTGAAAAGTAACATATGAAAACAGCTCCTTTTTTTATATTTTCTCCGGTGTGCTACCCTTTTCAACTTAATTTTGGTTGTCTTCAACTAGCTCAGTGTGTTGAACCCGTGAGTAAACTGAAGGGCTTAAAACAAAATTGCACTAATTGAAGTAATCAACATTTACATTGACTTCTAAAGTTGCTGACAAGAAAAGAAAATCAATTTGTGCAATTTACTGTTGGATTTAAACGGGTCTGGTATCTTTCACAGATCAGAAGTACTGTTTCACTACAACAGTGGAAAATAAATTTGACATGACCCTGTATAGTAGCTTCAGTGCTGTTAGATGGTGAAATGAATTATTTTGAATTTTTGAGTTGAGTAACTTCAACTTGTTTTAATCTAATGATTGTCCTTTATATTTCAGCATCAGGGGCCTAAAGTAGAAAAAGTGTTTTTTACTACAGCCATACCAGTTGCTGGCAACACAGGTAATTTGGTGTTTTCCAATTTTCTCCAAAAGACCATTGCTCTTAAATTTGAGCAGCATTTGAGCTGATTTAATTCCCAGGAAGATGGAATATTTCTAGGAGTCTGATCTTTTGACAGTTTTATTTTGGAAGCAAGAGCATTCTCTATCGACTCTTTTCATAGTTGTTCTCTGTGATAGTATTGACAAGATACTTTTTAATTGTCATGAGGACTTAAAGGGCCACTAGTCTAGAAGACTCCAGTACTCTGCTTGTAACCCATGACAAGTTTCAAACCAAGGTCACAATGTAGGCTCAGAAAAATAACTAATCACCCAACTAGTCATTTAACATTCTTCAGTAAAACAACTCCCAACCCAAATCAGTGGAGAGACATGGTCACCCTGCCCGATTATTGTGGGTGATTTGAAGCCCTCCAGTCAATCAACAAGAACAATCAGTCATCCTGTCAGCTCAGTCTCCAAAAGTGCAGCAAACTTTGAACCAGCACTCTCAATAAACCAGCAAAAGTTATGTGCTTCAAATACTGTGAAGTTTACAACATTAGCACAATCTCCACCATGTCTGGGTAGTCAGTTGAGGCTGCAAGTGATAAAAATTTCTGCTGGTTAGTTTTATTTTGGGCAATGTTGCACTTTATATTTAAGTGCTTTTATGCTATGAGTAAAGTATGACAGTGATACATTTCTAATATTTAGTGCTTTTACATTGATTACATGGGCCTCTTGATTACCAGGAATTTTTGATCAACTGGCACACTCTCTTGGCCCCATAATTGTAGTTAATAAGCTTGCTGTACCATGTTGCAATTTTAAAGATTTGTTCTTAGGATGTGGGTGTTGCAGGCATTTATTGCCTAGTTAAGAGTCAACCACCTTACTGTTGGACTGGAAATCCGTGTAGGTCAGACCAGCTAAGGACAGCACGTTTCCTTGCGTAAAGGACATTTATGAACCAGATGGGTTTTTTTTTTAAAATGTCAGCCGACAGTGGTTACAATGTCGCCATTAAGTAAGTTCATTATTCCATTTTCTCATTGAATTCAAATTTCACCATCTGCCATGTTGGGATTTAAACTGATTTTCCCCAGAATGTTTGCCTAGTTTCAGGATTAAAGTCTAATGATGTTACCCCTGCCTCCCCACAGTGTCTGTGCTGTGTCCTTGGGATAGTTTGCATCTTTTCTAGATAAATGTCTGTCATGTTCTATTTGTTTTCCTTTCAGGAAACCCAGTGCAGCAAATAGGTTTGAGTGTTCCTGTCATCATAATCAAGCAAGAGGAGTCTTGCCAGTGCCAGTGTGCCTGCCGTGATTCGGGGAAAGAAAAAGCCTCTGACAGCAAAGAAAATCCATCCTCGGAAGCCCGTTCTTCCCAGAAACTCCATGGTCAGGAGCAGACACTGCTGTCATCTCAGACTTTCCCTTCTAATGCTGATGAAAGCTGTCAGACCACACAACAGCCTTTGCAGACAGACCCTCTAACAGACTTTAACAATATGGATATGTCTGCATTTCTTTCTCTTGAGAGTCCTGGGACCCCTTCAAATCTCTGTGGTATAGAGGCAAATGATGTTTAGGCACTGCTGCAGAAGGTGAAAGAAGAGAGAAACTTGAACAGCTTCTCCAAGTAAAGTTGCTCACTCATGGCTGTTTCTCTGGATTAATTTTCAAAGGAATTTCCATCTTTTCCTTATGCACGGTTTTAAAAAGAAGGCCCTGTTACACAAGTGCCGTTTACACTGAGCATTTTGATGCTAAATGAATCCAGAAATGCTTTGTGTAAACTGAGAAAGAGAATGCTTTGAATCCGCATTCAGTTCGGAGTTGAAGCTTGCAACACTTGGAAGGTTTAGTTGGACCTGGATTGTGTTTGATTCCTCCGCGAGCGAGAAGGGGTGCTGGGATTGGGGTTTGTTGCACAAAACAAATGGCAAGCATCTGTCTTGGGTGCAAGGGCATCCTATCACTGTTCAGTGAATTGAACAGTAAACTGGATTGAGGATTCTTCTGAGTTAGCTGCACTGTCACTGGGCAAACTGCAGGCTAGTTGGGTTTGGATCATTTCACTGGTTTAACATCTGGGAGCTACTATTCTTGGCCTGCAGAAAATGCAATGTTCTGATGGGGGAGTAAAATTGAAAAAAAGTTATGGTGGAGCATCCCAATCTGTCATCAGAGGATCTTTTGTCGCCTTTATCTAGCTCACTTAGAGCCCCTGCTGACCAAATACAGAACTGCAGTACTAATGCATTTAGTAAGATCTGAATATTTTTACACGATCAAGTAATAGCAAGTCTGCAATTTACTTCTAACCCTTAACTGAAGTAATCCCACTTCAGATGATATAAATTTATAAGGAAAGATTCTGGTCACTTTAGTTATGTTTATTTCCTGGATAATTATTGGTGAAAATCTCAGAATACTGTTTAGGATGGGGTCATGTCACTGATTTGTTTTACAAAGTACTGTGAGACTCGCTGCAGTGCTCTCTGTAAGAGCTGGATTTGGATCCTGCCCAGGACATGGAATGAGCTGCTAATAATGTTGAAATGACTCCATCTAATTCCTGAAGAACTTATGATAAAATGAAACTTCTCTTGATTGAGCACTGATTGGCCCAATTTGGTAAATCTCTCTTGGAAAATGCTTTGGGTTTGCTGGTTTTGGAAATGGTAAAGTTGTGCTGGTATAGTAAGCCGCTATGAGCTTAATTGAGATACGTTTAGGGTTCTTTTACTTGAGCCTTCAACTGTATTTATTTAACAGTGACGCAAAAGGGGAAGAAAATGTTTTCTCACCACATTTTATTCATTCTCCAGGCATGCAGTTTCTTAATTTAGAAACCAGAGTGGGCTGTTTGTAGTAACACAAAACCATTCAACTGAAAAGAAAAAAAATCTAAAACTCCTTTTTCCAAAACTAGGACAGATCCGAGTCACTGGACCAAACTTCTGGATGTCCCAGTGTGTCTCCGTGTTTCCCAATGTTTCCAGCACTTAATTGAGAATTTATCAAATGAATGATTTAATGTATTGGGTGATTTAGCATTCTTTGCACATTTACTGCTGTGGTACATAAATGCAATGTGGCTCAGAGATGCATGCATATTAAATAATCAACTGCTTCCAAATTAACACTAGTCAACTGTGTAAAGTTGCTAGTTATGCAGAATCCACTTGTAAACTACAGATGAATGTACAATGGAACCTTTTGGATTACAAAATGTGGGAGTTGAATATATAGGAATATTGTGAGAATTATTCGAGTGTTACGAGCCATGACTTTATTGGCCACTTGTAAATGTTTACTAAAACCCACAGATCTAGATTTTAATAGTTCATTACAATGTGTATTTATTTATTAATACTGAGGGCATATTTATCACAATCTGTTTTAGCATCGTTCTGCTTCTGCTTTTCTCTGCAAAGCTTTGTCAAGTTGCATTCAGAGGTTTGAAATTTCTGGATAAAACTGAAGATAATGTATCTTCAGTGGCATGAATAATGCTGCTGTGGCCCCAGTGTTTAACAAGTAATTCTACAAACTGGTTTTGTTTGACACAACTTCAAGTTTCCTCACCTGTATTTATTAAGCATTTAATTAAAACAGTAGAAGCGTGTAAAAAAATAAGTTCGGATTTCAAAACACTTTAATGTAACCTCCTGAAGTACGGTGTGAATTAACTCTGGGTAGTTAGTTAATGCATTTTTTCAAACTCCAGTGCTATATTTGATTCAGCCCAAATCAGTGAGACTGAAAATCCAATACCTGTGGAAACTGTAAGGGCCCTTGTTGAAATAGGTGTGGGCAGTATTGAGAGATGTAAGTCACAAAACACCGCTCTCTTTAATAAACTGTTAGTGCAGCAGGTCTGGCAGTGTCTGTGGAGAGAGATAGAGCTAATGTTTTGAATTCAATATGGCCCTTAAAAACCGAGCATTTTCTAATGTTCTACGATTCTCATTCGGCAAGACCATAATTACTGAAGCCGGAAGTGTAGACATCATTGCTCACTTGGGGTGCTTTCTACATGCCTGTCATAAAGCAACTACGGTTTGAAGGTAGATTCCCTCTGCACATACCCACGCTGTAATAGAACAGAGCCGTGGATGTTGGAATCTGAAACAAAAACAGAATTGCAGAGGGTTTCAAGGAAGAGTCACTGAACTCAGTGTTAACTCTCCTTTCTATCCACAGATGCTGCCAGACCTGAGTTTTGCCAGCAATTTCTTTTTATTGTCCATGCTTTACATCCCCACCTGAGAGTGGCAAGTAATGCAATAGATTGTTTCAGCTTATTACTAGTAGCTGTCCGTAAATTGGTGAGATTTGAAATTGTGATTTGAGAAGAGGGAGAAAAGTTGTTCTTGGTGCATTTTATTTCAGGAATAGGAAAGTAGAAAAGTAATGCAGCATCCATCGATTGGCACTAAAAAGGAAGGTGAGTGTGGAAGTCTTACTTGAAAACGAGGTACATCAGTTCTGTGATGTCAGTATTGGTAATAGAGGTATTATCATAGCATTACTCAGGTTTTCACTTCATGAAGGAGATAGTAGGACTAGAGATTGGATTAAATATTCAGAACTAGTGTCAAGTGCTTGTTTAGTTTCATGGTACAGGTAGTATCACGGAGCTGCTGTTTGTCACCTCTTAAATCTATTTAGTTGTTTAAAGAAATTTGTCTTCTGCTAACTTCAAGCTGTGTTTGTGCTGGAAAAAGATGGATTTATCCAGTATTTTGAATTAAGCAATGTTCTTAAGACTGAAGTGAAAATTCAGAATTGAGCGGATTGTAATTTGGAGAAATTTTTAAACCAATTGGTTAAAGTTATTTCTTTCATGATAAATTTGTGCAATAGGAACAGTTTTCTTTCCAATTTTACTGACAATTAATTTTTGTAATAAATCTCTTGTTTCATAGATGCAATATAAAAATATATTTGGAATATTTGCTTAAGATTGTAATAAACATTGGAAAATCCGAAAAGTTTTATTTAAGTTTCCTATTTAGTTTCTTATTCAACTGTAGTTAAATTTGTCTCAATGTTACTGTAATTTATCAAGCTTCAGATCCAATCTTGGCACTTCTGCTAAAATATCCTCCCTGAATTGAAATCTGAATTAAGTTTAATTGAAATTCCATTCTTCATGAAACGCAGCAGTAACTGTCCCAGATGATGTTTTCATTTGTTGCTTAATGGCTTGAATCTAAATTTCATTTGCAATTAACAACAACAAGTTTTGAGGCAAAATATGGAAATATTCCAAGAATCTGACTTTTCCGAGTAAAATCAGGACAAATTACTAAAGTGTTAAATTCCTTTATAGGTTGAGAAGAGACTCTCAACTAAATGAATGGACTAGGTGTAGAGAGCTCAGTGCATCTTAGACATTTGTTTATATGTAAATTCTGAACCGTGATTCACCTACAACCATAGTATCCTGCAGTCAAAGCAAAGAGATAATGACTGATACAAAAGGTTAGTTTACCCTGGAGAATTTACAAACTTAATCTAATTATGCAATTCAGATGATGGTAGCAAACTATCTGAGTTTTGGTTCCTTTGAAATCCCTTGCTTGTAGTAATCAGCATCAGTTATTACATGCTCATAATAAGTGCAAACGCATGTTTAACACACCACTAATAGATAATGCGGATGACACAGTTTCACTGCTTTTTTTTAGGTTTTGCAACTCAACCCTCTGAGTTAGGAATTGGCTGATTTAAGGCATATTTTCAGTGTTGGTAAAAAAAAGACTTGTGACATGTATTGGATAAGTTGGCAGTAAGGGGTGTGCATGTGTAACAAATTTAGCTACATCCCTAATTTCATTTTTTTGAAATGATAGCCAGTCTGTCATACGCTGAAGTATGTTGCATCCTCCAAGTGACCAACTGAATTAGAGTTTGTAGGTGCTTCCTATAATCTGTCTATGCTAAATGCATTGTTAGTGGCTGCTCTGATCACCTTCATGACACCTTTTGATGTGGCTCCTGTCTCCTCTGCTAAACTTCTATTCATTTTGGATTTTAAAAATAGTCAAAATTTAAAATGGAAATCCAAACCTGTTTTGAATGAACTCAGTTCTCTGGATTTCTGACTTTAAATTTTTGCAAGCGTTTAGATTTGGCTGCTGCCTTTTTGTATTATTTCATCTCTGGTACTGCTTGACTGGACAGCAGTACAATGCTTTGGAAATAAGAACTTCTGATCTGGTTAGTTTAATGTTTAGAATCTTATGGTTAGGACACCATCTAACTACTTGATTGATTGATTGTTCTAAGTCTGAAAGAACAGCTACCCACATCTTACCTAGTATAGGAATAATTGCACAGAATTACGCAGCAAAGAGTTGTCATTCAGTCCTTAAAGACCACATGCTTACAGACTTAGGAATTCGGTTCTGGATCTGCTAACTCTATGTACTTCTAAGATAACAAAAATGATTATCTTACCCTTTTGTTACAGGGCAGCCAGTAAGAATTCCTAACTTGCTAGCAATCTGGCTTTTTGTTGTGATCCCCATTCTGAATCAATTAAACTTGCATGAGCAGATAGTGATGTACTAATATCCTCTTACTGGTTGTTGATTTTCACTGCAGTATGTTGGAGCAGGTCCATGTCCGTATAAACACTGTACTTCTGGAGGTAATGGAAAACGTTTGCACTTGCAGTTACATTTATCTTGTCTGACTAGTGACTTTGAGATCAGTACATTTTTTATGAATAATTTATGGTATGCTATGTGGTATAGGGGGCTGAGTGTTTTTATGATGTCCTTGAATTTCCCTAACCCACACATCAAAATTCCTAAAGCAACAGACCTTTTATCATGGGTTAATTCCACCTACAGCTAAATGCATGCCTTAAATTCCTTTTTATATCTGAAGACCATATGATTCCAAAGGTCAGTGGTCCTCCAGTAATTCTCCAAAACTGACCATTTCTGTACTCCTCTTCAGTCTGGCAAGTCTCTACACTGACTTCTGCCAGTGCAGCTGTAAATGGTGCACTTGGGCTTTTTTCTAGAGTAACTTTGGCCAAATACCCTCTTCACTGTTGTTCTAATGAGACAACGCCTGATGTCTTTCAAATTCCTTTAGGAACCAAAGCAGCTTAAATTGACTCTCTTCGGTGTTGAAATCATACTAATAACCCATGTAGGACCACAGAATTCCAGTTTTGCACCAAAGTTGTTGAATGGTATGTGGACAGAGATGGTGAACTTTTTATTTTCCGTATGTTGTCGTCATCCAGAGTTTGATAGTTATCCAGTTTATTTTGACACAATTAAGGCAGAAACCATATTTTAAATTGGCTTGGTTTTTTGGTCAGTCCTTTCTGTGGTTCAGATGGGTAGAAGTATAAATGATAGAACTTGCATCAATTAAAGTGTCTGATTTGTGTGTATGGGACAGCTCTGGTCTCAAATAAATATACTTCACACTCCTTGACTTGAAAGGTGAGGTGTGCCTGGAGTGGCTTCCCTTTTAAGTGACTGGAATATGCAAGATTTGGATAATCAGAAATTCACATTATATAGGAATATTCAGGGTTTACCGCAGTGTAATGCATTGTATGCTGCACAGGTAATGAGCTTTTGAATTCAGGTCACCAGTCTCCAGCATGTTTTTATAAAGCAAGACTTAACGGGTGCTGGGTTTGTATATAGGGGAATAAAGAAACTGGTATTCTAAATTTTATTGAAAACCTTTACAAAAAATTGACAATCTTTCTCTAAACTTTGTCATTTTTGGTAATCTAATAGGTCAGACTATTTGGTTGTGTGCTAAGTTGATCTAATTTGGCTTTTAAGGACTGTTGCACCTACAAGTTATTTAAAGTTAACTTTAATGTAACACGACTAGAATGGAATGTTGTGCTCGTGAAATTTGAATAATTTATAGTTGAACTGTTTGAGGGCACTATGAATCTAAACACTGTCCAGCAGTGGTCTTTATACTAGTTGAATACCTTAACCCCCAAACCAGTTAATATCTTTGGGAATATTTGCACACACTTCATTGAAAACTGAACATCAACAGTACAGGAACACTTTTTGCTTGTTATTTTCCAGACCAGAAATAGGTGCATTATTATCTATTTACGAATTGCCATTGGCTTGTTGCCTGTTTGCTTATGATAGCAAAATGATTCAGACTAATTGATATTTATCATTTGTTGCGCATGCCATATGAAGGCATGAGAAAGTAAATCAATTCCTTGGGTTTGATTGCAACAAATTTGCAGCAGTAGGTCTTTTTGGAAGCTGTTTCCAGTATTAAATGCGTGCCTCTCACTAACTTAAATGTGGTTGACAATTTTAAATGTCAGAGTAAACTCCTGATGTGACTTCTGATTTGAAGTTCAAATCACATGGGTTTAAAGTGTTTCAATTACTTTGTGAGAGAGAGGATGTTCTACCTGTGTAAATGTGTGCTACCTGTAACCTAAAGTGAGTTTCAAATTGATTCTTCTTCCACCTCTGTGGCTGAGAAAAGGGATTTGGAGAAAGAAACAAAAGGTCAGTTTAGCACTCATTTCACATTTGGTAATGAACTATAATTGTTTTGATACCTTAAAACAAACTTAAGTGCAGGTGCAGTGTTTCTTTTTGTTTCAAACTAAAAGGAAACTCAGTCCCAAGATAAAAGGTAGCCCTGCTTGAGCTGTTTTGGTTTCAACCTAAAAATAAGAATTGAATAAGCATTTGCATGCTTAGGTGTGTATATTGCCTGTTCTGTTAATGCAGCAAAAATAACCTGGTCTTCCTTGATTTGGATCCAGATCAATTCTGACATTGAAGTGAGAGTCTATTTCGGTCACTTGATATATTGTGGCTTCAAAAAGTGTTTAATGATCCTTCCCAACCCCTAATAAACTCAAGTTTAAAAAAATTAACAATAGCTTTTGACTTAGTTACGAACTTGGTGATCACAAATGGAAAGACAACAAATGGATGAAGTCATTGAGAAATTTCGGCCTTTGTAAGGCCAAAGTCAGTAGATCTCTAATATAACATACTATCTCCTATTCTGACCATTGCAGCTATTATAGTTCTCTGAATATCTGAAGATAAGTGCACAATATGTGAAGTGATAATTCTGCGAATTTAAATTGGTTCTTTCTCTTGCAATCTCATAGTACTTCACATCTGTATCTTAATTTTTTGAGATTATGACTGGTTTTATATTTTCATGCACCTTAGTGGAACATGTATTATTCTTGTAACCCGCACTGAAATTGTGATTATTGTTGAATTTGCTATGTGCAGAAAACTTTCCGGACCTCTAATGTAGTTCGGGCCACTGTTATATCATTTATGGTCTGTATCACTGATTATTTTTTTTTCTGCTTTTTAAAAAGTTTGAATCGTCCCAATTCAGCCAATATAAATTCACTGGTCAAAAATGGCATGTTAAATTCACTAATCTTGATTTACGAAACATTGAAATGGACAACTTGTGCAATGGCAGTATGCTTATTGAGTTTGTAATTAAGCTGCACAAGACCTTTGTGTTACAGCAGAGCAGGGATAGGCAACAATTGTGAAGATTTGTGTAAAATCTCTGAATCAGAACACAATGCCACACTTTCTCTAGAGAATTCTTTGCCAAAATCTGTTAAAACTATGTGATTAGTATGGAATTATGTTAGAAATCTTCCCATCCATCTCTTTGCTGATTGCAGTAATGTCCTTCCCTCCCAAAGGAGAAACTTTGGCTTACTATATTAAGGGTTCGTTGTTTTGATGCACAGTGAAACACACAATTCCATATTGTTCAATGGGGTAAAGGAGAGAGAATTAATGAAAGCTTTATCACTGGTTCTAGCCATGCCATTTTGGTTGAATCTCTACAGTTGGAGGACTGTTAGGGTACAAGTCTTTCTTTTGTTTATCCTTTTTATTATAAAGCACTTTAGGTTAATTAATCTGCAATTGTGTTCTGTTGCACTCTTTACTGAGAGGAGTATTTGTTTCTGTTCCAAAAATGTTGTAAATATATTTTACTTTAATTGCAATTGTTACTTTTGAAAACTTTGTGTGTTTATGAAGAGTAGAGACTGTCCATGTCAGAGCTTAAATACCAGCATAGATGACACAAGTACTTTGGGGAGCTCTGATTATCTCCTTGGAAAGTGTTAGTTCTTTTCATATGGCTGGCCTTTTTAGTCACTTTTGTACACTTTGTTAGTGGCACTTTGCTCTTTATTAGGCTCTATGCAAACTAGGGAGTCAGACCACTTGTAAAACCATTTAACTGGATATGTGATGCAGAAGCAATTTCTCTTTAGAAATACATATATTATAAATTTATGCATAGTGAGCTCATTTGAAGTCCATTTTTAAATCAATTGCACATGCCAACTGGTGATTCCAATCAAAATTCTCTCAATTCTCTCTCAACTTGTGCTGGCAAACTAGCAGTAAATTGAGCTGAAACTTTTATGCACTGGTCTTCAGGTAGATTTTATTACTGAACAGATTTATAGTTTGGAGAATATCTCTTCCAGTCCCCCAGTATAGTAGAAGGCTGTGCATACACATGTGGATGTGTCCACTGTTTCCCTTGCTGACTTAAAAGCTATATTTTCTGACTAATGAGAATGCTCCACATTTACTTGGATTTATTTTTACTGCCTCTGACATAATGTGGAAAGTTATGGCTGTGATGTATGTAGCATCGGGATACTTTTTTGTCACATCACCTGGATTCATTGAATCTTGAAGTGGACTTAGGAACTGTTTGAAATAAATAGTTTCAGGGGTGAGTACTAACATCAGTGACAATTCTGGAGAAGTGAACCAGTGTAAAGACATGTAATATAGCTTTTATTCTTGGTAATATCGTTTTGTCTTGTCCCTCTGCCTTGGTAAGGGACAACTGACTTTGATTTTTCCCCTTCCTGATCTCTGCTTAAAACAGCAGTGCAGCTACCTCGACATGGGAAGTGACTTCCCTCCCTGTGGTAAGATTGCTTTTATTGCATTAATCTTCATACTTCTATACTTGCCCCAGCTTTCCTTTTTTGTTTTTTGAGTGGGATAAGCTGCTTTGATGCAGTGGGTGAACCTGCCAATACTATTGGAGCTAAATTGATGTGGGTGCCCACATGTATTTAGACTTTAATTCTATTTTAGTGCTGGACAGTTTAAAACATCTTATGAAGCAAGAATAAATGTTTACTAGGAATAGACAATAATCACCTGGTCTTGCTACAATGTATTATCCTGAAGAATTGATTTTAATTGAAAAAAAATTGAGTACTTAACCTTGATCTGTCATAAGTGGTTGCGTCTTAAAAGTACAATGATCTATTATGGTGATAGTAAAATAAGCCCTTTGCTACATACCTTTGTAACATGTGTGCTGCACACTGACTTGTTTGTCCAGTCATTAGTTGAGTCAGCACAATGCATGTTTGGATTAGTGCGTTTTGACTATATACACATCTTCAGAGCTGAACACACTTAACCTTAGTGTGGGAAGGAAAAATAATTCTCTGCTGACTTTTCTGTAATATTCAACAGGCCTTACATAATGAAGCCAAGGTTGGGATAGGGATACTGGAGATCAAACATTGCAGTATGCACTGCATCAATGGATCTATTTAAATGCATACCTACACAGGATTATCTTCATTCCTGAATGATAATATGAAAGAGAAAAATTACAGTTGCTTCCAAAGGAAGAGAATGTCTCCAAAACCCAAAGAGTGAGGAATAACAATGGATTTGTATTTTTGAAGAATGTAAGTGTGAGGAAAAAAATGCTGTTTGCTGAATTGCTTGTTTTTGTATAAAATTAATATTGTACTTTGGTTTGAAATATCTGCTAATGTGGAAAATTAACCTTTTTGAAAACTGAGCAATATGATGCATAAGAGCCTAATTAATAAAATACTGACTTATGAACTGGATATTTGATGTAAAATGATTATTCTCTTTGATCAAACAGTCTTACTTATTTTTAATTAATCCAACATTATAAAAGCCCAACAGTTCAAAGGCAGCATACACCAATCACCTCAAGGTTACAAATGAATAAACAAAACATCAACACATTGCCATCAGCAAGTCAAGGTTTCAATGCTATCAACATTGCTCACAAAATAGGTTTGAACGCAAGCTTGCAAATGGAATTTGTTGAAAAATTAAGGGCAAATGTTCATTGATCATTCAAGTAGATCAGATCCTTTTTCTCTTTCCTAATAAACACTTAGCAGCAATGTGCCTTCAAAGAATAATGATTGCTTGAAAGAAATTCCAAAAGTAATCAGTAGATTTATGTTCCAAGATCTGTATATTGGTCATCCCTTACTGTAATGCAGAAGTTATAGTTTGCAGACAATTGAACATTAATTCAGCTCAACTGAAGAGTTAAAAAGTCAGTTGTTTAATCAAAGAACGCCCTTGACCACGTCTCCCGCAACCCCTCACACCCCGCCCCTGCCACAACTGCCCAAAGAGGATCCCCTTGTTCTCACACATCACCCCACCAACCTCCGGATACAACGCATCATCCTCCGACACTTCCGCCATCTACAATCCGACCCCACCACCCAAGACATTTTTCCATCCCCACCCGTCTGCTTTCCGAAGAGACCACTCTCTCCGTGACTCCCTTGTTCGCTCCACACTGCTCTCCAACCCCACCACACCCGCCACCTTCCCCTGCAACCGCAGGAAATGCTACACTTGCCCCCGCACCTCCTCCCTCACCCCTATCCCAGGCCCCAAGATGACTTTCCACATTTAAGCAGAGGTTCACCTGCACATCTGCCAATGTGGTATACTGCATCCACTGTACCTGGTGTGGCTTCCTCTACATTGGGGAAACTAAGCAGAGGCTTGGGGAACCGCTTTGCAGAACACCTCCCCTCGGTTCGCAATAAACAACTGCACCTCCCAGTCGCAAACCATTTCCACTCCCCCTCCCATTCTTTAGATGAAATTCTATCATGGGCCTCCTGCAGTGCCACAATGATGCCACCTGAAGGTTGCAGGAACAGCAACTCATTCTGCTTGGGAACCCTGTGGTCCAATGGTATCAATGTGGACTTCACCAGCTTCAAAATCTCCCCTTCCCCCACCACATCCCAAAACCAGCCCAACTCTTCCCCTCCACCCACTGCATCCCAAAGCCAGTCCAACCTGTCTCTGCCTCCCTAACGTGTTCTTCCTCTCACCCATCCCTTCCTCCCACCCCAAACCGCACCTCCATCTCCTATCTACTAACCTCATCCCACCTCCTTGAGCTGTCCGTCTTCCCTGGACTGACCTATCCCCTCCCTACCTATCTTCTGTGCACCTCCCCCTCTCTCCCTATTTATTCCAGAACCCTCACCCCATCCCCCTCTCTGATGAAGGGTCTAGGCCTGAAACACCAGCTTTTGTGCTCCTGAGATGCTGCTGGGCCTGCTGTGTTCATCCAGCCTCACATTTTATTATCTTGTTTATCAAAGTAGACAGTTTATATAAATTAGGGAAATAATTAAAGATTTTATTCTAATCAATCACTTTACAGCTTGTGGCGTATGCTATGATAAACAGTAACAATTTTTTATCTTTGATTCTGCAGAAAGTGTGTCCTGACTCACTTATTCAACAGGGTACAATAATCTAGATAAAAGATAATTGTTCACCCATAAACTTAACATTACAATATTTTTGATTTAGTGGCTCTACTAAAATAATACCACCAGTCACCCAACTCTGGTACATCTGTGCATTAGAGATGAGAAGAAAGGTGGAAATGGAGATTTTCATTTGCTTCCCCAAGTTAGGTCCCACTGGAATTTTCAACTTTTGAGACAAGTGGAGTTTGAAACGATTCAGAGGCAGCCCTGGCATCATCACCAGGCTGCTCATTGTCTTGGTCTCTACTGTCACACTGTTTCACAGTTTCAGTTGGAGAATGCTGTTGGAAAGTGTAAAAATGACAATTAAAACCATTTTTAAAATAAGATAGCATTAAAAAGTCAAATTTGGTAAGAGTGCTGTTTATGCCTGGGACACACTCACCTTATGGAGTGAGGAGCCTCAAACAAATGTTTAAAAGAAATTCTGTAGATCTTTGTTACACTTTGATTTACAGTATTAAATTTATGCAATTAAACATTATTCTTATTTTACTCAACTTTTTGGTGATGGGCACCATTTGTGTCAAGCAACAAAACCCAAATTCTAGCTCCTTAAATCAAAAATTCCTCATACGGTCACCAGGTTCATGACGGAGGTAGATTTCAGACCCTGGCTAAAGTCACCCTAATGTTTTAAGCTTAAACAATTCTTCAAAAGCTTACAAAGGACTGTGCCAGGGGCATTCCTTGAAGAGTGATAATGGGAACTGCAGATGCTGAAGAATCCAAGATAATAAAATGTGAGGCTGGATGAACACAGCAGGCCCAGCAGCATCTCAGGAGCACAAAAGCTGACGTTTCAGGCCTAGACCCTTCATGAGAGAGAGGGATGGGGTGAGGGTTCTGGAATAAATAGGGAGAGAGGGGGAGGCGGACCAAAGATGGAGAGAAAAGAAGATAGGTGGAGAGGAGAGTATGAGGTAGGGAGGGGATAGGTCAGTCCAGGGAAGATGGACAGGTCAAGGAGGTGGGATGAGGTTAGTAGGTAGGAGATGGAGGTGCAGCTTGGCAGGGGGGGGGGGGGGGGGTGTCGGAGGAAGGGATGTGTGAGAGGAAGAACAGGTTAGGGAGGCAGAGACAGGTTGGACTGGTTTTGGGATGCAGTGGGTGGAGGGGACGAACTGGGCTGGTTTTGGGATGTGGTGGGGGAAGGGGAGATTTTGAAGCTGGTGAAGTCCACATTGCTTGGGAACCCTGCAGCCCAATGGTATCAGAATATGAATTGCTGTTCCTGCAACCTTCGGGTGGCATCATTGTGGCACTGCAGGAGGCCCATGATGGGCATGTCATCTAAAGAATGGGAGGCAGAGTGGAAATGGTTTGCGACTGGGAGATGTAGTTGTTTATTGCAAACCGAGAGGAGGTGTTCTGCAAAGCGGTCCCCAAGCCTCTGCTTGGTTTCCCCAATGTAGAGGAAGCCACACCGGGTACAATGGATGCAGTATACCACATTGGCAGATGTGCAGGTGAACCTCTGCTTAATGTGGAAAGTCATCTTGGGGCCTGGGATAGGGGTGAGGGAGGAGGTGTGGGGGCAAGTGTAGCACTTCCTGCGGTTGCAGGGGAGGGTGGCGGGTGTGGTGGGGTTTATTGGAATTTATTGGAACTGCTGATTTTGCACTCACTGGTCCCTCAGTCTGATTCAGCAATTCAGTGTCAGGTTGCAAATGAATGTCTTTGATTATCCCAGTCACCCAAGAGGATATTGAAGGGGGCATTTAAATTCTTGCTTTAACCTCCCTAAGCCTCTTTGTGTAAAGCTGCTCAAGTGTCAAACAGGCATCATGCTACGTTGAAAATTGAATTTCAGCAGTCACCGAGCTCTGGGTTCTGGTCCTAGTTTTCATTTTCATTCATAGCATTGAATGTGTAAAATTTAGTGACCATAAATCCCAAAGTTGTGCTGCAGGAACTCCAGTCAATACAGTAAGCATCTGATGACATTGAGAGACAATATAAACAAACAAGTGAATGATTGTTAAATTTGGTCCAGTGAACCAGATGGAACAGAGTCAGAGATTTCATAGCACAGAAGGAGACCCTTTGGTCCATCATGTACACACTGGTCATCAAATATTTGCTCAAATCTAATTTTCTAGCAGGGCCTTGTATGCTTCAAATGTTCTTGTAAATAATTATTAAATCTTAAGAGTTCCTACATTTATCACCCTTTAAGGCAGTGAGTTCCAGAAACCCCAGCAGCTTCTGGGCAAAAACATTTTCCCTGAAATCCCGTCCAAGCCTCCTGGTCCTTACCATTAAGCTGTACCCTTGTCTATTGGTCCCTCAACATAGGGAGAATAAAGTTTTGCCAATCTACCCAGTCCCTCTGAACTCCACATCTCAAAATCAGATTCCCTCAGCCTTCTCTGCTCAGGAAAAGAAGACAGACCCTCTTCGTTACTGAGTCACTCCAGCCCAGGAAACATCCTGGGTGAATCTCTAGCGCAATCCTATTCCTCCTACTGAGTGGCCATATCTAGTAGGTGCTGCCTAATGAAGGATCTTTCCATTGGGCAATTCAGTTTGAGGAACTCAAACTTTAAAATCAACTTTCTTTTTTTAAAAAAAGAACTTCTAAAACTTCAAACACTTCCACTTTTTTAACAAAGTTAACAAACCAGAAATTGAAACGGTGCCGTGCTGTGATTTTTATATTTGTGCGTCCTGGTGAAGCCACATGGCGGCAGCACCAAATCAGATCCAATGATTAAATCCATGTTAAATTTGTGCATGTTTTGTTTTGACATTTGCATTGAAACTTCATGAACCTCCAGTCCTGAAATCCCTGCTAATATATAGTTACTTATATAAAACACTAACAAATGTGAAGCTAAATTAACCATGTACTACATCAGCCAGTTATAGAGTCTGAGTCATACAGCACAGAAACAGACCCTTGGTTCCAAATTGTCCGTGCTGACCAACAGCCCAATCTGATCAAGCCCCATTTGCCAGCTTTCCTCTTAAACCCTTCCTATTCTTGTACACATCCAGATGTCTTTTAAATGTTGTCATTGTACCAGTCTCCACCACTTCCTCTGGCAGCACATTCCATACATGCACCACCCTCTGCATGAAAAAGTTATTTCAGGTCCTTTACAAAATCATTCCCCTTTCACCAGAAATCAATGCCCTCCAATTTTGGACTCCTCACCCCAGGAAAAAGACTTTGGCTGTTCACCATATCCCTGTCCCTCATGATTTTATAAACTTCTATAAGGCCACCCCTCAGCCTCTGAAGCTCCAGGGAAAACACCCCAGCCTCCCTCCATAACTTAAACCCTCCAACCTCAGCAACATCTTTGTAAAATGTTTTCTGCACTCTCAAGTTTAACAGCATCTTTCTTATAGAAGGACAACCAAAATTGCATGCAGTATTCTAAAAGTGGGGCCTCACCAATGTCCTGTACAGCTGCAACATGACCTCTCAACTGCTATACTCAAATGCACTGACCAATAAAAGCAAGCATAAAAATGCCTTCATCACCACCCTGTCTACCCGCGACACCATTTTCAAGGAACTATGAACCTGCACCCCAAGGTCTCTTTGTTCGGTAACGCTCGAAGACCCTATCGTCAATTGTGCAAGTCCTGTCCTTATTTGCCTTACCAAAATGCAACACCTCACATTTATCTAAATTAAACTCCCTCTGCCATTCCTTAGCCCATCTGATCAAGGTCCCATAGTATTCTGAGATGACCTTCCACTTTCTGAAGAAGGGTCCAGACCCGAAACATCTGCTTTACTGCTCCTCTGCTGCCTGGCCTGCTGTGTTCATCCAACTCTACACTGTTATCTCTGTCAAATTAATTGTTGTGTTAAAGCATTTGATGACAGACCAGATTACTCCTGGGTAACACCTTCTTTCAATCAGGCTGGAGATTACGCTGCTGTAAGTGACAGGTCGTTTTGGTTTTTTAACCTACTATTTGTGTCATGGAACTGTCCTCTGTTCATTCATTCTTTTGCTAGAGAAGTGAGTCTGCTTTTATCCAGAGGTGTTGCTGTAGTTTTGATCATGAGTCCTGGTTGCTATTCTATGCAGTGGGTTTAAGTGGACTTTTGAAAATATGACAAAGAAGATTGAAGGCAGAGCAGTAGTCGTTGTCTACACGCACATCAGAAAAGCTTTCAACAAGGTTCCGCATGGACCACTGGCGAGTAAGGTTAGATCCCCTGGGATCGAGGGGGAACTAGCCAATGGATACAAAATAGCTTGAAGGTAGGAGAGAAGTTGGAGGCAGAGGATTGCTTTTTGGACCGGAGGCCTGTGACCAGCAGTGTGCCTCAGGGATTGGTGATGGGTCCACTGTGCTTTGTCATTTACGTAAATGGTTTGTGTGAGAATACAGGAGGTGCAGTGGTGGACGGTGAAGGTCATCTCAGAATACAATGGGACCTTGATCAGATGGGCTAAGGAATGGCAGACAGAGTTTAATTTAGATAAATGTGATGTGTTGCATTTTGGTAAGGGAAGTAAGGACAGGACTTGCACAGTTAACTATAGGGTCTTGGAGAGTGTTTCTGAACAAAGAGACCTTGACGTGCAGGTTCATAGTTCCTTGAAAATGGTGTCGCAGGTAGACAGGGTGGTGAAGGCATTTTTTTTTTAAGCTAGCTTTTATTGGTCAGTGCATTGAATATTGCAGTTGAGAGGTCATGTTGCAGAAAGCTGAAGAAGGGTCTATCTGAAGAAGGGGCGAGACCCAAAACTTCAGCCTTCCTGCTCCCCTGATGCTGCTTGACCTGCTGTGTTCATTCACCTCTAAACCTTGTTATCTCAGATTCTCCAGCACCGGCAATTCCTACTATCTCTAATTAAATTGACAGTCTTTGACTCTGACAGAGGGCAGCTCATTTGAAAGAAAAGTTTGCATTCCACAACCTCAGGGGTGTCTTAAAGTACTTCAAAGTGCTCTTGAAGTTGTAAACCAGTGTTAGAGACATGGGAGCCACTTTACCCTCAGGAGGTTTCCAAAAGAATATTTTCATAGTGAAACTGAGCAGGCTGCTAGTGATGTTTGGTGAGGGATAAACCTCAGTTGGAATGGAGATAGTAAGGACGGCAGATGCTGGAAGAGAGCGTCGATAAAATGTGGAGCTGGAGGAGCACAGCAGGTCAGACAGCAGAGGAGCGGGAAAGCTGACGTTTCGAATCTGGACCCTTCTTCAGGGCCATTCCTGATGAAGGAGCCAGACCCGAAACATTTGTCTTCCAGTGCTCCTCCAGCTCCATGTTTTATCAACCTCAGTTGGAACACTAGATTAAGCCATCTTACTGTACTTTTCAATAATATCATCTTTGACAAGTTCTACAGCTCACCAGGCGCGCCCCCCCCCCCCCCAAAACAAGGATTTGGGTTTAATATTTAATCTAACAACAAGGTAAGAAATCAGACACCGAAAATAACCTTAAAAACTGATTGAAAGCAGGTTCATGATATAACACAGAAGCATTTACAGACCTTCATGTTAAATTACATGAGTTAAGTCCCTCTTTTGTCAACTTCAGTGGTTTCTTGAGTAAGGTAACCAGTCGGTGAGGGGTCGGGCAGTCAAGCAGACCAAGAGACAAAAGAGGTGATACATCATATTGTCAGCGGGCTCTTGTGGCATAATGGTAATGTCCCAACCGCTGAGCCAGAAGGCCAGGGTTGAAGTACCACTTGCTCCAGTAGGTGGGCAGCAACATCCCAGAACAAGCTGATTAGAAACATCTACATTGCAATGTCAGCTCATACCCAATTACATACTTGCCTCCGTGATGGTCAGGAGGTGCTCCAATTGCTCTAGCATTTCATCGCAGCAGGTTATATTGGACAATAAAACCTGCTGCCGAGCTTCAACGTATTGCAGAATCTGTCGATATGCTGGATGATCAGTCATAGCCTACGGCAGAAAATAAATTAACAGTTCTGGACAGAGAGACACACAATTGGAGTCTACCAACATGCTTTGAAGCTATTTCTTCTATACAACTAAACAGCTTTCACCCCAATTTAGAAAAGTTGGTTCTAAATAAAAGATTTAACAGTGATATCAGGAGGAACTTTGTCATGCGAAGGGTGCAGGCAGGGAATTTAGAACTTTGTTAAAACACTGTTGCAACTTTTCTTAAAGACTTGAAACCAAGGTGGATAGAGATTTTTATTGGGTACGCTGCCAAGACAATAGCAACAGAGTTGAAAACACAGATGGACCATAAAATAGGAACTGAATAAGGAAACAGACCCAAAGGGGCCGAATGGGCTTGAGTTTTAACCACCCTTTGGACAATTGGGACGACTATCCATAGACACCCACATCAGTGAATTAAAAGAAATTGAAAGACAGTGGTCATCTCTCTGAACTCCAACTGAGCTCCAAGATAAGATTCACTCCTCCAACACTCAGGTGGCATTATTCTGTACATGGGTGACTAACAGTTCTGCCTTCTTCCTGTCCTTCATAGTACATGTACAGGAGCAAAACAGAAATTCTAAACTGTTGGTGGTCATGTAAAACTCTACAGTTAGAAGGGCCAGCATGACAAAAATACCGGTCAAATCTATGGCTCTTCTCTGAAGACCCATATTGATCAGCTGTTATGCTTTTGCAGGCAACGCTTTAATTCAATAAACTCAGAACCACCATTCACGTACAATTGGTTGCTTGAAAGAGGTATGATGATCAAAATGACAGCAGAATATAATTTGGAAGATTTCACATTTGAGGAACAATTACCTCATTCCACCCGCACCACACCCCCAGCCCCTGCCCCATTACATCTGTCAGTGCAGTGATATCAAAATGTTTCCCCCAAAGTAATGGGCCTGGATACAGTCAGGAGGTGTAATATTTTCTTCCCAGTTCTCTGGGTTCATTAGATACTGCTCACCCTCCAGTGAGCTGTTAAAATGGTGCAGGAAGGATGGATGTTGGATCAAAACAGGATTCAGGCTCAGTTCTTATGTTTGCCAACAATTGAAATACTTTGTTATATTTGATGCCAACAAACATGTGGTATCAGTTGCTCACAAATTCTAGAGCCTTCCTTTAACCAGAATGAACAAATTAATGAACACATTACCAGCTCCTTCACACTTCATGAAGTGTGAATGAAATGAGATGGTTTCAGCGTTGGCAGGGTGAGCAGCAATTATATGAACAGTTTAATTGAATCCAGTATGGAAACATTCTTTATCTTACTCTGCCCATTAAACTGACCTACATACCTCCTGAACAGGACTGTTCGCTTGCTGTTGTATTGAGCTCACGCTCTCTTCCTGACCAATTGGTGTAGGCTGTGGAAGACATTGGGGCTGCTTATCCTGCAGTTTCTCAGCTCGTGGCAGCACTGAGACAGAATTATCCAGCTGCAAGACAGACTCCAACATTAATCTCTCTGAAATATCAGTGCGTACTTACAAAGCCTTTAAAGAAAAATCTAATTTTGAACAACTGCACACTTCCATCTAAATGATTTGTCATCTTCATTTAGCCCCCAGCAACAGTACAGGTATTTACTGAGCTGTAATTATACAGCTCAAGAGCAGAGAGGACTTGAAACCGGAGTTAATGGGACCTGCCGATGCTGGAGAATCCGAGGTAACAAAGTGTGGAGCTGGATGAACACAGCAGGCCAAGCAGCATCAGAGGAGCACAAAAGCTGACGTTTCAGGCCTAGACCCTTCATCAGGAAAAACTGGGTCTCCATTTCACCATAAGAACCCTTCCCAGCAACAGTATATGCAACAGAGTCACCAGAACTTGATTACTTGAAAGAAAAGAATCTTCTTTCCCCATTGTCACTTTAGCATCAATTAGTTTTCAAGAGGCCAAATCCCTCCAAACTCAGGTTTTCCATTTTTAAAAAAAAGTAGCTAAAATTAGAAATTTCTTCATTGGCGGAACCACAACAGCAACTGTTCATATTCAGTTCCTCATTGTAGGCTCTGGTTGTCTCTGAATAGCTGACCCTCCCCCAGTTTCACAAACACACTGATTCCACAAAACAGGGGCGATGGTTTTGATGGGATGTCAGCGTCTCTGAAAACCTGCCAATTAAGTAGTTTAGAATCGCCATCGTGTGGAAACAGGCCCTTTGGCCCAACAAGCCCACACTGAACCTCAGACCATCCCACCCAGACCCATTCCCCTGTAACTGACCTAACCTACACACCCCTGAACACTATGGGCAATTTAGCATGGCCAATCCACCTAACCTGCACATCTTTGGACTGTGGGAGGAAACCCACGCAGACACGGGGAGAATATGCAAACTCCACACGGACAGTCACTAGAGGGTGGAATTGAAACCGGGTTGCTAGCGCTGTGAGGCAGCAGTGCTAACCATTCGTTATTAGCTCATTGATATAGTTAAGAGTCAACCACATTACTGTGGATCTGGAGATGTATGTAAGCCAGACCGGGTAAGGAGGTCAGATTTTCTTCAGGGAACCACCTAGTTTAATACACAACAATTAACAGTAATTTCATTACCATTGCTCAGACTAGCTCTCAATTCTAGATTTTATTAAGTGAATTTAAATTCTACTACTTGCTGAGGTGGGGGTGGGATTTGAATCCAGGTACCTAGAACCCCCAGCCTGGTTCTCTGGCTGAGAAATCCACTGCTATTATCACAACGTCACCAGCATTTGGTGGGGTGAGAATTTCATACAAGTAGTGAGAAAGTTTTATCTTGATAGATCACAAATTACGGCACAGGAAGGATATGGAGGCTTTGGAGTGGATGCAGAAAAGGTTCACCAGAATGCTGCCTGGATTAGAGGGGGAGATAACAAGGTGTAGAGCTGGATGAACACAGCAGGCCAAGAAGCAGAGGAGCAGGAAGGCTGACGTTTCGGGCCTAGACCATTCTTCAGAAAATGGATTAAAGGGTATGAACTAAGGGTAAGCAGAAAAATTAGTGTTGTTTTCTCTGGAGCAGTGGACGCTGAGGCAGATTTGATTGAAGTCTATAAAATTATGAAAGGGTTGATGGTCAGAATCTCGTTCCCTAGAGTTGACATGTCCAATACTAGGGGGCGTGCATTTAAGGCAAGACAGGGAAAGTTCAAAGGAGATGTGAGGGGCATTTTTTTTTTAAATAAATGTGGCAAGTGTCTGGAACACACTGCTAGGAGCAATAGTGTAGGCAGATGGCCCAGTGGTATTATTACTAAACTGTTAACCCAGTGATCCAGATAATGTTCTGGGGACCTGGGCTCAAACAGCAGATAGTGGAATTTGAATTCAATAAATGTCTGGAATTCAGAATCTAACGATGACTATGAATCCATTTTCAATTGTTGGAAAGATCCATTTGGTTCACTAATGTCCTTTAGGGATGGAAACAGACATCCTTACCTTGTCTGGCCTACATACAACTTCAGAACCACAGCAATATGGTTGACTCTTAACTGCTCTCTGGGCAATAAATGCTGCCTAACCAGTGACACCCTCGTCCTGTGAGTGAATAAAGAAAAAGAAAGAAAGTGATTGGGCTGTCAGAGGCTTTTAGATATAAGCACATGAACATGCAAGTAATGGAGAGTAAGGACCAAGGGTAATTAAAAGGGATTGGTTTCATTTGGCATCATGTTTAGCACAACATCATTGGCCAAAGGACCCATTCTTGTGTTGTTCTATTTTCATTCTGCCCCAGTGTTATACTTGAGGGAGCATATTGTATGGTAATATACAGGGTCAGAGTCCTATTTCTTTATAGGATTGCCCAGTTGAGCTAAAATCCTGAATGATGAACATGAATAGGGACCACAGGAAGAAAGAGGAGAGCTACTGATAGTCTTACTCCACTCCTCCCTGAGGAAATGTTGACCCTCATGATGAGATATTTACCTAATCAACCAGTTTAGATATGTTCCACACACATTTGAGCAGGTAGGACTTGAATTCCAGGCTCAAAGCTAGGCACACTATTACTGCGCTACAAGAGCCTTCTGAATAGTGCTTGTTGTTACTCATTTGTTAATCACCCAACAACTGAGGCAGATGGATTTAATACCTATATTAAGTATTTTCTAATCAACCTATTCACAGATGCTATTACACACCATTACAGCAGGTGAGGCCCAAACCTGAGCCTCCTTGGTCAGTAGTGGGGACACTACCACTGTACTCCACATACCCATCTCATTTATGAACATTTAAATACATTCAAATTATTTCAATAAGTCAAAATATTTCAGAAGAGATTGAACCTTTAAAACAGTGATATTTGTGCTTTAATTTATCACAAATCTAAACTAAATATTATTCAAACACAATGATAATTTCGATATTGACAACATTGCTGCTCTTCTTAATATAAAATCCAGCATGCAATTATTTAACCTGCTTTATAACACACAAAGCAAACATTACCTCCATTAGATTGATGTAAGTTTGTCACAGATAAGTCAAAGCACATTTGACCCATCAGTACCTCATTGGATTTTAAACTGTTTATCTAATTGAGTGATTGGTTGCAAACTTTAACTAATTTGTTTAATTAATTATCCAATCAACAATTGTCAGGCTTAAAGCTGAGGTCACCCACTCTCTGATCAATATAAATACGCTGAACAGCACAAATAGTTCTGAGAAAGAGTCAGACTGGATTTGAAATAGTAATACTGTCTTGTGCTGCAGTTGATGTCAGAGCGTTACCTTTAAGCTCTCTAGCACCTGCTGTAGTTTACTTTGGCAAAATAATTGAGGTGGTTTCAACCAGAAATCAAAACAAAAGCAAAATTAGTTTGAGGAATGATCTGGTTGAAGTGCTTAAAATGATTAAAAAGGTCAAAGGTTGATGCACAGGAGCCGTTTCTTCCATGGGTGTTATCTTTAGATGTTGTGTTGACTGAATCTTATCCTACCATCAGCGATAAACTATTTAGGAGGGAGATCAGAAGCATGATTGCTGCACAAAGGATTGTAGAAATCAGGAACTTATTTGACCCCCCCGCCCCCCAAAAAAAAAGCCAAGATGATACAGACCTTCAACAATGAACCAGATAGAAGTTTGTAAGGCAAGGTGTATGGAGCACAGGTGACTAAATAGAGCTGAGGTACAGATTAGCCACAATCTCATTTAATACAGGACCAGGCTTGATGGGTTGAATGGCCTCCTTTTGTTCTAAAGAGCAGCATAGGTACACCTATGCCACTTGTCCTGCAGGGGTTCAATAGCAGTTCATCACCACTTCCTTACAGCCAACAAGGAATGTGAGAGAATTGCTAGAGAAAGATGCCTATGAAAGAATTTGAAAAATGAAAAGTTTATTTTTGGGACCAGGTATTGAAAGCAAACCAGAAGCCTGAGGTTGATTTTGATGCTTGTAACATCGTGGCTGTAGATTAGAGGATCAGATAGGGTGGACAGTGAGAGTCTTTTTCTGAGGATGATGACTTCAGCTTGTATGAGGGGACATAGCTGCAAATTGAGGGGTGATAGATTTAAGACAGATGTCAGAGGCAGGTTCTTTACTCAGTGTGGTAAGGGCGTGGAACACCCTGCCTGCCAATGTAGTTAACTCAGCCACATTAGGGGCATTTAAACAGTCCTTGGATAAGCATATGGATAATGATGGGATAGTGTAGGGGGAGGGGCTTGGATTAGTTCACAGGTTGGCGCAACATCGAGGGCCGAAGGGCCTGTTCTGCACTGTGTTGTTCTATGTTTATTCATTGTTCCCAATTCATAATAGACAAAGTTTCAACAATAGTTTTGGATTATAACAATATTATTGTGACTTTTTTTTCTCTTCACAAGTTATAAAATTATTTTAAACATCTTTGGCAGATCTTCCCCTTCCTCATCCCTAAATCCTAAACAATTAGCCTGTTGAATTGATCTCTAACACTTTCAGTCTTCCAGGTAGGTTGTGTTGGTGTGCTGTAGATCAGAAGATTTTCAGAACTTAACTTTGGTATATTATTGAGGTAATTCACTGTTACCTGAACAAGTGGAGCATTGAATATGCCACCCTCAAGAAGATCACTGCTAGTAATAGCTAGAGTGTGCAAACTTTCATGTCTACACCCTGAAGTTAAGTCAAAACCTGGTTGTTAAAATTGTTTGCACAATTAGTTTAAGGCCTTGTATGCCAATGGAGAGGCTGGTTCCTCTCCACACTCACCGGGCTGTACACAAAGGTACGGAAGAGAGGCATTTAATCACAACAGACCTCCTTGTGAATCCAGCACACTGCAGGCCCATATGTGGCAACTTATACCACATGGATCAAATAACCTTGTTTCTATTTATTAATGGGATGTGGGTATTGCTGGCTAGGCCAGCATTTATTCCCCATCTCTAGTTGCCTGAGAGAATGCGATGATGAGCTACCACCTGTAATCACTGTAGTCCTTTGAAAAATCACATTCATTGCTTTGTTACAGCATCCAACTAATCTATTGATCTCCTGTGTCTTTTGCCTGTAGGATATCAATCTTAGGTGATGAATTTGAAGTTGACTCTCAAATGCTGCAGATCTTAAAATTATTACAGACATGGTGCATAGATAATGGAGTAGGTTTTGCAAAACGACATCAGAAATCTCACCAGACTTCATTGAACAAAGACCATGCACAAACTCGACACTTTGCTCTTTCCTGGTAAAATTCAGCCTTTTGCAATTTCTGTAACAATAATTCTACCATCAGTTATGATGTGATATAATCTGTACTTTTTGTAGATTGAGAAGTTCTCATTAGGTGCATTAGAGTAATATACTATTGACTTTAATCCTGAAACATCACTGGGCAGAGAAAGATTTTGTTGCTAAAGTTTATTAAAGCAGGGAAAAGTGATCCAGTAGCATTTCCATTTTTATACTGTTACTAGATAGTTTTTATGTATGTAGTCTGAGAACAATGCAGCAGAAGTAGGCCATTTGGCCCTTTGAACCTGCTCTTCCAATAAGTATGATCATAGTTGCTCATCCAACTCTAACCTGTTCCTGCTTTCTCTCCATACTCTTTGATGCTTAAGAACAATGTGTAACTCCTTCTTGAAAACATTCAATGTTTTGGCGTCAACTACTTTCTATGGCAGAGAAATAATGATACATTTTAAGGCACTTCACATGAATGTTAACAAATCCAATGTTGATAGATATGTTCCTGGGGTGCAATGGCTTTATCCCTACCTCTGAAGCAGTCGACCTGGGGATCGAGTCCCACTTGTTCCAGAGCTATGTAATAACACTACTGAATAGATTGAGTTGGGGAAAAAACAGAGTTGGCAATAAAGAGCTATTTGTTTACTCAGAGTTTGCAACCCACCACCACAGGAAGCGTTTAGGCAAATAACTGCTTTCAAAAGATAACTGGGTGGGTACATATGAGGCATTGGATTAGGAAGGCTGAAATGAGCTGGAGAACTGGATAAAATAAAGGGCACAGAACAAGCCCCAAAACTCCATCAGAGATAATGGGAACTGCAGATGCTGGAGAATCCGAGATAACAAAGTGTGAAGCTGGATGAACACAGCAGGCCAAGCAGCATCTTAGGAGCACAAAAGCTGACATTTCGAGCCTAGGCCCTTCATCAGAAAAGGGGATGGGGAGACGGTTCTGAAATAAATAGGAAGATGGGGGAGGAGGATCAAAGATGGATGGAGGATAAGAAATGTGGTGTTGCAGTGGGAGAGACATCCACTGAGGTTTGTATGGAGGGAGGAGGGTAACTTCTTCAGGTTAGGCATACCTGGAAGAGGCTTCGCAGTGAGGTTAAAATAGTATCAGAGATAATGGGAACTGCAGATGCTGGAGAATCCAAGATAACAAAGTGTAGAGCTGGACGAATACAGCAGGCCAAGCAGCATCCCAGGAGCACAAAAACCGACACGTCAGGCCCAGACCCCCGACCAGGGACTGCGGGGCTTCTTCCAGGGATGCCTGGCCTGGGCGGGGGGGAGTTGCCCTCCTCCCTCCGGATGGGCCTCGGGGGATCTTTCTCCTACTGTGGCTCCACCTGTCTTCACCTCCGTCCATCTTCAGCCCACCTCCCCCTCTCTCCCTATTTATTTCAGAAACCTCTCCCCATCCCCCTTTTCTGATGAAGGGTCTGGGCCCAAAACTCCATGCTAGTGTTTCTACTTGAATCTCTCTATCTCCACCAAACGCTCTCCCTTCAGCACAGAAGGTTCGGGAGGGGATTCCTGCGGACCAGCAGGGGTCAGGTGGGCCGAACGGCCTGTGTTAATTTTCTCTTCGTTCTGTAGTTTTCATTTTCTTTCTGAGGGTGAATGCCACTTCCCACGTTGCTGCAACACAAGGTTTCCACATCGCTTTGGCCCCTTAATTGCGGAAGTGGCGGCGCGCGGGGCCGGGCTATCAATCAATCGGCGGTTGCCCTGGGGACGGGAGCCGGGGTTGCCATGGACCGCGTTCCATGGTGACGCGGCGGAGGCGGCTGCTGCTCCAACTGCTCATGAGGAGCCGGGAGGTGGTGGTTGGCCGCGGCGGTGAGGAACGGGACTGGGCCCGGCGCAAAGCCGAGGATCCGGCTCCGGCATCGACGCCGGGCCGCCTGCTGTTTCTGCCGCCGGGACCCGAGCCTACAGCCGGGCCGCAGCCTCGGGGTGGAGTAGGAGGTGAGCGCAGAGTGTGGGGATGCGGCCTACTTCTCGGTGCCCGGGTATGTGGGTCACCTTTTAAAGGGATGGCCCCCTTACCCTCCTTCCGTCCTGTACCGGGGTGGCTTCAACCCGGGTCTAGTGCTGGGGAGGCGGGGAAGGCCTGATGCAGGACTAGGCCCGGTCTCATGTCTGCAGGTTGCATCATCTATGAAGGGAGGTTAGTTCAGAATAACCCTTCAGGGTAACCGTGGGGGTGGGACACACACGGACACGGATGCACAGCAATCTGAGATAACACGGTGTGGAGCTGGATGAACACAGCAGGCCAAGCAGCATCAGTGGAGCAGGAAGGCTGACGTTTCGGGCCTAGACCCTTCTTCAGAAATGCATTTGCTCCATTTCTGAAGGGTCTCGGCCCTAAACGTCAGCTTTCCTGCTCCTCTGATGCTGCTTGGCCTGCTGTGTTCATCCAGCTCCACACCTTGTTGTCTCAGATTCTCCAACATCTGCAGTTCCTACTAGCTCTCACACACAGCAATCTCTCTGCTTTTATGTTAACACGTCAGTCTAGCAGCAATCTCATCAGTTCTGAGGAAGGGTCACTGGACCCGAAACGTTAATTCTGTTTTCTCCGCCACAGAGGCTGCCAGACCTGCTGAGCTTTTCCAGCAACTTTGTTTTTGAGCCTGATTTACAGTATCTACAGTTCTTTTGGTTTTTAATTTTACTTCTGATTGGTTTGGCTCCTATTGCAAACACAGGTCACTGAGGAAGACCTTTTGCCCCATCCACCAAGACCCTGACGTCAATAAACACAAAGCACTGCGAGTGCTGTAAATGGGAAACAAAAACTGAAAATGCTGAAGAAACTCAGCAAATCTGGTAGTATGTGTTTTAAGACAGAGAAGCGGTTAACATTTTGAGCCCCATGCCTCTTCGTCAGAACTCTGGGGTTCTTGTGGCATAGTGGTTGTGTCTCTACCTCTGAGCCAGAAGCTGTTATAGTAACCAGATACAATGTCTGAACAGGTTGTTTAAAAATCTGTACCAACATCCTAAATACTCCAGATGCAGAACTTAATTCCTGAAATAGTTCCAACTTTTTTAACCATTTAGATTGTATTCAGAGGTCCGATCTGTGTGTTTATTTGAAGAATTTGCTGTTATCACTTCAAAATATAGCTTTTGCTATTTATGTACCTTGTTCTGTTATTGACCTTTTAATTAAACATAATATTCTGGACCGAGTTTTTCCATTTCCCTAATTATGTCACAATTCTTTATCAAGTTGCAAATATGCAGTCCACCCACATTACCTTCAACCATTCTGACAGTTGCACAATTACTTAATACTCTTTCCTGGCTGATTATCAGGGTTCAATGTTGATACATACTAACAGGGTCAGCCCAGGCTTCCCTGACAGCTCATTGGGTCAATACACCCAAGATAGTAATAGGAAAAGAAATTACCCAACACTGATCCCAACTAAAACAGAATGATCCAACCCATTTTGGCTCCTCTTAGTTCTCCATGTTCGAAAAGAATCAGCTGGGACAAAGGTGCAGGTGCAAACATGGGGGCTAATTTAATTCTGTGCTTTGAAGGGGGTTTCAGAACTCATGATGACAGAATATGGTAGGAGAATTGCATCTCCCATCATCATTGTTAGGATATGTGGTTAAGAGTTGCTTTTCTCAGAAATATGGACTGGTCCTCACTGAAAAATGTTACCTGTTGTTAAACTGTTTGGTTTCTGTTTATTAATCCTGCTGAGTGTTAATTGCATAGATATAAATTCAAAAATTGGTTGCACGTTCAGTGTAGAAAATTGGAGACGGATTCGGTGACCTTTTGTGGCACTGGAAAATACTTACAGTTTAAAATTTTCAGAATACAGTAGAATATTTTTCAATCAATTGTGCATCCTTCATTGTTCCTGAGTCGTCCCTTAATTTTTTTTTCCCCCAGTTGGAAAGCTTTTGGCAAGGGTTGAGAGGGCCTCTATTCTGTTGAATGAGACCATCAGCTATATTAAATCGACAGGCCAGGAAGATAAACAGGTCTCAGGTTGGTAGGGCTCTTGCCTCTGAGTCACAAGATCTGGGTTTGCGTCTCCAAGTCTAGAGTATGAGCGCAAGTGTCTAGACTGACATTCCAGTGCTGCACAAGCAGTATTTGCCTCCAGGCAGTGCATTCCTAGTCGATTTCTGTGTGATAAAGATTTCTTTTTGCTACTTTTGCAAATGACCTTGTGTATTTGATCCTTTTATGAGAAGGTTTCTTCCCATCGACTCTGCCCTGACCTGTCATGATCTTGAAAACTTCTCTCAAATTTCTTCTTGGCCTTCTCCTCTCCAAAGTAAAGTTATTTTAGTTATTTTACAGGTGCATTGAGCTTTTCTAAGTACATCAAGGGTAAAAAAAAAACTGTGGAAAGAAGGCCCATTAAGGACCTCAGCAGTAATTTCTGCATTTAGCCAGATGAGGTAGGTAGGGTTTTGGTGTTCACTAATGAGAGGGATGATGTGGTAATACAAATCTACTAGAAACCTGCCTTCAGCACAAAAAAATTAATTAACCATTATTCCATTATCCATTGCTTGTTGGGATCTGATCTTGGGATCATGAACTGTAAAACGGTGGCATGCTGGTACAGCAAGTAAGTAGGAAAACTGTTATCATTTAGTGCAAGGGAAGTTGAATACAAAAGTAGGGTAGTTATGCTTCAATTTTGTGTGATATTGCTGAGATCATAATCTGAACTAATATGCAGAACATTGGTCACCTTAAGGATTTAAGTGGAATCACTTCATTGCAGCTTACTAGATTAGTACCTGGAATGGGCAGGTTGTCTTGTGAGGAAAGGCTAGACAGACTATGATAAACAGGAGTTCAGACGAATAAGAGGTCACTGATAGGAATGTACAAAATCGTACAGGGTCTTGACGAGGTGCATGTGGAAGGAATCTTTCCTGTGTGGGATATCTAGAGCGAGGGGCCCTTTTCTAACACTAATCAGACCTTTAAGACAGCACTAAGGAAAAAATTTGAGATGATCATGAACCTTTGGGTTTGGAACACTCATCTTAAAAAAAGTGGTGAAAGCAGAGTTTTTTTAAGGCAGAGTAGATGGATTTTTGATCAGCAAAGGGTGAAAGGTTAGTTGGAGTCAACAGCAAAGTGGAGATCAGTCATGATCATTTTAAATGGTGGAGCAGACCTAAGGAGTTGGAGTGCCTACAATTCCTAATTTGTATGAAACTTCTGATTAGTCTACAATCATGATTCCGAGCTTCTTGGGGCTTGTCATTTTTGATTCTTTGCGTTGCTTCTGTGCTGATCTTTCTTTCTGTGGCTTCTTTGCTGTTTTCTTGTGAAGATCAATGCAAGCGCATCTCTCTCTTCTCCAGCCTTTTAGACTTTTAACAGTGACTTCAGATCAAAACCACTGTTTCCAGTTTGTTTTTTTTTTATTTGCTGAATTGGTCTTTGCATTGTCTTTTAATACCAACATGGTACATTCAATATTTTTTTGTAGGAATTCATTTAGATACAACGTATTCTTTTCTATATTCGTTACCATTCTGTGTGGTTGTTGCCTATTAAATGTTTTGTTAATGTAGTTTCCCAGGCCTCTGTTCTATCATGGATCCTCTCATTTGCTCTTCTGCATGGATACTGTGTATTGCTTTTCTATCATTGGGCCGATGGGTTCTGGCTTTGACTTTCAAGTCATTTGAGATGATTAAAATGCTACTGCATGAGAATGTCACCTTTGATATGCATATGATTGCTTGCTTGTTTTCACCAGTGAAATGTTTGATGAACCCGCTTCTCACTATGCAACTGTTCTCTTTACCCCAGATTGGAAAGAGGCCTTAACAGAGGCTGTAAACATTCTCCAGTGTGGTCAGGTAGTGGCAGTTCCTACAGACACCATCTATGGAATCACCTGCCTTGCACAGAATTCTGAAGCCATCCGAAGGATTTATGAAATCAAAGGACGGAGTGAGGATAAGCCTTTGGCAGTTTGTGTTGGTCATGTGGAAGATATTTATAAGTGAGTGCAAATAAAGAGCATAGTGGACCTAACAATATCAGAAGGCAATAATAAGATATCACACAAAAGGTTATTATGGAAAAAAGAAGCTGAAGGTGTTGGGTGGTGTGGGTAACCACTTGGCATGGATAAATGATTGGCTTGCTAACAGGCAAACAAGAAGTAGGAATAAATGGGTGGCAGAATGGCCGCTTCAAGTTGGCAGAATGCCCTGAGTGGAATGCTATTATACGGTGCTGGAGTCTCTCAACAGTTTCTAATCTATTAATTAGATAAAGGGACTGAAGATATAGCTAAATTTGCTGATGAGACAAGGATAGGTAGGAAAGGAAGTTACGATGCAGACGTGAGCCTTCAAAGTGGAGTGGATAGGTTAAATGCACAGACAAAGATCTAGCACGTGGAATATAATGTGGGAAAGTGTGAAGTTATCCATTTTAGCTGGCTGAAAATATTTTTAAAAAAGAATGAAATTATCAAAATGGTGAGCGATTGCAGAGAGATCAGAGTGTCTTAATGCATGAATTACAGAAGGTTAGCATGTAGGAACAGAGAGTAATTAGAAAAGGTAGTAGAATGTTATGTTTCATTTCTGGGGCGTTGAATTGCAAGAGTAAGGGGTGTTGGTGAGACTGCATCTGGTCACTGTTCCTACAGAAGGATGTTAATGTGTTAGAAGCAGTTCAGACAAGGTTTACTAGACTAATACTTGGAATGGATTGCCTTGTGAGAAAAGGCTACAGTGGGTTAGGGTTAGAAGAGTTGAAGGTGACTGATTTGAAAAGTGTATGTTCCTGTGGGGACTTGAACCGGGTGGATGTTGAAAAGATGTTTCCTTTTGTTGGAGAATCTAGAACTGGGGGTCAAAGTTTAAAAGTAAGTGGGTGCCTGTTCAAGGCAGATGAGGACTTCTTTTCCTCTCTGAAAGTGAGAGTCTTTGTGATTCCTAAAAAGACAGTGGGTGCATAATCTCTCAATATTTTTAAGGCAGAGGTAAATAGATGCTTGATTACCAAGGGATGAAAGATTATTGAGGAAATGCAGGAATGTAGAACTGAAGTTTAAATCAGATTGGCTACAATCTTACTGAATGCAAGATCAAAGAGCCAAGTGGCCTACTCTTGATCCTTGTCATATGTAAAAGCACTGTTTGATATTTCATTATCCACGTATATGAATCTGTGTGATTGCAGACTGTTCTTTTAATTCCTATTTGTAATTCACAGTACCTCCTTAAATATTCTATTTAGTTTCTCATACTGACATGAGGAAATCAGGCTCTTTGGAAAGGAGCAATGTGGAAGACAGCCTAGGAAAGGTTTTCAAGATGATGAACTAAGTGGGCATTTGATCCAAGGAAATAGGCCTGTGTGAGGAAGGGTTCTAGGAGCCAAAGGATGTAAGCTGCTTGTTAGGTGCAGGCATTCATAGTGAGTAGAATTTCTCAACCCAAAACTTTGTGAAATAGGGGAATCAGTTAAAAAGGATAACAGTAATTTAAGGATTTAAGATGATTTGGAGAGGGGTGTGATGAAGAAAAGAAGGAATTGGATAAATGGTGAAGGAATGGGTGAATGGGGTTAATTGCTCAGAGAAGTTTACTTGTTGGCCTTTGTTAGTAAAATCTCTTATAATTATAAAAGATTAATTAGCCTTTCATATGGAAAATATTAGTCTGTGGATTTTTTTATGGATTAAGGCCTTTTTTTTCCAGGTACTGTAAGGTCACTGTTTCTGATCAGGTATTAAGAGATCTCCTGCCAGGACCTGTAACATTAGTCTTCAAGCGGTCAGAAGAACTGAACAAAGATTTGAATGCTTTCACTGATGTAAGAATGAATTGAATAATCTGTCTTTTGCTTGATAATGTGGCTTTGCTGTATGTTTATTGGAGAACCAGTGAACTCAAATTAAAATCAGATTAATTGAATCATTGTTTAGAATGGCTGTTTCTTGATATTTTCTCAAGGGAAAACACAGGAAAGTGGAGTGGACAATTATTAAACCAGTCATCGACTGGCAGAGAGAACTTAATGGGCAGAAAGGCCTACATAGAACATAAAACAGTACAGCATAGGATCAGGCCTTTGTGCCAACCATGATGCCATTCTAAGCCAATCCCATCTGCTAGCACACGGTCCATATCCCTCTATTCCCTGTCTGTATATGTCTGTCAAAATACCTCTTAAATGTTGCTATGTACTGCTTCTGTTTCTATGTCTTGTGATCTTACGTCCAATTATTGCAGTCACCTTGTAATGCTGCTGAATAAGTTTGTGTCTGTTTTATTTATTTTACTTGTAGTTGGTGGGAATACGTATTCCAAAGCATCCGTTTATTCAGAAGCTTGCAGAGGTATGTGATGGACCTCTGGCTTTGACGAGTGCCAACCTTAGCTCTCAGACCAGTGCGCTGACCACTGAGGTAGGTATTTCTCACTAATAGTGACCATGGCTAAGTCATCTTAAATTTGTTTTGTGTACTTTATCCAGTGGACTACGGGCAGTTGCTATGTTGCAAACAGGTTTCGGCTTGAGTCCGTTAGCAGTCTGATTTGTACACAAATCGGAATACAATACCAAACATTATAAGGTGACTTCGGTAAGTACGAGGAAACAGTCACGTGGCAAATATTCAGTATTAATACAGCCCTGTGCGAGACTATGCTCATAGGTATGAGCATTGGTAAATTAGGTCCTGCCTGTTCTTTTTTATTAACTTTGATAAATATTTATCATCTTGGTTTCTTAAAGCCGTGTCTTTCGTTCGCGACGTTTTGGCTTCTGATAGCCTTCCACTATTGTTCAGTTGACCATTTTTCATTGAAAGAATGTGATAAAGTGTGTGTTAAATGTGGCAGATGAGTTGTTAATTGACGAGTTTGACTTGTTCTTTCAACTTCTAACAAATGTGGCTGGAAGGAAATCGTAGCTCTTAATTAATTTCACCAGGCACAGAATGAAACAAGTACGAGATTATAAAAGACGTTAAGAAATTAGACATTCATAAGACACATTGAATGATTGATTGAATAGCTCTGATGATGGGGCGGGGTGAAGTAGTTAGAAATGGGAAAAACTCGCCCGGTGGAGCTGAGTTAGGTGGTTCAAGCGATAGATTGAACTAATTTGTGATTAAGGAGGTGAACAGGCAATGCCCCTAATTTGGAACTGAGGCAGAGAAGGCCCTGTGAAGAACTGTGTTGAGGAATGGTTAGAAAAATGTTTTGTCTTCTAGTTATGAAGTAAAATGTGAAAGAATTTTACGTAATAGTGTACAAGAAATTAAACTTAAAAAAAAAAGTTTACCTATGTGCTTTTCAAACCGCAGGAAAAGGGGATTTTGAGATGAATTGGTATTAAGCAAGTTGACCTTGGAGCACACATTCATGAAAATAATTATTGACGACAGACTTGGTTTGTGATTTTTCGTTTAGAAGGTAATGGGATGATCTAAATGAGGCGTTTACATAGAGTGAGAGAAACTGTTTCTACTGAAGGAGTAGAACAAAGTGGTATAAACTTAACTTCCAAGGCTAAAGTCAGGGAACAGTTCCTATCATAAAGGGCAGTAGAAACTTGGAGTTCACTTCCTTCAAAAAGCATTTGCAGCTTGGTTAGTTGAATATTTTGAAACTAAATTGCTAGTTTTTTTTTGTTGAACAAACTCACTGTATAAACCCAAAGTAGGTGTATGAGGTAAGCTATGTTCTAATTGAACAGTGAGCCATGAATGATCTCTTCTTTAGTGTGTATTGACTACCTGCAATTGTCTGAATATCGCAAAGAAGTTATTTAAGAGTCGACTGCAAGACGCATGTTGTTTCCCTTATCTACTGCCGTCTCCTGACCTAATTTCTCCTGTTACTGAATTTTCACTCTTATTACTTATAGCTTACAGTGGAAACAAGCATCCACAGATCTATTGATGGCTCAGATGCATTGTTAACAGTTGCCTCAATTAATTGAAAGCAGGATTCCAGCAATCCTATCGAGCAACTTTACTACTGAATACATTGGGCTTGAAGTTTTCAATGTGAGATACTTCTGTCACTTTGTATGTATGTAGTTGTGACATTTTCCATTGCCTAATTTTCTAGTCCATTGTCATGGGTGGTTTTGAGTCACAAGCCAAGTTCTCCCCTAGTGAAATTGAAGAATGTTTGCATTGGTGGGGATAGGATGGAGGATGAATCCGGTTTGGATGTTCCATGTTGGTGTCAGCCCTCTGATTTAAAATATACAAGAGTAAAGAGGAGGCCATTTGTTTCATTGACTGTATGTTGGCTTTTCTAAAGAACGATCCAGTTTCTCTTTAACAATGCAGAGAACTGCGGATGATGGAAATCAGAAACAAAAGCAAAATTGCTCAAATCACAGCAGATTTGGCAGTATCTGGAGAGAAAGCAAAGTTAATGTGTTGAGTCCACTGATCCTTCTTCAGAACTGATCCAGTTAACTTTATTTGCTCTACTCCTTTATTCCTGTAACTTTTTCTTTCAAGCATTAATGTAATTTCCTTTTGGAAGCTTCAGGTTGAAACTATTCACCTCACTGTCAAACAATGTAATACAAATATTAACCACTTGTGTAAATTTTTGTCGTGTTGCCTTTAACTCACGTTGAATATGTGCCCCCTCCTTACTGATCAATCAGCCACCAGAAACTTGCTTTCTTTATTTAAAGCCCTTCAGGATTTTAAATACCCCCTATCAAATCTTTTGGCCTTCTCTGCTCCAAAGAGGACGACACCGTTTTGACCTCATGAATAACCCATCGACCCTGGCACCATTCAAGTAACATCCCCCCCCTCCGCCGACCTCCCAAGTCTTTACAATCTTACCAAAGGTTGGTGCCCAGGATTGGGAACACTGCACAAGCAGAGGCCATGCTAGTGTTTTATATTGTAATGATGGTAACACTTTTCACTATTATGTAATAAGGTACTCCTGGCAATAAACAAATAAAATCAAGGTGAAGCTCCCATTATTGTCACTTCCTCCTAAGAGCACTTTGGCTGTATCAGAATGTCTTTTGTTTTCTCTGAAAGTAATTGGACATTCAGTCACTAATTCTGGTAGTTTTGCCAATTTTTTACCATTAACACGTTAGATTTTGCTGCTTTCAGACTAGACAAATTGAATTGCAGACTTTGGATGTGTATCAGCACTGTAGTGATGCACTCCCATATTCTTGTTTGTTACTGATGTCAATAATTCTCCTTGTCTGATTGGATGTGATGAAATTTATGAGCAGAAAAGAAAATGTTTCAGAATACCAGATTTTTTTTTGGACTTTGTGTAGGAATTTCAGGACCTTTGGCCCTCGTTGGGTCTTGTTGTTGATGGTGGACCGATTGGCAACATGACAAAGCCAGAATGTCGATTGGGATCAACAGTGGTGAACTTGGGCACACCTGGAAAATACAGCATCATCAGACCTGGCTGGTAAGCATCCTTTTTTTCTCTTGTTGATCATTCACTTCCTCAGAGTCATAGAACCCAGAACTCCGTTCAACACTTTGTGCCTTTGCCAGTCCTTGTGGGAGCTTTCCAATTGGATTAACTCTTCTGCTTTTTCCTAGTGTCCTGCAGGTTTTTTTCCATTTCAATTATGTATCCAAATCTCTTCTAAAATTTGCTGTTAAATCTGCTTTCACTGCTTCTTAGATAATACATGCCAGGTGAGAAGAACTGATTTAGATTTTAGAAAAAGCTGTCCTTGATTTCCTCTCTTTTTTAAACAGTCGTTGTCATTAAATTGTCCCTTTGCTGCATCGAGATTTAGTAAGCAGTGTCCTTTCGTGTAGTGGGTAATCAACTTAACTTTATTGATGATTCAGTAAGATAAATCTTTTAATGAAATTCTGCAGTTTGTGAAGAAGTTGCTGAAAAAGTATATAACTGATTATATTTTCTCTCTATTTTTATTCCCCACAGTGCATTTGATGCCACCGTGGAAATTCTCCAGAATAAGCATGGCTTGTCCTTACAGTCATAAAACTGGAGTAAACTTTATTGGATGTGGATTCTTTTTTGATACAAGACAAATCTCTCTGTGTTGAACCCTGTCTCAGCCTGAGTATCTGCTTTTATTGTAAAGTTTGAGTCCAGAGAACTCATCTGTCCCTTATCCTGTTGACTGTACTGTGCACATTTTATCCCCGGTGTGTTGTATATTTCATTTGGTTTGCTCCAAGGTTATTCTTCCATCGTACAGTTTAGGGAAGTAAAAGGCTGTTCCAAGAAAATTCAGGTTATGACCTGAGAACTTGTGCTATCTATTCTCTCACTCTTTGAGCACAACAACAGGAAACATTATTACAGATGAAGTTGAAGACTGAGCTGTGCTCTGGAATTTCCACTTTCATTCTTTTACCTGCCATTCATGAGTTATTACTCTCATTTTCTTGTACATTGTAATTTGCCTGCAAATGGAGTCCTGCACTGGGTGGTTTCTAAAGTTCACTGTCCATTCATGCTGTATTGTTTCAGAATTAGTCATAGGTTGAGGAAATATTACACAGGAGCTTAGTTTGAACTTCGATAATAGCAGTGGAAAACTTCCAATGCATCTTCTACCTCAGGTCTAATTACTCTTTCTTTTATGGTGATGCTTAAAGTGTGCTGTGATAAGACAGAACTTATATTAATTAATTGTAAGCATGGAAGTCCAGATCCAAGTTTATCTTGACTTAGGACAAGCTGAACCTATTTTCCCGTGTTGATTGTAGAGGTGGAGAGCAGGAAAATATCTCTCCTTCTGTCTACAGGAAGTAAGTTTTGAGCTAATCGTTCTTCTTTTTGAATTTGAGAAAGAGGACTTTCTTGTGGCCAGCCCTTCAATTACTTTAATTTTTTATTCAAAAGCTCAGAGATTGGTGATGAGGTTTAGCTGCTGGCATGCATTTTCTCTATTTCTTCTCTCTTATTTGTCTTTTTTTCCCTGTTCGCTCTGTCTCTCTCATACTCTCTTGCTCTCATTCTCATGTTCACATCCTCCCACTCATGTATTCGCTCTCATGCTGCAGTTAATGTTTTGTCCTTTATTGGAGAGAACATGGATCCTGTGCCTTCTGTTCTATTGGTCATCTATTGATCTAGGCCATCTGCATCCTGTCCTCACCTTGACATCTTGCTACTGAAAGTTACGTTATCCCGTAAAAGGATGTTGCAGGGAGACTAGTGCTAAATATAGCAACCTCCGCACATCTACTCCAAATGGTGGGTAGTCCTTTTTTTGGAACTGAAAGCACGGTGTTTGGAACAATGAAGAGAAAGAACAGAATGATTAGAATTGTCTAAAGCTTTTATTTTGACGCTCATTAACCCTCGTCTTTGAACAGTAATCCTAGGTTGTAAATTGAAGATGATATTTAGTGCTGCATGGATAATGAAATATTTTGAATTCTCGGAATTCCAACCACATGTTAATTTCTGAAAAAATTCTGACTTAGAGGGTATTCACTTCTTTTACTTACAAGAAATTCAAATATCCTAAATTTAGATTTGCATCATTGATTTACATTTGTAGTAGTCATAGATGCATTTCAATGTGTAGTGTGAAAGAATACTTTTCAGACAGTCATACACAAATAGAGCAACCAAATGTTTCTGCCTGACCTGCTATAGCTTCATCTCACGTTTAAACTTTATTTCTGAATATTGTTTTGATGTGTACCTGAAAATTACTGGTGCCTTGGTAAAAATTTTAAAATTTCAACAAAAAGATCCAAGTAAATTATTTTAAAAAGTAGGAAATCTCTGAAAGCAGGTTTCCTTGTCATGTTATTTGTGGCTGATGGTATTATTTTTGTGGTTAAGCTAGTAGCTCAGTATTTGTCAACAGAACTTCTGGCTTTCAATTCTACGCTGCCTCTGAACTCGGGCACGGTGAATTTATGTGCTAATTTTTCTTGAACTTTAAAGAAAATAAAATGGTATTTATATTCCTAGGCAGAGGGCTTAATCTGCAGAGAAATTATTTTTGGAATGTATGGACTGTGATGCGTGAATTTTCAAAGCTCCTATGTGACACCCCTTCATATGTCTAATTCTATCAGACAGTGCCAATTTCCCCAAAGAATCATTGCAGAAAATGTTTTAGTGTAGAAACACTTAAGAAGTAGCATCCTAATCAGGATGCAGGCGGAGAAATTTCAGAATTTATGATTTGAAGACTAATGGAGATAGGCAAATGCCATGCTGTAACAACAGCAGCATCCTATAGTTAATTTATGGAGAATGTTAGTAAAGATGGCATAAGCATAATTTTTTTGTTCTGATGGGTACTATAGTGTAGAGCGGAAAGACTATGAATAAGAGAAACGGGAAGCAAGTGTTGTACATTGCAATCATTAACCTTGTTTAAAATTTGGGAGTACATGCCTGCAAGTTTAACATTTAACTTCAAGTTACTATTTTAAGTCTAAAGTCTTTTAAGGGTTTGGGGCAGGTCTAATCAAGAAAATTGAGGCTTTTGCAGAGCAGGTGATATTGGTAAATTAAGTAACAAGTAAATGAGAGATTTGAGGGTTCTTATGGCATAGTGGTATGTCCTTACCTCTGAGCCAGGAGGCCTACATTCAAGTCCTGTTACCTCCAGAGGTGTGAATAACACATCTAAATAGGTTTATTTAAAATATCTAAGTAAGTGTTTAGGGCTCTTCTGCTGCATTGAGTGTCCTTATTCTGTGCGTGGAGGGAGGGAGGGGAGTGTTTGTAGAGAGTTTGTGGCAATGTCTCTGAACAGAGTATTTTCTAATCAAAGTACAACTTGTTTTTCTTTAAAGAAAAATGCTGTCAGGTAGCACAGAAGTAATTCCCTAACACTGAGCCAGGAGGCCTGGGTTCAGATCCCCTCTGCTCCAGAAATGTTTGCTAATGTCTCTGCAAATGTTGATTAGAAAATATCTAAATAGGAGAGGAAGGCTCTTGCAGGCAGTGATAGCGTCCCTTCCTCTAGGAGCAGATGATCTGGTTCAAGTCCCACCTGCTCCAGAGGTATGTCAATATCCCTGAACAATTTACACTGGAGCAGGGGGAAACGCTGAGTTTGGTGACTGGGAACTTGGCGCAAAAGGGAGAGAGGTGCACCTTTCCCTTTTTTCTTTCTCTATCATCAGCCTCTGGGAGACCACAAATTGCAAATGCAAGAGAGGGGTTCAAAAACATTAAACAGTGACAGCACAGAGAAAATAGAAGTCTATCAAATGGGACTGGGAGCCTGCGTGACATGCATGGTTGCCTTGGTAAGTAAGACCAGGTGAGTATTTCTACTTAATAAAGTTTTTTTTTTAAAGTTTAGATTTGGTTCAGTGTTTGAAATATAACAAAGAAGGTAAGGATAGTTAATATTCGCACTAGGTGAAGTAAATTGAAAAAGTTAACTTAAGGGAGCAAGTCATGGCAAGGCAGCTTGGCCCAATGGTATGCCCCTTTTGTGTGTTTTTCTGTTCTATGAAGGGGGAATTAAGATAATGGCAGGGCAGTGGGAACTTAGGCATGGAAACAAGTGAGAGAAGCAAAGGTGGAAATGAATTACAGAAAAATAAAAGCTAGTGGTGGAGGGCAAGGAAGTTGACAGCAGTAACTAGGACGGTGGTATTTTAACAAAACTGTAAAAATGTCAAAGCCAAGTATGAGGGTCCTACATTTAAATGCAAGGAGCATTTGATTTAAATTAAATTAAACAGTGCTAATAGTTGTAAATGAGTACAATATGTTTGAGATTATAGAGATATGGCTGCAGGGTGACCAAGCCTGGGAACTGCACATCCAAGCGTGTTCAATCTTTAGGAAGGATGCAGAAGAGAAGTAGTTGGGTGATATTGCTAGTGAAAGATGAAATCAGAGAAGTTCTTTCTAAAAAAAAATTGGTGCAGGAAATCTAGATGAGGAATTAGATTAGAGAGAAGTAAGATGCAACCAGGTGCATAAAACATTAGGGATTGTTTATACGCCAGCAAATAGTAGTGGTAAGATAGGGAATGACATTTAACTGAAACAAGGATACTACAGTAACCCTGGGTGATTTTAACCTACATGTCATCTGGGCAAGTTACATTAGCAATTAACCAGGCCTCTACTGCCATACTTGATCTAAAATAACAGAACTGTGTGGGCACCAAATGAAACAGTGGAAGGAGAGTAGGAAAGAGTCTGACATTGCAGAAAAGTTTTGCATTGATTGGTTATTGAGCAGTTACTGTTTGGGCCTATATACCAACTATAGTAATTTTGAAAAACATAAACTTCTTAACTAGCACAATGGAAGTGAAAATTCATAGGCACAGGCAAGATGGCTGATTTGTAATTAATGGTGAAGAATTTCTACTTTTTAGTGAACTTAAAAATTCAGGTGTGGTAGGGCAACATGGCCAAGTGGAATGCCCATTCTTTTGTAGGACCATGTACGCAAAGCACCAGTGACTGCATAAGCTTGAGTTCCTGGGTTCAGAGCTCAAGCAGCATTCAAGTCAGTGAGATGCATGTGTAAGGCAGAGAACTGAATGACTGGCACGTTGAGAGCGGTTATCGTGCCACCAGTTTAACGCAAGCAGGCAGATTGACTGTCGGTGATATCCCCACTCAGTTGCAGGCTCCAACGCTGTCAATCACTAATGGGTTCTTCTTTCTGGATATTGGTGATGGATCCTTTGAGGAGGCAGCAAGGCTCAGGCTGGTGGTGCCATATGTGGAGTGACAGTACAGGAGCAGTGAGAGCACGCTGGACAGGCAGTAGTCCTGTGGGTTTGATTAGGGGCACAAACAATATTTCTGCAGCTGTCCCCCTGACTCAAGGCAGGTGTGTTCCCTTTCTGGTGCTAGGCCTGATGATATCACAGAACAACTGCAGAACATTCTGTTGTGGGAGAGTGAACAGTCCGAGATCATGGCCCACATTGATACTAATGATTTCATGAGGAAGGAGGATATGGTCTTGCAATCAGAATTTGGGCATTAGGTAGAAAAGTAGCAAGCTGGGCCTCTGAAGTAGTAATTTCTGAATTACTCCCTGAGCCATGTGCAAGTGTACAACAATCTAAAGATAAAGTAGGTTGTATGGCTGGAAAAATAGTGCAGGATATATTCATTTAGATTCCTGGGATACCAACTTGGGGAAAATGGCACCTGTACGTGGTAGAGTGTTGGCATCTGAATACAGCTGGGATTGAATATGTTTGTAGCCTGTTCCTCTTGTGCTCTTGGAGAGGATTCAAATTAAGTTGGCAGGGCTGCTAGAACAAGGTGAGAATATTAAATAGTAATACCAGGGTGCACAAAATATTGAGATTTATAGATAGCGCTAAAGAGAATAGTAAAATAACGTGGAATTGGAGTTAAGGGAGAAAGTCTAAATCATAAACAAGCAAAAATGGAAATTGCTGGAGAAGCTCAGCAGGTGTGGCAGCATCTGTGGAGAGAAAGTAGAGTTAACATTTCAAGACTGTTAACCCATCTTCAGAACAACCATCTGTTTTCTCTCTCAAAATGCTTCCAGACCTGAGTTTCTCCAGCAATTTCTGTTCTTGGTTCTTTCAAGTCTCCAGCATCCAAGGTTCTTTATTTTAATAGTCTAAATTAGAGTTATATGACATATATGGGGATGCATGAACTGTAGTTAATAAGACTGGGGAGACTAAGGCATGCATTACCGTGTGGAAGTATGATGTGACAAAAACAGAGACCTTGCTCGAGGAAGGGCGGTATTTGGTGCTAAATATTGGTTTTTTACAAGGCATTCGGAAAAGATAGAAATGCGGCTCAAAAGAAAGAGGACCGATGCTTTCGGTTAAGGAATGCATTGCAGTCTTCAAGAGCAAGGATGTTTCAGAGTTCAAGAACAATCAGTTTGGCTGGAGTTGAGGAATAAGAAAAATCAGATAGCCAGATCTCTGCTACATACAATCCGACCCCACAACCAAAGATACACTTCCGTCCTTGCCCCATCTGCCTTTTGTAGGGACCGCTGTCTCTGTGACCAACTCGTCTGCTCCATGCTCCCCACTAATCCCACCACCCAGAACCTTTCCCTGCAACTGCAGAAAGTGCTATACTTGTACCAACACCTTTCTCTGCTCCCCCCCACCCCACCCCAACCGACCTCACCTCTATTCAAAGCACAAAACAAACTTTTCACATTTGACATGGGTTCACCTGCACATCCATCAACATGGTCTACTGCATCCACTGTACTCGATGTGGCCTCCTCTACATCAGTGAGACCAAGTGGAGACTTGGAGACCGTTTCGTAGAGCACCTGCACTCTGTTCGTGACAACATCACCTTCCGGTTGTGAACCATTTCAACTCCCCCCTCCCACTCCCTGGGTGACGTCCATCCTACACTACCTCCAGTGTCACAATGACACCACCCGCAAACTAGAGGAGCAGCACCTCGTATTCTCCCTTGGGAGCCGACAGCCTGATGGCCTAAACGTGGATTTTACCAGTTTCAAAGCCGCCCTACCCCTGGCCTCATCTCATGACCAACCCTCCCTCTCATCCCCATGTCCTTGACCTGATAACCTGTCCACCTTCTCTACCATTTATCAGTCCCTCCCATCCCAATGACCAAACCCCACCACTCCTTACCTGCACTCACCTGTCACTATTCCACCTACCTTCCCCAGCCCCACACTTCCTTCCTTTATTTATTTATGAGCTCCCCTCCTCTCCATTTCTGAAGAAAGGTCCCGACTTGAAACGTCAGCTTTCCAGCTCTGATCCTGCCTGGCTTGCTGTGTTCCTCCAGCTCCACACTATCTTATACCCAAATCTTACTTGCTGCATTTCAGGAAAAAGAAGCAAAGTGCTACTCAATAGAATGCTAAATACTTATAAATATTTCAAGTATTTTATATGTTGTAATTTTCATTTGCGTTCAGATAAACAGTTTGATAATAGTCCACTGGACTGGAAGCAAATGTTAAAGGTGTTGCTACAGATCTTCCTCTATTTGAGTGGCTAGATAGTACACACCAGGTGGATACAAAATAGGAGATTTCTGCTGTAAACTGTTTTCTATTGATTAGTTATTTTTGTTTTTAGCATATTGTTAAAGAGGTGTCAGCAATGGGAAATTCTAGACATCTCATTCTTTTGTACAATGTCCACTTCTACAAGGTGACTGTCCACAGTACCGTTATGAATAATGTTTGTTACTTGTGTCTGGAAAGTGTTGAGAGCTGTATAATATGGGATGGGATGGTGTGGGCAGTCAAACAAAAACAATGGTGTTTCGGAGCATTACATGGAGTGGTAGTGATTTTCCTAGGGCTTCTTCCACTCCGTCACTTCCATTCCTGAGATCTCTTTGTGTGCAGACATGATTTTTTTACCATTGTTGCATTTGTTGGGCAGGAGCTGCTTAGTAACTGTACCCTAAATTCTTGAAAACCCATTAACCTTGAAGCTGATGACAACTGAACTGAATTAACTTTCCAAGTTGGACAGTTACCATAGATTACATTAGGAAAGTGATTTTTTTTTGCCAAAAGATCAATCATTTTGTTCATGGCTATTAGACTGAATTTGAAGAATTTTATATTCAGCTTCACTTATTGGATGGAGCATTGCATTCAGTAACCAAGCATCAATTTATTGGCTGCTGAGAATATTCATTTGCCATCTGTGCTAGGAATTTCTTCAGGAGTGGAGTGCAGTTCCTGATAGATAATCATAATTTCCCTTTTTCCTATGTGGATATTGCTGGCAAAGCTGGTATTTGTTGCCTATCTCTAAATTGCTTTTGAACTGCATGGCTTACTTAGCCATGTTTAAGAGTCAACCACATTGCAAGTAATCTGGAATTGTATGTAGGCCAGGACAGATGGGAACAGCAGATTTCATTCTCTGAAGGAGACAACCAAACCAGATGGAATTTTTAAGTAATTAGTGCTAGTCATCATTGATAACAATTACAGAGACTAGTTTTATATTCCAGATTGTTAAAAATGGAATTTAAGTTTCACCAGCAGCCATGGTGGTATTTGGATTCACATCCAGGGTAATAGTTTGGGCCTCTAGATTACTAGCCAGTGTTATTATCACCAAGGTAGCATCTCCCCATAATGTTTGTAGGAACCCCATTAGCAACAGTAATGAGGTTACTGCCAACATTTTGCTGAAATGGTCACTCGGGAAAGCCCATGAGATATTTCCTGTTTCTGGAATCTAAAGCAACATGACTAGATGTTGACTCTACACATTGGGGTTGAGTTTGTGCACTCAAGCTGGTGCATTGACATAATTATTGAGTACAGATGCACGGAAGGAATTACTGGATAAAACAGACCACAGCTTGTCTCTCACAGCAGGTGGAACTTGAACAAATGTGAAGTCATTTTGGAGGGTCTAATGCAGGAGGGCAGCATATGGGAAATGGCAGAAGCATCACAAAGTGAGGGATCTATGTGTATGGTTTCACAGTTCCCTGAAAGTGAAAACAACTGAGTAAGGTGGTCAAAAAAGTCACCTTTTTCCCACCAGATACTCCATTTACCATGTCGTACTTTTTATTACTTGTACTGTATCGATAATATTAATATTAAAGAAAAAATCTAACCTTGCAGGTGAATAAATCAATACTAACAGATTCTCATGTTTCTGCTTAGGAACCTGTTCCAAAGATTGATCACTTTCCACCACAGGAACAAGTTTTGCTTTGTGGGGGAGAACCGCCAGCTAAGCCAGTCAGTGTTGGTGAGTTTTTCCAGATGGTTACATGATTCCGCTCCTCAACCTGAGGAGGATCCACCCATCTCCAATAATAGTTTACTTGGGTTTCTTTCATTTTTTTCCCCACCTGAAATATCAGTCCCACTCAAAAAGATTTTATTTTGATTTTAAAACCGAAATTTCCATTTTCCAATTTGATAAATCAAACATGTACAGTAGTACTAACCAATAATAAGCTGTAGATTGGCTGTTAAGTAGGGCCATGGTCACCCATGCCACATCCACTAGTTTGCATTAAAATACCTCATTCTAACAATCTCTAAGTAATGCATTTCACACAAATTTAAACACCAATCACTATTCCTTAACAAAGAGCATAAATAAGAATGGGGTAGAATATCTGGCCCCTTGAAACTGCTCTGCTGTCAGAATAACCTCAAGATCTAATTGTGACTCAAACTCTGCTTTCATGCATTCCCTTGCAGATAAATAAAATCTGCCTTGGATATGTTCAATGACCTCACTTTCATTAGAAAATCCTCAATCTGTCTTAAGTGTGACTTGTGCTTTATTTTGAAAGTGTGCCCCTCCTCAGTTCTAGATTGCTCCTTCAGCAAGAAGCATGTAAAGCACTTTGTACAGTTTTTCACCTTGCCAGTTTGCCAACAAACACCTAGTAAGACTAAAGTGTACCTACATTCATTGTGAATATTGAGATTGCCTGAACAACGTTGGAGTCTATTCATTTTTTATTTGATAGTTAAGAATGGATTGTCTACATCTGGATTCTCAACTAGCAATGATGCCATCAAACTGAGGTTGCCTACGACGAAACAGTTTTTTTATTTTTATTTTGTTGTCACTTTTATTCTTAAATGCATATATAATATATGCACAAAGGCGTTTCCAGTTATACGCCAACGCAACAATATTTGTCAGTTTCACTCATCGTAAGTTTCTTGGCGATTATCGCGATTGTAGCTTTCTACATATTGAACACCCCAGCTTAGTTCAAGCACGGCTGTAAGGACGTGCTGAATTACTGGGTGAATGCTGTACGTTTAGAGTATTTATATTCACCTCGCCTGCTATTTCCCAAGTTTACCCACATGGCACGCAAAGAGGCCAATATGGTTGATATCTGTATGATGCTTTTCTGTAAACAAAAAGATTAAAATTACTCAATGTTTTGGAGTAGCTAGAGTAAGTTGTTGTATTTTTTCTCTTCGTCTGGCCATCCTCTCCCAGTCTCTCCCATGTTTAAGTTGAGTGGTAACTCATAGGTATATCCCTACATCTTATATTTACATTAGACACCACCGACAAGTAATCAGCTGAAATTCTGACTTAGAATTATAGAAATGTACAGCACAGAATCAGACCCTTTGATCCAACTTGGCCGTGACAACTAGATATCCTCTATTAATCTATCCCATTTGCCAGAATTTGGTCCATACCCCTCTTAAACATCCCTATCAAATAAAGGCATCTGGGTGGCTTTTAAATGTTGTAATTGTACCACCCTCCACCACTTTCTGGCAGTTCATTCTATACATGCACCTTCCAGTTGTCCCTTACGTGCCTTTTAAATCTTCCCCCTCTTGCCTTAAAATTAAGTTGTCTGGTTTGGGACTCCCATACCCTGGGGAAAAGACCTTCACTATTCACCCTATCCATGCCCTCATGACTTTATTATCGTCTACAAGGTCACCCCTCAGCCTCTAACGCTCCAGGGAAAATAGCCCAAGACTGTTCAGCCTCTCCCACGAACTTTGACCCTTGAAACTTTACAATTTATTTATTTATTTTCCCAATTTCCCATTTTTAACATCGAAAGATTAATACAATTTTTGTTTTATTGCTGCAAGATCAAATGGGGAATAAAGGATAAACTTGCAGACTGAATGACCTTAGTAGATTGTTTCTTCAAACTCTCATTTGGTTTTAAACGAGGATTATTAATTAAACATACAATAAAACATCAAGTGAAAAAGATCCTATTGTGCGTTTTAGTTTTTTTCCCTTGACTGGAATCTCTCTCAAAGCTCAAACTTTCCTCTTGACGGTGTACTTAAACATAAATAGCTCCATGAGCTGAAAATGGTGGACAAACTCAATAGATTTGGCAGAGGGAAAATAGAGTTAATGTTTTGGTGACATTACGGTTTGTCTTTCTCCAGATACTGCCAGACCTGCTTTGTATTTATTTCGGACCTCTGGCATCAATGGTATTATGCTTTTAATAAGTACCGTTGCTTAACCCTGTGGGCTGCAATTATCAGGGTCAATGCGCATGTCTGACCGGCTGTGCACTACTTCAGCTACTATTTTTCACAAAGCAACAGATCATTGGAGCATAGCCTTGAATGAGAGTATTAATTAAATTGAGTTTCTTAGGGACTGGCAACTTATTGTAGCCCCAAAATTCAACTGTCTTCATTGTATTTAAAATTAATTCCCCAGAGAGCTACGTGGGTAGGAAACTTCTGGAACATCTTTGGTTGTTTATGGGTGTGTCAGGTGTGAACCAAAAGAACCAGTAAACCCAGCTGATAATGGGAACTGCAGACGCTGGAGAAACCAAGATAACAAAGTGAGGAGCTGGATGAACACAGCAGGCCAAGCAGCATTCTCAGGAGCACAAAAGCTGACGTTTTGGGCCTAGACCCTTCATCAGAGAGGGGGATGGGGAGAGGGTTCTGGAATAAATAGGGAGAGAGGGGGAGGCGGACCGAAGATGGAGAGAAAAGAAGATAGGTGGAGAGGAGAGTATAGGTGGGGAGGTAGGGAGGGGATAGGTCAGTCCAGGGAAGACGGACAGATCAAGGAGGTGGGATGAGGTGGTAGGTAGGAAATGGAGGTGCAGCTTGAAGTGGGAGGAAGGGATGGGTGAGAGGAACAACAGGTTAGGGAAGCAGAGACAGGCTGGGCTGGTTTTGGGATGGAGTGGGGGGACGGGTCGAGCTGGGCTGGTTTTGTGATGCAGTGGGGGGAGGGGACGAACTGGGCTGGTTTTGGGATGCAGTAGGGGAAGGGGAGATTTTGAAGCTGGTGAAGTCCACATTGATACCATTGGGCTGCAGGGTTCCCAAGTGGAATATGAGTTGCTGTTCCTGCAACCTTTGGGTGGCATCAATGTGGCACTGCAGGAGGCCCAGGATGGACATGTCATCTGAGGAATGGGAGGGGGAGTTAAAATGGTTCGTGACTGGTAGGTGCAGTTGTTTATTGCGAACCGAGCGGAGGTGTTCTGCAAAGCGGTCCCCAAGCCTCCACTTGGTTTCCCCAATGTAAAGGAAGCCACACCGAGTACAATGGATACAATATACCACATTGGCAGATGTACAGGTGAACCTCTGCTTGATATGGAAGGTCATCTTGGAGCCTGGCATAGGGGTGAGGAAGGAGGTGTGGGGGCAAGTGTAGCACTTCCTGCGGTTGCAGGGGAAGGTGCCGGGTGTGGTGGGGTTGGAGGGCAGTGTGGAGCGGACAAGGGAGTCGCGGAGAGAGTGGTCTCTCCGGAAGGCAGACAAGGGTGGGGATGGAAAAATAGCTTGGGTGGTGGGGTCGGATTGTAGATGGCGGAAGTGTCGGAGAATGATGCGTTGTATCCGGAGGTTGGCGGGGTGGTATGTGAGAACGAGGAGAGGGGGATCCTCTGGGGGCGATTGTGGTGGGGGCGCGGTGTGAGGGATGTGTTGCGGGAGATGCGGTCAAGGGTGTTCTCGACCACTGTGGGGGGGGAAGTTGTGGTCCTGGAAGAAAGTGGACATCTGCGATATCCTGGGAGCAGATGCGGCGGAGGCGGAGGAATTGGGAACAGAGGATGGAAATTTTGCAGGAGGGTGGGTGGGAGGAGATGTATTCTAGGTAGCTGTGGGAGTCAGTGGGCTTGAAATGGACATCAGTTTCTAGCTGGTTACCTGAGATGGAGACTGGGGGTCCAGGAAGGTGAGGGATGTGTTGGAGATGGCCCAGACGAACTTGAGGTTAGGGTGGAAGGTGTTGGTGAAGTGGATGAACTGTTCAAGCTCCTCTGGGGGGTAAGAGGCGGCGCCGATACAGTTATCAATGTAACGGAGGAAGAGGTGGGGTTTGGGGCCTCTGTAGGTGCGGAAGAGGGACTGTTCCACGTAACCTACAAAGAGGCAGGCATAGCTTGGACCCATGCGGGTACCCATGGCCACCCCCTTTGTCTGTAGGAAGTGGGAGGAATCAAAAGAGAAGTTGTTGAGGGTGAGGACGAGTTCGGCTAGGCAGATGAGGGTGTTGGTGGAGGGGGATTGGTCAGGCCTGCGGGACAGGAAGAACTGGAGGGCCTTGAGGCCATCTGCATGAGGAATACAGGTGTATAGGGACTGGATGTCCATGGTGAAAATGAGGTGAGTAAACCCAGCTACTACGTTATCTCAATCCAGAATCCCTTCCCAGACCTCAACAGTTTATTGTCAATTGAATGATCCCATGAGACTTGCACATAGTTAAGGTGCCTCTGAAGCCTGTTGACACTAGCTTCTCATTTCTGGCATCACACATATGTCCAAACAAGCAGGAACACATGGTGAAGGATGCTGTTAAAGGTAATATTCTGTAGACTTCATTGATCAGAAAAGGCTTGTATTTTTTAATAGAAAGCAAACGTCAAGGTACAGTTGTAGGTATCTCAGGTGGAACTTTTTATTAATAAGACTTTTACATCAGCCATTGTTCTTTCTCTTTGCAAAAGTGCTCAGCCCATTTATGTGTTAGCTCCAAATACAGGTTTGGCTCATGAGGCAAGTAGTCCAGGTAGGTGTATTGTGCAGTCTTCTTTGGCACTGCCCTCTCTATCTGCGTGCCTTCATGCCACTCATTAAAAGATGTGATGGAGATGATCTCAGGTCTCACTGTGAGAGCAGCATGGAGGGCAGTTTCATAGTACTTTCCACTGACCCGGTTCCGTGTGTTATGATTGTTCCACGGACGTATCCTGGTGTCTATGTATCCGGGCCCCACACTTGGAATGAACATCAGGTTGTTGCTGTCACAGAAGTTCTTGATAGTCTTCCAGTTTTGGTGGGATGATCCGAATGAGAATCCATTGGATGCGAAGTAGGTGTATAATCCATCAAATCCTGACTCTAGGATGTCCTGTTTGTGCTTCTCCTCCACTAACAGACCAATAAACATTCCGTCATATGGTGTGTTGCGAATACTGAGAGATCCTGATGATGTGAGCAGATTGGCCCAGGCAGCTGGCAGGGTCAGGTAGGAGTCATAGATGTAAAACATGGGCAATAATCTGCCAGTGTTGGTCCTGTACTTGTAAAAAGCTGCATGAGACCCATACCTAGACAAAGAAAGTAGTGTATTAATGTTGAGGAAACAGAAATTGCAGACATCAAGACATAGAATTTAAGCTTTTGGAGTTGGGAAAGGATTCTCTCTCATGATAAGAATTTTTGGTAGATTAATTCGTAAAGTTAAGTCACGTAGGGTACATAGGACATAGAACATAGAACATTACAGCACAGTACAGGCCCTTCGGCCCTCGATGTTGTGCCGACCTGTCATACCGATCTCAAGCCCATCTAACCTACACTATTCCATGTACGTCCATATGCTTATCCAATGATGACTTAAATGTACCTAAAGTTGGCAAATCTACTACCGTTGCAGGCAAAGCATTTCATTCCCTTAATACTCTCTGAGTAAAGAAACTACCTCTGACATCTGTCCTATATCTTTCACCCCTCAATTTAAAGCTATGCCCCCTCGTGCTCGCCGTCACCATCCTAGGAAAAAGGCTCTCCCTATCCACCCTATCTAACCCTCTGATTATTTTATATGTTTCAATTAAGTCACCTCTCAACCTTCTTCTCTCTAATGAAAACAGCCTCAAGTCCCTCAGCCTTTCCTCGTAAGACCTTCCCTTCATACCAGGCAACATCCTCGTAAATCTCCTCTGCACCCTTTCCAAAGCTTCCACATCCTTCTTGTAATGTGGTGACCAGAACTGTACACAATACTCCAAGTGCGGCCGCACCAGAGTTTGTACAGCTTCACCATAACCTCTTGGTTCTGGAACTCGATCCCTCTATTAATAAAATCTCAAACACTGTCTGCCTTCTTAACTGCCCTGTCAACCTGGGTGGCAACTTTCAAGGATCTGTGTACATGGACACCGAGATCTCTCTACCCATCTACACTACTAAGAATCTTACCATTAGCCCTGTACTTTGCCTTCTGGTTACTCCTACCAAAGTGCATCACCTCACACTTGTCTGCATTAAACTCAATTTGCCACCTCTCAGCCCAGCTCTGCAGCTTATCTATGTCTCTCTGCAACCTACAGCATCCTTCATCACTATCCACAACTCCACCGACCTTAGTGTCGTCTGCAAATTTACTAACCCATCCTTCTACGCCCTCATCCAGGTCATTTATAAAAATGACAAACAGCAGTGGACCCAACACCGACCCTTGCGATACACCACTAGTAACTGGTCTCCAGGATGAACATTTCCCATGAACCAGGACCCTCTGTCGTCTTTCAGCAAGCCAATTTCTGATCCAAACTGCTATATCTCCCACAATTCCATTCCTCTGCATTTTGTACAATAGCCTATTGTGGGGAACCTTATTGAACGCCTTGCTGAAATCCATATACACCACATCAACCGGTTTACTCTCATCTATAGGGGAACCACATTTGCTACCCTCCAGTCATCTGGCACTATTCCTGTAGACAATGACGAGTTAAAGATCAACGCCAAAGGCTCAGCATTCTTCTCCCTGGCTTCCCAGAGGATCCGAGGATAAATCCCATCCGGCCCAGGGGACTTGTCTATCTTCACCATCTGAAGGATTTCTAATACCTCTTCCTTGTGAACCTCAATCCCACCTAGTCTAGTAGCCTGTATCTCAGTATTCTCCTCGACAGCATTGTCGTTTTCTAGAGTGAATACTGTTTAAAAATGTTCATTTAGTGCTTCCCCTATCTCATCTGACTCCACACACAACTTACCACTACTATCCTCGATTGGGCCTAATCTCACTTTTGTCATTCTTTTATTCCTTAAATACCTATAGAAAGCCTTAGGGTTTACCCTGATCCTATCCGCCAACAACTTCTCATGTCTCCTCCTGGCTCTTCTGAGCTCTCACTTTAGGTCTTTCCTGGCTACCTCATAGCCCTCAAGTGCCCTAACTGAGCCTTCACATCTCATCCTAACATAAGCCTTCTTCTTCCTCTTGACCAGAGATTCCACCTCCTTCGTAAACCACGGCTCCCGCACTCTACAGCTTCCTCACTGCTTGACTCGTACATACTTATCTAGGACACACAGGAGCTTTTCCTTGAATAAGCTCCACATTTCTAATGTGCCCATCCCCTGCAGTTTCCTTCCCCATCCTATGCTCCCTAAATTTTGCCTAATCTCGTCGTAATTGCCTTTCCCCCAGCTATAACTCTTGCCCAGTGGTATATACCTATCCCTTTCCATCACTAAAGTAAACATAACAGAATTGTGATCGCTATCACCAAAGTGCTCACCTACTTCCAAATCTAACACCTGGCCGGGCTCATTACCCAGTACCAAATCTAATGTGGCTTTGCCCCTTGTTGGCCTATCTACATACTGTGTCAGGAAGCCTTCCTGCACACTCTGGACAAAAACTGACCCATCTATAGTACTCGAACTATAGTGTCCCCAGTCAATATTTGGAAAGTTGAAGTCCCCCATGACAACTACCCTGTCTCTCTCACTCCGATTGAGAATCATCTTTGCTATCCTTTCCTCTACATCTCTGGGACTGTTCAGAGGCCTATAGAAAACTCCCAACAGGGTGACCACTCCTTTCCTGTTTCTAACCTCAGCCCATACTACCTCAGTTGACGAGCCCCCAAACATCCTTTCTGCAACTGTAATACTGTCCTTGACCAACAATGCCACACCTCCGCCCCTTTTACCATCTTCTCTGTTCTTACTGAAACATGTAAATCCCGGAACCTGCAACAGCCATTCCTGTCCCTGCTCTATCCATGTCTCCAAAATTGCCACAACATCGAAGTCCCAGGTACTAACCCATGCTGCAAGTTCATCCACCTTATTCCAGACGCTCCTGGCATTGAAGTAGATACACTTCAAACCAACTTCTTGCTTGCCGGTGCCATCTTGCTTCCCTGAAACTTTATTTCGGACCACCCTACTCTCAACCTTTTCTATAGTCGAACTACAATTTTGGTGCCCATCTCCCTACTGAATTAGTTTAAACCCACCGAATAGCCTTAGCAAACTTCCCCCCCAAGATATCGGTACCCCTCTGGTTCAGGCGAAGACCATCTTGCTTGTAGAGGTCCCACCTACCCCAGAAAGAGCCCCAATTATCCAAGAATCCAAAACCCTCCCTCCTGCACCATCCCTGTAGCCACGTGTTCAACTCCTCTCTCTCCCTATTCCTCGCCTCACTAGCACGTGGCACGGGCAACAAACCAGAGACAACAACTCTGTTTGTCCTCGCTCTCGGCTTCCATCCTAGCTCCCTGAATTTCTGCCTTAAATCCCCGTCTCTCTTCCTACCTATGTCGTTGGTGCCAATGTGGACCATGACTTGGGGCTTCCCTTAAGGATCCCAAAAACACGACAGAGACATCATGCACCCTGGCACCTGGGAGGCAACACACTAAACGTGAGTCTCTCTCGTCCCCACAGAACCTCCTATCTGTCCCCCTAACTATGGAGTCCCCATGACTAATGCTCTGCTCCTCTTCCCCCTTCCCTTCTGAGCAGCAGGGACAGACTCTGTGCCAGAGACCTGTGCCCCACTGCTTTCCCCTGGTAAGTCATCCCCCTCAACAGTATCCAAAATGGTATACTTATTGATGAGGGGAATGGCCACAGGGGATCCCTGCACTGCCTGCCAGTTCCCTTTCCGTCCCCTGACCGTCACCCATCTGCCTTTTTCCTGTACTTGAGGAGTGACTACCTCCCTGTAACTCCTCTCAATAACCCCCTCTGCCTCCCGAATGATCCGAAGTTTATCCAGCTCCAGCTCCAGTTCCCTAACGCGGTTTTCAAGGAGCTGGTGCACTTCCCGCAGATGTAGTCAGCAGGGACACTCTCGTGGGGTTCAGGGTGAACTTGCCAGTTAATGGCAGGAGACAAAGTGTGGTGGTGGAGGGTTGCTTTTCGGACTAGAGTCCTGTCACCAGCAGTGTTCCACAGGAGCAAAAACAAAGCTGCTGGCAAAACTCAGCAGGTCTGGCAGCATCTGTGGAGGAGAAAACAGAGTTAACGTTTCAGGTTCGGTGACTCTTCCTCAGTTCTGAGTAAGGGTCACCGGACCTGAAACGTTAACTCTGTTTTCTCCTCCATAGGTGCTGCTAGACCTGCTGAGCTTTTCCAGCAACTTTGTTTCTGTTCCGGATTACAGCATCCGCAGTTTTTTTTGGTTTTTATGTAGTGTTCCACAGGGATCAGTTCTGGGTCCTTTTTTTTTGTTTTGGATGAGAATGTGGAACGCATGGTTGGTAAGTTGGTGGATGTCACCAAAATTCGTGGTATAGTAAACAGTGGAGAAGGTTTTCTAAGATTGCGATTGGAACTTAATCGAATAGGTTAATAGGCTGAAAAATGGCAGATGGAGTTCAATCTGGATAATTGCGAGGTATTGCATTTTGGTACAACAAACAAGGGTAGGGTGTTTACAATTAATGGTACAGTCTTAGGTAGTATTGTGGAAGAGCGGGACCTAGGGCTGTAGGTACATAATTCTTTGAACTTTGCATCACATATAGACAGGGTGGTTAAAAAGGTGTTTGGTATGTTTGCCATCACTGCTCAGTTCTTTGAGTTTAGAAATTGGGAAGTCATGTTGAGGCTGTCAAGGACTTTGGAAACACCCCTTCTGGAATGCTGTGTCCCGTTCTGGTTGCCCAGTTATAAGTTGCATATTTTTAAGCTGGACAGGATTCAGATGAGATTTACCAGGATGTTGCTGGGTGTGGAAGGTTTGAGTTATGTAGAAAGGCTGGATAGGCTGGGACTTTCTTTACTGGAACATAGGGGATTGAGAGGCAACCTTACAGAAGTTCATAAAATAATCAGGGGTATAGATGGGCAACTGCCATTAACTCTTTTCCCTTGGATGGATGATTTCAAAACTAGGTGGCACATTTTTAAGGCGAGAGGAGAGAAATTTAAAAAAGACACGAGGGCCAAATATTTTACACGTAGGGTGGTTCGCGTGTGGAATGAACTTCTTAAGGAAGTGGTAGATGTGGTTACAATTATGTTTAAAAGACCCATGGATAAATACATGAATGGGAAAGATTTGGAGGGATATGGGCCAGGAGCAGGCAAGTGGGATCAGTTTAGTTTGGGCTTATGCTTGGCATGGGCTGGTTGGATCAAACAGTCTGTTTCCATGATGTATGACTCTATGACTCTTGTATGGTTAATGTGGATTACTGCTTGTACCAGACCAATAATGCATATTATGCATTAGAAACTGCTCAAATACAGTTAGAAGCAGTTAGGTTGATTCTAGATTGGTGCTGGTCAGGACAGTGCCAAAAACTGAAGATTTCCAAATAACTTGAGAATCTATTGTTAAATATTGTACATGGAAACTCTAACTCTGTTTCATCTTAGCTGCTGAATAGGAAGAGCCTTGGAAAAATCCACCTTGTGTGTGATGTTCCATCCTTGGCTCTCAGTACTTTTTAATGATGTCTTTGGAGGTCAAAAACCATATTCTAGGGCAGAACTAAATGCTGTCTGCTCCTAATTGGGAATTTGAAAGAATAAAACATACTAATATGATATCCAAAACGATTTTAAAAAATTCTCACTGAGCTATCTTCGCTGGTCTTCTCCAATATCTGCACTGAATGATTACTTGTTCTGTGTAATTTTGACCTCCAATTCAACTCATTCTGTTCTCTTGTCTGAGTTCACTGCCTTCTTATCATCTCCAACCCTCAATCTGTGTATAAACATCCCTACCCATCATTAACCTTGCTATTCAGCTGTACCATCCTCTCAATCACAAGCAAGGCCATCTCTGATTACTTGTTGTTTTTATTTATTCATGGGACATGGGCGTCATTGACTGGTCAGCATTTATTTCCCATCCTAGTTGCTCTTGAAGGTGGTAGGAGCTGCGTTCTTGAATCACTGCTGTGGGTTCACCTGCAATGCCCTGAGAGGGAATTTCAGGATTTTGAGTCACTGACAGTGAAGGAATGGCAATATATTTCCGCATCAGGATGGTGAGTGGCTTGGCGTGGAACTTGCAGGTGGTGGTAACCCCCATGTATTTGCTGCCGTTGTCCTTTTAATGGTAGTGGTTGTGGGTTTGGAAGGTGCTTTGTAAGGATCTTTGGTGAATTTCTGCAGTGCATCTTCTAGATAATACACATTGCTGCCACTGAGTATTGATGATGGAGGGAGTGGATGCTTGAGGATATGGTTAGGTTGCTATTTCACCATATTTCCCTTTGATACCCCAAGTTTACATTCTCCTCTGTTTACCCCTGGAAACCAGCTATCGCTTGATTGACTTAGAAGTGCACTTTCAAAATCCTCCTGGTCTAATCTTTGGCTAATTTGCATAACAATTCTGCAGTTACTGCTTTGCTCAATCACACACTCATCTCCACCTTTGATACTCTAGTTACCAATAAAATCATGCCTGTTTCTCACTCTGGCCATTTTTCCTGGTATGACCATGTTATCTACTTCCTTCTGTCTAAGGTGCGCACGTTTGAAAGATATGGTGGACAACTGTTTAGTCAGAAACTGCCAAATATGCTGAACTTCATGAAGCACTGTGGTCCTGCTGTCATCTGTTAAAATGGCTAATTTTACAGTGATCATCCTGGAAAGTAAAGATAAATCCTGGTTTCTTTCTCTACTCCAAAGCATCATCTTAAACCACTCCCCACTGACCCCCCCCTCTAATCTCACCTCCAACAAGATGCACGAGATGCTCATGGACCTCTTTGTCACTGACTTTGAACCATATCACTGTTCGTTTGCTGTTGCTGGGTCAAAATCTCCACCTTCCTTACTAATAGCATTGAAGGTGTATTTACACCAAATGGACTGCTGCAGTTTGAATTGCCAGCTTATCACCACCTTCCCAGGGCAACTAGGAATGGGCAATAAATGCATTGCTTAACCAGTGACACCCATATCAGACAAAGGAAAATTGAACTACATAGAGACCAACTGATTAACCGCCTCTGCCAAATTACTCCTTACCACTAGCCTTCTGATACAAAGTTCCTCCAAATCTTTCACCGTCCTAGACATGGATCTTTCTCTGGATTCTTTCCTACCTCTCTGCATGCCCATTCTGAGTTTGTTTTGTCCATTGGATCTATCAGCTGCTTCCTTGACCTTTCCCACTAAATGCTGACCATCCACTGATGCCTCCTAGTTTCCCATGTTGGCCCATACTGTTAACTATTCTCTTTTCAGCTACTGTCCCCCCTCCTTTAAATCTCTTGACATTACTCCACCCCCCAAATAAAAAAACACACTGGGCCCCATTGTCCTATACAGCAATCTCATTGGCAACTTTCACTCTCCAAAGTACTGAAATATGTTCTACCTCCCAAATCTGTTCACATCTTCCCAGGAGCTCCTCGGAATTCATAACACCATACCAGATCTACTCTTATCATTGTTACAGATGATATCCTATGTGGCTGTGATGAAGTTAAACTTTCTACCCTGTCCTCTTCCTCAGTCTGCAAGCATCAATGCAGTTGGATACACTATCTTCCTCTAACACCTCTCCACTGTTGACCAGCTGGAATGCACTGGTCATTTCTGGTTCCACTCTTATTCATCTCTACACATTCTGTATCACTTATGGTAGCTTTTCCTCCAGTTCCCAACATCATTACCTCCAGTGTGCCCAATGACCTAACTAACTTTCCTTCCTATTTCTCATCTACATGCTGTCCTTGTCAACATCACTTGAAAGCACAGTGTTGGTTTTTATGATGATGATAGTCAATTCTACCTGGCCATCACCTTTCCTGACTCCTACACTGTTACTAAATTATCGGACTGTTTATTTGACATCCTACACTGGATTAGGAGAAATTTCCTCCAATTAATTATTGGGAAGACTGCACCCAGTTGCAAACTCCATTCCTGAGCTCCTGATTCCACCTATCTCCTTGGCAACATTCTGAGTTTAAACCGGTCTGTTCTCCACCTTAATATCTGATTTAGCCTCAGTGAGGATCTGGACATGTATTTGTGTCATCACCAAGTGTGTATGCTTCCAGTGCTGTGACATCATCAGACATTACCCAATCACAGCGAATCTGCTGCTGGAACTTAGATTTATGCCTTTGTTACCTCAAGGTGTGACTATTCCAACAAACTCCGAGCTGATTTCTAAATGTTATATAAACTTTCATTTATCCAAAGCTCTGCTGCTTACGTGTTAGTCTGCAGTCTGTGCTTACTGACTTACCTTCAGTTCCGATTAGCGGTGCCTTGATTTTAAGATTTTTCTCCCTGGTTTCAAATGCCTCCATGTCTTTATCACCACTTCCTATCTCTGTCAACCTCTTGGACCTCACAACCCACTGAGTCATCTGTGCACTTCGAATTCTGGTCATTGAAGTGTCCTGATGTTAGATGGCAGCCTTGGAGGTGGCCAATCAGGAGGCAGGGCTCCCAGAAGATTGTGCCTACTGATGAGTTTACCAGCAAGTGAAGGGCTAGAAACTGGAATAGCTTGGCACACTATTATTACCAAAGGGCATAAAGCTCTGGCCTTATAGGGTAGGTATTTTCTTTTACAGGACTGAATGCTAATGGAATGACTTAGCACTTTCAGGTTTAGATTCTGCCCACATCATTCGTTTTCTACAATCATTTCCCTTTCCCATCCTTCAGTTTTACTCAGATCCTGATTCTTCCGATTCAGGGGTACTTGGGATTCAGGGTTACTCAATTCACTCCTTTATCCTGTGCTCCAAATTGGTTTTTGGTGTGTTTATGATCATGCAGTGAATTTAAATATGTAAGACTGTTGTAGTGAAGCATTAAATCTGTTCTCTCAAGTTTCTAATTATTTTTCCCTATACTTCTACTTTTAGGAAACAGATTGCCTGTTTCCCTTCCCACCCTGAGCCAGCTAACACAAACGTCCCATGGCAGACTCATATATTGTAAGACAATGGTTCCTGCTGTCATGATTACTGAACTCTTACGACTGCACTATGAGAAAGGACTCATTCTTCCTTTGCTCCCTTATCTGGTCCACTATAACCTCCATCTCTAGGAGCCCATTTCAGGGTCCAGCCTATGCTGCTTGTGCCAAGAGCCCAGGAAATCAGAAAGCACTCACTTGTCCACAATGTACTTGATATTCTCATACACAGTGTGGTCATTGCGCCCTAAGTACGGCAGGATGTGAAAGGCCACCTAGAAATAAAATAGTGCAAACAATTCAATTGGTTACTTTAGATAGAAAACAAAATTAATGAGATACTTAGGGCAAGTACAATTTCGGCGATGTTAAAAGGACAGTAATTAACATTTCCATTTCAGAATGGTTTGAATGGAACAAACTCAGGCTGCCATGATCTCAAATAATCTTCATTTCAGTAAAAAGTAAGAAATTCTGGAAATACATAGCAAGTCGGTTACCATTTGTAGAGACCAAAACATAGTTAATATTTCACATTAATTACCTTTCATCACATTGGTTTCCAGATCTGAGAATTTCTTGCTTATTCTGTTTAGTATTTCAGGTTTTTCAGCATCTGCAGAATTTTGCTTTTATTCCCTACAGTGTGTGCATGTGTTCCTCTGTCAGCTGTGTTGCAAGTAATCTAACAAGTTTGATTTATCTGTGCTGGCTTAGTAACACATATAGGAGTGTATGTCACAACTGCCTCTGCTGGCTAACTGGATTCATCCCTCTGTGCTGACTGGAGTTTATTTTAGCCAGTCTGGAATCAGCTCTCTGTAACTTAACACTAACAACACTCCAGAGAAGGGAAGCAACTGGCACAGATCCATTGTCTAGTATCAGAAGTTTAATCAAGAACACACACCAAATCGTAGCTATTTTGGTTGAGCTATTTTTCAGGTTTGTTTTCATTAAGTAAAGTTACCATTTACCATCCAGCCCTGGCTGCCCTTTAAAATGTAGTGGTGTATCACCTTCTGAAATTGCCACATTTTATTTGGTAAAGATACTCCATCAGCACCAGTAGGTCAGAAGTTCACATATTCTGACCCAGCAATGGTGCAAGAATGGCATTTATATGTCCAAATCAGGTTGGGCTGAGACATGGGGAATTTGCAAATGATACTAGATCCTGTGTGCCTGCTGCCCTTGTTCTTTTAGGTAGTAGGGATTGTTGAGATGCTGTAATTGAACTGCTGCACTGTATCTTATAGATGGTACAAATTGCAGCCACTGTATGTTGGTTGTGGAAGGAGTACATGTTTAAGGCAGTGGATGGGGTCTGTCAGTCAAGTGGAAAGCTTTGTCTTGGACAGTCTTGTTTTGTTGGAGCTACGCTCATCCAGACAAATAACTTAAGCCTATCCTGATAGGCTCAGGGCTTCTAACTAGATAACATTCTTGGGATGTCCCTTTGATTTTCCTTTTAAGGTTTCTTTTTCTTCTACCAAATGAGGGCAGTGAAGAGAGGGAGGTTGCAAAAGACAAAACACAATTCTAGCTGTGTCTGTATGAAGACTGGGGGAACCACTGGGTAATGGTGTTTGCAAAGATTATGATGCAAGGTCCAAGTTTGATAGTACAACGGTGCAGTCAACTGCCAGTGACCGCATGCCCAGTCACAAATCAGCAACAAAAACAGAAGTTGCTGGAAAAGCTCAACAGGTTAGGCAGCAGCTGTGAAGAAAAATCAGAGTTGACGTTTCAGGTCTGCTGACCTTTCTTCAGAACTGATGGTAGCTAGGAAAGTGTTGGGTTATATGCAGATTATAGGGTGGGGGAAGGAGTTACAAAGTAAATAATAGGTAGGATTAGAGCCCAAAGAGAGAGAAGAACAGTTGAACGACCAAAGGAGTGGATAATGATCTGGCTAGGAGAGCTGTTAATGGAGACTGTTAATGGCTAGCAATAGGTAGGGTGTAATGGCAGGCTATGTGATAACAATAAATCAGGAAGTGGCAGTCTGAAATAGAGACAGTCCGGAAAGCGGATGGCTGCAAAATCAGACCTGATAAGGTGTGAAATGGCTTAAATCTTTTCTTCCGTTCATTCCCTCCATATTCTTAGGTATCTGAAATTCGTGAGTTATTTTGAATTTGGCAGTGGTGAATATCCAATCATCCCTCGTCTAATTTTCATCTCCATTCTTAAAAGGACAAACATAGCACCTTGCCAAGGGAAAAGACCATCTAGTCCATTAAACCAGCTCTGAGTGGTGAATGGCATCTCATGACCTGAGCCTATCTGTCCACTACAATCATGTAATCTCTTAAGAACAGTCTAACCAAACAAAAAAAGAAAAAAAAATGCTCCTGGAAAACCCCTCTGACCTGATCAACCCAGTGCAGGAGATCATGTGACTGGTGCGCTATAAGAGGTGACTCAATTGCTGTTGCTCATTTATCATACAAACCACCATCTCCAGTCACTGTTCCAGATACATTTTGACAGCTCTCCTATCCACATTGAGTGGTGTTTAATGCTGTGCAAAGGTCCTGACCCTTCACATAGGTTACCAGGTAGAAAAAGAGGAAATTTCCAAAACACTGATCCCCTCACATTGTATCCTCACCTACTCATGAGGCTAAGAGATCGTGTTTCCAAACAAACTGGGTGACTGCAATCTGACTTGTCCATTACAATAATTTGAGTGTTAGAGGCAATAATTGTGAGGTTGTTTCTGTGTTCTGTTTTGGGATTTCTTTAGTCAGCCTGTATCTCTCGAACCCAATGCTGCCTCGGAACATATTTCTCAAAACAAAATTACCTTGCAACTTTAAGATGGAATAACTCTTAACCATACAGTACTGTATTTAAATATATAATTGCTTGATTTCCTTCTGCCCTTGATGTGCATAATTTTCATCTTTTTTTAACCTATGGATTGGAATGAGAACATGTCAGCATTTATGTACACTTTAGTTTATGTATCTTGATCAATAAGTCCTTGTAATACACTAGGTGTGCAGAAAGGCAAGATTGAAAGACCAAAAGTGTGGAAACTAGGTGGTGTGCTGGGCTGGAACATTATCCTTTCAATTCTGGGCTGAAACAAAGTCCAGATCAATGAGGTATTGACTGTTGCCTCTGTTCCTGTGAGAATGGTAAATAATTCTGCAGTGATCCAAACCTTGTTTTTTTTCAAGCCAGTGTTCATTGTGCAAAATTGCCTGCAGATTGGCATTGTGAAATTTTCTTGGAAACAGATGGTAAGGTTAGCTAGTGGAGGAAACAAAAGGGACAGTTGTATGATAGCTGTAAGGTGGGGATTCAGGTAGTGTCCTCCTCTAACCTAGTTAATAAGGTAAGGTTCATTCTAAACTTTCTCTATTGAATATAAGTTTGTTATTAATTTGTTATTATTTGACGTAAGCTTTCTACTTTAGTATTGAGTGGGTGTTCAGATAAGTGGGGTATGGATGCTAGGGCAGTTGCTTGCTCCTCCTGCAGAATGTGGCAGTTGGGAGATGTGGCACACGTCTCCGCTGGCTACATCTGCAGGAAGTGCACCCAGCTACAGCTCCTTGAAAACCGTGTTAGGGAAATGGAGCTGGAGCTGGATGAACTATGGATCATTCGGGAGGCAGAGGGGGTAATTGAGAGGAGTTATCGGGAGTTGGTCACTCCTAAGGCTCAGGACGAGGATAGATGGGTTACAGTTAGGGGGAGGAAAGGGGACAGACAGACAGTGCAGAGATCCCCTGTGGGCATTCCCCTCAGCAATAAGTATACCGTTTTGGATACTGCTGGGGGGGATGACCTACCAGAGGAAAGCCATAGTAGTCAGTTCTCTGGCACTGAGCCTGACACTGTGGCAAAGAAGGGAAGGGGGCAGAATAGAAAAGTACTCGTGGTAGGGGACTCGATAGTTCGGGGAATCGACAGGAGATTTTGTGGGCAAGATCGGGATTCCCGGAAGGTATGTTGCCTCCCTGGTGCCAGGGTCCGGGACGTCTCCGATCGGGTGTATAAAGTTCTAAACGGGGAGGGCGAACAGCCAGAAATCGTGTTACATATTGGCACAAATGATATAGCCAGAAATAGGTTTGAGGATACAAAAAGTGATTTCAGGGAGTTAGGATGGAAGCTGCAGAGCAGGACGAACAGAGTAATGTTCTCTGGTTTACTACCGGTGCCACGAGATAGTGAGGTGAGGAACAGGGAGCGGGCGCAGCTGAACACGTGGCTACGCAGCTGGTGTAGGAGGGAGGGCTTCAGATATGTTGATAATTGGGATGCCTTCTGGGGAAGGTGGGACCTGTACAAGAAGGACGTGTTGCATCTGAACTGGAAGGGGACCAATGTCCTGGGTGGAAGGTTTGCTCGAGTAGTTCGAGAGGGTTTAAACTAGTATGGCAGGGGGGTGGGAACCTGAGCTGTATACCAGAGGTGAGCGGTGAGGCAGTAGCAAGAGGTAGACCAGCTAGTGGGAAGGATTTTCCTGGGAAGGAACCAAGGGATCGGTTAAAGTGTGTTTGCTTTAATGCAAGGAGTATCAGGAATAAAAGTGATGAACTTAGAGCATGGATCAGTACCTGGTGCTATGATGTTGTGGCCATAACAGAGACATGGGTTTCTCATGGGCAGGAATGGTTGCTGGATGTTCCAGGGTTTAGAACATTTAAAAAGAATAGGGAGGGGGGAAAAAGAGGAGAGGGTGTAGCACTACTAATCAGAGAGGGTATCACAGCTACAGAAGCTTCCTTTGTCGAGGAAGATCTGCCTACCGAGTCAGTACGGGTGGAAATTAGGAACAGCAAGGGAGTAGTCACCTCGTTAGGGGTTTACTACAGGCCCCCCAATAGCAGCAGGGAGATTGTAGAAAGCATAGGTCGACAGATTTTGGAAAAGTGTGCACGCAGTAGGGTTGTTGTAATGGGTGACTTTAACTTTCCTAATATTGATTGGAACCTCCTTAGAGCAGAAGATTTGAATGGAGCTGTTTTTGTAAGGTGTGTTCAGGAGGGTTTCCTAACGCAGTACGTTGACAGGCCGACGAGGGGAGAGGCCATTCTAGACTTGGTGCTCGGAAACGAGCCAGGGCAGGTATCAGATCTTGTGGTGGGAGAGCATTTTGGTGATAGTGACCATAACTGCCTCACATTCTACATAGCTATGGAGAAGGAGAGGATTAGGCAAAATGGGAGGATATTTAATTGGGGAAGAGGAAACTATGATGCGATTAGACATGAGTTAGGAAGCATGGACTGGGAGCAGTTGTTCCATGGTAAGCGAACTATCGACATGTGGAGACGGTTTAAGGAACAGTTGTTGGGAGTGATGAGTAAATATGTCCCTCTGAGACAGGAAAGAAGGGGTAAGATTAGGGAACCTTGGATGACGAGAGCGGTGGAGCTTCTAGTGAAAAGGAAGAAGGTAGCTTACATAAGGTGGAGGAAGCTAGGGTCAAGTTCAGCTAGAGAGGATTACATGCAGGCAAGGAAGGAGCTCAAAAATGGTCTGAGGAGAGCCAGGAGGGGGCACGAGAAAGGCTTGGCAGAAGGAATCCGGGAAAACACAAAGGCATTTTACACTTACGTGAGGAATAAGAGAATGGTCAAAGAAAGAGTAGGGCCGATCAGGGATAACATAGGGAACTTGTGTGTGGAGCCTGAGGAGGTAGGGGAAGCCCTAAATGAGTTTTTTGCTTCTGTCTTTACGAAAGAAACGAACTTTGTAGTGAATGAAACCTTTGATGAGCAGGTATACATGCTGGAATGGATAGAGATAGACGAAGCTGACGTGCTGAAAATTTTGTCAAACATTAAGATTGACAAGTCGCCAGGCCCGGATCAGATTTGTCCTCGGCTGCTTTGGGAAGCGAGAAATGCAATTGCTTCGCCACTTGCGAAGATCTTTGCATCCTCGCTCTCCACTGGAGTCGTACCTGAGGACTGGAGAGAGGCAAATGTAATTCCTCTCTTCAAGAAAGGAAATAGGGAAATCCCCGGCAATTATAGACCGGTAAGTCTCACGTCTGTCGTCTGCAAGGTGTTAGAAAGGATTCTGAGGGATAAGATTTATGACCATCTGGAAGAGCATGGCTTGATCAAATACAGTCAACACGGCTTTGTGAGGGGTAGGTCATGCCTTACAAACCTTATCGAGTTTTTTGAGGATGTGACTAGAAAAGTTGATGAGGGTCGAGCTGTGGATGTGGTGTATATGGACTTCAGTAAGGCATTTGATAAGGTTCCCCATGGTAGGCTCATTCAGAAGGTCAGGAGGAATGGGATACAGGGGAACTTAGCTGCTTGGATACAGAATTGGCTGGCCAACAGAAGACAGCGAGTGGTTGTAGAAGGAAAATATTCTGCCTGGAAGTCAGTGGTGAGTGGAGTTCCACAGGGCTCTGTCCTTGGGCCTCTACTGTTTGTAATTTTTATTAATGACTTGGACGAGGGGATTGAAGGATGGGTCAGCAAGTTTGCAGACGACACCAAGGTAGGAGGTGTCATTGACAGTGTAGAGGGCTGTTGTAGGCTGCAGCGGGACATTGACAGGATGCAGACATGGGCTGAGAGGTGGCAGATGGAGTTCAACCTGGATAAATGCGAGGTGATGCATTTTGGAAGGTCGAATTTGAAAGCTGAGTACAGGATTAAGGATAGGATTCTTGGCAGCGTGGAGGAACAGAGGGATCTTGGTGTGCAGATACATAGATCCCTTAAAATGGCCACCCAAGTGGACAGGGTTGTTAAGAAAGCATATGGTGTTTTGGCTTTCATTAACAGGGGGATTGAGTTTAAGAGTCGTGAGATCTTGTTGCAGCTCTATAAAACTTTGGTTAGACCGCACTTGGAATACTGCGTCCAGTTCTGGGCGCCCTATTATAGGAAAGATCTGGATGCTTTGGAGAGGGTTCAGAGGAGGTTTACCAGGATGCTGCCTGGACTGGAGGGCTTATCTTATGAAGAGAGGTTGACTGAGCTCGGTCTCTTTTCATTGGAGAAAAGGAGGAGGAGAGGGGACCTAATTGAGGTATACAAGATAATGAGAGGCATAGATAGAGTTGATAGCCAGAGACTATTTCCCAGGGCAGAAATGGCTAGCACGAGGGGTCATAGTTTTAAGCTGGTTGGTGGAAAGTATAGAGGGGATGTCAGAGGCAGGTTCTTTACGCAGAGAGCTGTGAGAGCATGGAATGCGTTGCCAGCAGCAGTTGTGGAAGCAAGGTCATTGGGGTCATTTAAGAGACTGCTGGACATGTATATGGTCACAGAAATTTGAGGGTGCATACATGAGGATCAATGGTCGGCACAACATTGTGGGCTGAAGGGCCTGTTCTGTGCTGTACTGTTCTATGTTCTATGTTCTATGTTGATCTGGTTAACATGAACAAAAGTTTATTGATTTGGGGGGGAAGAAAAGTTTAACCAAAATAGCTGCCATTTGGTGCACGTTCTTGATGGGAAATCTAATTTGAGCCCAATTGGGCAAGGGATTCATTCAACTAATCTGAACCAGCCCTAGTTTACGGTCACCAAAATGTTGGAGAAACTCAGCAGGTCTGGAACATCTAAAGAGAGAGAAAGCGTTATCGTTTCCAGTCCACGACTTCGACAGAACTTTCGTCAGTGATGAAAGGTCATTGAACTCAAAACATTAGGCTGTTTCTCTCTTTGACAGATGTTGCTAGACCTGCTGAGTTTCTCCAGCACCTTTTTTTTTGTTTCTGTCTTCCAGCATCCACAGTTCTTTGCTTTATTCCAGCTTATGGTCAGATGAGTTATATCTTTCAATCTTTTACAATGTCATAACTAGCTTCACTCTGCCTCTAACCTGATATTGGTGCAAGAAGGGATATTGCTGGTCTTAACTGGCCCCATTGAAACAAAGGATGCTCGGAATGTGAACTGTGTGCTATCTCGGTGCTCAAGCACTTACACTTGAGTTGCGTGTCGTTACTTGTGAATTATTATTTTCCCTTTTTAGATACAGATGACCAAGCCTAAAAGGAACCATGTAACTCAGTTTCTCCTTACTGAGTGACTAGACAGGAGAACATCTTATGAAGGAAGTGGGGAGCGGGGACCAAGAGCATAACTTTGAGAAAGAAGGATAACATTAGAGCTGCTTCCTGGGCCTAATGTATGAGGTACAGCACTGGCAGAAAGTCAGATCCAATTCAATTTGCTGCCAGTATTCATAACTCAGACATGTTCATAATATGGCCGACCAAGGTAATAACTCAGCTGTAAATCCTTCCAAGACACCCACAATAGGCAGTAAGAGTGGAAAGATCTCCTGGTTAATGTGGGGTAGCAGTCCTCCATTTGTACCCTTTGTCCTTAGGCTAGTGACCTGTTCCAGCAAACGTAGCCGTGGAAATGGACGTAAGCACATGCTCTGCGCACATCATATGTGACTAGGCACGGGAAAGAAACTAAAAAGGAAGATTCTCTGAGAGATATATTATCATATCAACCCAGCTGGCATCCCTTCAGTTGCCCATCAAAGGCACAGTATTGCTTTTGTGGTGTGTGACATTCTTGGGATCTCACTCCTGGAGTGGTATTCAACAGGTTTCTGAAAGCTGTGCTTTTATATGATTTCTGCACTCTGGGGAGTCTTCAATATAACCCACCTCCACAACTGATCGAGGTAGAACCTTGACAATGGGCCAATCGAACGTTAATTTACGATGCCACTTTAATTACAGCCTTAATGACTCATTATATTCTACAACCTTATTAACGGCACAGTAAAAACTCAATTAAAACAAAGAACCTTATTCTTCTCAGACCTGAGGCGGATTTAAAATTGTCCCCGTTGACAGATGTTCTGGCAGAATGATTTTCTGAGAGTTTACTGCAAACAATTTTTGGAATGAGCCACAATGTGTACAGAGAGGAGTTTTTTTTAAAGCAGATATTCTCCACAGCGGATGCCATATGTTAACTTAAAATAAAAGCTATTGATTTGTTTTTTTTCTTGGATATCGCTTCTCAAGCGTTGTCCAGTCCTAAGTAATGGCAAACTCTTCTCAGGCTCAGTATTCCTGTTATTCCAAAGCACTGTGCTGACTGGGTGCAATTACGACCAAGTATTAGTGGTGACTTAGGGTTAGCTCTTTTCTCTAAGTCAAAAGGTTATGGAGGCAAGTCCCACTCCAAAGATCCAAACACAAAATCTAGACTGATGTCCTGCAGTGTAGTACTGAGGGAGTACTGCATTGTTTGAGGTTTTTCTTGTTCATTCATGGGATGTGGACATCCCCAGCTTGGCCAGCATTTCTTGTCCTTCCCTAGTTGCACTTGAGAAGGTAATTGTGAGCCGCCCGCTTGAACCGTTGCACTCCACCTGCTGTGGGTTGACCCACAATGCCATTAGGGAGGAGATTCCAGGATTATAACCCAGCGACACTGAAGGAATGGCTCTATATTTCCAAGTCAGGAAGGTAAGTGGCTTGGAGGGGAACTTGCAGGGAGTGGTGTTCCTATGTACCCTTGTTTCTCTAGCTTGAAATGGTCATGAGTTTGGAAGGTACATTCACCACTAGATGTGGTAGGACTGCACAGCTTAGGTTTGGTCTGTTGGTTATGGGCTCGCTTAGCTCTGTGCTGTCTATCAGATGAGATGTTAAACTTGAAGCACAATCTGTCCCTCTCCAGTTGATGTGAAAGATTCCATCATGCTATTTTGAAGAAAAAATAAACTCTATCCTGGTTAATCCTTATCTCTCAATGAGCACGACTGTCACTGACAATCTAGTCTTGAGTCCCTTTGTGTTGGTGGGCCTTTGTTTTGTACAATTGGCTGCTGCATTTCCTACATTGCAGCAAATGTTAATGCATTGTTACAAAGTGCTGGGGGCTGTGAAGGATGTTAGATCAATGTAAATTTCTCTCTGTTTGCGTGCTTTAGAAGAGCACAGATGCTGCCACATCCCACCCTCAGAATGCAATGTGGTGCTGATTCGCTCATTTAAATTTTGTAGCACACATGCCGGTCAATTTTACTGCTCCTGAGGAATCCGTATGTTTTATGGCAATAGCTCAGCGTGTCCGGGGCAACACACTCACTGAGGCAATAAAGAATGCGTCTGTGTACATTTTAAGGGTTTATCCCAGCAGGTTAAAAGCTGAGCTCACGCAGACTGGCTACAGCTGCTGGCTTCTGTGGAGGAGCACTTAAAAGAATCACATGAATATTAATAAATCATGCGCACAATGATGAACGTACTAAAATTTGTTGCAACAAAGAACATCTCATTTGTTTTGGACTGTATTTTATAAGCTCTACACGTGCCCTACATTTGGATGAAGTACTACGTACCCAGTTACAGGGTCTAGCAGCTCCATTGTATTGGAATCAACATGGAAACCGCTAGCAGCTTGTTTTAAATGTAATGCAGGCTAAGTTGAGGGGGAAATGCATCATTAAGTAGGATCACTTGCTCATCAGCCAAATGAAAGCAGCTTCATTGAACGTATTCCCTGTTTGTCAGGATAATAAACATAAGCACAAGATAGGCCCAGCGGGAGCAATTGCATTCTGCATCTACTTACAGCCCTGAAAATTAATTAAAAGCTTTAATCAGGCACACTGCATTGCCCTGATGCCAGTGGAGGGGGTGTGGCGGGGGTGGGGGGGGAGAGCATTTTGCACTTCAGATAGCATGCACTACATTTTAAAAATGAAAGGTATTGCGATGAATGGAGTGCGGTTAATGCTGTTCATTCGACACAGCAAGCGCCTATAGTGCACACATAGATTAACACGTTCTCCATCTACAATGAAATCGCGACTTCCTTTAAACCTAAAACGATCTCATCTTCAGCTCCTTTTCAACAATGGCTTTCCGCTGGTACCTTTGAAGAGAGAGTGAGATGTTTGTCTTTTTAACTTTGCTTTCTGTTTTTTTCTGACCTATGGTCGTACTGTGTATAGCTAATGCAACTTCTCTTTTCTTCATTTCTCTATTCTGTAACTAAGGATTGTACCTAAGATGGTGCTGTTAAGTGGCAACTTAAACCCTTCACAGTACTCACTTTGAGTACATGATGATGAAGCTAATGAAATTCCTTGTGTGAACCTCAAACACAAAGAGACTGTGATACTATCCAACAACAGCAGGAATCACAGCCAAGATAAGGTCAGCATTTATTGCCCTAAGAGCCAACCACATTGCCATGGGTCTGCAGTCACATGTGGGCCAGACCAGATAAGGAGAGTAGGAGAAAGCAAGGACTGCAGATGCTGCAGTCACAGTCAATAGTGTGGAGCTGGAGGAACACGGCAGGTCAGGCAGCGTTACAGCAGGAAAGTCGACTTCATCAGGACTGGGGCATGGGAAGGGAGCTCGGAAATAAATGGGAGGGATGGAGATGGGTTAGGTAGATGGTGATAGGTGAATGCAGGTTGGGGGTAATGGAGATTGGTAAGGGGGAAGGGTGGCTGGATACATGGGAAAGAGGATGGAATGGTTGTGTCAGGTCACTGAAGTGGGGACGAGAGGGAGGACAGGATCTGGGAAGAGGCCAGTAGTGGGGAGATTTTGAAACTGGTGAATTCTATATTGAGGCCATCGGGCTGTAAGCTCCTGAGGCAGGATATGGGGTGTTGCTCCTCCAGTTTACATGTGGTATCGTTATGACACTGGAGGAGACCCAGGATGGATGTGTCACCCAGTGAATGGAAGGGGGAGTTAAAATGGTTTGTGACCAGAAGGTGTTGTCGTTAGCACAGATGCTCCGCAAATCAGTCACAGAGTTTGCGCTTGGTGTCACCGATGTAGAGCAACAGTTACAGTAGACCAGGTTGGAGGATGTACAGGCGAATCCTGTTGGATTTGGAAAGATTGTCTGGGACCTTGGCTGGAGATGAAAGGGGAGGTGCAGGGGCAGGTCTAGCATTTCCTGCAGTTGCAGGGAAAGGTGCCAGATGTGGTGGGGTTGGTGGGGAGTATGGAGCAGACGAGAGAGTCATGGAGTGAGTGGTCCCTACGAAAGGCAGATATGGGAGCAGAGGGGAATATCTCTGGTCGTGAGGTTGGATTGTAGGTGGCGAAAATGGCGGAGAATGATGCGCTGGATGCAGAAGCTGGTGGAGTGGTACATGCGGACCAGGGGTCTCTGCCCTTATTTTAGTTGGGGGAGGGTGTTTGATGGCAGAAGTGCAGGAAATGCAAGAGATGCGGTCAAGGGCATTATGAATCAATGGACAGGTGATGTTGGAGTCCTTGAAGTAGGAGAATGTCTGGGAGAGAAATGCTCCATTTTGGGAGCAGATGTGGCAGAGGCGGAGGAGGAGTTGGGAGTATGGCATCGCATTCTTGGAGGATGGTTGAAAGGAGATGTAGTCAAGGTGAGTTTGAAATCGATGTCGGTGTTCAGATGGTTACCAGACACGGAGACAGAGAGGTCCAGGAAGGAGAGGGAGCTATTGGAGATGGTCCAGGTGAATTTGAGGTTGGGGTGAAAGGTTTTAGTAAAGTTGATGAACTAGCGCTGATACAGTCATCAATGTAGTGGAAGATGAGGTGAGGGACGGTGCCATGTATCCTACGAAGAGGCAGGCATAGCTTGGATTCATACAAGTGCCCATAGCCCCCCCCCTTTAGTTTGTAGGAAGTGGAAGGAGTAAAAGGAAAAGTTGAGGGTTAGGACAAGTTCTGTCAAGTGCATGAGGGTGGAGTGCCCGTTAGATTATTGAAAATATTCAATATCTTTCAAAATTTAATTCTTCCAAATCATGATTAAAATTTGTTTTTGTAAGATTTCATTTTCCTCATAGGCTCATACCCTTCTCACACTAGGGAATTTTTATAAATTGTTTTACACCCCCTCCAACCCATGAATCTTCTGAGTACAAGCAAAGGTAAACAGTTGTAGAGGAACTTTCGAGTAACATTGTAACCACAAATACTGCCCACCTTTTTCTACACTAAAGCACACTATCAGTGAGTCCATTTGATGAACCTAAAGGAAAAGAACTTGAGTTGCTGACTTCACAGGTGTGTGTGAGAGAGAACGAGATGGACAGACAAGAAGGAACATGGAGGGATGTGATCACATTGGAAGCAGGTCTTGAAGAACACGCAGTCGACAGCAAGAAAGATGAGATAAAAATAAAACACCAAAAGTTAAAGGAACAATTGTTCTTCACAGGAAGGAAGAAGGAGCAGGAAACAAAGACAACACAGAAGGTAAAAATAATGCTGAAGTGAAATAATGCTGGACATCTCAAGTAACAGTGGAAAATACTGAGCATACCCCATTGTGGGTTTGAAGGTCAGTCATCTCAGCTCAAATCATCTCTGCAGGAGTTCCTCAGGGTCATGGCCTAGACCCAAACATCTTCAGCTGCTCTATCAATGACCTTTCCTCCAGCAAGAGATTAGAACTGCGGATGTTCATCGATAATTGCACAATGTTCAGCAGTTATATGCCACATGTCAAATGCTGAAACAGTCCATATTCAGGTGCAACAACACCTGGACAATATTGAGAATTGGGCTGACTAGTGGCAAGTAACATTCATGCCAAACAAATGCCACATAGTGAACATCTCCAACAAGAGAGAATATCATCACCCCTTGACATTCAGTGGCATTGCCATCACTTGATACCCCACCATCAACATCCTGGGGGGTTACCATTGACCAGAAACTGAACTGTAAACTGTACTCATCACTTAAATACTAAGCCTCAAGAGCAGGACAATGGCTAGGAATCCTGCAGCAAGTAATTTTCCTCCTGACTCCCAAATACCTAACCACCCTGTCAAGGTATCAGTCAGCAGTGTGATGGAATATTCCCCACTTGCCTGGCTGGGTGCACCTCCAACAACACTCAAGAAGCTTAAGATTATCCAAGACAAAGCAGCTCTCTTGACGGGTACCACGTCCACAAGTACCTACTACCCCCACCACCAATCCCCCCACCACCAATGCTTGGCAGCGGCAGCAAGTACTATCTACACGATGGGCTGCAGAAATTCACCAAAGCTCCTTAGATGGCATCTTCCAAACCCACGACCACTCCCATCTCAAAAAAACAAGGGGAGCAGAAGCGGGGGATATCAACACTTGCAAGGTCCCCTCCAAGCCCCTCACTGTCCTAACTTGGAATTACAGCACCGTTCCTTCAGTGCCACTGGGTCAAACTCCTGGAACTCCCTCCCTTACAGCACTATGATCTACCAAAAGGACTACAGCAGTTCAAGAAGGTAGCTCACCACCGCCTTCTCGAGGGCAATTAGGGAGGGGCAATAAGTGCTGGCACAGTCAGTCACACCCACATCTCAACAATGAACTTAAAGAAAAAGCCAGACAGCATCTGTGGAGAGAGAGACAGAGTTAACATTTCAGGTCAATGACTGTCATCAGAACCAAGTAAAATTAGACATAGCTGACAGGTGTGGAGCTGGATGAACACAGCAGGCCAGCAGCATTTTAGGAGCACAAAAGCTGATGTTTCGGGCCTAGACTCTTACCAAGCAGAGGCTTGGAGACCGCTTTGCAGAACACCTACACTCGGTTCACAATAAACAACTGCACCTCCCAGTCGCAAACCATTTTAACTCCCCCTCCCATTCCTCAGACGACATGTCCATCATGGTCCTCCTGCAGTGCCATAATGATGCCACCCGAAGGTTGCAGGAGCAGCAACTCATATTCCGCTTGGGAACCCTGCAGCCCAATGGTATCAATGTGGACTTCACCAGCTTCAAAATCTCCCCTCCCCCCACTGCATCCCAAAACTAGCCCAGCTCGTCCCCGCCTCCCTAACCTGTTCTTCCTCTCACCTATCCCCTCCTCCCACCTCAAGCACCACTTCCATCTCCTTCCTACTAACCTCATCCCGCCTCCTTGACCTGTCCATCCTCCCCGGGCTGACCTATCCCCTCCCCACATCCCCACCTATACTCATCTCTACTGGCTCCATCCCCACCCCTTTAACTTGTCTGTCTCCGCTCCACCTATCTTCTCCTCTATCCATCTTCGATCCACCTCCCCCTCTCTCCCCATTTATTTCAGAACCCTCTCCCCCTGCCCCTTTCTGATGAAGGGTCTAGGCCCGAGACGTCAGCTTTTGTGCTCCTGAGATGCTGCTTGGCCTGCTGTGTTCATCCAGCTACACACTTTGTTATCTCGGATTCTCCAGCATCTGCAGTTCCCATTATCTCTGAAACAATGTTAGACATAGAATGGGTTTTAAGTAAGTCAAAGAGAGCAGAATGGGGGGAAAGAAAACAAAAGTGAAGATGACAGGGTAGACAGCAGGGCCTTAAATGAAGTGACAGAGAGTTGGCGGTGCAGGGTCAAAGGGAATGATTGTGAGATAAGTGAAGAAACTAAAGGTGTGTGCTGAGAAGGTGTAAGAGGCAGGATTATTAACAGCTGTCCACTGGAAGAAAACTGAAGAGAGAGAAACTAAAGCCGGCAAAGAAAAAGGAGCCAAAATGGGATGATGTGAAATTGCTGAACTCAATATTGTGTCTGGAAGGCAGTAATTGAAGAATGAGTTTTTTTTTTGCTTTGAGTTAATGTTTAATTTCATTTGGACCCTGTAGGAGACTTAGCTCACAGAGTTCATTGAATGGGAGCAAATGGGAAAATTAAAGAGTCAGAAGGCTGAAAGCTCAGGTCACACTTTCAGGTTAAACTGAGGACACCCCCACATCTCTGTTACACTGAATGGAAAGAAGTACAAGGAAATCAGTTTTCATTCCTTCCTCCATGCCTGAATGCACATTCTTCTATGTTCACTGCTCAGAGCGTTTCCTCCCAGTACAGATCAGGGATTTCTTTGCAAAATGCATTTGTTCAGTCTGAGCATTCATCCCCTTCTGTTTTAATTCTTTATTTCGCATGCTGGCTTCTCTGTCTTTGGCCTCCTCAGTACTCCAGTGGGGCACAATGTTGTCTCACAGAGTAGCAGTTAGATGTAGTTCTTGGGGCTAAAGAGATCAAAGAGTAGGAAAAAATGGGAAAACCGTGTCCTGAGTTAGATGATTAGCCATGACCATATTCAATGGGGAAGCAGTCTGAAAGGGCATGGCCTAATCTTGCTTCTATTTATTATGTTTCTATGTCTTTAGCTCATCTTTACAGCATTCTGCACTCAACAGCAAGTTCAACATCTTCAAATTTTAAAGCGAAACAGAAACTGCTGGGACAACTCAGCCAGTATGGCAGCATTCGCGGAGAGAAAGCAGAGTTAATGGTTTGGGTCCAGTTACCCTTCTTTAGAACTGATTGTAACTGGGAAAAGGTTGTATGTGTGCTAACGAAAGGTTGGTTGTGGGAGGGAGGAATAAACAATAGGTGGAAATCACAATTATCTATCAATGCATGGCTAACGTTAATTTTAGAGAGTATTTAGTATTGGTTTGATTTTTGCATAATAAAAGCTCTTTGGTCTGAAACTGTGGAATTTTGTGGCTTCATTTTTTCTGTAAAGAAACAGGAATTTGAATTTCTTCTTTATCTGATAAATTGATTGGTTTTGACCAAGAGCTAAAGAAATGTTGCTGTCATACCTTCATCCTCTCTAATTAATTTCCTCCTTCATCCTGAGAAATTATGCCTTCTCTCGGTTTCTTCCAGATGCTACCACTTTTTATTATCTACTAGCACATTTTCATATTCACATTCAGCCCCTCAAATTTCCCTTTTTCTAAAAGAAAATCTCCTCCAATTCCTTTGATCTCCTTGAAAAAGATGAGGAAATCATCTCAGGCACCATAAAGTGAATATGTGCTACTGAGAAGTCGATGTGTGCTTAAAACGTTGCTGGCCATCCTTTGTCATACCTTTAAACTGTATCTGTCTGCAGCAGCGAGTATGGCAGGTACCAGGTCATCCACTGGTTCGCTGTTGTTGTCTTCTAATCCAGAAGGATACCAAGACAACACCAATACACCTGGATTTGGAAGAGAGAGAGCATAGTGATGATCACACAGAAGGAAAATTGATTTCTTATCTGATTGGCACTAAAAACTATATTCTTTGGATAACCGCATTCTTTTGATTGAAACTAATGTGGTGGCTGTGATTATATCACAACGATTCAATGTGCTCTGTTACTCATGGATGACATTTGCGGCATTGACATTGAGGGCGTCGCAGTGGCTCAGTGGTTAGAACTGCTGCCCTACAGTGCCAGGGACCTGGGTTTGATTCCACGCTTATGTGGAGTTTGCACGTTTTCCCTGTGGATTTCTTCGCACAGCCCAAAGATGTGCAGGTTATGTGGATTGGCCATGCTAAATTGCAATAGCGTCTAGGCATGTACAGGCTTCGTGGATTAGCCACAGGAGATGCAGGGTTACAGAGACATGGTAGGGGGATGAGTCTGGGTGGGATGCTCTTCAGAGGGGTAATATCGACTCAATGGGCCAAATGGCCTGCTTTCACATTGTAGGGATTGTATGACAGTTGCCCAGGGCTCTTGGGTTACTGCATAATGTCATGTCAGATCTATTGGCAAATGTCTTGCTGTCAGTTGGTTGTTTTCACAATTATGACAAGATGTGGCACTGGCAAATTGCACTTCAACTCAGTGGTCTGTTAGCCCATTCCACAGTGCAGTTAAGATACAACCACATTGCAGTGGGACTGGAGTCACATGGAGGCCAGACTGAGTAAAGATGGCAGATTTCTGTCCCTAAAGGATCACTAGTAAAACAGATAGGTTTTTAAAACAATTAATCATGCACACCATCACTGAAACTGTTACTGAGACTGCTTTCAATTCCAGATTTGTTTTCAAATTTTCATTCACTTATTAATTTAAATTTAAATTCTGCCAGCTGCCATGAAGGGATTGTAGCACATATTGCTCAAGCTTTAGGCTACTCTGATTCTCTAAACCAGTGTCACCCTTGGTATTCCCATGGATATATGAAGACAATCACCAAAACCAGCAGTTTGCAAGTCAAGCTACTGCAGCGTTTGTGGAAACATAGAAAATAGGTGCAGGAAGATGTCATTTGGCCCTTTGAGCCTGCACCACCATTCAATGTGGCTGTCCATGCAATTTCAGTATCCCATTCCCACCTTCCAGACTCCTTGATCCCTTTACCTCCTAGGGCCACGTTCAGCTCCCCCTTGAATATATCTAATAATTTGGCCCCAACAGCTTCCCACGGAAGAGAATTCCACATTCTCACAATGTTCTGTGTGAAGAAATTCTTCCTCATCATGGTCCTGAATGGCTTACCCTTAGTCTTAGTGATCCCTAGTTCTGGGCCTCTCCAACGTTGGGAACATTTTTCCCTCATTTAACCTGTGCAGCCTATCAGGATTTTATATGTTCTATGAGATCCTCCTCATTTTCCTAAATTCCCATGAGAACAAGTTCAGTTGATCCAATCTTTCTTCCCATGTAATTCCTGCCATCCTGGGAATCAGTCTGATGAGCCTTTGCTGGACTCCCTCAATAGTAAGAAAGTCCTTCATCAGACTAGGAGACCAAAACTGCACACAATACTCAAGGTGTGGCCTCATCAAGGCCTTTCATGTTTGACCAATGTAGAGTGGAGACACTTTTTCATAGACACAGACTCGCTTATCCAAATCAGGACCGGTTGCACACATGTTGGCAAAGCTAGATCTTACCAATGCTCACCCATCCAAGGGGAAGCTGGAATTAGCTGAGATTAGAGTTTTAATGTTTATACCACTTTATATCATACCACAATTTAAGAAAGAAAGAACTTTCATTTACATAGTTGTCTTCAGATTCTCAGTATATTCAAAAGCACTTTACAGCTAATTAAATACATTGGAAGTACAATGACTGTTATACTGTAGGAAATGTACTGCAATTTTTCATATATCAGTGTTGGAATAGCCACTTTTTTTTGTGATGCTGATTAAACGTTGGCCAGGGCCTCCAAGGAAAACTCCCTTGATCATCAAAATAATGTCACGGGATTTTTTTATATCACCTGAGCGGATTGGAATCAAAGATGGCAGCTCCCCCCGTACAGACGGCTTCATGACTGCACTGGGAACGTCAGTGTGAATTATATTCCCACACTGGGGTAGAGCTTAATTCGCATCTTCTGCACTAAGATGCATCCAGTTTCGTGGGGACGAATGTGTGGCTCCCGAACCGACCCATCTTTGAAACATTGGTTACACTGAATTTTCAGAAAATTTTCCTTCACCGTGCTTCAGACCAGCAATGAAATTGAACGGCAGATCTGACTCAAGGGGCTGAATGGCCAATTTATGCTCCCAATTTTTGATCCATTCTTAAGTAAAATCGGCGTTCTGCGTATCATGTCATCTAACCATGAGTGTCACATGAAAGCATGCACACTAATCCACAAGTGAAAACAGAACACAGTTTAAACCATCCCTCTGCCTGCTGTATTAACTCAATATGATTATAATTATGCAGCTGTTGCCTGGGGCTTTTCCCCGCTTGGTCAAAACATTGATAAAATGAACAGCTTAATCTTACTGAGGAGGTTTAATTCAATTGCAAATACAACAACCTGCTCTTAAAACTCTGCTCACATGTTGACAACTATTACAAATTCTACCACAGCACGCAAGTCAAGCTCAATATCAACAGGACATTCTAACTTTGTGAGGAGCTAATCTCTATAGATGGACCAAGTTTTGTTTTGAAATCCATTCATTAGTTATTAAGATATTTTGGAGAAAAACAGATTTACATGCAAAAGCGAAAATAAAGCCTCAGTGGCAGTAATAATAAAAGTCACTCTGACCTTGGCAACCCTTGTTTGAAAAAGGGCAGACCTTTTGCAAAATGTCTTCCCTTCTCTTTCTGAGAGGTAAGCTGATTAAAAACTACAAATTACTGAAAGGAATAGACAGGGTGGATGCTGTGAAGATGTTTCTCCCTGGCGGGGGTACCCAGTAACAAGCGGGGCATCAGCAGTTTCGATAGGCTCTGATTCTTGGCGGTTTTGGCAAGCCCCCAGTCCTCACACTTTCGACAGACCCCTTGGTCTTGGCATTTTCAAGAGGGCCCCCGCCCCTCAGAAGTTGGAGAAGGCATCGGTCCTCGGCAATTGGGCAGGCCCTGGTCTTCAGACATTTTATGAAACCGAGAGGCCATGGAATGAACAAAAAATGATATTTGTCTTAACTTTGTTTCCTCTTTTAAATATATATGTATGTAATTAAGTTGTGTTGTTTTTGTTGCAACTTATGCATATTTTCCTGTAATTTCACAAATACAATTGACAATATCCGTCTGTCTAAAAACTCGGCCAAAATGGTGCTTTTTCAATAGTTGCCATGTTGATTGGTATTAATGGGCAACTGCTCCATAATTGGCAGCGGTACAACAAGTATGGCAATGGGGCAAGTGCTGGAAAGTGAAATTAGTGAAGATAGTCTGGCGCAGACTTCATGGGCCAAAGGATCTCTTCTGTGCTGTGTGACTCTAAGACTAAGTAGGGTACTGGTGAGTCAATTGGAGCAGATGTACTGTTGGTGGTCTTGATGCTGTGCTGGCCATCAAGAACAGGGAAGCACTTTAATCAATAAAAGAGTGGTTGTGGTGTTGAGGTAGCATTGATGAGCATGTGTGTCGTGTGTGTAGGCCGGCAAGTTAATTGTTGATATAGCAGATTTGTTTTGGATCTTGTTTTGGTGCTTTGAAAATCACTGCAAAGAAGGGATGAATTGAAGAAGAAAGTTGAGAATTTTAAGATGGCACATTCACATTCATCGCAAATCCAACCTGGGAATAATTGTGTGTGGGATGTGGAGAGTCAAATGACCATTAATCGGTTAGCAAGTGTGATGCCTGATGTAAGTAAGTAAATTATTTTACAATCTTTTGTCAAATGATAGAGGTCAGGCATGATGTTCATGACATTTCATTTACATTATTATAGATACCCCTACAGTACAGAAAGAGCCATTCGGCCCATTGAGTCTGTCCTGACCTTCCAAAGAGCACATGTTTGGACTGTGGGAGGAAACTGAAGCACCTGGAGGAAACCCCACATGGACACGGGGAGAATGTACAAACTCCACAACAGTCACCCAAGGCTGGAATCAAACTCTGGTCCCTGGTGCTGTAAGACAGTGGTGCTAGCCGCTGAGCCACGGGTGCTGCCTCTGTTAGCCCTGTAACCTTCCCTGGAGTGTTGCAGGGAGTAAGGGGTTGGAGGTTGGGTATGGAATTCTACCCAAGATTACAAAACTGTCAGAGGCTTCTGTAAAGTATGATTTAGTGCAATTCACAATGAAAAACTAAAATAAGTCAAGTTCACTACTGCAATGTTATTGGGCTAAATTTTCTTACTGCTGACTTTGAAGTGATGTAAGTGAGTATGCACGGTTGGAACAGTGTTTAGTTCCAACATTAGCATTGCTGGCACAGCTCACAAATTAGAACTGTAATGCAGCTGGGAGCCTCACTGCAGTTTATGGGCCGAAATAAGTTAATCATTGATGTGAAATATGGGCTTCACCTCCAATTAGCTCTCATTCAGATCTCCTTAGCAAGCCTGCGAGGACTTACTTCAGTGTAAAACAGATTTTCTACAGAATTGATACATTTATCTAGAACACACAAAATATCCTGTGGTAAGATTTATTATGCAAACTGTCACTTTAGATTGACAAATAATAGGACAGATGAAGCACATTTCTAAGGTTTTCTCAACACTCAATGTGGCCAGTTCAGGAGTGAACATAGAACATAGAACATTACAGCACACTACAGGCCCTTCAGCCCTCGATGTTGTGCCGACCTGTCATACCGATCTCAAACCCATCTAACCTACACTATTCCATGTACGTCCATACACTTATCCAATAACGACTTAAATGTACCTAAAGTTGGCAAATCTACTACCGTTGCAGGCAAAGCATTCCATTCCCTTACTACTCTCTGAGTAAAGAAACTACCTCTGACATCTGTCCTATATCTTTCACCCCTCAATTTAAAGCTATGCCCCCTCGTGCTCGCCGTCACCATCCTAGGAAAAAGGCTCTCTCTATCCACCCTAGCTAACCCTCTGATTATTTTATATGTTTCAATTAAGTCACCTCTCAACCTTCTTCTCGCTAATGAAAACAGCCTCAAGTCCCTCAGCCTTTCCTCGTAAGACGTTCCCTCCACACCAGGCAACATCCTAGTAAATCTCCTCTGCACCCTTTCCAAAGCTTCCATATCCTTCTTATAATGCGGTGACCAGAACACCACACAATACTCCAAGTGCGGCCGCACCAGAGTTTTGTACAGCTTCACCATAACCTCTTGGTTCCGGTATTAATAAAAGCTAAAACACTGTATGCCTTCTTAACTGCCCTGTCAACCTGGGTGGCAACTTTCAAGGATCTGTGTACATGGACACCGACATCTCTCTGCTCATCTGCACTACTAAGAATCTTACCATTAGCCCTGTACTTTGCCTTCCGGTTACTCCTACCAAACTGCATCACCTCACACTTGTCTGCATTTAACTCCATTTGCCACATCTCAGTCCAGCTCTGCAGCTTATCTATGTCTCTCTGCAACCTACAGCATCCTTCATCACTATCCACAACTCCACCGACCTTAGTCTGCAAATTTACTAACCCATCCTTCTATGCCCTCATCCAGGTCATTTATAAAAATGACAAACAGCAGTGGACCCAACACCGACCCTTGCGGTACACCACTAGTAACTGGTCTCCAGGATGACCATTTCCCATCAACTACCACCCTCTGTCTTCTTTCAGCAAGCCAATTTCCGATCCAAACTGCTATCTCCCACAATTCCATTCCTCCGCATTTCGTACAATAGCCTATTGTGGGGAATCTTATCGAACGCCTTGCTGAAATCCATATACACCACATCAACCGGTTTACTCTCATCTACCTGTTTGGTCACCTTCTCAAAGAACTCAATAAGGTTTGTGAGGCACGACCTTCCCTTCACAAAACCGTGCTGACTATTACCTTCCCTTCACAAAACCGTGCTGACTATTACCTTCCCTTCACAAAACCGTGCTGACTATTACCTTCCCTTCACAAAGCCGTGCTGACTATTACCTTCCCTTCACAAAACCGTGCTGACTATTACCTTCCGTTCACAAAACCGTGCTGACTATTACCTTCCCTTCACAAAACCGTGCTGACTATTACCTTCCCTTCACAAAACCGTGCTGACTATTACCTTCCCTTCACAAAACCGTGCTGACTATTACCTTCCCTTCACAAAACCGTGCTGACTATTACCTTCCCTTCACAAAACCGTGCTGACTATTACCTTCCCTTCACAAAACCGTGCTGACTATTACCTTCCGTTCACAAAACCGTGCTGACTATCCCTTCCCTTCACAAAACCGTGCTGACTATTACCTTCCCTTCACAAAACCGTGCTGACTATCCCTTCCCTTCACAAAACCGTGCTGACTATTACCTTCCGTTCACAAAACCGTGCTGACTATTACCTTCCCTTCACAAAACCGTGCTGACTATCCCTTCCCTTCACAAAACCGTGCTGACTATTACCTTCCCTTCACAAAACCGTGCTGACTATCCCTTCCCTTCACAAAACCGTGCTGACTATCCCTTCCCTTCACAAAACCGTGCTGACTATTACCTTCCCTTCACAAAACCGTGCTGACTATTACCTTCCCTTCACAAAACCGTGCTGACTATCCCTTCCCTTCACAAAACCGTGCTGACTATCCCTTCCCTTCACAAAACCGTGCTGACTATTACCTTCCGTTCACAAAACCGTGCTGACTATCCCTTCCCTTCACAAAACCGTGCTGACTATTACCTTCCCTTCACAAAACCGTGCTGACTATCCCTTCCCTTCACAAAACCGTGCTGACTATTACCTTCCCTTCACAAAACCGTGCTGACTATTACCTTCCGTTCACAAAACCGTGCTGACTATCCCTTCCCTTCACAAAACCGTGCTGACTATAAGAGGCACTTAAATTGATTGCATCACATGAACAATTATCACATACATTTGCCTGACTTTGCAGATTGTTGCAGGGATGCATGAGCAACCCCCATTCTATTAACCTCTGTTGAATCCCATTGATACCAAGCCCTTTCTAATCATTTGCAAGAGATAGAATTTTTCACCGTGGAACCATATCTTTCCCACAGTTTGGAATTTTCAGGATACTCCTTTCCATTTAATCTAAAGTTATGGAATTGCAGACCGAAAGAAAGACCTTGGGCAGCCTTAACTATATTGTGGCACCAGCAATCACACTTCGAGTCGTAGAGTCAAACAGCACAGAAACAGACCCTTCGGTCCAACCAGGCCATGCCGAACATAATCCCAAACTAAATTAGTCCCACACGCCTGCACCTGGCCTATATCCCTCCAAACCTTTCCTATTCATGTACTTATCCAAATGTCTTTTAAACATGGTATTTTGTATCCGCATCCACGACTTCCTCAAGAAGTTCATTCCACATGCAAGCCACTCTCAGTGTTAAGCAAGTTACTATTGATCCTGAGAAACTCTGTAAGAAGAGGAATCTGTTACAGAGCTGTCTAAAAGATTTCTTGATCTGATTGGCCATCCCATGAAGGCGGTTTTAGTGATAGACTTTGAAGAGACTGAGGCAAATTGCCCCAGTTACTGTAAACCTGTCAGCCATCAATGTTACTGATCGAATGTAACATGCACAATACCTATACACTGTTACATACAGTACTGATCAATACTGCAGCATGCCAATCTTTAATTTGATCATTTGAAGTCCAGGTTGTTTCTCCTTTCCCTTCTGCCTGGGCTGTTTTAGGATGTAGAGGTAGGGAATCATGATTGTCTAGTTCTGTCCTGGAGGAGGCCTTTTCTCCAGTTCCCTTTTAACTACTGCTTTTTTTGACATCAAGGCAACATTCACGAAATTACAATTGTAGTCAGGCAAAGAAGTGCTTCTCAAATGCATTTGGCAAATCCAGCAGATGTAAATACTTACTTCATGTCGATCAATGTCATTTGATAAAAATGTGATATTTTTATATTCCCTGTTTAACAAAGCAAAATATTTCAAATTGTTTCACAAAAATATATCTGATATTTACTGATATCCACAAAGAATCTCAAGCTGAGCCAAAGGAGATGACATTAGAATGGGTGACCAAATCTTTGGTCAGAGATAATGGGAATTGCAGATGCTGCAGAATCTGACTGGGAGGTGCAGTTGTTTATTGTGAACCGAGGGTAGGCACATCTGCCAATGTGGTATACTGCATCTGCTGTACCCGGTGTGGCCTCCTCTACATCAGGGAAACCAAGCAGAAGCTTGGGGACCGCTTTGCAGCACACCTACGTTCAGTTCACAATAAACAACTGCACCTCCCAGTCACGAACCATTTCAACTACCCCTCCCATTCTATACACGACACATCCATCCTGGACCTCCTGCAGTGCCACAATGATGCCATCCGAAGGTTGCAGGAACAGTAACTCATATTCCGCTTGGGAACCCTGTATCCCAAAGATATCAATGTGGATTTCAAAAGCTTCAAAATCTCCCCTCCCCCCACTGCATCCCAAAACCAGCCCAGCTCGTCCCTGCCTCCCTAACCTGTTCTCCCTCTCACCTATCCCCTCCTCCTTCCACCTCAAGCCGCACCTCCATTTCCTACCTACTAACCTCATCCCACCCCCTTGACCTGTCTGTCCTCCCCGGACTGACCTATCCCGTCCCTACCTCCCCACCTACATTCACCTTCACTGACTCCATCCCCGCCCCATTAACTTGTCTGTCTCCTCTCCACCTATCTTCTCCTCTCTCCATCTTCGATCCGCCTCCCCCCTCTCCCTATTTATTTCAGAACCCTCTCCCCTCATTCCTTTTCTGATGAAGGGTCTAGGCCCAAAACGTCAGCTTTTGTGCTCCTCAGATGCTGCTTGGCCTGCTGTGTTCGTCCAGCTTCACACTTTGTTATCTTTGGTCAAAGAAACTGGTTTAAGCAAAATTTTCAAATAAGGAGTGTGTTGGGGAGGCAAGAGAGTTGGGCAAGGCGCTTTCAGTCCTTGAGGCCTCTACAATAGAAGCCATGGCTGTCAAAGGTGGGGTGTTGTAACCTGGGGGAGCAGAAGATACCAGAATTGGAGGAATGGAAAGCAAACAAAGACAGGACTCATACAATAAATGGTAGGGCCTTGGGTGGTGTTGAGGAACAGACAAACCTAACAGTTCAGGTACAAAATTCTTTGAAATTTGCACGGCAGGTGGACAGGATGGTTAAGAAGGTGTTCAACATGCTTGTCTTCATTGCTGAGACCTTTGAGTATAAGAGTTGGGATGTCATGTTGAGGTTGTGCTGGACATTGGTTAGCCCTCTTCTGGAGTTCTGTGGCCAGTTCTGGTCGCCCTGATGTAGGAAGGATATTTTTAAACTGGAGAAATTTCAGAGAAAAATTAACCGTTGCTGAGAATGGAGGATTTGAGATATGAAGATAGACTGGATAGACTGCCACTTTTTACACTTAAGCATAGGACGTTAAGGGGTGACCATATTGCAGTTTATAAAATCATGAGGGGCATAGATGAGTGAATGACAAGAGTCTTTTCCCGAGTATGGGCAACACTAGAGGGAATATTTTTAACATGAGGAGACACAGATTGAAAAAAGATATGAGTGGCAACTTTTTTTACACTGAGAGTGGTTCAAGTGCAAAATGAACTTCCAGAGGAAGTGGTGGATGCGGGAGTAGTTACAATGTTTAAAAGACATTTGGACAAGTTCATGAATAGGAAAGGTTTGGAGAGATATGGGCCACGCACAGGCAGGCGGGGCTAGTTTAGTTTGGGAACATAGTCGGCATGGACTGGTTGGATTGAAGGGTCTGTTTCCATGCTGTATGACTCTATGATTCTTGGTTGAATATAGTATTGCAGAGGCTTTGAGACAGAGACAGGTTGAAGCCATGAAGGACGTTGACTCCAAGTTCGAGAACTTGTAAATCAAACTGATGAGAGCAAAGGTGTGGCTTTTTCAGTCATCACCTCATTGAAAGGTGAGGAATTGAGCAACATAATTCAGCTGGTAAGGCATGCCTGCTCTTCCCATATTAGGAGAAGCAGACCTGCAGTTAGCATCATGTTAACATAATTATGACTGAAATCACTAATACTAGTTTAGGCCAGCCAAAAAGATCAACATTTCGGTAGCTAGCCCCTTATTGGCTCCTGCCTCAAATTTACCTGTATCACCATTGGTAGATAAATAATCCCAACAGCTCACCAAAAGTAAGTTGTTCACTGGGCTCTGCTGAGCTGGAGATTCAAAACATGCCAGTCATTTGAGATATCACAGAATATGGGAATGATTCTCAAATATTTTCATCAGAACCCCCCAAATCCCACCCAATGGATCATTTCCTAGCTCTTATTGTCCTCACAATTGTTTGTCTCTGTAAAAAAGACCTCAAAATAAATAGGAAATTACGGAAACTATAAATATTTTATTGCTTAGTTAGCACAAAATATAACATATTTACGTGCAATGATTTTACTAACCTCATAAGTAAATTATTAATATATGTCAGAAACAAAAGCATTACTACCGTACTACACATTCGCAACATTTTAATGTGTGTTATAAAATTGTCGCAATAATCCTCTTTTGAGAAACTAACGCTTGTCTCACATCCCTATTAATCAAAGACAATTAACAGTTACACAAATCTTGCTTGTAATCCTTACATGTCTATTGCCTGTGCTTATTATAACTTGTGTCATGTACGTGGGAGATAGTCTGATTATGGGATGGCATGCAATTTGTGCTGATGAAGGTTACGAACTGTTCTACATATGACCTCCAAAGAGAAGATTGCAGGGTTATTTCAATGTGAGATTTAATTATAAGGTGATGTCTATAAAAGGAGATTTAATTATAAGATGGTCCAACTGTGAGGAATTTAATTCCTGAGTGATTTAAGTGTAAGGAGATTTAAAGGCGAGTTGATCCAGTTCTGGGGTCTGTGTCTGAAGAGAAACATAAAATATAGAACATAGAACATAGAACATAGAACATAGAACAGTACAGCACAGAACAGGCCCTTCAGCCCACAATGTTGTGCCGACCATTGATCCTCATGGATGCACCCTCAAATTTCTGTGACCATATGCATGTCCAGCAGTCTCTTAAATGACCCCAATGACCTTGCTTCCACAACTGCTGCTGGCAACGCATTCCATGCTCTCACAACTCTCATATATTGAGGGACAATGGGAAAAAGGTTTTCAGAAGATCTATAAGCAGGAGTAGGCAATTCAAGCCATTGAGCCTGCTCCACCATTTAATGATCATGACTGATCTCATCTCAAACTCAACTCCACTTTCCTGCCCACTCTCGATAACTAAATAGAAATCTGTCCTGGGGTTCACTGCATTTTAGACTATTGAATTCCACAGGTTCACAACCCTTAGTAAGAAGTAAGTTCACCTCATTTCTACTTTGAATCTGCCACTCCTTGGCCTAAAACCATGATGACTTGTTCTAAATTGCCCCAACAAGATGCTCTAAGTTTATTTTGACAATCCTCTTTAGCATTTTACATACCTCAATTCGATCTCATTTCAGTTTTCTAAACTCCGGCAAGTATATGTCTAAATTGCACAATCTCTTCCCACTTCAAAAGCCTGTCCTCTCTGGGATTAATCTACTGAACCTAGTTCATACAAACTATTAAATAAATGAAAACCGAAAGAACTACGGATGCTGTGAATCAGAAACTAAAACTGAAATTGCTGGAAAAGCTCAGTAGGTCTGGCAGCATCTTTGAACAGAAATCAAAGTTAATGTTTTGAGTCCAGTGACCTTTCGTCAAAACTGATGGCAGCTAGAAAAATGTTGGTTTTTTTTATGCTGTTGATAGAGTGGGATGAGGGGGTAAGGAGTAAACGATAGGTGGAGATAGAGCCCAAAGAGAGAGAAGAACAGCTGGACACGCAAAGGAGTGGATAACAATCTCGCCTGGAGGCTGAATAGCTGTTAATGGGGACTATTAGTGGCTAACAATGGGTCATGTGGGCAGCACGATGGCTCACTGGTTAGCACTGCAGCCTCACAGTGCTAGGGACCCAGGTTTGATTCCACCCTCAGGTGACTGTCTGAGTGGAGCTTGTACATTCTCCCCGTGTCTGCATGGGTTTCCTATGGTGCTCTGGTTTTCTCCCACAGTCCAAAGATGCGCAGGTTAGGTGGACTGGCCATGCTAAATTACCCATAGCGTCCAGGGATGTCTAGATTAGGTGGGTTATAGTGGGATGGGTCTGGACGGGATGCTCTGAGGGTCAGTGTGGACTTGTTTCCATACTGTAAGGATTCTAGGATAGTAAGTAATAGCAGACCATGTGATGATAAGGCCCAGTGTATGTGGGGGTGGGAGTAAAGACATGGGAGAGCTCTAAGCCTGAAAATTGCTGAACTTAATATTAAGAAGACTGTAGAGTTCCCAAGCAAAAAATGAAGTGCTGTTCTTCCAGCTTGTGCTGAGCTTCACTGGAGTATTGCAGCAAGCCTGAGACAGAGATGTTGGTCACGCCACAGGGCGGTGTGTTAAAGTGGCAAGCATTGTGAAGAATTGAGACTGGAGCTAACCTGTTGCAAATGAAGCTTTGATAACATGGTGTGAAGCTGGATGAACACAACAGGCCAAGCAGCATCAGAGGAGCAGGAAAGTTTGACGTTTCGGGTCAAGACCCTTCTTCTTAGGAAGGGTGTTCATCCTGTGTTCATCTAGCTTCACACCGTGTTATCTCAGGTTCTCCAGCATCAGCAGATCCTACTATCTCTGTAGCAAATGAAGCTTTGTTCGAGTGGGTATATTTGGAAAGCCTGATGATTGCCACGGTGACAAGGGTGAGAATTGCTCTTATGTTAAGGAGGAAATCAGACTTTACAATTTCAGGTATGCCTGTACTTGCAGAAAATATTGGGGCACTTGTTAATTTTGATCATCAATAGCTGGGGTTTTCTTATCTGTATTAAACCATTAGAGAATTCAGGCCTGAGGCGTGTAGTGCCACAAGGAGCTTTCGTGTAACAAAAAGGGTGAAAGTGTAAGACTTGAAAAATATACGTGAGTGTTTGACTACAATGTGAGAACTGATCGCGTGAAGAATGGGATCAGACTGTGTCAGCAGCAGTTGGATAAAGATGCCTGTGTGTGTGTGTGTGTGTGTGTGTGTGTGTGTGTGTGTGTGTGTGTGTGTGTGTGTGTTACTGTGTATATGTGTCCTGTGACCGTACCTGAGTGTACCTAACCATGAGGTAATGGAACTGAGGGGTGAATGCTAATAATTTCATCAAGCACCACTCTTTCTGCTGTTGCCATGAGAACTTAGCAGGGATGTTGTGACTGTATTGAGGTCAGCCAGATGGACCTCATAGAATATGAGGTCCCTGATTGGGGCTGTTAACCTGGTCTGATCAGGGCTGACAGACATAAATAGGAGTGTTAGAGGTTCTGTTCACCCTGAGACCTGGCTCTGAGGGAGTTAGATCAGTTTCAAGCACTTGCCATGCATAAATAAAGGGTGACTTAGTGACAGGATACCAGCCTCTGCGCAGTTATTTCATGACAGCATCGCTTTAGATCTTGAAGGAGCCAGGCCCATCATCTAGATGTCACTCACTGTTTTAGTAACAATTTCTATCATAGCAATGTAGCTTGCAGCTGATTACTATCAGGCAATAAGCTATACCTTGTTTAAGACAAGAGCCTTTTTGTGTTTGTACATCTGTGTGTGTGTGTTTATGCACCTTGGTGTTTATATGTCTCTGCGTGTGCCTATGCCTGTGAATTGTGTAAAATCTATATCTCAAGGCCCAATTCTTGTAACTCTGAGTCTATGGCTTTGTGCTTGCAGGGCCAGACTTTGACTGCTGAAGCCAAGATCTCAGTTTGGGAAATTTTCCGACTTGCTGGGCTTCAGACTAAAATCCCCAAATTGTGAGAATTTTGCTACAGCATGGGGGCAGGATTAGTGTTGAATGAAGTCTAACGAGACACGAGGGTGGACAAGAGCTGAGGCAGTTTGGGGTCTAGTTAGAAGTGCAGAGATGGAGTTGTGAATGGACTCTCTAGCCTCAAATAATGATTGATCTTGCTAATGCTGATCTCACCTAGGGCACGCCCTGTGCAAAGTAACCTGTTCTTCTGTCTAAGTTGTTTTGATCTGTCCATCCTTGCTTACTAAGATCTGCCTGTACTGCTCGTAAACAAAGCTTTTTACTGTACTTCAAAACATGTGACAATAAATCAAACAATGAATCAATCAATCAGTAATGCTTTCCACAAATGGCAATTTGCTGATCTTCAAATGGCTTGACTTTCTTTGGTGGAAGGATTGGCCCTGTTGATTTTCATCACATTGGCTGATTACTGGTCGATACTCATTTTGTTGCCATGTTGCATGATTTATCGATTAAAAATTGTTGTTGAAGCTTTACAATAAAAGATTTTGCTTTGCCATTGAAATGGAAAACTGTTAAAGTTTCTTCTGTTCTAAGTGGCATTTTCAACTTAAAGTTTGGTTTTCCTTTTCCAATATAGTGTCCTCATTGCAATGAAAATATTACTTTTCCAAGGTCGATAGAAGATTTCCAATAGATTTCATGGTAGAAATTTTCTCAAAATGGCTTCAATTGATTTTTTTTGACTGCATCAAAAATGGCTGCCAAGATGTCACTTGTGCCTATTTTCTCGACATTAGAGATAGTTTTTACTAAATTTAATCCCACCTGATCAGATTTGAGTTTTATTTTACTTTGCCTACATTCTTATTGCTATTTTAACAATTAAAATCAATAAAGCTTCTTAGTCACTGATTGAAAGTCGCATTTTTCCCCAAGTCATAAAAAATAATACAGATTTAATTAAGAGATAATGGGAACTGTAGATGCTGGAGAATCCAAGATAACAAAGTGTGGAGCTGGATGAACACAGCAGGCCAAGCAGCATCTCAGGAGCACAAAAGCTGACATTTCGGGCCTCGACCCTTCATCAGAGAGGGGGATGGCGAGAGGGTTCTGAAATAAATAGGGAAGAGGGGAGGTGGACCGAAGATGGAGAGAAAAGAAGATAGGTGGAGAGGAGAGTATAGGTGGGGAGGTGGGGAGGTGGGGAGGGGATAGGTCAGTCCAGGGAAGACGGACAGGTCAAGGAGGCGGGATGAGGTTAGTAGGTAGGAAATGGAGGTGCGGCTTGAGGTGGGAGGAAGGGATGGGTGACAGGAAGAACAGGTTAGGGAGGCAGAGACAGGCTGGGCTGGTTTTGGGATGCAGTAGGGGAAGGGGATGAGCTGGGCTGGTTGTGTGATGCAGTGGGGGGAGGGAACGAACCAGCCCAGTAGAAACAGCAGAAACAGGCTATGTTAACATTCTGCACCATATTCAGATTGCCATTTTGAGTTTGTGCTTCCCTCCTGTGTTTCCCTACCTGACTCTGGGTAAGTTCTCAAGGGCAACTAGGGATTGGTAATAAATGCCGGCCAGCCAGCGACATTCCCGTCCCATAAAACAAAACTGGCCCTATGTTCATATCACTCCAGTCTTCAAACGTTCCATTACCTTGCTACTAGTAGCAGTGTTTCAGCAATTTATCACTTGAGCACAGGAAACTTCTCAATAAATCCTTCTAACTCCCTTAATATCCTCCTTAGAAATCATGTGCTTGATCAAACCCTACATTTTTGACTTAGAGCTCATTTTTCTTGACTACTCTTCTGTGAAGAGCTTTGGAGCATCCTTCTACATCAAAAACATTGTAGAAATGCAAATTGTTTTTCCATGACATTCATAACTATAATAAAATGTTCTTTGTCTATTAGTTTAACAAAAGTGTCAACCCACCTACACTAAAGCTTACAGTAAAACAGCAGATATTGAGGTACTTAATCACTAGTGTTACACAGTAAGATTTCAATGTAACAAACAAATAAAATGACCCGAGAATTCCCTGGAGCATTTTACAGCCATTTAACTACTCTTCTTGTAGCACAGTCATTGTCCTGTTGTAGGAAAAGGAACAGTATCTTATTCACTGTGGGCTCTCACAATCGGCAATGTAATAATAATGGATGTGGCTTAGTTTAAAGGGTTAAATATTGGCCAATGCACCAGGGGCAGCTCCACCTCTTCTCCAAAATAGTGCCTGGGGTCATTGGTAATCACATAGTAGGCAGCTCAGTTTAATTTCTGATTTGAAAGGTGGGACCTGTTACAATGCAGCACTCCTTTGAGGATTAAGAGTCAGTCTAAAGAGGAGCAAAGGATGGCAGCTTAATACCAATGGACATAGATAGGTTACAGGGAGCATACAGGGAGGGAGAAAAAAACTGAGGCATAGCATTATTGGTGCAAAAATCAATTACTGAGGTACAGATAGAATTACTGGGCAGTTGTCTTTTCACTGAAAAATTGGCAATTTGAAGGGTAGAGGGCACATTTTTAGGGTGATAGGAGAGAGATTTAAAAAAGACATTAGAGGTAATTTTTGTTTTACAAAGATGGTGGTTTGCGTGTGGAATGAACTTCCTGAGTAAGTGGTAGATGCAGATACAATTATAATATTTAAAAGACATTTGGATAGGTACGTGAATAAGAAAGGTTTGGAGGGATATGGGTCAGGAGAAGGCAGGTGGGAGTAGTATAGTTTGGGATTATGTTCAGCATGAACTGGTTAGACTGAAGGGTCTGTTTCTGAGCTGTATGACTCTGTGATTCTACAGCTCTGAGGAGGGATGGCTTACTCAATGAGGCATCATAATGGAGTCATTTGGGTTGAGCTCAGAACCAGAAAAATGGCAGCGACATTGCTGGGCATGTATTGTGGACATCCAAAATAATGGGAGAGAGTGAGAACAGCGAATGTATCAGCAATGCCTGAGTGCTAAAGCAATAGAGCAAAAATAGATCAAGTTGTCAACCTCCTAAATATCACACAGTGTGAAAGGCTCAGAGGGCACAACATTCTTGAACAGCAGAAAAGAGATTTTTAGCTAGCGCATGACAAGCTCAATGAGAAGTAGGACAATTGTAGGTTTGCTCTTAGGAAAGGAAGCTTGGCAGGTGGATGAAGTCGCAATGGATGACTATCGTGGAGTTAGTGAGCGTAACACCGTTAGATTTAGATCTATTGTGGAAAGGGACAAAGAGAAAACAGGTGTGAAAATTATAAATTGGGGGAAAGCACATTTTATAAAGCTGAGAGATAATGTGGCAAGAATGGAGTGGATACAGTTACTTGAAGATAAGTCATTGGCAAATCAGTGGGAGGAATTCCAAAATGAGATCCTACGGACACAGTATTGACATGTCCCCACAAAGAGAGTGAGTGTTGCTGCCAAACCTAGAACCCTCTGGTTATCTAGAAGCATACAGGGTACAATAAAAGCTTATAATAATCTCAATAAAAAGTATTACCTTAGGAAGCTTAGAGGAGTATGGGAGGTATGGGGATGAAGTGAAAAAGGAAATTAGGTAAACAAAGCAAGGATACAAAAAATAAATTGGGCTGGTAAAAGTAAATTAAATCCAAAGATGTTCTATTACTGTATTAAGATCAAGAGGATGACTAAAGAAAGGGTTGGGCCTATCAGAGATGTTTAAGTAAAACCTGTGTGTGGATGCAGAACACGTGGGCAGAGATTTTATTCAGTCGTGAATGTGGGCATCTCACTGAGTAATTTGCCTTTGTCTCCACAGAGGAAAGCGATGATGTAGAAATTCTAGTGAGAGCAAAGTGAAATATTGGATGGAATAAGCAGAGTGAGAAGGGAAGTAGAGCCATAGAGCTGTACAGCCTGGTAACAGACCCTTCGGTCCAACTCGTCCATACCGGCCAGATATTCCAGATCAATTTAATCCCATTTGTCAGCATTTGGCCCATATCCCTCTAAACCCTTCCTGTTCATGTACCCATCCAGATGCCTTTTAAATGTTGTAATTGCACCAGCCTCCACCACCTCCTCTGGCAGCTCATTCCACACGTGCACCACCCTCTGCATGAAAAAGTTACTCCTGAGGTCTGTTTTAAATCTTTCCCCTCTCACCTTAAACCTATGCCCTGTAGTTTTAGAGTCCCCCACCCCAGGGAAAATACCTCAGCTATTCACCCCATCCACGTCCCTCATGATTTTATAAACTTCTGTAAGGTCATCCCTCAGCCTCCAATGCTCCAAAGAAAATAGCCCCAGCCTACTCAGCCTCTCCCTGTAGCTCCAACCCTCCAACATTGTTGTACCTTTTTTCTGCACCTTTTCAAATTTAACAAGATCTTTCCTGAAGCAGGGAGACCAGAACTGAATTCTAAAAGTGGCCTGACTAGTGTCCTGTACAGCCGCAACATAACATCCCAACTCCTATACTCAATGCAATGGCCAATAAAGGCAAGTGTACCAAACCCCTCCTTCGCCACCCTGTCTACCTGCAACTCAGTTGGAGAGGCTGACCTTGAAGGTGAATGTCAGTCTGGGTGAATTGTATCTTAGACTGTTAGACCAGGCCAAGGAGGAAGTAGAAGTTCCTGTAAGGCTCATTTTCTAATCCTGACTAGATACAGGTTAGGTACCAGAGGATCAGAGATAATTTTGTAATTTTTATTAATGACTTGGATGAGTGGATTGAAGGAGGAGTCAGCAAGTTTGCAGACGACACAAAGGTCGGAGGGTCGTTGACAGTATAGAGGGCTGTTGTAGGCTGCAGCGGGACATTGACAGGATGCAGAGATGGGCTGAGAGGTGGCAGATGGAGTTCAACCTGGATAAATGCGAGGTGATGCATTTTGGAAGGTCGAATTTGAAAGCTGAGTACAGGATTAAGGATAGGATTCTTGGCAGTGTGGAGGAACAGAGGGATCTTGGTGTGCAGATACATAGATCCCTTAAAATGGCCACTCAAGTGGACAGGGTTGTTAAGAAAGCATATGGTGTTTTGGCTTTCATTAACAGGGGGATTGAGTTTAAGAATCGTGAGATCCTGTTGCAGCTCTATAAAACTTTGGTTAGACCGCACTTGGAATACCGCGTCCAGTTCTGGTCACCCTATTATAGGAAAGATGTGGATGCTTTGGAGAGGGTTCAGAGGAGGTTTACCAGGATGCTCCCTGGACTGGAGGGCTTATCTTATGAAGAGAGGTTGACTGAGATCGGTCTCTTTTCATTGGAGAAAAGGAGGAGGGGGACCTAATTGAGGTATACAAGATAATGAGAGGCATAGATAGAGTTGATAGCCAGAGACTATTTCCCAGGGCAGAAATGGCTAGCACAAGGGGTCATAATTTTAAGCTGGTTGGAGGAAAGTATAGAGGGGGTGTCAGAGGCGGGTTCTTTACACAGAGAGTTGTGAGAGCATGGAATGCGTTGCCAGCAGCAGTTGTGGAAGCAAGGTCATTGGGGTCATTTAAGAGACTGCTGGACATGCATATGGTCACAGAAATTTGAGGGTGCATACATGAGGATCAATGGTCGGCACAACATTGTGAGCTGAAGGGCCTGTTCTGTGCTGTACCGTTCTATGTTCTATGTTCTATAATGGGAACTGCAGATGCTGGAGAATCCAAGGTAACAAAGTGTGGAGCTGGATGAACACAGCAGGCCAAGCAGCATCTCAGGAGCACAAAAGCTGACGTTTCGGGCCTGGACCCTTCATCAGAGAGGGGGATGGGGAGAGAGAACTGGAATAAATAGGGAGAGACGGGGAGGTGGACGGAAGATGGAGAAAAGAAGATAGGTGGAGAGGAGGATATGGGTGGGGAGGTAGGGAGGGACGTTTTGTGAACAATACACCATTATTTAAATAAGGGGTGCAGGGAATGGGCCAAATACTCACAGGAAGCCTGTCTGAATTTGGTGATGGGCAAATTACTAGAAATCAATATTGAGACATAGGATTAACATTGTTTAGAAAAGCACAGATCAATCAGGGATAGTCAGCGCAGTTTTGTCAAGGGAATGTTGTCTCTTACTAATTTAATTGGATCTTTTCAGGAAGTAGGTAGGAAGATTGAAAACATTATGGATGTTGTCTACCTAGATTTTAGTAAGGCCTTTGAAAAGATTCCCCATGGCAGACTGGTCATAGAACATAGAACACAGAACATAGAAAAGTACAGCACAGTACAGGCCCTTCGGCCCACGATGTTGTGCTATGGAATATTCCTAATCCAAAAGTAAAATAACCTAACCTACATTCCCCTCAATTCACTGCTGTCCTTGTGCATGTCCAGCAATCACTTGAATGTCACTAGTGACTCTGCTTCCACGACTGCCACTGGCAAAGTATTCCATGTGCTCACAAGTCTCTGGGTGAAGAACCTCCCTCTGATGTCTCCTCTATACCTTCCTCCTAACACCTTAAAACTATGACCCCTCGTGGTGTCAATCCTGCCCTGGGGAAAAGTCTCTGGCTATCGACTCTATCTATGCCTCTCATTACCTTGTACATCTCGATCAGGTCACCTCTCTTCCTCCTTCTCTCCAGAGAGAAAAGTCCAAGCTCAGTCAACCTCTCCTCGTAGGACAAGCCCTCCAGTCCAGGCAGCATCCTGGTAAACCTCCTTTGCACCCTCTCCAAAGCCTCCACATCTTTCCTATAATAGGGCGACCAGAACTGGACACAATATTCCAAGTGTGGTCTCACCAGGGTTTTGTAGAGCTGCAGCAAAACCCCGTGGCTCTTAAACTCGATCCCCCTGCTAATGAAGGCCAAAGTCAGGAAAGTTAAAGTTGATGGGATACAGTGGAATGTGGCGAATTGGATCCAAAACTGGTTGAGTCGCAGGAAACAAAGGATGATAGGTTGACAAACATTTTATGAATGGAGAAAGGTTTCCAGTTGTGCTCCATAGAGCTCAATGTTGAGTAACTTCCTGTTTGTGGGATATATTAGTGTGATAAACCTAAGTGTGGGAAGTATGATTGAGAAATTTGGAGACAACACAAAAATTTTCCATATATTTATAGTGGAGAGAATGGCTGTTGACAGCAAGTGAATATCAATAGGTTGGTTGACTGGTTCGGAAACTGGCAAGTGGAATTCAGTCCAGAGAGATGAAAGGTCATGCATTAGGGAGGCGAAACAAAGCAAAGGGATTTCGCAATGCACACTGTTGACAACATCCCACATGGAGACTGATAAAGACGGTAAAAGCATATGGGACCCAGAGTAACTTGGCAAGTTGGTTGCAAAATTATCTTAGTGCTAGGAGTCAGAAAGTGGTGATAGAAAGCTGTTTCTGTGACTGAGGTGTACCACAGGGATCAGTGCTGGGTTGGTCATTGATCATGATAGAGATGAGAATGTGGGAGCTTGATAAGTAGGTCTTGGGTCACGTGAAGATTGGCCAAATGGTTCATAGTAAGGAAGACAGTTTTAGGTTACCGGAAAATGTTGATGCCTTGGTCAGCTGGTCAGATGGAAATTAATCTTGAAAGGCGTGAGTTGATGCACTTTGGAAGAAGTAGCAAGACAAGAAAGTACTCATAGAATCCCCACAGTGTAGAAGCAGGCCATTCAGCCCACACTAACCCTCTGAAGAGCATTCCACCCACACCCAACCTATCCTATATCTCTGGTTATCCATGGTTAATCCATCTAGTCTGCACATCCCTGGACACTACGGGCAATTTCCCATGGCCAATCCACCTAACCAGTACAAGTTTGGACCGTGGGAGGAAACCGGAGCCCCCAGAGGAAACCCACTCAGACATGGGGAGAATGTGCAAACTCCACACAGACAGTTGTCCGAAGTAGAATCGAACTCAGGTCTCCGGTGCCATGAGGCAGCAATGATAACCACTGAGTTACCATGCTATTCCAGGAATTACTGATAGACAGATGATGAGAAGGAAGAGACAGTTTGAAGCCTCCGCAGCGGAACTGGTCACTGCCCGTGCAAAACTGAGACACGTTCAACAAATGTAGGAAGCACGGAAGGTGAAGTGACATGTTCCATCATAAATCTCTGGGCCATTTTTAGCTATGAACCTTGCTAAGCTGATTTGAGGCAAAGTCGCTTACTTATTTATCAGCTTATGGCAATCCCTGTGTCGTGCTGAGGCTAACATGCCCCATTCTCAATGAATGTCAGGGCATTATGAAAATCAGAAGTAGAATCTTTGGGTGCTTGGCCACGGATTCCTGTAGGTGGCACAACAGGGTAATTGGATGGTTGTAAAGGAATATGAGGCACTTTTACAAGCTGTGGTATAGATTATAAGGGCAGGGAGGTTATGTTGCAACAAAACAGAAATTGTTCAAGAAACTTAACAGGTCTCCCACTATCTATAGGAAGAAAGAAGAGTTGATGTTTTCAAGTCTGGTGGCTCCTCATCAGAGCTGTTAGTAACAATAAAAGAATGATATTTATACTAAAGCCGAAGTAGGAAAGAGGTGAGCAGATAGGTCAAGACAGAGCCCGTTGGGCAAGAAAGATTTGAAAGCAGGCAGCAAACAAGAAGATAATGGATAGCAGGCCAGGACAGAGGAAAAGCTGAATAAGTGATAATAAGAGCTAAAAGTAAGAAAATGGGTGAACTGAGGTGAATGCAACATTTCTGTCACAGGCCTACTGTAGTGTTCTAGCAAACCTCAGCGCAAGCGTAAACAACGTGATCTCATTTTCCACTTGGGGACCCTGCAACCTCTGGAACTCAACACTGAGTTCAATAACATCAGAGCCTGATTCAATCCTTCCATGTTTTTTATACCCAACTCACACCCAGCCCTGTCATGAGATAGTAGGGGCTGCAGATGCTGGAGAATCTGAGATAACAAGGTGAAGAAGGGTCTAGGCCTGAAACGTCAGCCTTCCTGCTCCTCTGATGTTGTTTGGCCTGCTGTGTTCATCCAGCTTTACACCTTGTTAGCCCTGTTATGAGAGATAATGGGAACTGCAGATGCTGGAGATTCCAAGATAATAAAATGTGAGGCTGGATGAACACAGCAGGCCAAGCAGCATCTCAGGAGCACAAAAGCTGACGTTTCGGGCCTAGACCCTTCATCAGAGAGGGGGATGGGGGGAGGGAACTGGAATAAATAGGGAGAGAGGGGGAGGCGGACCGAAGATGGAGAGTAAAGAAGATAGGTGGAGAGGGTGTAGGTGGGGAGGTAGGGAGGGGATAGGTCAGTCCAGGGAAGACGGACAGGTCAAGGAGGTGGGATGAGGTTAGTAGGTAGCTGGGGGTGCGGCTTGGGGTGGGAGGAAGGGATGGGTGAGAGGAAGAACCGGTTCGGGAGGCAGAGACAGGTTGGACTGGTTTTGGGATGCAGTGGGTGGGGGGGAAGAGCTGGGCTGGTTGTGTGGTGCAGTGGGGGGAGGGGATGAACTGGGCTGGTTGAGGGATGCAGTGGGGGAAGGGGAGATTTTGAAACTGGTGAAGTCCACATTGATACCATATGGCTGCAGGGTTCCCAGGCGGAATATGAGTTGCTGTTCCTGCAACCTTCGGGTGGCATCATTGTGGCAGTGCAGGAGGCCCATGATGGACATGTCATCAAGAGAATGGGAGGGGGAGTGGAAATGGTTTGCGACTGGGAGGTGCAGTTGTTTGTTGCGAACTGAGCGGAGGTGTTCTGCAAAGCGGTCCCCAAGCCTCCGCTTGGTTTCCCCAATGTAGAGAAAGCCGCACCGGGTACAGTGGATGCAGTATACCACATTGGCAGATGTGCAGGTGAACCTCTGCTTAATGTGGAATGTCATCTTGGGGCCTGGGATGGGGGTGAGGGAGGAGGTGTGGGGACAAGTGTAGCATTTCCTGCGGTTGCAGGGGAAGGTGCCGGGTGTGGTGGGGTTGGAGGGCAGTGTGGAGCGAACAAGGGAGTCACGGAGAGAGTGGTCTCTCCGGAAAGCAGACAGGGGTGGGGATGGAAAAATGTCTTGGGTGGTGGGGTCGGATTGTAAATGGCGGAAGTGTCGGAGGATAATGCGTTGTATCCGGAGGTTGGTGGGGTGGTGTGTGAGAACGAGGGGGATCCTCTTGGGGCGGTTGTGGCGGGGGCGGGGTGTGAGGGATGTGTCGCGGGAAATGCGGGAGACGCGGTCAAGGGCGAAACTGGACTTCACCAGTTTCAAAATCTCCCCTTCCCCCACTGCATCCCTCAACCAGCCCAGTTCATCCCCTCCCCCCACTGCACCACACAACCAGCCCAGCTCTTCCCCCCCACCCACTGCATCCCAAAACCAGTCCAACCTGTCTCTGCCTCCCGAACCGGTTCTTCCTCTCACCCATCCCTTCCTCCCACCCCAAGCCGCACCCCCAGCTACCTACTAACCTCATCCCACCTCCTTGACCTGTCCGTCTTCCCTGGACTGACCTATCCCCTCCCTACCTCCCCACCTACACCCTCTCCACCTATCTTCTTTACTCTCCATCTTCGGTCCGCCTCCCCCTCTCTCCCTATTTATTCCAGTTCCCTCCCCCCATCCCCCTCTCTGATGAAGGGTCTAGGCCCGAAACGTCAGCTTTTGTGCTCCTGAGATGCTGCTTGGCCTGCTGTGTTCATCCAGCCTCACATTTTATTATCATAGCCCTGTTATGACATGGGTTGCTTGTAGCATCGCCACCCACTCCACAGGCCCATTATCACATTGTATGGGTTATATTCAGCACAGTTAACTCATTTTCTCACCCAGGCTCTTAGCATTTCTTATTCAGCTTTACACTGTCCTGGTCTGCTATCCATTATGCCTTTGTTTACCCACCCCTTTCATCTCTCTCCCTCTCTCTCTCTCTGGGCCCATCTCCACCTCTAACCCCTAACCTTCCCCATGTCAGCTTCAACATAAATACCATTTTTCCCTCATTACTAACAGCTCTGCTGGAGAGTCACTGAGCTCAAAACGTTAACTCTGCTTTCTTCTCACTGGTGTTGCCAGGCTTGCTGAGTTTCTCCATCAATTTCTGTTTTTTTTTATTTCAAGTTTCCTGCATCCGCAGTTTTTTTTGTTTTATTTCAGATTTTACGATATAACTATACCAAACTTTGGTTAGGTCACTGCTGGAGTACAGCGTGCTGTTCTGGTCACCACACTATGGGAAGGATGTGACTGCATTGGAGGGGGTGCAGAGGCGATTCACCAGGATGTTGCCTGAGATGGGGTATTTCAGCTATGAAGAGAATTACTGGCTCGCATCAGTTTAATTAGAGCAGAGAAGGCTGAGGGGCTACCTGATTGGGGTGTATAAGATTACGGTGTACATGGGCAGGGTGGATAGGAAGCAGCTGTTCCCCTTATTGAAGGTTCAATAAAAAGAGGGTATAATATTAAGATGAAGGGCAGGAGATTTACGGAGAATTTGCAGAAAAGGTTTTTCATCAAAGGGTGTTGGGAATCTGGAATACACTGCTTCAGAGGGCAAAACAAGTCAGAATCCTCACAATGTTTTAAAAAGTATAATGAGCACTTGAAACATTCAAGATTGTGAGCCAACTGCTGGAAAGTAAGATTTGTATAACCAAGTGCAGATTCAATGGCCTCTTCTGCACTATATGACTCTGACAATAAATGGGACGGTGTTGAGAAGGGCAGAGGAAGTGAGAGACTTTTTGGTGCAAGTCAACAGAGCTCTGAAGGTGGTGGGACAGGTAGATAAGTTGGTAGAGAAGGCGTATAGAGTGTATTCCTTCATCTTTTTGACCTGCACATCCTTTGCTTGCTGTGATCTGCCTGTACCACTTGGAAACAAAGCTTTTCACCGCATCAATCAAGCAATCAAATCAGGTGAGGTACTGAATATGAAAGTAGGGATTTAATGCTTGAATTCTATCAGAGACACTGGTTAGGGAAACAACTGGAGTTGTGTACAGTTACAGATGGAAGTAATTGATTTTTCCAAGAGCACTGAGGAAATTTCCCAGACTGTTGTCAGGGCTTGAAAATAGCGGCTTTGACAAAGTGATGGTCAGACTAGGGTTGTTTTCCTTGAGCAAATGAGGCTGAGGGATAACTTAATTGAGATGTACAACATAATGAGGGGCTTGGATACAGTGGACGCAGGAGACCTGTTTGCCCTATTGGAGAGGTCAATTTTGAGGGGCCCAGATATGTTTGTGAATGACACCAAAATTGGTGTTCCAATGCACATTGAGGAAGGTTACCTCAGATTACAAAGAGATGTTGATCAATTGGGTCATTGGGTTGAGGAGTGGCAGGTGGAGTTTAATTTGGATAAATATGAGGTATTACATTTTGGTAAAACAAACATGGGCAGGACTCGTACAATTAATGGTAGGGCCCTGGGTAGTGCTGTAGAACCAAGAGCCTTAGGGGTTCGGGTACATAATTCTTTGAAATTTGCATCACACGTAGACAGGGTGATTGAGAAAGTGTTCAGCACTCTTGCCTTCATTGTTCAGACCACTTAGTATAGCAGTCGGGATGTCATGTTGAGGTTGATAAGGTCACTTCCGGAATACTGTGTCCAGTTCTGATTGCCCTGTTATAGGAATGATATTATCATGTTGGAGAGGGTTCAGAAAGGATTTACCAGGATGTTAATAACAGGGTCACATGACCCAAAACATTAACTCTGTTTTTTCCTTCACAGATGCTGCCAGACCTGCTGAGCTTTTCCAGCAACTTTATTTTTATTGCTGATTCACAGCATCTGCAGTTCTTTCAGTTTTTACCAGGGTGTTGCCAGGAATGGAGTTATGAAAATAGGCTGTTTAGGCTAGGATGTTTTTCACTGGAATTTTGGAGGTTAAAAGGGGGATGTTATAGAGTTTATAAAATCATGAGGAGTGTAAATAAGGTGAATAGCAAGGGTCTTTTCCCTAGGGTGCGGTAGTTCAAACTTTGTCGGTATATTTAAGGTGAGAGGAGCAAGTTTAAAAAGAATATAATTTACAACATTTAAAGTACATTTGCACAAGTACATGAATTGGAAAGGTTTGGAGTGATAGGGACCAAACACAGGCAGGTGGGACTAGTTTAGTTTCCCAACATGGTTGGCATGGATGAGGTGGACCAAAGGGTCTATTTCCATGCTGTACTATGACTCTACGACATGAGGAAGAACACATTTACAGAGGGTAATGGGTGCCTAGCATCTGCTGTCCAGTTTGTGTTGAGGTGGTAACCTTCAACTCATTTGTAAGGAATGTGGATCTGCATTTGAAGTGTTGTGACGTGCAAGGTAATGGACCAGGGTTGGGAAGTTGGATTAGAATGGGTGGCTGGTTTATTCAGTTGGTACAGTCTGACAGCCTCTTTCTGTGCTGTAACCCTTCTACAGTTCTATTCTACAGCGCTCAAGCATCTTGAGTGAGTCTGCAATGACTTGGGATTTGCAGGATCTGCCTATATTCTATCTTGTTGTTCCACAGATTGTCTTCCCACAGGCTGCCATTGTCTGTGGATTGTCCAAGGAGTGAGTGGAGAAGCTGCTGGAGTCTCCACTTGCTGTTACCATAATATTTTTGTTGTCTGTACATATACATACCCAGAGCTGCAGTGAGCCACAAGGAGCAGCCCAGAGATTACTGTGTGCTCCAACCTCTGTGGTATTGGTAGGGTAGCAGAGGGGAGGATCCTGAAGCCGAAGTCCCAGCGGGTCTGGGGTATTGAATATAGCAAGTTGGAGAAGTGTGGAGGATAGAGGTCCAGCAGACCTGGAGTGGGAACGTGGCAAGCTGGGAGGGATAGTGGTCCAGCATTCTCAAGCAGTATTCCAATAAGCTCAGGGGATATCCATCTTGTCTGAGGGAGGGATTTCACAAACCCAGGGAGAGAGGGACTGTTGATTTAATAGGGAGTAGGGATTTGGGAAGTGGGCTTTCTGAATTAGTGGGGGAAAGAGGGTTCAGGGCTTCCAAGTGATCAGGTGGAAAGGGTATGGCAGTGGTAATTCTGAATGAGTGGGGTTGGAAAGATAGATCTCTGAGTCTATCTGTTGCAAGTGGAAAATTGGGCAGAGGTGAATGTATCTGGATATTGGTGAGGGATGTGAAACATCTGAAAGCAGAATGGTGCTTTGAACAGCCTGCATTGCATTGATGAGGTTCAAGGCGCAGAATGTCACTAGAGTATTTTATACATGTATTTGATATTCCAAGAGCGTTCTTTTGTTTTTAGACAACATTTTAAGGCTTCCTTGATCTTGTAGATGGAGGAAGCCTAGAAGCACTGCATTTTGTTCTCCCCATGGATCTCTGGTTTATGCAACACACCTGGCCCCTTTCATTCTCTCTCTCTCTCTCTCTCTTTCTCTCACTGCGTCACCGCCCCCCATCATGACAGCCCTTCCATCAGTTAACGCTCTCACTAGCACCCATTTCCCGAACAATGGCATCATCAACAAATCTCCCCTACCGCACTCAGCCCTCTGTAACCATGGTGAACCATCCCTTAATTTACTTCTGCAAAAAGTGGCCACTGTACCTGATTCTACAAAAAGAAAACTGACTTGGATGGAAGAGAGACAGATAAGCTTTGTTAATGTGGGCGATTTATGTATTGAGGGCTATTGTGAAGGTGAAACAATTTCCTCAAAAGGGGTCTGGCAAAATGAAGAATAACTCTCTACATGACCTCAGTAACCACGGGGATGGTGAGTTCATTTGTTTTAGCCTCCCTACGGGGTTGGTCTGCTGAGATTAATACCTGACGACTGAGAATTATTTATCACTCTGCATTATTGAGACAGGAGAATTAAAAGACAGACATCAGATGAGTCACAGACAGGCATGCATCTGCTCGTTTAAAAATGCCTGGGGAATTTCCTTGGAGCTGCTCTGTTAATTAACATCTCCAGAAGTGAGGCAAAATTAAGGTTTCCAGTGAACGATAATGAGAGAGAGCGGTACCTCGAGGCAATTTGATATCTTAGGATAGTCATTTTAGTTTTTCAGCAAGGAGCTTAGAGTGCATTTTAGAATTGGATCACTCAACTTTCCAAAACACTGATTCATACATCATATATAAAAATGTGAGCATGTCTGAAAATCATATCTTTAAAGGCTTTTGACAAGGTTCCATTTGATTGGCTGGCTATCAAGGTTAGAACACATGGAATCTAGGGGGAGCCAGCCAATTGGACACAAATTGGTTAGAAGGTAGGAGACACAGGGTGGCAGTAGAGGGTTGGTTTTCTGCCTGGAGGCTTGCGACCATCAGTGTGCCATAAGGATCGGTGCTGGGTCCACGGCTCTTCGTCATTTCTATAAATGATTTATATGTGAATACAGGAGGTGTGGTTAGTAAGTTTGCAGATGGTGGTGTCGTGGACAGTGAAGAACGTTATCTCAGACTACAATGGGACTCTGATCAGATGGGCTGGAGGCTTGTGACCATCAGTGTGCCATAAGGATTGGTGCTGGGTCCACGGTTCTTCGTCATTTCTATAAATGATTTGTATGTGAATACAGGAGGTGTGGTTAGTAACTTTGCAGATGGTGGTGTCGTGGAGAGTGAAGAACATTATTTCAAACTACAATGGGACTCTGATCAAATGGGCTAATGGGCTGAGGGGTGGCAGATGGAGTTTAATTTAAATAAATGTGAAGTGTTGCATTTTGGTAAGGCAAACCAGGGATGGACTTATTCAGTTAACAGTAGGGTCCTGAGCAGTGTTGCCGAACAAAGAGACCTAGGGGTCCAGGCGCATAGTTCCTTGAAAGCAGAGTCACAGATAGACAGAGTGGAGAAGGGAGTTTGGCATGCTTGCCTTCATTGGTCAATGCATTGAGTTGTGACACCATGTTGCAGATGTACAGGACATTGGTTAGGCCACTTTTAGAATACCGCGTACGATTCTGACTTCCCTACTATGGGAAAGATGTTGTTAAACTTAAAAGGATTCAGAAAGGATGTTGCTGGGATTGGAGAGTTTGAGCTAAAGGGAGACGCTGAATAAAACCCGTACGATGTGGGAGCAGGCCATATGGCCCTTCAAGCACACACCAACTCTCCAAAGCGCATTCCACACAGACACACCAGCCCTCTATCCCATAACCTGTATTTCCTATGGCCACATCTTTGGACTGTGAGAGGAAACCAGAGCACCCAGCAGAAACCCACTCAGACACAGGGAGAACTTGCAAACTCCACACAGACAGCTGCCCAAGGCTGGAATCAAACTCAGGTCCCTGGCGCTGTGAAGCTGTGCTGACCATTGAGCTGCCATAAGTATTCCTGACTGGAACTGGCTTCATTGTTTCATTAACTTAGTGTCTTTAAAATGGTGAAAGATTCCAAGGTGCTTCATTGGAGTGTAATTAGGTAACAAAAATCACAAGGAGGCCCAAGAAAAAAAGGTTTTACAAAGAGTTGTCAAAGTACTGTAGTCTGGGGCTATTTTCCCTGGAGCATCGGAGGCTGAGGGGTGACCTTACAGAGGTTTACAAAATCATGAGGGGCATGGATAGGGTGAATAGCCGAGGTCTTTTCCCCAGGACAGGGGAGTCCAAAAATAGACATTAAAGGTTTAAAGTGAAAGGGGATCAATTTAAATGGGAACTAGGGGGCAACTTTTTCATGCAGAGGGTGGTGTTTGTATGGAATAAGCTGCCACAGGAAGTGGTGGAGGCTGGTACAATTGCAACATTTTAAAGGCACCTGATGGGTAAATGAATGGGAAGGGTTTAGAAAGATATGGGCCAAATGCTGGCAAATGGGACTAGATCAGATTAGGATATCTGGTCAGCAGGGATGAGTTGGGCCGGCAGGTCTAGTTTCTGTGATGTATAACTCTATGAATGTAAAGTATGAAAATTCATGCCTTAAGATGATATTATGAGGGGATTTGAATTGATACAGTGAGCAAGGAGAAACTTTCCTCTTGTAACAGCATGAATGACCAGAGGGCACCAATTTAAGATAACTATTGAGACATCCAGATCCAAACTATTCTGACCTAGAATGCATTACCTAAAATAGGGAGTGGATGCAAATTTAAAGTAATTCTCAAAATAGAATTGTGAGTAAATTTGAATTAGAGCTTTGAGGAAACTGTGAGAATAGTGAGACTAATGTGATAGTGCTTGCAAAGTACCAGTATAAGCACAATGGACTGATTGTCCTTCATTTGTTCTTTATGTTCATGCTGACATGCAATTTTTTTTTCTTGGTTGTACACTTCTGTACTTGCAATTCAATATGTTAGACACTAACAGCGGATTTCTAGGCTGTAAGGTTCCTTCTGTTCAAAATTTTGCTTTTTTTAAAAACTACCTTGCCAACTTTGAATTAGTTGGACTGAGTTATTCTCCCTGTATGTGGATGTGCTTGTACTAGTCTTTCTGTAAGTACCTGTACTAATGCTAATCCACTGTGCACAAGGGTACTACATTAGACTATGGGATTTCCAAACCCATCACTCTCGCTGTCCTATTATTTCTTCGTTACAATATGCACTGACTCCCTCCAGGAGTCCATTTGGCTGTGGAAAATTTGGACTTGAAGATGTGTGAAATGAAATCCCATTCTTTGGCATGCTGCCTGAAATAATCTTTTACAAACTGTAGCCCATTTGGTACTTCACATCTGGAGAAAATTGGTTTCATGCAATTTATCACCGTTTTGTAAGTGGCATTGCGTAGTTTGCTTACGTCCGGGTGAATGGAATAGTAATTAGTCACAAGCAAGCAATTTCTCCCCTGCCAAGTGAACAAAAGAATACTGACACTCTCTTACGGTTGATGTGAATTTCAATGGTTTAGTCTATACTATAAGCACAATGACCAATGTCCTGAGTTGATCCAATGAATACACAGAAATATAGAAAATAGGAACAGGCGTAGGCCATCAGCCATTACAGCCTGCTCCACGATTCAACATGATCATGGCCAATCTTCCTCCTCAGTACACTATTCCTGCTTTCTTTCCATACCCTTTAGCCCTAAGAAATATATCTTTGTCTTGTATTTAATATTTTAAATTTCACTTTGCCTGTGTACTCTCACAAACCATTTAATGCATTCTTTTGCACAATCTAATTCACATAACTGCATATTTTGTTTTTAATTCTACTTTTTAATTATAATAATTGTACTCATGACCACCCATCATTATTCTTTATTTCAGTATTCCACAGGGCTTGCCCCTTTCAGTCTGAATTCTCATTAGCTTCCTATCTTAGCTGGGCAATAATGTGTCCATAATAGCCACTGACCATATCAAAGTTGACAGAAAAGCCATAGTCTGCTGGACTATTTACATTCTGATCTATTGCATTTGGTGCAAGAGAGATGTCTGGTCAGTCACGTGATGGAAAGGACTTGACATCTTTACAATCCTATCCATAGCTTCACACAAATGCATATTATCTCAGAAACCTAGACTCTCTGAACTTAAACATGTGCTACGGTTTTTGGTATTGGATCAATTCTGAATTCAAATTTGTCTGGGGTGCACAAATCTCCATATTATGCTTTAGCAACTTGATTTTGCAAGGTCATTTACAATTCTAATGTACAAATTCAATGATCTTTCATAAGCATTGTAACAAGTTCTCAATTTCTGGAAAGCATTAAATTGTATTTGTAAATAAATGTCATATATCACATTTTTAAACTGACTTAATCCACTAGTGATGCATTAGTTGGAACTTTTATTGGATTGTCAGGATCGTAGGCTTCTTTCACCAACTCCTACCTGAGCAGTCCTTTCCTGGCTTGCTACATTTCTTTACGTCAGTCCAAACAACTGAATCCCATATTTTAATCCATTCATCCATTATCTCTGTACTTGTTGACCTTCACTGGCCCATTGTTGCCACTTTTAAAATTCACATTCTAGTGTTTAAATCCACTCAATATCTTGCCCCATTCTATCTCTATGCCTTTCTCCAGCTCTCCAACTCCCTGAAAAATCAGTCTTCTCTCAGTTCTGGTTGCCTCTGAATTTCCCACATCCTCGCCCCAAACTTGGTGACTGTGCTTTCACCCGTGTGTGGATTAAGTTCTGATATTGTCACTTTAAATATCACCACTTCTCTACCTCTCTCTCCATTTTAATATTTCTTTATAAAACCTCTGACTCCTTTGCATCCTTGTGATTTTTATAACCTAATTAACACTGCTCTGGGACATCTTGGAATGTTTTACCATTTTCAAGTTACTAAATTAATGAAAAAAATGTTATACCGGAGGCAGGTTCCATTCGGGAGTACTTTGTCTCTCAATGTTGCAAGGTCTGATGCTTTTATCTCCTTCAAAGATGTGGCATGAATTTACCTGGTAATTGACAATGTCTGGACAGTCACCTTGTAGTTAGTATGTGGTCATTATTGAGACTGTAATTTTGTCAGGTTTAACTCCTCCACCATCAGGGATATTGTTAGGAAGACAAGCTCAGGGGCTACAAATAGACTTCCATCTCTGCTAAATTATATTTCAACTCTTCTGAAATCATTAACAACCTTGTGATCTTCATGTCCTTCTTTCAGCGAACATGACGTCATTTTACCATCCATCAATGTTTTGATTTGATTACTGTGTTAAATCTGTTAAGAGTGGTTTAGTCACAAAATTCCAGAGGAGAAGCAATGTCAAAGGGAAGTCATAAGAACAAGTACCTCTTAGAATAATTACTGTAAATATGTGAACATGAGAAGGACAACATTCAATCTCAGTTTCCGGAAAGCTAAGAATAGATCTGACTATTTTGATTTCGCAACAATAAATTGTACAAAAATTTCATTTTGAATTAGAAGCCTGCAATATTCCCTTTTTTATTGCCTCCACTTACAGAAATCTAAAAGAAATTCAAAATGCATTAATTCTTTGGTTTCTGGTTAGTAATAAACTTAGCCACTCCACTGCCTCATTCTACTTCATTTATAGCTTTCAAGTTGTTTTTAATCAAGCTTTACCTTTCAGTTTCTTCCCCTTTACTGTAAATGGTGTTTTCCACATGGATAACTTGCCTTTTAAGCCTCATCCAATGCTCCTTTGAAAATCAGTTCTGATCTGGAAATTGACGCTGGTGTTTCTGTATCAGTGTTCATTGTGTAGCGCCACAATGGATCTTTGGTGTGATCACCCTACTAGATCTGCTAGATTTCACAAGTACACAGACCTAAAATTGGCACCAATTCTAAAGTTAACTTGAATTTACTGCTGTCATGTGCAATGCCAGCTTTCCTTTCAATAGTGTATCTGTTCCCAAATATGGCACTGTTATGTTGGCTATGCCTGAGCAGGAGGCATGAGATGACGTGGATCTAGCTTTCAAATTCGTGACCAAATCCCAAACTAGCATGGCCTCCTACCTAGAGAGTAATTGTAGGCACAGTCTTTCAGATAAGACATCATGCCAACATGCCCTCCATCCCCCATCAGGTTTATGTAACAGTGTTCACAGGAGCCGAGCACCCCGGGAGTCCCGGTTAACATACATCCCTCAATCAATATTGCAGAATTGCAGAAAAATATTACATGTCTTGCTTTTGGGCAAACGAGCTCTCATGTTTCCTGCAAAAGTAAGAACATTTGAAAAAGAGCTTTGGGAGCTCCTGGATAGTCATGAATATTATCATGGAAATTGATGTCTTTCTATTTCATGTTATACGGGCTACTCTGTCTGTCTTTCACGAGTGACGTCTACTTTCAGATATTTTCTTTTCTTAATTCGGAGAAATGTTATGTTGCTGGTAAGGCCAGAACTTGTTGTCCATTCTGAATTGCTGTCCATTCGGCGGTGGTAAGCTATTTTCTTGAACATGACTTAGTCACTTTCTACGTTAATTCAGAGAGTAGTTAGATAGTAAACCACGAATTGGTGGACTGGATAAGGACAGCAAATGGATTTGTAATGGTCTACATTACTTGCTGCTATTGAGACTAGTTTTTAATTCTAGACTAACTTAGTTATTTAATTTTACATTCTTCCAATTATCATGGTGGAATCTGAACCCAAGTTCCTAGATCATGAGTAGAAGCCACTAGATTAGCCGTCCAATAGTGCAAACACTATGTCACTAAAGCCTCAGTCTAATGTTGATCAACTCTGTTGGTTGATATTTTCCAATTTCCAATATGTTCAGATATGTTATGATAAATCTCTTGAGCAATTGGGATTGAACAAGGGCTCCTGTCCAGAGGTAGGGACACTACCTCTGTACCACAAAAGCCCTATCACCTGTTGTGATCTAGCTCAGGTAGTTTTTTTTCAGCTGCATGCCAACATTTATTTTAAATAGAATAACAGTTATTGCTGATGGTAGCATCCAATCTTATGTTTACTCACTTGTTTATCTGGACCAATTACGCAACATACATAAGGTTTTGATGGCACTCAACAGGATGAGTGTTGATACAATTGAGAGAGAGAACTGGAACGAGGGGACACAGTTTAAAAATAAAAGGTCTCCGATTTAAGGAAGACTCCCAGAAGGTATTTGACAAAGTCACATATAAGATACCGCTAACTCATAGAATGGAGAGCAAACTACTGACATGGCTGAGAAATTGGCTGAGTGGCAGGTGACAGGAAGTAGGGATAAGGGGTAAGTGCTCAAATTGGCAGCATGTGACTTGTGGTGACCCAGAAGAATCTGTGCTCAGGGCTCAATTATTCAGATTATTTATTGACTACCTGAATAATGGCATGGAAAGTCATATGTCCAACTTTGCTGATGACACAAAGAAGTTATTCAGCATTGTAGGCAGTATAGAAGATAGCACAAAATGACAAAGGCGTATTAATAGACTAAGTGAATAGGCAAAACTGTGGAAGATGGAGCTTCATGCAAGCTATCCATTTTGGGCCCAGAAAGGATCTATCAGGGTACTCTCTCAATGGTATGAATTTAAATACAGTGGATGTCCAAACAGACTTGGGGATTCAGGTGCAGAACATAGAACATAGAACATTACAGCACAGTACAGGCCCCTCGGCCCTCAATGTTGTGCCGACCTGTCATACCGATCTCAAGCCCATCTAACCTACGCTATTCCATGTACATCCATATGCTTATCCAATGACGCCTTAAATGTACCCAACGTTGGTGAATCTACTACCGTTGCAGGCAAAGCGTTCCATTCCCTTACTACTCTCTGAGTAAAGAAACTACCTCTGACATCTGTCCTATATCTTTCACCCCTCAATTTAAAGCTATGCCCCCTCATGCTCGCCGTCACCATCCTAGGAAAAAGGCTCTCCCTATCCACCCTATCTAACCCTCTGATTATTTTATATGTTTCGATTAAGTCACCTCTCAACCTTCTTCTCTCTAATGAAAACAGCCTCAAGTCCCCCAGCCTTTCCTCATAAGACCTTCCCTCCATACCAGGCAACATCCTAGTAAATCTCCTCTGCACTCTTTCCAAAGCTTCCACATCCTTCTTATAATGCAATGACCAGAACTGTACACAATACTCCAAGTGCAGCCGCACCAGAGTTTTGTACAGCTTCACCATAACCTCTTGGTTCTGGAACTCGATCCCTCTATTAATAAAAGCTAAAACACTGTATGCCTTCTTAACTGCCCTGTCAACCTGGGTGGCAACTTTCAAGGATCTTTAAATTATCACAAAAAGGCAAACAAAATAATCAAGTAAGCTAATGGAATGCTGGAGTATCAGGCTGGAGTATAAGGGAGCAGAAATTATTCTGCAGTTATACAAAGTCCAGGTTAGACCCCACTTGGAGTATTGTGAGCAGATCTGGGCATCACACCTTAGAAGGACATCCTGGCCTTGGAAGGACTATAACACAGGTTTACAGGAATGAGACCTGGACTTCAGGGGTTAAGTTCGCAGGATCCACAACCTGAACTCACAATTTTACTCGGCTTTATTGGGCACGAAAAACCGTTAAGTACAACAAACTTACTGGTGCATGCCACCCAACACAGGCCTCTTCCACCCCCCAAATCCACAACCCTCCCCAGCACCTTCCCCACAATGTGCCTGCCGCCATTGGCCATGCGGCCACTTTCAGAGCACCAATGGATTCCATGGATGACATCACATTCACCGCTGCCCGGTACGTCACTTCGGGTACAGTCAACGTGATCAACACGACTGCTGATACCGTCGCCTCCGTTTCTGTAACCGACACCACAGGCAGCGAGGATGCTGCCATCGCCAACATCCAGGATTTACCAGCCAACATCTCTCCGCCCACCACCTACCCCTCTCCACCCACCACCTACCCCTCTCCACCCACCACCTACCCCTCTCCGCCCACCACCTACCCCTCTCCGCCCACCACCTACCCCTCTCCGCCCACCACCTACCCCTCTCCGCCCACCACCTACCCCTCTCCGCCCACCACCTACCCCTCTCCGCCCACCACCTACCCCTCTCCGCCCACCGCCCACCACCTACCCCTCTCCACCCACCACCTACCCCTCTCCACCCACCGCCAATGTCGTTCCGCCCAGCACCGACGCCGATGTCACTCTGCCCACCACCTCCACAGCCAGCAGCTCCAGAGGAGACATTAGCACCCAGCCACGCTGGGTCTTCACCATCCCCCCAGACCTCCCCCTTACTGAGGATGAATGATCAGTCTTCAGTAAAGGCTCACCTTTGTCCCGCTCCACCCGAACATCAATGAATACTGCTCACACTTGGACGTTGAACAGTTTTTCCGCCTCCGCGCTTACTTCTTTAATCGTGAGCCTAACCCTCCCTCTACTGACCCCTTCTCCCACCTCCAACATAGCCCTCCTCCTGGACACCACCCCAAGACCTCCTACTCTCCCTCCATCTCTTCATCTCCATCTGCCGTTCCAACATCGATCCTCTCAACTCTGCACTCCACTCAGCCACTCCAGCCTCTCCCCCACAGAATGTGCAGCCCTCCTCTCCTTAGGCTCCAACCCCAACCTCACCATAAAACCCGCGGACAAAGGAGGTGCAGTTGTAGTATGGCGCACTGACCTCTACATCGCCGAGGCCAAATGCCAACTCTCCAACACCTCCTCCTGTTGCCGCCTTTATCATGACCCCACCCCCGACCACCAGAACATCATATCCCAAACCATCCACAACCTCATCGCTTCAGGTGACCTCCCACCCACAGCCTCCAACCTCACTGTTCCGCAACCCCGCAATTCATGAGTCTATCTCCTTCCCAAAATCCACAAACCTGACTGCCCTAGTCGACTCATTGTCTCCGCCTGCTCCTGCCCTGCCGAACTCATTTCCACTCAACTCCAAATCCATCTTCTCCCCCTTGGTCCAGGAACTCCCCACCTACGAGCGTGACACCACCCACACCCTCTACCTCCTCTAAAACTTCTGATTCCCTGGTCCCCAACACCTCAGCTTCACCATGGATGTCCAGTCCCTATACACTTGCATTCCCCATGCAGATGGCCTAAAGGCCCTCCGCTTCTTCTAGTCCTGCAAGCCCGACCAGTCCCCCTCCCCTTATACCCTCATCCGCATAGCTGAACTCATCCTCACCCTTAACAACTTCTCTTTCAATTCCTCCCACTTCCTACAGACTAAGGGGGTGGCCATGGGTACCCACATGGGCCCAAACTATGCCTGCCGCTTTGTAGGTTACGTGGAACAATCCCTCTTCCGTACCTACACTGGCCCTAAACCCCAACTTTTCCTCTGTTACATTGATGACTGTATCGGCGCCGTCTTGTTCTCCCATGAGGAGCTCGAACAGTTCAGCCACTTCACCAACAGCTTCCACCTCAACCTTAAGTTCACCTGGACCATCTCTGATACCTCTCTCTCCTTCCTGGACCTCTCTGTCTCCATCTCTGGCAACTGCCCGGTAACCTATAACCATTTCAAGTCTACCATCTCCCACAACTACCTATAACACACCTCATCCCACGCACCTTCCTGCAAAAATGCCATCCTCTAATCCCAATTCCTTCGCCTCTGCCGCATCTGCTCCCGAGATCAGGCATTCCACCCATGGACATCCCAGATGTCCTCGATTTTCAAGGACCGCAACTCCCCTCCATAGTGGTTGAAAATGCCCTCGGCCATGTCTCTCGCATTTCCTGTAGCTCATCCCTCACGCCCCCTCCCCACAATAACAATCAAAACAGCATCCCCCTTGTCCTCACGTGCCACCCTCCAACCTCTGGATCCAACACATCATCCTCCGACACTTCCGCTATCTGTAATCCAACCCCACTACCAAAGATATTTTTCCCTCCCAACCATTATCTGCTTTCAGGAGGGACCACTCTCATCGGGACTCCCTTGTCCGCTCCACACTTCCCTCCAGTCCCACCACACCCGGCACCTTCCCCTGCAACCGCAAGGCGTGCTACACTTGCCCCCACACCTCCCCCTGACTCCCATTCCATGCCTTAAGAAGACCTTCCTCATCAAGCACCTGCACATCTGCCAATGTGGTATACGGCATCCGCTGTTCCCATTGTGGCTTCCTAAACATTGGGGGAACCAAACGGAGGCTGGGGGACCGCTTTGCAGAACACCTACGCTTGGTTCGCAACAAACAACTGCACCTCCCAGTTGCAAACCATTTCAACTTCCCCTCCCACTCCTTGGACAACATGTCCATCCTGGGCCTCCTGCAGTGTCACAATGATGCCACCCGAAGGTTGCTGGAACAGCAACTCATATTCCGCTTGGGAACCCTGCAGCCCAATGGTATCAATGTGGACTGAACAAGCTTCAAAATCTCCCCTCCCCCAACCATATCTCAAAAAAAGCCCAGCTCGTCCCCACCTCCCTAACCTGTCCTCCCAACTATCCACTCCTCCCACCTCAAGCCCCACCCCCATCTCCTCCCTAGTAGCCTCATCACACCTCCTTGACCTGTCCGTCCTCCATGGACCGACCTACCCCTCTCTAACTCACCTTTACTGGTTCCAACCCTGCCTCTTTGACCTGTCTGTCTCCTCTCCACCTATCTTCTCCTTTATCCATCTTCTATCTGCCTCCCCTCTCTCCCTATTTATTTCAGAACCCCCTTCTCCTCCCCCATTTCTTTAGAAGGGACTCGACCCTAAACGTCAGCTTTCCTGCTCCTTTGATGCTGCCTGGCCTGCTGTGTTCATCCAGCTCTTCACCTTGTTATCTCAGATTCTCCAGCATCGGCAGTTCCTACTATCTCTATGACACAAATTAGGCCAGTTTTCTCGAAAATTAACAGAAAAGAACAGGGTAGACAAAAATAAACAATTTCCACTGTTTGTCAATTGTAGAACTAGGAACATGGTCTGAGAATTAGGACCAGACCATTCAGGAAAGACATTACGAAGCACTTCTACACATGAAGGGTAGTAGAAGTTTGGACCTCTCTTCCATAAAGGGCAGTGAATGCTGGATCAGTTGCTAATTTTAAATTTTTATTAAGCACAGGTGTTGAGGGATATGGGCCAATGTGGATACATGGAGTTTGGCTGCAGATCAGCCATGTTGTAACTGAATGTTGGAATAGGGTCAAGGGGCTGAATGGCCAATTCATGTTCCTATGAAATGAGGATGCGTTTTTGTTCTCTCAAAGTGTCATGGGACTTTGGGTGTCTCTTCTCCAAACAATGACAGAGGCAGGGTCACTGAATCATGTCAAGGCAGAGGTAGATTGATTCTTGACATTGAGGGAGTCAAATGGTAATTGGAGTAGCTGAGGTAATGGCACTTGTATCAGCCATGTTTCATTGAATGGTGGAGCAGGCTAGAGTGGCAGAATGGCATTTTTTTGTTCGCAATGCTTGGGTGGTGGTAGGGAATTCTCTGCTTGTTAAAGTCATATCTTGCATAAAGGAAGATGGCGTGGCTGTTGGAGGTCAGCCATCTTAGCTCCAGGACATCTCTACAGGAGTTCCTCAGGGGATGTCTTGTGCCCAACCATTTTCAGCTGCTTCATCAATAACCAGCCCTCCATCATAAGGTCAGAGGTGGGGATGTTTGCTCATGATTGCACCATGTTCAGCACTATTTACATCTCCACAGGTACCAAAGCAGTCTATATCCAAATGCAGCAAGACCTGGACAATATCCATTTTTGAGCCGGGAATTGGCAAGTAACATTCAAGCTGTACAAGTGCCTGGCAATGACCATCTCTCACAACAGAGAATCTGATCATTATCACTTGTCAGTCAATGGCATTATCATCATTGGATCCCTCACTACTGTCATCCTGGGGGCTACTATTGACCAGAAACTAAATTGGACTAGTCGTATAAACACTGTTGCTGCAAATATTTGCTTCTCAAGGGTAACTGGGGGCAGGCAATAAATGCCGGCCCAGCCAACAATGCCTGCATCCCACAAATGAATTAAAAAACACAGGTCAGAGGCTTGGAGTCCTGCAGCAAGTAACTCACCTCCTGCCTCCCCAAAACCATCTTAAAGGCACAGGTCAGGAATGTGATGGAATAATCCTGTACTTGCCTAGCTTAGTGCAGCTCCAACAACTCACAAGAAGCTTCGCACTGTCCAGGATAGACAAGCCCGCTTGATTGACACCACATCCACGTACATTCATCACTTCCATCGCTGCCACTCAGTAGCAATAATATGTGCCGTCTACAAGATGTACTGTAGAAATTCATCAAAGCTTCTTAGACAGCACCTTCCAAACTCAGGACCACTACCATCGAGAAGGACAAGGGAAACAGATACATGGAACATGACCTGTAAATTCCGCTCCATTTTCCCAGTCAACATTTTCACTTGGAAATACATCACCATTCCAGCAATTAAAATCCTGCATCGCCCTCCTCATGACATTGTCTACCTACGGTTCACGAAGGCAGCTCGCCGCCACCATATGCTCAAAGGCAGCTAAGGATGTGCAATAAAATCTGGCCTAGCCAACAATGCGCACTTTTGTCGAATGAAGAACAAAAAAATGGCCTGATTAGGTATTGAATGATTCTTCAATTCAATCTTCTTCAGCACACACTGAACCTAGGTACCAAATTAACAATCAATGAAATACCACATCCAGCTACTCCTACTTTTCGTGTGTCAGTAATGATGAGCTCAGTAGTCAAACTCATCCAAAGAAGGGGCTCTATGGCACAGTGGTTATGTGTCCCACCCTAGATTAGGAGGTCCAGGTTCAAGTCCCACCTGTTCCAGAGGTGATTAAGGGTTGATTTAAAAAAATTAAAACTAGCCCCTGTTCAGGGCTCCAGTGGCAGTGATCCTAACTTTGAGCCAGGAGACCTAGGTTCAAGTTTCATCTGCTCCAGAGGTTTGTAATAGCACCACCAAAGAGGTCTATTGGAAAAATATCCAGCTGGTTAGTAAATCAAATCGTATTTCGAAAATAATTCTGCTCTCCTAATTTGCCTTTTATTTGTTCCAACCTTTGGATCTTTACTCCACATCAACCACACAATTCCCTCCACCTCATTCTTCTCAAGGTGGGTAGCATCTATGAGTTCTTGTTTCACTGCTTATTGATCACTTTACAAATTATAGCATAAAGGGCTTATTTATTTCTCCATTGAGACCTTCTGATAAGCAAATGTTTTTGTTTCATTGTCAGCTCTTTCGCAGGCAATTATCTTTCAAATTTCAAATCTAACGTTGATCTTGCTTTTGTGCACCTCCTGTGCAGCCATAACCTTGTGTGCCTTGCTCTGTTTAAACACCCTATGATCTGTATGTCCTTGAATGTTATGATCTGCCTGTATTGCACGCAAAACAAAACTTAGGTACGTGACAACAAATAATCAAATAAAACAATAGATTAAATTAGATTAGATTCCCAACAAGTGCACAGCGCCCCTTGCAGCATCCCACCCAGACCCATCCCCCTATAACCCACACACCCCTGAACACTACGGGCAATTTAGCATGGCCGATCCACCTAGCCTGCATATCTTTGGACTGTGGGAGGAAACCAGAGCACCCGGAGGAAACCCACTCAGACATGGGGAGTATGTGCAAACTCCACACAGACAGTTATCCGAGGCTGGAATCAAACCCAGGTCCCTGGTGCTGAGAGGCTGCAGTGCTAATCACGGAGCCACTGTACAAAACAAATAAAATCTGAAAATTGTGATTCTGTCAGGATTTGAGTTTGACAGCATACCTATTCTTTAGATACTTAATAGAGTCATAGAATCACACAGCACGAAAACAGATCTTTCGGTCTAACTTGTCCATGCTGACCAGGTTCGCCGAACTGAACTAGACCCATTTTCCTGCATTTGGCTCTTATCTCTCTAAAACTTTCCTAGTAATTTACCTGTCCACATGTATTTTAAATATTGCAATGGTACCAGCCTCTACCAGCTCTCTTCTAGAAGCTCACTTCATGCACGTACCACTTTCTGAGTGAAAAACCTGCCCCTCAGGTCCCTCTTAAATCTTTCTCCTCTCACCTTAAACCAATGCCCTTCAGTTTTGGACTCTTCTCCACTGGGGGTAAAGACCTTGGCTATTCACCCTATCCAGGGAGAAAGGTCCCAGGCTATCCAACTTCCCCCATAACTCAAACGCCCCACTCCCGGCAACATCCTTGTAAATCTTTTCTTTCCCCTTGCCAGTTTAATAATATCCTTCCTGTAGTAGGGCAACCAGAACTGTTCAGCAAAGCTATAGGGAAGAGAGAAAGAGAAGATCAAAGCTATTCGAGCAAAGCTAGTCTTACAGTAATGTAGCCATGAAACTACCCTTGATGATCCCATTTTTTTGCAAAGATCAAGAATCAGCATTTTGTTACAAGTCAAATGTCATTTAGGATTGCAGCAATTCATTGTTAATTCCAGTACCAGATTCTCTCTCCTCTACTCTGAAATTATTACAATTTGTTGGTTTTGTAAATTGTAGAGAAGTAGATGCTTTCACCTCACTTTTATATTCCCTTTGTTGATTATGATTTACATGCACCACTGTAGTTTGATCAATGTTCTGCGAGAATTACATTCACATCAACAGAAGGATCGATCAAGAATGCAGACTTCCTGTTTTAACTTTTACTTGTTACTGCACCAGGCTCCTTTATTTCAGTTACTGACTGCAGTATTTCAATCACTTTTCCTTTTTATTCTGAGGCCCTGGCTCTCATTTAAAAGTGATCTGCAAAACAAGCAAGGCTAAAATGAAGAAATGTTTTTATATGTAGCAAGCAGTTATGGTATGGAATGCACTGCCCAATTGAGATAGTTTCAACTGAGGCATTTTAGAGGGCATTGGATGATTCTTTGGATCAAAAAATGTGCAAGGCTATGGGGAAAATGCAGAAAATTGGCACAATCGCTATGGCACAGTGATGCTCATTTAGCAAACTAGCGCAGATGGGCTGATCGGCTTCCTTTTCTGTGATTACAGTCACAGAATCGTAGAGTTGTATGGCATGGAAAAGACCTTTCAAGTCCAACTCACTCATGCCTACCGGATATCCTAAATAAATCCGGTTGCATTTGGCCCACATGCACCCCAAAGCCTTGCTATTCACATACCCATCCAGATGCCCTTTAAATGTACCGGCCTCCTCTGGCAGCTCATTCCAAACATGCACCACCCTCTTTGTGAAAAAGTTGCCCTTTAGGTCCCTTTTAACTAGAGCCATAAAGTCATACAGCATGGCAACAGATCCTTCGGTTTAACTAGTCCATGCCAAACATAATCCCAAACTAAATCAATCCCACCTGCCTCCTCCTGCTCCATAGCCCTGCAAACCTTTCTTATTCATATAACTATCCAAATGTCTTTTAAATGTTGCAATTGTACCCACATCCACCACTTCATCAGGAAGATCATTCCACATACGAACCACCCGCTGTGTAAAAATTGCCTCCTATGTCTTTTTTAAATCTGTCCTCTCTCACCTTAAAATGTGTCCCGTAGTCTTGAAATTCCCCATTTTAGGGAAAAGCCAACTACCATTAACTCTAACTATACCTCTCATTATTTTATAAACTCCTATCAGGTCATCTCTCAACCTCCTATGGTGCAGTGAAAAAGGTCCCAGCCTATCCAGCCTTTCCTTTTAACTCAAACCTTTTACACCCAGCAACATCCTAAATCTCTTCTGAACCCTCTCCAGCCTGATAATATCATTTCTATAGCTGACCGACCAGAACTGGACACAGTATTCCAGAAGAGGTCTCACCAATGTCCTGTACAACGCCAACATAGCATTCCAACTCATTCCCCTCTCACCTTAAGCCTATGCCCTCTAGTTTTGGACTCCCCTACCCTGGGGAAAAGACCCTGGCTATTCACCCTATCCATGATTTTATAAACCTCTATAAGGTCACCTCTCAGCCTCTGATGCTCCAGGGAAAATAGCTTGTATTGCTTTATAGTTTGCAGGAATCCCAGCACTGAATGAGAAAGTGAAATCTGCATTTTATTTGCAATTTTAAGCAATTTCACATTCACTAGCACTACTTACAACTTTCATCTTCTAGACACTTGGCTTTAACCATTTGCAGAAATGCAATCTCAATTTCACATTTCTTATTATTGAGTCAGACAATCGCAAATTCTTTTTTGAATTGATAGATCATGATATTTCCAACATCAATATTGTGTTTTTAAACACCTTACTTCTTCTATCACTGAAATACATGGAAGAAAAGCAAAATTCTGTCGATATCCACAGCTAGAGAGGTAATAGGTTCTAAGCAAATGAATGGGGGGAATGAGGGAATGGGAACAAAAGGGAAGTCATTGGACAGAAGACAGGAGGGATTAATTGACAGAACAGTTGTGTTACTGGACCAAAGGGAGGGGTAATTGGACAGGCAAAAAAACAATAAAGACACCTTAAGGAGATGTGAATGGCAGAATGTAGAATATATGCCATCTGAAAGCAAGAACAAGTTATCACTAAAATTGAAACCTTCAGAGAACAAGAAAGCAAAATGGGTGCAGGCTGAAGCTGTTGTAGTCAATGTTGACTAGAGGCAGACATAGTCAAAGGCCCAATTATGATACGTCTCCCTTTCTCCTGAACGGAGAAGTTTGTCTCTTAGTCCAGCTGTGGTTGACAGGATTCTCAAAATTGTCTCCCATTCCCCTCCCTCCCCCAACCACGATAAGATTGCCTGATACTGTTTTTTTTCCCTATCCCACACCCATCTTTCACGTGCCAAAAACATTGCATTTCAATCTTCTCTGACTAACGATAAAAAGTTATGTAGGATTTGGATTATATCAACAATCTAGAGTATAACACGCTCTTGGAAATACAAATAACTTTACCGGGAATGTTGGAAATCCGAAACAAAAAAGAAAGTGCTGGAGAAACACAGCAGGCAGAATCTGTGGAGAGAGGAAGAGTTAACATTTCAAGGCAGTTCTGAGGAAGGGTCACTCAACCTGAAATGTTAACTCTGATTTCTCTCCATAGATGCTGCCAGACCTGCTGAGTTTTTCCAGCAATTTCTTTTTCTTGTTTGTAGTTCACATTTTGAGTTTAGTACGGCTAATCTTAAGAATTATAGTTTTGAAGAAGAGTCGTATTGGATTCGTACTCTGTCCTCTTTCCATTCACTCCATTGATGCTGCAAGGCCAGGCTGGGTGCATCCTATAATTTCCTGGTTTTCATTTGAGGGGGCATAGCTTTAAATTGAGGGGTGAAAGATATAGGACAGATGTCAGAGGTAGTTTCTTTACTCAGAGAGCAGTAAGGGAATGGAACGCTTTGCCTGCAACGGTAGTAGATTCGCCAACTTTTAAGTACATTTAAGTCGTCATTGGATAAGCATATGGACGTACATGGAATAGTGTAGGTTCGTTGGGCTTCAGATGGGTATGGCAGGTCGGCACAACATCGCGAGCCGAAGGGCCTGTACTGTGCTGTAATGGTCTATGTTCTATGCTCATTGACTAGCATTGTCTTGGTCTTTTACTCCTCAGAAGTGGCAAAACTGATTCCTTTTTTCACAGAATCACACAACTGTAATGGTGCCGAAGGAGGCCATTTGGTCCATCATGTCTGCAGTGTCCTTCTGAATGAACATCACAACTTTGTGCCACTCTCCTGCTTTTTACACCATAACATTCGTCTTCTTTAGACAATCATCTTTTCCCTCTGGAATGCCTCAGCTGACGCTGCCCCCACCACACTTCCAGCCAGCACTTCCCAGACCCTACCTACGCATCGTGTCAAAGACCCTAAGAACCAAAAGAACTGTGGATGGTGGAAATTAGAAACAAAAACAGAAATTGCTGGAAAAGCCCTGTAGGTCTGGCAGCGTTTGTGGAAAGAAATCAAAATTAATGTTTCCGGTCCAGTGGCCCTCCCTCAGAATCCCGACCCCTTAGCTCCAGTGTCGCATCAAAACTCTTGATTACATTCTCCACGTGTCTGTGTGGGTTTCCCCTGGGTGCTCCAGTTTCCTCCAACAGTCCAAAGGTGTGCAGGTTGGGGTGGATTGGCCATGGGAAATTGCCCTGCAGTGTCTAAGGATGTGCAGACTAGGTGGGTCAGCCGCGGGAAACCCAGGGTTGTGCAGGGATAGGGCAGGGGGTTGGGTCTGGGTGAGATACTCTTCAGAGGGTCGGTGTGGACTAGGAGGGCTGACTGACCTGCTTCTGCACTGTAGGGATTCAACGTTTCTTTAGGGGAACCAGAGAGCACAAATAAAAATGTGGATGCGAGAGAGTTAAAACTCCCTCTTCTCGCCGTTACTATATGTAACCACATTCTGTTTATGCCAAACATTGAAATACACACAAGAAACCAGGAACATAATGACATATCCTCAAAAAATGCTGCACTTTTATTTTAAGAATTCAGTGCACAATACCATTGGATATGATTTCACTTTAAACCTGCTTACCCACGGCTGCAGATCGAAGTTGCTTCATGTGTTCCTCGATGACATGCGGGTCCCGGGAGCTGTAGGGTCCTAGCTCCGGGTAGAAGCTAGAGCCGATGTCCTCTGGAGGGTGGTGCCGGCCACTCGGGTAGCTGGCGGCCACCTTGGGGTCCCAGTGAGGCACCAGGAGGTGATCCCAATGCAGGAACCTGCCGTCGAAACGGGGGCTGCCGTACCAGCCGTAGTAGAAGATGTGCAGGTCCGCGTTGATCGCGGGGTAAGCGGGTAAGGGTCCGGGGACCACCGCCTTGGTTACGGTGGGCGGCAGCATTAGGATGGCTTTGAACGGCACTGACTGCCGGCTGTCCGCCAGGGGAAGCTGCTGTAGAACGGCGCCAGGCTCCCCCAAGCCCTCGGTCTGTTTCAGCATCTTCAGCCCCATCATTGTACCGAAAATGAAGAGTGTGAAGAGCGACAGAGCGACGCAGGTTTTCCGTCGAAATCTGGCCATGATTCTTCAGACACTTTCTGTTAATCCTCTGTTTTGTTTTTGTTAATGCCTCCGTTTAGAATGACAATATTAAGAATCCACGGGTTAAATACACAGAGCCACGCTCCAAATGCAGTCTCATCCCTCTGACCATGCACAATCATCCAAAGAGCTTTCTGACCAGAATTTTATATACATAAAAAAATCCAGGTCAGGGATCTTTGGGACAGTGACCGTCTCACATCCCTCCCCACCCTCTCCCTTCCAAAACAAAAATACAACAGTTTCCCTTCCTTGGCCCCTCTTATCCTGCTCCCTTACTCAGGATGCGAATGGACCTGTTCCGACAAAGGATGCTCTCTGATTGCAGTCTGTACCTTCAAAGGGAGGTCTCACGTAGATTAAATCTGCAAAGGAAGCTGTCAGTCACACACACACTCATCTTCCCCCAAGCCCCATCACAGGGCATGTCCACTCCACTCCATCCCTACTCCAGTCCTTGTCTTCGCTTTCCACAGAATGGTTCCCCCTCCAGGAACACAATAATGACAGGATTGAAACCGGGGCTGATGGGGGAGAGTGGGTGGAGGGGTCGTGGGGGGAGGAGTGACCTCTGAGTAGGTTCAAAACTGTGACACAGAATTTGCGCCTTTTTCCCTGGGGAGTGAGCGACAGAAGTTCATTGAAAGCAGCAGTGGTCGTGGAGCCTGGCTGTCTGATTGACAGTCTTTTCAAATGAGAGCACCTTCCCACATGGTGGAAACAGCTGGGGTGGGGGGGAACAGGTTTCAGCGAGAGCTGCTTCCCTGAAATCACATTTGACATCAAGCCCAGGCTGAAAGAAAACACATTACTGGGGATTAAAATTAAACCGCGGGGCTATCAAATTAGACAGGGTGCATGATAATTTTTCCTTTGATTGCCGGACGGACAAATGTTCAGGATATTAAAATAAAATTTTTAAAAAAACTGCTTGAATTTTTTTTCTTGGAACCATGCTTTTCCAGACCACTGTTGCTGACATTTTATTTTTTATTTCTCGCTGCCATAATCTTTTCGCACCCCCCCCCCCCAACTTTCGTGCCCATCTTGGCTCCAAATTCTCAATTTCTACCCTAAACTTCTCACTCCCTTCACCACCATTCCCTTCCTTTGTGATGCTCCTTAAAACACCTGCACGATCAAGCTATGAAATAATGCTGCCATTCTCATCTTTCCCTTGGATGCACCTTGTGTAGTTTTACTAATTTCTGCTTTAATTGTGTTAGCCTCACAGACTAACATCTCGATTCTGTCAACATTATTTTTTGTAACTTGGGCTGAACCAGGGTTAACCTGCTAAGATGATGGACCAAACATTGAAAACTGGGCAGCGCATTGGTTCAGTGGTTAGCACTGCTGCCTCACAGTACCAGGGTCCTGGGCTTGAGTGCAGCCCTGCGTGACTGCATGGAGTGTGCACATTCTCCCTGTATCTGTATTGGCTGCTGCTAGGTGCTTTGATTTCCTCCTTCAGTACAAAGGTGTGCAGGTTGGGTGGAATGATGATGCTAAATTGCCCTGTAGTGTTTAAGTATGTGTAGGCTAGGTGGATTAGCCATGTTTGAATGTGGGGATAGGATGGATGAATGGGTCTGGGTGGGATGCTCTTTGAAGGGTTTGTGCTGAGTCTATGAAATTATCTGAAGTTGGATCTTGACAACTTAAGGTGATGGGGCTGTGACTGTTTCCTTTGACAGCTTGTTCTGTTGAAGAACACTTGATACATTGGCTTGCTAGCAAATGACTTTGTATTTTGTGTGGATGGCTACATAATGCTTTGCCTTGACAGAGGGCATCATGTATCTGTTTGTGTCAGTGTGGCTGTTCCACTCCATATTTTATCGAACATAGTTCATTTTATTCCCCCTGTTATGATGTTGTGATTACCCATTCATTAAGAATGCTAATAAGGAACTTAAAAAAAATACCAGCTGACATTGATTCATTTTGAATGATGTGATTTTGAGGGTGGATTAGTCATAGGCGAAGTTGGAAGATTTTGCTGACTGCAGGTGCAAATGGAAGCTTGGTACTGAATTGTCTGCCCTCCCTTTACCCCCTTAGCTTGAATAGGAGTAATTTGGAAAGATATAAAAGGAAGTGTAGATTCTCCTTTGATAAGACCAAATGCATACTGGGTAACCACATTGTAGAACATCTCTGCTTTATCCATGTGAATGACCTAGACCTTCCAGTTGCTTGCTGTCAGCAAACCATCTCGGTCCCATGTTAAGCTAACATTTCCATCCTCAACCCTCAACCAGCCCAGTTCATCCCCTCCCCCCACTGCACCACACAACCAGCCCAGCTCTTCCCCCCCACCCACTGCATCCCAAAACCAGTCCAACCTGTCTCTGCCTCCCTAACCGGTTCTTCCTCTCACCCATCCCTTCCTCCCACCCCAAGCCGCACCCCCAGCTACCTACTAACCTCATCCCACCTCCTTGACCTGTCCGTCTTCCCTGGACTGACCTATCCCCTCCCTACCTCCCCACCTACACTCTCTCCACCTATCTTCTTTACTCTCCATCTTCGGTCCGCCTCCCCCTCTCTCCCTATTTATTCCAGTTCCCTCCCCCCATCCCCCTCTCTGATGAAGGGTCTAGGCTCGAAACGTCAGCTTTTGTGCTCCTGAGATGCTGCTTGGCCTGCTGTGTTCATCCAGCCTCACATTTTATTATCTTGGAATCTCCAGCATCTGCAGTTCCCATTATCTCTGATTTCCATCCTGGGCCTGCTTTAGCATGCAAGCATAACACGATACAACATAAGCTGGAGGAATAACACCTCATCTTCCCTCTCTTTTTAATATTTTCTAACTGAGTTGTTATTACACACCTCTGGAGCAGGTTGACTTGAACCCAGGTCTCCTGGCTCAGAGGTAGGGACTCTACCACTTTGCTACAAAAAGGGCTGTAGAATATTAGCTTGGCTGCTGAGTTAAGAATTAGCAGCAGTGCCATCAGACTGCCAGCTAGGACTCAACATTTACAACTTTAGAGCAAGACCTTTTTTTTCCTATTTTTCTTACAATGCTCGCCCCTCCTCATGGTCATGTCATGTTTATATCTTGTTGCTTTTGCTTTCAGAAGAGTGAACCCAATTTAATACAAATCAAAGACTGGTCCAAAGATAAATCCAGGAATGCAGGATATTTAATGCGAAGCTGTTGTTTGGAACAGGGGCACTTGTCTCCATGTGAGGTGGCCGAGAGAGCGTTAAAGATGTTATTAATGGAGCACCTAGAGCATCCTTCTGTTGTCACAGCTTTAATGCAGGGGGAAATCTCTGAAGGAACATTCAAAGTAATCTATTCTAATTGTGTATTCTTTTAAATGAACCAAGTGAGATTCAATGATAGACCTGAAACATATTTCAGGCATTAATGTAGTTCAGTATACCTTATGATCTTCATCAAGCAGATTTTAGAACTAGTTGGTTGTACTCTGGAGGCAGGGCTATGTGAAGGAGAAGATTTTAGCTCTTAATATTTTATGCTTTTCTGGCGATAATTCTAAGTTTTCAATTCTGAAATTTTACATTAAATTTTAAGATGAGATGCTGCCACGTATTCATACACAAGATTACTTTCAGTGCATGTAATTCAGTCTATCTATTGTGTATTGTTAGGGGAGAAAATGATGTATTACTCAATTTCCATATGTATAAATGTCACAAAATGAAATATCTTCTTCATGATGTATTTTTGTTCAGTTTTATTTCTTCATTTCTTTTACAGTGTGAAAAGCATATTCACTTAAAGAGTAACTCAGTTTTAAATGCTCCATTTTTTATGAGGCCTGAGTACCCAGTCTGAGAGATAAACCTTTTCAGTTAAGGAATGTAAGTTTGATGCATTTTTGTTATTAATGGAAGCCTTGCAGGATTTTGGTTGATCTCACCAGAGGCTTTTCCTTTTAATTACTCATTTTATTGTGAAAGTGGTCAATTTAAGCAAGTCAAGCTAGGAACAAGTTGAAAAATATACCTTAACAACAGCAAATAGATGACATATGCTGGTACTATTGTGCTCTGTGCTTGCAGAAATTCTCAGTGTCTTTAATTCTTCAGACAATGGTAGCATTACTTGATTTGGAAAGAGTATTAACATTTTAAACCTTGTTTATGAGATGTCTGTGGCTGGGCCAGCACTTTTGTTTATTCATTTGTGGGATGTGGCATCATTGGCTGGCCAACATTTATCACCAGCCCCCAATTCCCATAGGGAGGGTGGTGGTGAATTGTCTTCTCGAGCTGTTGCAGTTCTTGGGGTGTGTTGATAACGACAATACCATTGGGAAATGACTCCCTGGCTTGTTCCTGTGATAGTGAAGAAACAGCAACATAGTTCTACATTAGGATGGTGTGTGATTTGGGGTGGTGTCCCTCATGTAATTAGTTTGTTCCTGTTCAATGTTCAAAGCATCTCTTGGCCCAACCTATGGCATTCCATTAGTTTTTCTGAAATCCAGAGAGATGTTTGAAGTTTTATGTGTGAAACAAACTGTCATTTCATAATTTACAAAAAAGCTACATAATTAACCATGAGTTAGAAAGGATAGATGTAGAGGGGATAGGAGAGAATCCAAAATTTAGTGTTATAAATATTAGCTACCAATAAATCCAATAGGAAAAACCTCATTACTCAGAGAGGCTTGAAAGCAGAACTTGCAATGACAGTAAGTGGTAGAAGCCAATAGTTTTTAGGTAAGTATGGAAGGAAAAAAAAAATAGAAAAATATCCTGAGATAGCAAAGTGTAGAGCTGGAAGAACACAGCAGGCAAAGCAGCATCAGAGGAGCAGGACTGCTGACATTTCGGGCCTGGACCCGAAACGTCAGGCTTCCTGCTCCTCTGATGTTGCTCTGCCTGCTGTGTTCTTCCAACTCTACACCTTGCTATCTCAGATTCTCCAGCATCGGCAGTTCCCACTATCTCTAGAAAAATATCCTAATAGGCTCAGTTAAGGTGAATGGAATAGTTAGACACTTGAATAAAGTAAAGCCAACAGCAAAGAATGGCAGCATCAGCTGTTTCTATGCTGTTTACACTGTGTAAAACTACACCACAGAGGCTGCTTCATTATTATGAAGAACATTTGTTAAGTGCTGCACATTTGTTTTATTTGCATTGAGGTAAACCACCTCTGTCTAAGATTGTACCATTCTGTTCTCTCATGTCCATCCCTGACATTGCCATTAAACCTATTGACATGGATGGCTCTGTTGTTCTTTCACTCATTGGCTTCTTCCCGCAGAGGCTGAATGCCTACACCCAGAAATTTCCTCCGACCTCCCTGGCTCCAGGATCCCCAACCAACATTCAAGTAATTGTTTCCCAGACTGACCTCCTATCCTGTGGTGAATTTTTGCTCATGGCCTCCAACCTCATGGACCTCTGATTTTCTACTACCTTCTCAAGATCCACAAACAGACTACACTGTTAGGTCCATCAAGCCACCATTTCCTGCACAATACAATTGATTTCTTCCTGTCATTTTTCGACATTTTTGCAACAACATCATAACAACAATTTTGACAATGTTTCCTCTCTTCCTGCTTTCTGTAAGGACTGATTGCATTCAATCTGTTACTCCACCTTCTCACCCACACACCTCCAACCCTGAGCTCACCCCAATAATGCAAGTGCTGAAATGTTTAAAAAATAATGAGCAAACTCAATTGACCGCAATATTACCTTGTCCAAACAACTGACAAGGGCAGGAGGGCAGCACTGATTATTCAAATGACATTTTCAAATGAGTGAATAGGAAGGGATGGCACTACCTTCAGAAGCCCTTTGTGCATCAGAGTCAAACCCACAACCCCAACAATGGTAGCCCTCTTCCTTCCTCCCTACCATAATTGAAACTCAACCCTCCACTCCCTTACCCCTTCCCAACACCACCCCACCCCCTCAAAGTCCGAGAGGGTAGGAGCTCCTTGTACCTTGCACCAACTTAACCCACACACAGCACTTTGTGACCATAGGGCAGCCTTCCCTTGAATTTCTCCACTAGCCACTGACATTCCATCTGGGATGGGGGTGAACAGTTTGCCCTTTCCATTAATTTCTTTCTCCACAGCTCCTATCTAACACAGTGAGTATTTTCTGCATTAGAAGTTTGCCGGGATCCAGAGTATTTGTTTTTTTTTTCCTTATGTACAGCACAAACACACAATCCTGAGTATTTGGAAGATTTGGAAGTAAAACCCAAAAGGCAGTTTCTGTTGGTGATAATGGGAACTGCAGATGCTGGAGAATCCAAGATAACAAAGTGTGGAGCTGGATGAACACAGCAGGCCAAGCAGCATCTCAGGAGCACAAAAGCTGACGTTTCGGGCCTGGACCCTTCATCAGAGAGGGGGATGGGGTGAGGGTTCTGGAATAAATAGGGAGAGAGGGGGAGGTGGACTGACGATGGAGAGAAAACAAGATAGGTAGAGAGGACAGTATAGGTGAGGACGTAGGGAGGGGATAGGTCAGTCCAGGGAAAATGGACAGGTCAAGGAGGCGGGATGACGTGGTAGGTAGGAAACGGAGGTGCGGCTTGAGGTGGGAGGAAGGGTTGGGTGAGAGGAAGAACAGGTTAGGGAAGCAGGAACAAGCTGGGCTGGTTTTCGGATGCAGTGGGGGGAGTGGAAGAGCTGGGCTGGTTTTGGGATGCAATGGGGGAAGGGGAGATTTTGAAGCTTGTGAAGTCCACATTGATATCATTGGGCTGCAGGATTACCAAGCGGAATATGAGTTGCTGTTCCTGCAACCTTCGGGTGGCATCATTGTGGCACTGCAGGAGGCCCATGATGGACATGTCGTCTAAGGAATGGGAGGGAGAGTTGAAATGGTTCGCAACTGGGAGGTGTAGTTATTTATTGCGAACCGAGTGGAGGTGTTCTGCAAAGCGGTCCCCAAGCCTCCGCTTGGTTTCCCCAATGTAGAGGAAGTTACACCGGGTGCAATGGATACAATATAACACATTGGCAGATGTGCAGGTGAATATACGCTTAATATGGAAGGTCGTCTTGGGGCCTGGGATGGGGGTGAGGGAGGAGGTGTGGGGGCAAGTGTAGCATTTCCTGGGGTTGCAGGGGAAGGTGCCGGGTGTGGTGGGGTTGGAGGGGAGTGTGGAGCGAACAAGGGAGTCGCGGAGAGAGTGGTCTCTCCGGAAGGCAGACAAGGGTGGGGACGGAAAAATAGCTTGGGTGTTGGGGTCGGATTGTAGATGGCGGAAGTGTCAGAGGATGATGCACTGTATCCGGAGGTTGGTGGGGTTTCTGTTTGTGTGGCTAATATGTAAATAACATGCTAATTTATGGAAAGCTTATGTAGCATAACTAATTTTCAGTGTGTATTTGTTCATTGGTATTTCTTCTCATGGCATCTCAGTCGAAATCCCAGCAAGCATGGCAGACAGCTTCAAGGTGACTTTACAAATTCCAGGTTATACCATAAATTCTTGGATGTCAGCCAATTTTTAAATATATTCATGTAAAAGGAAGCTCCTCAAATTTTCAATTTTCTTTGGTTTGGTCTACACATTTCATCCATAGATCGCTCTGTTTCCTTTGAGGTTGTCTCAGGTGTAGCCTCCAATTGGAACTTCCTGTGTTGTGTTTGTGCGAATTCTACAGTAAACCTATGACACTTTGGCATGTTTGATATCACCTTGGCTTTGCATTGCTGTGCAGCTGATAGTTAGCGGCACACTGAACGTTGGTCTGAATTGAAATTTTAAGATGTTGGGTCAATTAGGGAAGTTTTCCACCTATGCACCGAGATTCTACGAGTGAGGACGTAACTGGTTCAGCACTGATGTTAACATTTAACTGGAGTTGTGTGAAGTTCTGTACCCAACTGTGTACCCAACTGCGCAGAGAGAGATCCTCTTATCTGACCAGAGAGTGGAATGGAGCTGGATTTATAACTCAGTGTTGTTAAGCACTAAGGTTGGATAGGTTACAGCATTTGGGAAACCATCACCAGATAAATGGGCCTCTCCAGCTCCCATTTTGGTTTTTGGAAGGTGTGGGAAGGTGTTTCGGGCTTAAGTACCAGAGATGATGCTTTCACCCACTTCCTTCACGTGAATCATAGAATCCCAAAAGTGTAGAAGCAGACCATTTGGTCCATTGAGTCCACACCGATTGTCCGAAGAGCATCCTGCCCAGACCCTACCCCTTTACCCTATCCCCGTAACTACATTTCCCATGGCTAATCCACCTAACCTGAGTATCCCTAGACACAGTGGGGAAGTTAGAAAGGCCCATCCACATCTTTGGACTGTGGGAGGAAACCAGGGCACCTGGAGGAGACTCATGCAGACACAGAGAGAATGTGCAAACACCACGCTAACAGTCACCTGAGGGTGGAATCAAACCCAGGTCCCTGGTGCTTTGAGGTAGCAGTGACAACCACTGAGCCACCACGCCGTCTCAAAATGTGACTGGCTGCCGATCCTTCAATTTCAATGTGTTCAGTGATGGTGGGGAGATCACTGTTGATCTCTGAAATCAGTAAATCTGAAGAGACAGTCCTTTAATGGCTACCAGTTGCCAGAATGCCTGTGTGTGTTACACCCCCAGATGATATTGTGGAGCAAAGTGTTAACAATGCCTTTATTTTAGTCATAGCTTCAGTGCATGTGTTAGGGATTGATGTCATTTTGAAAGCAGAACAAGATTAAGCCTGAAATTTAAGCAAATGGTATCAGACATGCCTCCACCTACCCACTGTTTTTATTCATCTGCAGGATGTAGGTGTTGCTGGCCCTAATCCATCCCTCATTACCTTCAAAAAGATGGTGGTGATCTGCCTTCTAGAAGCATCCATTCAGTGTTGGCGCACCCTCAGTGCCATTCAGGAGGGAGCTCAGGATTTCACACTTATCAATGTGCTTTACTGTGGATATCACTCCCCTAGTGTCTCATGGACAGCGTTGTCCTTCAGAGGATCTGACAGATAATCAGGAAGAAGAGGGTGGGGCACTGAGATTGGAGCAATCATTGTTATTGTTCAGTCATGGAGGCCTTTGCTGAGGTTCTGGTTACTGCGTTGGATCCCTAATGATCTCAGCCCTGTACTCAGGGGAGGAGCAGAGATGGCTGATAAGGTTAGTGTTTATATTGATGCTACAGCAATGTCAGAATGGTTCGTTTAATATATTCACTTTTCGGTATTAAAGGAGAATGGAGGTGGGGGAGGATTACATTTGAGGATCTGACTTCCCCTTCCCAGCCTCTCTACTCCCCAAACAAGCTGGTAAACATTCCTGCTGTTTCTCTGATTCCTTGTAGCTCAGAAACAAAAATATACACAGCCACTTGATGTGAAAAATAAAACACCCTCCAGCTGAGCTTAGCAGTCTCTCCTGGAATCCCCATCCTTTTGAATTCACTTTTAGTTCTTTGGTTGCATGTGACAGTACCTGTGATGATCCCAATGACATTGTCAAAACAGAGTTGCTAACTTTTCTGTACAATTCATCCCAGTGATTCACAGTCCATCTTCAGACGTTTAAACAGCACATTTAAATCTTATTTTCAGAATTTTTGATCAAAAGTGATATTTAAAGTGCGAAATAAAATATTGCATACATCAAACAGGTCAAATGGACAGAGAGAGAAACAGTCTTAGTGTTTCATTTCTCAACAAAATTGGATGATGGTTGAGACTTAATAGTTTTTTGAGAAAGGAAAATGATGAAGGGAGGGAATAAACAAAAGGAAGGCCTGTGGTAAGGTCAAGGGAAGGCGTGGTGATGTACCACAAGGATAGATGATGTAAGACAAAGAAGGCAGTGACGGGTAATTAGAATCTATCATTTCAGGGGTTTGTAGACATTCTGCTCTCTCTGTAGAATGATCTGTTTTCCGTGAAGCTAGGAGTGATAGTGTCATTCTTGTATGACTTACTGAGCTGATCTGGTGATGATGGGATGAATTGGATGATAGAAGCACCTGCTTTCATTGCAGTAAACCTCATACATCATAGAGGCACACTGCACAGCACAGGAAGAGGCCATTCAGTCCATCATGTTTGTGCAGGCCCTTCTTTTTAAAAAGAACTATCAAACACATTCCAAACCCAGTTGTTAGGCATCCCATCTGGAATCCAACCCCAATTCCCTGAAAACAAAATGAATCTAAAACATTAAAAAAGGAAGAACTGCAGCTGATGTAAATCAGCAACAAAAACAAAAATTGCTGGAAAAGCTCAGCAGATCTGGCAGCATCTGTGGAGAGAAATCAAAGTTAATACTTTGGATTGATTGACCCTTCCTCAGAACTCTAAGTAAAAACATGCTTATCTCTGTAAAATGAAGAAAATATGATAACTTCAATGATACCATTTATCCCACCAAATATTTCTGACTATTCAGTTTAGTGACAGCTTTTATTATGCAGTTGACTTCAGCTTCTAAAAGACTTTTTTTATTGGTAAAGGAAGGCTCACATTTATGCAACCTCTTTCTCAACCTCAGTTCTACCCAAAGCATCTTAGGGGTGACAAAGGACATCTGGGGTTGAGTTACTATTGTAATGTTGGAATTGTAGCAACCAATTTGAAAATATCAAGATACCCCAAACACCAATGTGATGGATAAGCAGAATGCCTGTTTTAGGCATTGTTTAAGAGGTGCATGTTAGCCAATATGCTGCAATAATACTTCCGCTACTCCCCAAAATAGTACCATGGGACCTTTACAGCTCCTGAAAAGACAGATAATGTTTGACATTACATTCGAAAGATGACAAGTCTGACAATGCGGCACTCTCTCAGTACTGCATTGTAGTGATAGCAGACATTTAAGTCTCTTCACTGGAACTTGAATTAGCAACTTTCTCACTCAGTGGAAACATTGATTTGAGACTGATGTTATTGCATACCTCTCAAAACCCAGGCAACCATATCTGTTTCTTTCACCATCCTAACCCACAACCATGCACATTGTCAAAGCAGCCAACTTCAGCGTCCAACCATCCCTTGTGCCAAGTACGGTATTTGTCGCCTTTATGCCATCTGTTTCAGTCTTTGTGCCAACTGCAGCCAATGTGTCAGCAGCTCTTGATAATGGTGAATCTCCTGTCAACCATGTAGCTAGCAGCTTGTAATTATGCACGTACACAGTGGTAATCATAGAAGAGAGTAATTTTGAACTAATTTCTTTGTTGCATCTAGTAATAAAAAATGATTGAGGATTTATGGAAAATGAGTTTTTGTGGATGTGTTCTTTGTGCATTGCTGTCATTGTAGCTTAAACACATAAACAAAAAGAGAAATTGCTGCAAAAAAACCCAGCTTTTGTTTTTATTTTATATACATATTGCATGATGCTGTTAAGCTGGAAAGGAGATTTACCAGGATATTGCTAGGAATGGAAGGTTTATGTTATAAGGAAAGGCTGAATAGGCTGGAACTTTTTTCACTGGAACATAGGAAGCTGAGGGGTGACCTTATAGAGGCTTATAAAATCATAAGGGATTTAGATAAGGTGAATCGCAGGTGTCTTTTCCGTTGGGAGACGGATTTCGAGACTAGTGAGCACATTTTTAAGATGAGTAGAGAAAGATTAAAAAAAAGATATGGGGGCAAAATTTTTAGAAAGAGTGTTTTGTGGTGGAATGAACTTCCAAAGAAATTGGTGGATGTGGGTACAGTTACAATGTTTAAAACGTATTTAGATAAGTTTGTGAATAAGAAATGTTCGAAGGTAGATGGGCCAAATGCAGGCAGATGGGACTAGTTTGGGATTATGGTTAGCATAATTGGGCTGAAGCATCTTTTTTCCATGCTGGATGGCCCTATGACTCTAATCCAAACTGCAAATTAATAATTTCCCAATGTTGGTCATGTTGTTGACATTCACTATCTCGGAAAAGGCAATTGTTCTGTTTGTGCATGCAGCGTGGAGCACTTGCGTTTACTGGGAACTACACATGGACCCTGTTCTTTGCAGATAACTGAATTATGGATACACACTGCACCTGTTTCAACTCATCAAAATAGATCTCAGTCATTCACGGACTAATTTCTCAATCAGAGTCAATGTGGTCGGTTTAATTTTAAACTCAGCTCGGATATTGTCCGTCAATCATCATTCGTTGGTGCATTCTCCTTTGCTACCCTATTGATTGGAGTCCATTTGCCAACCATTCAGTATTCTTTATTTCAGGCAGTCTAAATGCTGATTTTCCTTTTGAACTGGTATTCTTGCAAAAATGTCCTGAACAGTACAAGACAAAATGTGTCAAGGAAAATGTCTTTTTTTCCGCAATATTCAAGATAAGTGTTTTCTTGAGGAGGATAGAGTACATTCATGGTGTTTGGAGAGAGGTGTATATATGGTATGGGTGAGGAATGTGTATGATATGGGGTGTGAGGTAGGGCACAGTTGCGGGGAGAAGTCTTGGATGAGAGACGTGAAAATGAACATCAAATTTTTGCTGGGACGTTGTGGAAGAGTATGCTATTCTACCACTTGAATCCGTTCCACTGTTGGATTAGTTCATGGTGAATTCTTTCTCTCGATTTCATTTACTTACCTTTGGAATATAAATCTTGATACCTATACCTAATAGAAATCAACTGACTCCCAGTGCCCACAGCCTTTTATGGGAGAATATTACATTTTCATTGGCCTTTGCATGAAAATGTACTTGCATTCCTGACAGAACCTGCTTCTGCTTTTATGTTTAAGCCTCTTTGCTCTGGATTTGCCAACAAATAAACAATTTCCCTTTGGTTGGCCTAACCAGTCCTTGTATAATTGTAAACATCTGAATCATAGCACTCTTTGATCTTCAGTACATTGGAAATATATGAATTTAGTGCTAGGTATCCTCGTAACAACGCTTAAATCTCTGGTATAATGCTGATGGTGCTCAGAACTAAATGTAGCACTCAAAATAGAGTTGGATCATTGTCATGGGGCTTGTCAAATTGATCCTGTAGAAACCTACATGTGACGTTGTTTAAAGTGGGGTTGGTTCCAGATAGCTGTCCTGGTCTGCAAATTTAATAGGTGTTCTTTGAGAAGGTAGGAGTTGGGATGTCATGTTGAAGTTTTACAGGATGTTCATGAGGCCTTATTTGGAGTAAAATCATAGAATCTCTACAGAATGGAAGCAAGCCATTTGGCCCATCAGGTCCACACTGACCTTCCAAACAGCATCTCATCCAGATCTACTTCCCTCCTCTATCCCTGCATTTCCCACGGCTAATTCACCTAGCCTGCACATCTTTGGACTGTGAGAGGAAAACAAACCACCTCGTGGAAACCCACATAGACATGGGGAGAACGTACAAACGCCCCACAGTCTCCCAAGCCTGGAATGGAACCCGGCTCCCTGGCGCCACAAGGCAGCAGGATGGCACGGTGGCTTGGTGGTTAACACTGCTGCCTTCCACTACCAGGGACCTGGGTTCAATTCCAACCTTGGGCGACAGTCTGTGTTTACACATTCTCCCCATGTCTGTGCGGGTTTCCTCCGGGTGCTCCAGTTTCCTCCCACAGTCCGAAGATGTGCAGGGTAGGTGGATTGGCTATACTAAATTGCCCATAGTGCCCAGGGATGTTTGGATTAGACATGGGAAGTACAGGGGTAGGGGAATTGGTCTGGGTGGGTTGGAAGGTCAGTGTGGACTTGTTGGGCTGAATGGCCTGTTTCCGCACTCTAGGGATTCTAACTGCTGAACCACTGTGCCACCTCAATGTACAGTTCTGGTTGCCTTGCTGTACAAAGGACTGGAAGGTTTGAGTTATGAGGAGAGGCTGGGGCTTTTTTCACTGGAGCGTAAGAGATGGAGGGATGACCTTATAGAAGTTTATAAAATCATGAGAAGCATAGGTATGGTGAATAGCCAAGGTCTTTCCCCTAGGGTGGGGAAGTTCAAAATTGGAGGGCATAATTTTAAGGTGGGTGGAGAAAGATTTAAAAGGAACGTGAGGGCCAACTTTTTCACACAGAGAATGGTCCATATGTGGAATGAACTGCCATAGGATGTGATGGATGCAAATACAGTTGCAACATTTGAAAGACATTTGGACAAGTACATGAAAAGGAAAGATTTAGAGGAATATAGGCCAAATTCAAGCAAATGGGACCTGCTTAGCTTGGGAAACTTGGGTGGCATGGACAAGTTGGACTGAAGGGCCTGTTTCTATGCTGTGTGACTCTATGACTATGACTTCCTCTGGACTAGATTTTGTCTGAAATTATTTTCTTCACAATACCTGGTATGATAATGGAACACAGCTGAATGGAGGAGCTATGTCATCAAATCATAACTGATAAGTATCTTCCTGTACAGTATCATGGTACCTTGAATTTCTTGCACCGTAGGATATAGACATGAGTGAATTATTTTGACAAATGCAGAGTATTAGTTCACTTTCCAAAAGATTCATACCAGGAATATAACTTATGATAAGAATTTTGCAGGTACTGTTCCTTGCATTGAGGATTTGCTATTAAGAATGCCTATAGTTGCTGCAAACTATTCTAGACACAAGGAAAATGTGAAATTAATTTTATCTTTGAATGCCAGTTCTGACCTCTCCCCAGCGAGCCAGATGATCTCCTGGGCACTCATATGGATGTGAACTATCATTCTCATACTTCAGTATTGGTGAAGGATTTTTTGCCTGTGCAGAGTTTGTCTATTTCTGCACCTCCATATGATTTGCATGATGTCATCATACTCAATCCGCTTGAAGATGATTGAAAGATTGTTGTGTCTACCTTGTCTACTTGAAAGTATTGGTTCTTCCTTCAGGTCTTCAGTAACCTAATGATTCTTCATAAGACCATAAGAAATAGGACCTGGAGGAGGCCATTCAACCCCTCAAGTCTGCTACGGCATTCAATTGGATTATGGTTTATCCGACATTCCTCTTGTTCACTTTGTTGCCCTTTCCCATAACCCAACTGACCAAGAATCTAAGTATCTCAGCCTTAAATATATGCAAGGACTCTACCCCCACATCTCCCTGTGGCAAAGAGTTCCAAATAGCCACAACCCCCTGAGAGAAGCAATCCCTTCTCATCTCAAACTTAAATTGCTGCACCTTGTACACTGAGACTATGCCCTCCGGTCTCAGACTCTTCTATGAAGGGAGACATCTCTCAGCGTTCATCCTGTTAAGCCCTTTAAGAATCCACTATGTTTCAGTGGATCACCTCTCATTCTTCTAAACTCCACTGAGTAGAGTACCTACCTTTTTAACCTTTGCTCATAAGACAATCCTTCCATACTATGTAATATCCTAGGCAACCTTCTTTGAATAGTCTGGGATGAAATGATATCTTTCATTACATAAGCATGAGGTTATTTCACCGGCTCTCTATCCCATAATGAGCATCAGTGAAGATGTACGTGGAGAATTCTTCTCATATTGGACTGGAATGAAATCATAGAGAGCTTAATACATTGTGCTAATGATTGGAGAGTCTGGTATCACAAGAACTTTCTTCTTCAAATGGTGCAACTGTGTCTGATAGTGGTATGTTGTCATGTTCACCCTCTAGCTGTGTCTCCTGGCTTGGAATTTTTAAAGAAATAGTATCCCCTCCAAGCATGGTGGAATAAAATAGATCCCGAAGTTCTTCAAACTTTGAGAAGATTTGTACCTTCATCAGCAAGGACAACATCATCAAACTAGTGGACCTATGCCTTACCACCCACTTCACTTTCAATAACAAAACCTACAGACAAACCAACGGAACACCCATGGGATCTCCGATATCAGGGTTCTTAGCAGAGGCAATAATGCAGAGACTTGAACAAACAGCTCTGCCAATCATTCAACCCAAACTTTGGGTCCGCTATGTGGATGACACCTTTGTCATCACTAAACAAAACAAATTAGAGGAAACCTTCAAGACCATCAATAACACCTTTACTGGCATAACATTCACAAAAGAGGAGGAATACAACAACAAACTGCCATTCCTAGATGTCACAGTAGAGCGAACAGTCAATGGGGAACTTCAAACCAGCGTCTACAGGAAAACAACACATACGGACCAAATACTGAACTACAGGAGCAACCATCCCAACACCCACAAACAAAGCTGCATTAGAACATTATTCCAACGAGCCACCACACACTGCAGCACAGAGGAACTATGCAGAGCAGAGGAAAATCACCTATACAGCGTATTCAAAAAGAATGGGTACCCTATGAACACCGTCCGCCGATTTCTCAGCAACAAACCCAAACAAACAGACAAAACGGGCTCAGAAACCATAACCACTCTCCCCTACATCAAAGACATTTCTGAAATGACTGCCAGACTACTCAGACCTCTTGGCATCAGGGTGGCCGCAAACCCACCAACACACTAAAACAGCAGCTAATGAACTTAAAAAACCCTATATAGACAACAAGCAAAACAAACGACATCTACAAAATACCTTGCAAGAACTGTGACGAACACTACATTGGACAAACAGGCAGAAAGCTAGCCACCAGGATACATGACCATCAACTAGCCACAAAACGACATGACCCACTATCACTAGTATCCTTACATACAGGTGAGGAAGGACACCACTTTGATTGGGACAACACATCCATCCTAGGACAAGCCAAACAGAGACACGCACGAAAATTGCTAGAAGCATGGCATTCCAACCAGAACTCCATCAACAAACACATTGATTTGGAGCCAATCTACCGTCCCCTGAGAAAAAGAACAGGAAATGACATCACCATCGCAGGAAATGACATCACCAACCCAAGGAAACCTACACAGATAAATAGAAAGCGGGACATAACACCAGCGCTTCGTTGGAGGCTCACTGATCATGTTACCTAGAATGGTGACAAAACATCTGAAAACGAACCTTCCAGCTCAGCGAGCAAACTCACATCCAGTTCTTCAAACTCTTAGAAAAGGTGAGGCATACCTTGACTGAAGATCATCCAATCAGTTTATTTGGTAAAGTCAGGCTAAATATTGGCAAGGTGCTGTTTATATATCCATATGTCCATAGATCTTGTATTTCAATATGAAGGCTCATGTTCCTGGAGGGACTGAGAAAGTTTTTTTAAAAATAGAAAATGGTTGTCAAAATTGGCTTGGGGTGTCTTGTGCCAGCTGTAGAAGGCTTGGTTACACACAAACCTTGCAACTCTGAAATGATCTATTCTGATTCTGCAAGATATAAACAGTCCCATAAATAACGTTATCACGTTAGGAAGGTATTGCTACAAACTGACTGGTAACTGGAACGGCTCTTCCTCCAAAACCCTGGAGCTTGATGTTTGATGATGGAATCTCAAGCCATTCTAATCTGTTAGCCAGAACTGTAATAGTTGCTCCTGAGTCAAGACAAAATTTAAGATTGAAATTCTTAACTTTTAAGGTGATTGACTCAAAGTCCTGGTCCAGATCATCAACTATAGGATTACAAAGTGTGAAGCTGGATGAGCACAGCAGGCCAAGCAGCATCTCAGGAGCACAAAAGCTGATGTTTCAGGTCTCGACCCTTCATCAGAGAGGGGGATGGGGAGAGGTTTCTGGAATAAATAGGGAGAGAGGGGGAGGCGGACCGAAGATGGAGAGAAAAGAAGATAGGTGGAACTGGACTCAACGCTGGAAAAAGACTGCTTGCAAAATCAGGGCTCTGTTTTAACCTCAGTTAACTTTACAATCCCATATTCTCTCCATTGCTACTTCTAACTCTAGAATGTTATCTGTTTCTGCAGTATCTTGGCTTCTCTCAAAATGAAATATATCCTGGACAATGGAGGTTTTAAGAATGTGCAATGGGGAATTGAAGTTTATATAGCTAATGGCCAAATGATGTCATAAGTCTGATGGAAAGCCGTCAACTTTGGTTTCCCCTCGTGGACGTATAATGTTGGCTGACAAGGGACTGGACCACACAAATTGGCATTGTAGATGATCCTACTGATGAGCTGAGTGCTTTACAACTGTCACCATATACACAAAGCATTCTCATTCTGCTAATTCATTGCTATTCCATTGCAGCTGTGTGCACTGCCTGATCTTGCATGCAAAGCCCTTGAAACCAAAAGATTAATGTCCCTTTAATGAGAAACTTTCTGCTGAATCCTGGGCGTCAAGTGAAAGAAAATTCATCAGAACAATGGAGCATTTTGAAAGTAGGTTTTGAACATGCTTCAGCTGTTTGTGTGTTGGTTTGTTTACTTTGCATTTGTAATAAATTCTTTAATTCCACAAGGGAGCTATTCAATCAACAGTTCTCTTGTTTAAAATTTACATAATGTTCAACTTCGAATCTGAAGCATCTTTTTCAAAAGATAAATGAAGAATTTTGACTGCAGGTGGGAAATTGGGGCCTGCATGTTCACATTTTCAGATGAAGAAGAAAACTCATACAAAAGTTAAAAGGATGCATAGATACTGAATGTAATATTCATCAAAATAATAAAACCTAACATCTTTATAGTATGTTTGAGCATCTCAGCATGTTCCAAATCATCTCAAACTTTTAAATACTTTGCTTTAACCTCATAGTTTCAAAGTGGCACATATGGTAACCATTGTGTGTGCAGTAAGTTCCTCAAAACGGCAATGATGTAATATAAAAATGTCTTTGTTCTGTTAGTTATACAGTCCAAGAGGAATTGAAAAAAATATGCTACTATTCATTCATGTGATGACAGCATCATTGGGTGGGTGATCGAATGCTCAGTGGTTAGCACTGCAGCCTCACAGCACCAGGGACACCGGTTCGATTCCAGCCTTGGGTGACCGTCTGTGTGGAGTTTGCACATTCTCCCCGTGTCTGTGTGGGTTTCCATCAGTTGCTCCGGTTTCCTTCCACAGTCCAAAGATGAGTATGTTAGGTGGATTGGCCATGGTAAATTGCCCATAGTATCCAGGGATGTGTAGGTTAGGTGTATTAGCCACGGGAATTGCAGGGTTACAGGGATGGGTCTGGGTGGGATGCTGTTGGACGGTCAGTGTGGACTTGTTGGGCCAAATGGCCTGGTTCCACACTGTGAGGATTCTATGAACTGCCCAGAAGGTAGTTAAGTATAAGCCACATTTCGGTGGGTCTGAAATCAAATATAGTTGATGAAGGGTCTAGGCCCGAAACGTCAGCTTTTGTGCTCCTGAGATGCTGCTGGGCCTGCTGTGTTCATCCAGCCTCACATTTCGTTATCTCAAATATAGTTCAGACCAGATAAAGATGCTGATTTCCATCCCTAAAGGACGTGAGCAAACCAGATGGAGTTTTTCTGCAATGGACAGCATCTTCATATCAAAGATGGTGGAGATAAAGTTGAAGGATCAAAGGGCTCTGAATGAATTAATATCTGGAAGAGAGTAAGTAACACCATTTTCTTCTAGACAAACTGATGTTAGTGACCTCATGGAAATGAGATCTTATTTGGGCCTCAGAGGAGTCAGATTACTATTATGTGATGTACACTTAATTTAAAAGTATGCAGTCAACTCGTTTCTCAGACCCATAGCCTCACTGCCAGGTACACTGACATGCAGACTAGTAAAAGAACTACAAAGGAACCTGAAACACCTGATGGATGGTTCAAAACACTCCATCCACTGCACCCAAGAATCCCTCAACATCATCAAGGATACCTTAAAAGATGAGGATGAGATCATGGTCTTCTTCGATGTGACTGCACTGTCCATAAACATCCCCTTAGCTAAGGATACACTAGTCTCTCTACTAGACAGACCAGGGATACAGACACCCAACAACACTAACACCATCAGCAAAGAGAGCACCCTTAAACTATTGGATTTGTGCCTCACAACCCCCTTCACCTTCAATGGCAAGATATACAGACAAATCAATGGAACGTCCATGGGATCACCGATTTCAGGGTTAATAGTGGAAGCCATAATGCTAAGACGGGAAAGGACAGCACTTTCCACCATCCAACCAAAACCATAGATCCGCTATGTGGATGACACCTTTGTAATTATCTAATGTGCTATACTGGAAGAAACCCATCTGCTCATAAACAACATCCTCACCGGCATAAAATTCACCAGGGAAGAGGAGAACAACAACAAACCTCCCTTCCTGGATGCAATAGTCTAACGTATGGCCAATGGTGAGCTCCAGACCAGCACACACAGGAAGGCCACTTGTATGGATCAAGTACTCAACTACAATAGCATTCATCCCATTACCCACAAATAGAGCTGCATCAAAACACTGTTCAACACACTGCAGCACCTGGAGATATACAAAGCTGAGGAAGAACACCTATACAGTGTCTTTAGAAACAATGGCTACCGAAAAGGTGCAGTCCACCGATACCTACATTACAGGCTACAGCAGGAAGGCACAACACGTCCAGAGGCAATAGTCACCCTTCACACATTAAGGACATATCTGAAATGGCCACCAGATAACTCCACCCCCTAGGAATTGTGGTAGCCCAAAAACTGAGCTACACTACGACAGCTACTGGCAAGAATAAAGGATCCGACAACGACCACTAACGGAGCCAACGTTATTTACATGATGCCGTACAAAGGCTGCCAAAAACATTACAAAGGGCAAACCCAGAAGGAAACTAACCATCAGAATTCATGTACATCAACAAACTACCAAGAGATGTGATCAAATATCACTCATTTCAATAGACATGAACAAAGAGGGACACCAATTCGACTGGGACAACGTACCCATCCTAGGACGAGTCAAGCAAAGAAGTGCACGAGAATTCCTGGAGGCCTGGCGCTCAAACTGGAACCACATTAACAAATGTGTCGAGCTGGGCACCAGATACCAACCACTAAGAAACAAATCTGGAAGTGATGCTACCCACCCCATTAAACTAAGACAAATAAATAATAAGCGGGACAGAGCACCGACGCTTCATCGGAGGCACACTGATGATGTTACCTAGCAGGGTGACGAAACATTTGTGAACAAACTTACCAGCTCGGCAAGCAAGTCAACAACCGTACACCCTTGTGTTTACACATCTGTAACACATTGATGGAGTGAAAGCCCTTGTGGTTTATGAATGCTCCTGAGTGATCCTGTTTGTTGCGTGTCTGCCACCAATGATATACCCTGTACTTCTGGAAAGCCAAGCAGAGCAAAAGACCTGAGCACTGACTCAGTCTAACCAATGTTCTCCCAGGTGAGGCTAACGTAAACAAGTCCTCAGGCACTGGTATGGTACATGTTTGGGTTGTTGACTGGGAAGCCCTTCACATATCTGCAGATGTACCCCAGTATGATCCAAAGGCAAAATATTTGATGGGTGGCAGTGATTCTTAGAATCACTGATAATGGTACCCCCCCTCCCAACAGAAAACATATCTTGTAGGAGTCTCCAGATGTGTGGCTTCATCTGCTGTAGTGCCTGAATCTCCCGGGGAGCTGTTGTTGAAACATGGCCAGAAAGTGCAGACGCTGCCATGTGATAAGTAGTGCCACCTATGAGCTGAGCTTCTCTGCCGTTCCTCTCTCTGCTGGTCACATTGTTCCTTATCAGAGGTCTAATCACAGGTAGTAAAAACACCTCCCATCCTGAAATGATAGGATAAACAACCAAATTCCAGAAAATCCACAGTAACAGCAATCTTTCCTCTCTGTGGCTGTGAATACCGAGTATTATTTCCATCTTTGGGACTTTTTAGGGTCTCAACTGAATAACTTTCAAAGTGAGTTGCAGAAAGTGGAGGAAAGCAGTGAATCTGATGTTAAACATTACTTAAAATGGATCAAAAATAAATTTTAATTGATCATCCTTCTCTCTTGGCAGTCTTGCCTGCACGCAGACTGGCAAAATTAAAATATGAAATTCAATGGGTTAAAGCCAGCTTCCTGACTTGCTGCCATTTCGCTTCTTTTAACTCTGCCCCTTCACTCAAAGCCAGATTCAACTCCAGATTAAAATTTCACCTTTACTTTAATGTTTGCGTAGGGCAAAGAGATGGAAAAACAGAGATGCCATCTTAGAGAACAAAATGAAAACTAATAATTCCTCACATAATGCCATGTCTTTCCAATGCTACTTCTTCTTATATCCCTAGGGTCAGCTGTGTTTCTGTCACAGCACTCTCACTTCTGTCACACAAGACTCTAGTTCAAGTTCTACTCAAAAGACTTGAGCACAGAATCTAGGCTGACCCTGCAGTGTGTCACTGAGTGCTGTACAGTTGGAGGAGCCATCTTTCAGATGAGATATTAAACCAGTACCCTATCTGCCTTTCAGATGGATGTAAAATATCCTTTAAACAGCAGAGGAGTTCTTATCCTTCAACAAACACGTAGAACAAGTGAAATGATCATATTGCTGTGCATGGGAGCCTGTTGTACACAACTTGGCTGCTGCATTTCCCACATTTCAACTGTGACGACAATCTCCAAGTGCGCTTCATTGGCAGTAAAATGACTGGGGATCTATCTCAGGTGGTGAGAAGTGTAATTTGCAATCATCTTAAACGCACTGCTTGGAATGAGACTCATTGAATCGCAATGTTTGACAACTGCATCCTTGAAAATACATTTTGCACAGTTTTCGAGGGAAGCACATGAAAGTGGAAGACGAGATCAAACTCTTGTAGAAAACATGGATTCAGCATAGCTAAGCACTTAAGAAAGACTGCATAGGGTGAACTTTTAGCTTTATTTCTTTATTTTTCAACAAAATACTAAGAAGGACTGCAATGATCAACTTTTAGCTTTATTTCTTTAGTTTTTACACTATACAAAGACTGACAGTAGTGTTTAACTTTTAACTTTGCTTCTTATTTCTTTTGACCTGTCCGTAAGTTTTTGTACCTAGGTACATGGACCGAAGGTGGTGCCATGTATGGCAACTTCATAAAATCTTCACTGTATTCTCGTACCTGAGTACAGGCGACAATAAATTCTAAATTTAAATCTAAAAAATGTCTAACTGGATGGATCTTTCAGTCATCTGACACAAATTCAATATCCCAAAAATGACAGCTGCCTGCTATTACCGAATGATAGGGCCCTGGGACACCCTCTATGGAACTACTGGAACAGCATCAGGAAGTTTTGTGAGGCCAGTTTAATGTAACTTTGGCAAATATGTCCTGCCAGAGAATTTATCAAAACATGCACAAAGGAGTCTATGAGTGTGAGACTGGAAAAGCGCAGCGGGACAGACAGCATCCGAGGAGCAGGCAAGTCAACATTTCGGGCCGAAACGCTTAGCCTGGACTGAGGAGTTTGATGCACCTTGCACTGCAGGTTCCTCGGGAAGTTAAAGATTGATTTAGGAGCTCCCCCTGATGCTTTTCAAAAGAACTGCAGACGCTAAATAAACTATGCGGTTCCAGCAGATGCTGTCACGCCTGTCACTTACTCATACATCTGTCATCTTCTGCCTCAAAGGTAGGAACACATCTCGAAGGCAAAGGATCACTGGTCTAGAAACATTAACTCTGCTTGTTCTCTCCATAGATGCTGCCAGACTGGAGGTTCTCTAGCATTTCCTGTTTTTGTTTGTTTCATATCTCCGGCATCCAGTTCTTTGCTTGATCTCAACAAACTGCTGCTGTCTGTGCAGACTTGAATTTTGCCAAAAAGAGAGACATATTGCTGAAGCCTTTTGTCTTGCACTCATCAGGACAAGTGCAAGAATGCCAATTTTCAAATGATCCCAACAATTTATACCCTATAAGAAAAGGATGCTGATTGGGTGGCAAGTCACACCAGCATTGAAATTGCCGTGTGATAATGCCAAATTATGTGGTAGGTAGAATGCCTTTTTTAAAAAAAAGGATTTAATTCAACTAATGCAGTATTTGAATCTTTTTCCAGAAGCAAAGGGGTAAACAACTTTATAAAAAGCATGGAAAGATGTATAACGCTTTGAAACTATGTATTATGAGCCAGGAGCCTTGAGACAAACTGCGAAACAAACAAATATCCAGACATTGAAATAATTCTGAATGATAATGTAAAGTTGCTCCTCAAAAAGGAGAGAATTTCTCTCAGTGTAACTTTTAATTAAGCATCAAGGTCAGACCTGGCATCTGCTGAACAGAATGGGAGGAGAAGTCTGAGATAAAAATATCCTCTAGCTGAGAGAACACAAAAGCTCTGAGTTGTACTTTGATTGTGAGTGTAATCTTAGTCCATTATTTATTTAGATTTTCAAACTTCTAAGTGGTTTTATTACTGCATGCACTTCCAAATGCATTTAATCCAGCACTCGCTTCTAAACAGATTTGTTGCTGCACTCATTTCTAAGCATATTTATTTAGCCTCCATTTCTTGATGGGTGAATATGTAGCCTCTGCATCCAATTCAAAATGGATTTGATATTTGACATGTTTTGTAGCTTACATTTATTCTAAATGGATTCATCAATCTACATTTGTTTTTAGATGCATTGGCTATTTTAATTATAAAGCATTTGATCATATCGCAATCATTTCAGTAATATAACCCAGGAATAATTCTTAAAATAAAATATTATTAAGTAGTCATCATAAAACTTGTGTCATCATGCTTTTCACCTCATCCTAAATCTTTTCTGCAATTCTACAGTGGGGCTTTTATGTAATGAGAGTGATTAACTTGGGGGAATTCATTTTACTATACTTTTAACTGGCTTGTGAAATCATTGTATTTCTGAGATATGGCCTTTGAAGAGGAGCTTTAGGGTGGCACGGTGGCTCAGTGGTTAGCACTGCAGCCTCACAGCGCCAGGGACACGGATTCGATTCCAGCCTCGGGTAACTGTCTCCCCATGTCTGCGTGGGTTTCCTCCGGGTGCTCCGGTTTCCAACCCACAGTCCAAAGAAATGCAGGCTAGGTGGATTGGCCACGCTAAATTGCCCGTAGTGTTCAGAGGTGTGTGGGCTATAGCAGGATGGGTCTGGGTGGGGTGCTCCAAGGGGCGGTGTGGACTTGCTGGGCCAAAGGGCCTGTTTCCACAGTGTAGGGAATCTAATCTAAAAAAAATGTATGGGAGCTCAGACGTTCTCTCCAGTCAATACTTATCTCTCAATAAGCATCATTAAAACATATCATTATTATCACACTGCTATCCATGGGATTTCCCTATGTGTGAATTGGCTGCTGCATGATTCCTAATGATTCCATTTTCCTTAATTACATCAATGACTAAGCTTCAGAATGGACCTCACATCCTTTCTTTCCTTCTTTAAACAATATTCTTTGTGTCCTCTTAATGACTTGTGGAGCTGCATTTTAGTTATTTGTGATTCATGTACCAGGACACCTAGATTCCTCTATATCTCAGAGTTCTATAAGTTTTCTCCGTTGAAATAATGTACTTATTTCTATTCCTCCTTCTAAAGTGGACACGTTCGCATTTTCCTATGTTAAACTTCACTAGTCAATTTCTTCACTCACTCCTTTAATCATTTAACTCATTAATTCCTTTGCACACACTCATGTTCCCTTCTTAAATTTCCCTCCTAATTTGTGCCATCACCAAATTTGGCAACTGTACATTTCTTCCCAAACAGATAATTTCAAACAGTGCCCCAACAGTGATCCCTGTGGCACTCCATTTGTTATAGTACAGCTTGCCAATCAAAAAATGACACACTTATGCCTACTCAGTGTTTCTTGTTAGCTAACCAATCCTCTGTTCATTCCAATACGTTACTCGCTCTGCTATGAGCTCTTGTTTGGCATAGTAATCTTTGATGTGACACCTTGTCAAATGTCTTTTGGAAATCCGAGTGCACAACATCGACACATTCCTCATTGATCCTGACTGAAGTCCCAGGTGCACGGGTCAGGGATGTCTCCAATCGGCTGCAGAACATTCTGAAGGGGGAGGGCGAACAGCATATAGGCACCAACAATATAGGCAGAAAACGGATGAGGTCCTACAAGCAGAATTTAGGGAGTTAGGAGCCAAGTTAAAAAGTAGGACCTCAAAGGTAGTAATCTCAGGATTGCTACCAGTGCCACGTGCTAGTCAGTGCGGAAATGAAAGAATAGATAGGATGAATGCATGGATTGAGAGATGGTGTAGAAGGGAGGGGTTCAGATTTTTGGGACATTGGAACCGGTTCTGGGGAAGGTGGGACCATTACAAATTGGACAGTCTACACCTGAACCGGACTGGAACCAGTGTCCTTGGGGGTGCTTTTGCTAATGCTGTGGGGGAGGGTTTAAACTAGTGTGGCAGAGGGATGGGAACCAAATATTGGACAGAAAGGAGGTAGAAACGAAAGCCTGTAGGGAACTAGATAATGGAGTCAGTGTGACTAAAGGGAATAGTAGTCGGGGAGCAGATGATGAACACAAAGGGACAGGTGGTCTGAGGTGCATTTGTTTTAATGCGAGAAGTGTAGTAGATAAGGCAGATGAGCTTAGGGCTTGGATCAGTACCTGGAGGTATGATGTTATTACTATTACTGAGACTTGATTGAGGGAAGGGCATGACTGGCAACTAGATGTCCCAGGATATTGATGCTTCAGGCGGGATAGAGAGGGAGGTAAAAGGGGTGGAGGAGTTGCAGTAATGGTCAAAGACGACATCACAGCTGCACTGAAGGAGGGCCCCATGGAGGACTCAAGCAGTGAGGCAATATGGGCAGAACTCAGAAATAGGAAGGATGCAGGAATAATGTTGGGGCTGTACTACAGGCTCCCAACAGCGAGTGTGAGATAGAGGTACAAATATGTAAACAGATAATGGAAAGGTGTAGGAGAAACAGGGTGGTGGTGATGGGAGATTTTAATTTTCCCAACATTGACTGGGATTCACTCAGTGTTTGGGGTCAAGATGGAGCAGAATTCGTAGGGAGTGTCCAAGAGGGTTTTCTAGAGCAGTATGTATGTGTCCAACTCGGGAAGGGGCCATACTGGACCTGGTGTTGGGGAATGAACCCGGCCAGGTGGTTAATATTACAGTAGGGGACTACTTTGGAAATAGTGACCACAATTCTGTAAGTTTTACAATACTCATGGATAGGAGTGGACTTAAAGGAAGAGTACTAAACTGGGGGAAGGCCGACTATACCAAGATTCGGCAGGATCTGAGGAATGTAGATTGGGAGAAACTGTTTGAAGGTAAATCCACATTTGATATGTGGGAGGCTTTTAAGGAGAGGTAGATTAGCGTGCAGGAGAGACATGTTCCTGTGAAAATGAGGAGTAGAAATGGCAAGATTAGGGAGCCATGGATGACAGGTGAAATTGTGAGACTAGCCAAGAGAGAAAAGGAAGCATACATGAGGTCTAGGTGACTGAAGACAGACGAAGCTTTGCAAGAATATCGGGAATGTAGAGCGAATCTGAAAAAAAGGATTAAGAGGGCTAAGAGAGGACATGAGATATTGCTGACAAACATGGTTAAGGAAAATCCCAAAGCCTTTTATTCATACATAAAGAGCAAGAGGGTAACTAGAGAAAGGATTGGCCCACTTAAGGACAAAGAAGGAAAGTTATACGCTGAGTCAGAGAAAATGGGTGACATTCTTAACGAGTACTTAGCATCGGTATTCACCAAGGAGAGGGACATGATGGATGTTGAGGTTAGGGATAGATGTTTACTTAGTCTAGGTCAAGTTGACATAAGGAAGGAGGAAGTGTTAGGTATCCTAAAAGACATTAAGGTGGACAAGTCCCCAGGACCGGATGGGATCTATCCCAGGTTACCGAGGGAAGCGAGAGAGGAAATAGCTGGGGCCCTAACAGATATCTTTGCAGTGTCCTTAGACACGGGTGAGGTCCCGGAGGACTGGACACTTGCTAGTGTTGTCCCCTTGTTTAAAAAGGGCCGCAAGGATAATCCAGGTAATTATCGACCAGTGAGCCTGATGTCAGTGGTAGGGAAGCTACTGGAGAAGATACTGAGGGATAGGATCTATTCCCATTTGGAAGAAAATGGGCTTATCAGTGATAGGCAACATGGTTTTGTGCAGGAAAGGTCATGTCTTACCAACGTAATAGAGTTCTTTGAGGACGTGACAAAGTTGATTGATGAGGGAAAGGCTATAGATGTCATATACATGGACATCAGTAAGGCGTTTGATAAGGTTCCCCATGGCAGGCTGATGGAGAAAGTAAAGTCACATGGGGTCCAGGGTGTGCTAGCTAGATGGATAAAAAAACTGGCTAGGCAACAGGAGACAGAGGGTAGTAGTAGAAGGGAGTTTCTCAAATTGGAGACCTGTAACTAGTGGTGTTACACAGGGATCTGTGCTGGGACCACTGTTGTTTGTGATATATGTAAATGATCTGCAGGAAGGTGTAGGTGGTCTGATCAGCAAGTTTGCTGATGACACTAAGATTGATGGAGTAGCTGATAGTGAAGGGGACTGTCTGAAATTATAGCAGGATATAGATAGACTGGAGAGTTGGGCAGATAAATGGCAGATGGATTTCAATCCGGGCAAATGCGAGGTGATGCATTTTGGAAGATCAAATTCAAGGGTGAACTATACAGTAAATGGGAAAGTCCTGGGGAAAATTGATGAACAGAGAGATCTGGGTGTTCAGGTCCATTGTTCCCTGAAGGTGGCAACGTAGGTCAATAGGGTGGTCAAGAAGGCATATGGCATGCTTTCCTTCATTGGGTGGGGTATTGAGTACAAGAGTTGGCAGGTCATGTTGCAGTTGTATAGGACTTTGGTTTGGCCACATTTGGACTACTGTGTACAGTTCTGGTCGCCACATTACCAAAAAGATGTGGATGCTTTGGAGCAGGTGCAGAGGAGATTCACCAGGATGTTGCCTGTTATGGAAGGTGCTAGCTATGAAGACAGTTTGAATAGATTAGGATTATTTCCATTAGAAAGACAGAAATTGAGGGGGGACCTGATTGAGGTCTACAAAATCATGAGGGGTATAGACAGGGTGGATAGCAAGAAGATTTTTCCCAGGGTGGGGGACTCAATTACTAGGGGTCATGAGTTCAAAGTGAGAGGAGGAAAGTTTAAGGGAGATATGCGTGGAAAGTTCTTTACACAGAGGGTGGTGGGCGCCTGAAACGTGTTGCCAGCGGAGGTGGTAGGCGCAGACACGTTAGTGTCTTTTAAGATATATTTGGATGGGTACATGGATGGGCAGGGAGCAAATGGACACTGACCCTTAGAAAATAGATGACAGGTTAGACAGTGGATCTTGATCGGCGCAGGCTTGGAGGCCGAAGGGCCTGTTCCTGTGCTGTAGGTTTCTTTGTTTTTTTGAAGTAAGCAAAGAAAGCCCAAAGCTCCAACAACATAACCAATGATGAACATTAAACCATAATAAATTACAGTTATGAAGTAATAATGTCAAGTGATGAAATTAAATGAAATACTTACACTATCTCTGGAATAGCCCAAACAAGAACTGCCTTAATGTTATGGTCTTGTACTGCAAAACTTTTACAGCAAATTCTAGAGATGGTCTGTCTGTAACCCACTCCATCCAGTTACCTCTGGTTTGAGTAAATTCAATTGAATTTCAAGCTTATATGTGGCCACAGCGTGTCCACTCTTTGCCAGTGATTGCTGATGCACTGGCTCAGTGTTTAAATTACCCAAAGAATGAGTCATGTGGGAATGCATCTGTCAAATTGATACAGTTGGAACAGCAGGATCAAGCGTCAGGTTCATTTTTCTATTCTCTGACCAGCCCCTGCTATAAGTTATTTTATTGTTTAAATAACAACAGCAGCGAACACATAGGCAGCAGCTTCAGCACAAAAACTGCCATGACTGAAAAGGAGAAGAATAATCAACAAAATATACAAAAGGGAGCATCAGTATTGATGTGGCAGATTGAAAGGTTGTAGCACAGAAAAACACCATCCTGGTCCAGAGCTCTGTGCAAACCCAGCTATGCCTGCCTCTTTGTAGGTTACGTGGAACAGTCCCTCTTCCGCACCTACACAGGCCCCAAACCCCACCTCTTCCTCCGGTACATTGATGACTGTATCGGCGCCGCCTCTTGCTCCCCAGAGGAGCTCGAACAGTTCATCCACTTCACCAACACCTTCCACCCCAACCTTCAGTTCACCTGGGCCATCTCCAGCACATCCCTCACCTTCCTGGACCTCTCAGTCTCCATCTCAGGCAACCAGCTTGTAACTGATGTCCATTTCAAGCCCACCGACTCCCACAGCTACCTGGAATACACCTCCTCCCACCCACCCTCCTGCAAAAATTCCATCCCCTATTCCCAATTCCTCCGCCTCCGCCGCATCTGCTCCCACGATAAGACATTCCACTCCCGCACATCCCAGATGTCCAAGTTCTTCAAGGACCGCAACTTTCCCCCCACAGTGATCGAGAATGCCCTTGACCGCGTCTCCCGTATTTCCCGCAACACATCCCTCACACCCCGCCCCCGCCACAACCGCCCCAAGAGGATCCCCCTCGTTCTCACACACCACCCTACCAACCTCCGGATACAACGCATTATCCTCCGACACTTCCGCCATTTACAATCCGACCCCACCACCCAAGACATTTTTCCATCCCCTCCCCTGTCAGCTTTCCGGAGAGACCACTCTCTCCGTGACTCCCTTGTTCGCTCCACACTGCCCTCCAACCCCACCACACCCGGCACCTTCCCCTGCAACCGCAGGAAATGCTACACTTGTCCCCACACCTCCTCCCTCACCCCCATCCCAGGCCCCAAGATGACATTCCACATTAAGCAGAGGTTCACCTGCACATCTGCCAATGTGGTATACTGCATCCACTGTACCCGGTGCGGCTTCCTTTACATTGGGGAAACCAAGCGGAGGCTTGGGGACCGCTTTGCAGAACACCTCCGCTCAGTCCGCAACAAACAACTGCACCTCCCAGTCGCAAACCATTTCCACTCCCCCTCCCATTCTCTAGAGGACATGTCCATCATGGGCCTCCTGCAGTGCCACAATGATGCCACCCGAAGGTTGCAGGAACAGCAACTCATATTCCGCCTGGGAACCCTGCAGCCATATGGTATCAATGTGGACTTCACCAGTTTCAAAATCTCCCCTTCCCCCACTGCATCCCTAAACCAGCCTAGTTCGTCCCCTCCCCCCACTGCACCACACAACCAGCCCAGCTCTTCCCCCCCACCCACTGCATCCCAAAACCAGTCCAACCTGTCTCTGCCTCCCTAACCGGTTCTTCCTCTCACCCATCCCTTCCTCCCACCCCAAGCCGCACCCCCAGCTACCTACTAACCTCATCCCACCTCCTTGACCTGTCTGTCTTCCCTGGACTGACCTATCCCCTCCCTACCTCCCCACCTACACTCTCTCCACCTCTCTTCTTTACTCTCCATCTTCGGTCCGCCTCCCCCTCTCTCCCTATTTATTCCAGTTCCCTCTCCCCATCCCCCTCTCTGATGAAGGGTCTAGGCCCGAAACGTCAGCTTTTGTGCTCCTGAGATGCTGCTTGGCCTGCTGTGTTCATCCAGCCTCACATTTTATTATCTCTGTGCAATGGGGTTATTCTAAATAGGAGCTGATGTCAGTGAAACACTGGTGACTCCCAGTGGAAGAATTTTGCAAATACAACATTGTGTAACATATACTTTTGGTGTTGTTTGGAGAGGGAACAGGGGAAGGCATGGTAGAGAGGTATCTATCTGCCTGTCTATCTATTGACCTGCCTAGCCACCTAATCATACTTGAGTAATACTCGTCTCAGAAATGTGACTTTTGCACAAGCATACACTTATCCATTCATCATTTTGAAGATTGGGAATATGATGGATGCACAATGCCATTATTCACACTGTTCAAAACAGAGATAGCACATGCAGTGTTGAAGGAGGGAGTGATCTCAATAAGACTCCATAACACAGCATGATGATCAGCTTAAGCTACTATTAGCACAGGTTTAGATACAGCAGCAGAAAATAGAATGGTCATTTGCCACTTTACCTTTATTTGTAACATAAAGGTTTGTGGCGTACGAAATGGGTTGCGTAACTTGCCGAAGTGGATTAGAGATAAAAACTAAGAGCTGCAGACTCTAGAAATCAGAAATAAAATCAGAAATTGCTGGGAAAACTCAGCAGATCTGCCAACATCTGTGGAGAGTCACATACTTGAATGAATAAAATTGTTGAAATAATTCCTTTTGTGTTGGAAGAAGGGCAACAGGTCATCACCAGAGTAGCACATACAATTTGGACTTCCTTTCTCAAACTTGTTTTCTCTCAACTAGTTGAGATGCAACTTAAAAACTATCAGCTGGCCACATTACATAAAACCTCTTTCAGTACCTTCACAGCTCTTCTTGTCTAATAATACTCCTGTGAAGAGCTTTAGAATATTTTTACTCTGTTCATGGTGCCACATAAATGCAGTTTGTGATGGACAATTTGACCTTGTTTGACCACTGTTGCCACAGGTGATGTGTCTCAGCTCACTGGGGTATAAGCTGGAAATAAAGCCCCTCTGTTCCTGGAATTGTCACAAAAGTTAGCGTTTTTAATAGTATGTGCAAAATTTCTCACCAACCAGATGGTCAGGTGTAGGTTGATGGAAAGCAGGCACCAGCAGACACATAACAAGAGTAACTGTTTATCACAGATAACAAAGTGTGGAGCTGGATGAACACAGCAGGCCAAGCAGCATCTTAGAGGCACAAAAGCTGACCTTTCGGGCCTAGACCCTTCTGATGACCCTTCTCATCAGAAGGGTCTAAGCCCAAAACGTCAGCTTTTGTGCTCCTGAGATGCTGCTTGGCCTGCTGTGTTCATCCAGCTCCATACTTTGTTATCTCTGATTTTCCAGCATCTGCAGTTCCTACTACCACTGTTTATCACAAGTCATTAGATTCTAGCTACAGTAAACAATTGAATTAAGTAAACTCTGTAAATCAAAACACTAAATCCTTTATAAACTCACCATTACACACACACACACACACACACACACACACACACACACACACACACACACATACACAGTCTCTTGTTCTCACTCTCTCTCTCACGTACATGCACACATAAACACACACACACTCACCAGACTCACCATGCACAAACACACAATCACATACACATGCACCCTCCACCCACAAACAAACACACACTCGCAAACATATGCACACACACACACTCAAACACACACACACATACACACTCTCTCTCTCACACACCGCCCACCACACATGCACTCACACATTCCTCCCCTCACGCTCACACACACACTCACAAACACACCCCCATCCCACACACACACAAACACACACATACACACTCACACACACAGACACACACACACACTCTTACCAGACACAAACACACACTCACACACACGCACGCACACATGCAAACACACCCTCTCATGCACACACACCCACACATGAAAACATGCATCACCTCCCCCACACATACACATCCACACACATAAACACATACCTACACACACACACACACACACACACACACACACACACACACACACAGACCCATCACTATTCCCCCCAACATACAAACCCAACCCCCAAACAAACACACGCTCAAACGCACACCCACGCACACATCCACCACCACACTCCCACACACGTGCACATACCCACACCCCACACACACCCAGTACCACCCACCCACCCACACACACACACATACCCAACCTCCCCCCCAATACACACACACATACCCCGCCACTCACACACAAATACCCACACATACACATACCCCCACACACACCACTACCCTTCCAGACACATAGACACCCAAACCCCTCCCCCCCCCACACACACACACTCAAATACACACATACACATTCTTTCTCTCTCTCTCCTGCTCTCTCTCTCTCTCTCTCTCTCATACATACACACACTCACATATATGCATGTACACACACACACACACATACACACGTATGCACACACAAACACATACTCACAAACACACACCCCCAAGCAGACACATACGCACTCTCTCACTCTCGCTCTCTCTCTCATGCACATGCACACATAAGCACACAGACATACACACTCTCTCTCACACCCTCCCCTCCGCACACAAATACACACTCACAAACACACGCGTGCGCACGCACACACACACACACACACACACACACACACACACACACACACACTCTCACACACAACCCCCCACACATGCATTCACGCATTCCCCCCTTACGCTCACACACACATTCACAAACACACCCCCATCCCACACACAAACACACAACCCAAACACACACATACACACACAGACACACACATAAAAACACACACCCAAACACACACATACACATTCACGCACACAGACACATAGACACACACATAAACACACAAACACACACACCCAAACAAACACATACACACTCACATGCACAGACACACAGACACACACACACAAGCACACACTCACATACACACGCACACATACACGGCACTGTCTCTCATACACACACCCACACACGCAAACATGCATCACCCACCCCACACACAGATCCACACACATACCCACACCCCCACACTCACCCCCACACATAGCCCCTCAACACAAACAGACCCCCACTCTGCCTCCCCACACACACACATGCATACACACTCACACGCACCCCACACACACCCCCCACCCACACACATACATACATACATACACGCACACACACACACACACACACACACACACACACACACACACACACACTCACACACACACACACACACACAAATAAACAAGTAAAGAGAAATACATGGTCAGATGGAAAGCTGGTTTCATAATCTTTGTTTCACACGATCTCTTTGGCTGGTTCTAACTGTTCCTGATTTTCTATTTTCTGAATGCTTGCACTGTTTTGCAAGGGGCACAGGATGGCTGGTTCACTTCTGGAAGATCTCTGACTTATCCAATTCAAGGTCACACTTAAAAAAAACAAACGAACTGCGGATGTTGTAAATCAGGAACAAAAACAAAGTTGCTGGAAAAGGTCAGTTCTGAGGAAGGCTCACCAGAGCTGAAACATTAACTCTGCTTTCTCCTCCACAGATTCTGCCAGACCTGCTGAGCTTTTCCAGCAACTTTGTTTTTGTTGTTGTTGTCAAAGTTGCAACTTGTAGCATCTGCTGAAAGAAGGATATAAATTGGTTTTTTTCAGCTTTGAAGTGGCTTACTGCAGAGAACTAAGAGAGAGAGATAGCGATAGAGAGAGAGATAGCGATAGCGATAGAGAGAGAGATAGCGAAAGAGGGAGAGAGAGATAGTGATAGAGAAAGAGATAGCGATAGAGAGAGAAAGAGATAGTGATAGAGAGAGAGATAGCGAGAGATAGAGATAGCGATAGCGATAGTGAGAGAGATAGCGATAGCGATAGTGATAGCGATAGAAAGAGAGAGAGAGAGATATAGTGATAGAGAGAGAGATAGCGCGAGAGAGAGATTGTGATAGGTAGAGAAAGAGAGAGAGTGAGAGAGAGAGCGATAGAGAGAGAGAGAGAATTTAACTACTGATGATCTGTTGGTTTAAAGGTGTTCAGCTACCTAACAACCAATCACATAGTTGTTGCCAGGCAGAGAGCCTATGCCGTTGCTAATTGGTCTCTATTTCATAAACCAATCAGTATCACTTCTAAACAATTCTTTGACTTAAGCTTATCTGCACATTACGAGAACAACTAGCAACACAGTGTTCAAAACTGGTGTCAAATTCCTTAATTTCAAAACATGCAGCCACCCTTATACTTCAAAACGGTTCTTTCACACTCCAGTCCATTGTTCTTAAACAAAGTAGAAAAATGAAAAGAAACTGACTTTAGAGACAGGACAAAAGATAAACAACATAACCTTCAATTTTTTATTGATGCACACAGGTAGTTTGTTTCAGTATATGTAAATTTATATTTTTCTCCCAGCTATGTCTGCAAGATAACGTAAAGATGCATCCTTTGTATGACCTCTATAAGGTCTTTCAGATTGCTCTGCCACTCTGTGACCTAGTGAGAAGATTGTGCTGATTACCCACACTCTGTTACCTTTGTGATAGCCACTGTGAAGACCATATCTAGTCAGTGAGGATGGGGTCTATGAAATAGAAGAGGTGCTAACTGAGAGTTCTGTAAAGATCATGAGATCTTTCCTTTATTAAATATTGTACTTCATTACAAATCGATGAATGCCTTTAGTCATGAGAAATAGTAAATTACAGATTCACCTAAATCTACTCCTCGTAGAATGCAGAAAGTCCAGATTCTGTTTCAGATACAGCCTGAGGTTACTATTCTGTTGCTTCTAGCTGACCATATCACTGCGTTACTGACTAAATTTAATCAGAAACAAAGTGTGTGTCTGGTCAAAGTGTACGAGTTGGACTGAAGGGTCTGTTTCTGTACTTTATGACTCAGCAAGATTTCCTGAAGAAGTGCCTTTGGGAAAAAATTCAACATACAAATTTATTTCAATCTTTTACAAGATCAAGTTTCAAAATTTATGCCACAAACAGTCAAAGAAAGAATGAATAGTTTGGGGAAAAAAAAACTAACATCTTCCACTTATTCAAAATCTCAAGGAGCCTGGAAATGTGGTATCAAACTTTAAAGACCATGATTAAAGCTTATTGTCAAGAATGACCTAGTGGCTGAGATAAAGGAATTTTTTTGACACCTTTTTGCCATTACGAATGCTCCAAATGAGTTCACAGTATTCAGGCCTTTTGACTGATGTATGGATAACATTTAAAAGATGTTTGGATAAGTTCAGGAACAGGAAAGGTTTGGAGGGATTGGAGATGTTGTGGCCAGCGAAGAAGGTTACCTCAGAGTACAACGGGATCTTCATCAGACGGGCTGAGGAGTGGCAGATGGAGTTTAATTTAGTTAAATGTGAGGAGCTGCATTTTGGAGAGGCTAATCAGGTCAGGACTTTTACACTTAATGGTAAGGTCCTGGGGAGTGTTGCTAAACAAAGAGACCTTGAAATGCAGGTTAGTTGTTCCTTGAAAGTAGAGTTGCAGATAGATAAGATAGTGAAGAAGGCGTTTGGTATGCTTGCCTTTATTGGTCAGTGCCTTGAGTATAGGAGTTGGGAGATCATGTTACAGTTGTACAGGACATTGGTTAAGGCGTTATTGGAGTTCTGGTTTCCCTGCTATGGGAAAGATGTTTTGAAACTTGAAGGGGTTCAGAAAAGATTGACAAGGATGTTGGAGATTTTGAGCTATAGGGAGAGGTTGGATAGATTGGGGTTATTTTCCCTGGGGCATCAGAGGCTGAGGGACAATCTTATGGAAATTTATAAAATCATGAGGGGCATAGATGGGGTAAATAGACAAGATCTTTTTCCCAGGGTAGCGGAGTCCAAAACTAGAGGGCATAGCTTTAAGGTGAGAGAGGAAAGATTTAAAAGGGACTTGAGGGGCAACTTTTCACTCAGAGGGTGGTGTGTGTATGGAATGAACTTCCTGAGGAAGTGGTGGAGGCTGGTACAGTACAACATTTCAAAGGCATTGAATGGCTATATGAATAGGAAGAGCTTAGAGGGATATGGACCAAATACTGGCAATTGGGACTAGATTCGTTTAGAGTATCTGGTTAGCATAGATGATTTAGGCCAAAGGGTCTGTTTCCATGCTGTACATCTCTATGACTCTAATGATTTCAGCTCCTGGTGTTTGAAAATTGTGATACTTGCTGTGGAAACCCGGAACCTAAAAGAGGCAAATTTTCCAAATAACCCAAATAGAAGAAACTAATGAACAATATTTCATTGTTATAACCATTACTTTAAGAATCAGGCCAAAATAAATAAGCAAGCAAACTGTCCTGAACAGAAGCTCTAAACTGCATTTGAAATGTTGCAGAAAACAGAGGTCTCACTGATGTGCTGTAATGAGTTGGGATGAGTAGAGCTCCCCCCCCAACCCCCCGGTTATCATAGTTAGGACCCGAAAGAGTTATCAAACATCATGAGTAAGCTCTGGATATAAAGGACTGTTCCTGGAACCATCTAACCAACCTTCAATTCTGCTTCTGGCTCTGTTGTGTGAGAATGTTTTAGTTCTGATAATGTAAGCTTACTCTTGAATTGACCCTGAAACCTCTAACTTAGATGTAATATAAGTAATTACTAAGTGCTATGGAATCGACAGTTTCTGTTTGATTTAAACTGCGGAAGACATCATGTGAGCATCTTTCCCCAAATGGTGTCATTAGCTTGATTAATCAACCAATTGGCATCAGAAAATTGAAGGCAGAATAAGAGTTTATCAATAACAGTGTTTTGTAGCACAAAGCAAAAGTATTCCTCGAAGAAACTATATCAGAGCAATGCCAGAGATAACGGGAACTGCAGATGCTGGAGAATCCGAGATAACAAGGTGTGGAGCTGGATGAACACAGCAGGATTTTCTGATGAAGGGTCTAGGCCCGAAACGTCAGCTTTCCTGCTCCTAAGATGCTGCTTGGCCTGCTGTGTTCATCCAGCTCCATGCCTTGTTATCTCAGAGCAATGCTGTTTTATTTAACTGTAAACAGTACATAAAGCTCAAAGAAAAAGCTGAAAGGGCAAAACTCTTAAAAAGGGCTTGAAAATCTTGGTGAAGAAGATAAAAATAGTATGAGAACCTCCGTTTTGTCCAAAAGGCTAAAATACAGCATTTCTCCAATTTTAAACTTTGCCATGATATTTAAATGCTTGATAATAGATTGTGGGAAAAAATAGGATAAATAATTCTAAAACATTTTCAACTTTAATTAACACAAATTGGAGAAGTTGCTGAATGAAAAGCAAGATAGAACTTTGAAAAATGTTCATCAAAGTAACATTGTCTTGAAGATGAAGTTTTATCAGAAATCCATCTTCATTGTCCAGTGATTAAAGAAAATATCAAAAACTTTAGAAAACTTGCTGAAGAAGATTCACCATCTAATATGCTTGAAGTGATTGAATAATTTAAAGCACAATACATAAAGTCAGTTGCATACACATAAATATGGAAATAACAGCTACAACTTGCAAGCAAATCATTTAAATAAGGGAAACATCAAC